>NC_077227.1:510583752-511189684 GCF_027887165.1 Monodelphis domestica | reverse complement strand
TTTTTCCCAAAGAACATACATACCAGAGTGTCCTACCTTCAGGTGATTTGTTCTCCAGATGCCTAAAGAATCCTGGTCTTTTGGAACATCTTGTGTCAAGAATGCCTATCTTCTTTTTGGCCATCTCAAAACAAAAGGGGGATGGTTTGATTTTCCCTAGTTTGTATCAATCACTTTTCCTACTAGAATAAATGATCTTCATGGATTGTCAGTTATAAGGGCCATTTTTGGAACATTCTACTTTAATTCTCCAGGAATAACTGTGACTACTCTTAGCCTGGAGGTGACAAGGTTTGAATTCTTTCAAGACTTGTTGGAGTACAAAGGAATCGTATGGTATAGTCAGGGTAAGCAAAGTTCATTGGTTTGAACCAAATGGATGTGTGTTCCATAAAATGAGGCAGGTCACACACACTTCCACACCTACCTCTTTTTAAACTTATGGTTACTGCCAACAGATGCTCTTTTCTTCCAATTTCTGGATAACATATATTCCTGCTAAGGGTCAGGCAGCATTCCCAAATGTTTCTGGTCCAAAGACTTCCTCCTTTCAGCGAGGGAGAAGGAACTTTGCAACTTCCCAAGACCTGGCCTCACTTTTCCTCTTATGTGTTTTATTTCTGGGCCTGAATTACATATTGGAATTGTCCTATCTCTGCTTCTTCCCACAAACCGAAAGCAACCTTTGTAGACAGCATTCAAATGCACTAGGCAGGTCATATCCAACATTGCAAATAACTTTATTTTGTGCAAGATTTTAATTTGTATATTTTTGTGATTTTTTTTTTGCGCCATTGTTGTAAGTTTGACTCTTGGGGAGTTTTGCTGTTTCATTTGAGTCTGTCTTTTGTCATAAATCTGATAATATTTGCTAAACAAGATATGGAATTTATTTTTGATTGGTAATAAAAATGAAATGTCTGTATAACTCTGAGTGAGTTTGAAATTCTTCTGAACTGCTTTAAAGTTCGGGGGACAATCTCCAAAGAGCAGACAAATTTTTTTAGTAATTCTGTTCCCAGTGATATGACAGCTGTTCTGAATCTGTTAGCTAATTACATATTAACACAAAGTTTGGAAACAGGACTTAACCCAAGATGAAGAGGAGGCAGATGATCTTGTCTAACCAACATGAACTTGGAGTCAGAAGATCTGGTTTTAAATCTCCATTCTGACACATACTAGGTATGTGAAGTCAGACAAATCATCTCCCCTCTCTTGGCCTCAGATGATAGGATTGTACTACACATCTCTAAGATCCTTTGCAGTTCTAACTTTCCACTAATGCCTTTTAAACAGTGTAGTCTTTTGGCATAGGAGTTTAAGAAACAGTAAATGCTAACCCATGAAACTAAGCGTAAAGCATGGTTCTGGATTTAAGAGTTAGAAGACCTGGGTTTAACCCTGGTTTTACCATTTACTCTATTTGGCCTTGGGTAAGTCATTTACTGCCTTTGGTTCTCAGTTTCCTCACCTCTAAGTTGTGGAGGCTTGACCAGCCAACTCTAAATATGATTCATTGCAGTTACAGAATCTATATAAAAGCATTTTGAATCCTTAGAGCACATATTGGAATGTCTACTGTTATAAAGTATACAAATTATATAAGTATTAAGTCTATAAATGTGCACTATTATTTAAGATGCATCTAGGAAGGGGTGGAGACTATAGTTAAGGAAGTCACATAGGAAACAAATGGGCAGCAATTTAGGTACAAGGTATTGGTTAATAGCTGGTCTACCAGCATAGAAAGGGTCATAGAAAGAGGATAAAGAAGCAAGTCTGAGTGGTATTGTAAGTGGAAGAATTTAGTGATTTACTGCGTGGGTTACCAACTCTGAAGGCCTCTTGGTCAAACAGCTGCTGAATTCTTTAGTCTTTGGGCAATGATACATTTTAAATGTTTTGCAAATTTTATAATATTCACTAATCTTAACAACTCATTGGAAAGTATTATGGCACCTTATATTCTTTTATAGCTCTTCTTTTGGTGGGGGAATTAGACTTAAGATGAAAATTGCTTCTCTAACCATAAGGAACTGCCTCTGAGCCCGCAGGGGCTGGTGTCTCTTGCCCACTCCCTTCTCCAAGAGGAGGTTCCGATACTATGGACCTATGTATGTAGTCTGGACTAAGTTCAGGTCTGGGAAGGCCCAGACTCTAAAGAGAGTGGGGCTAGGCTCCCTCTTCAAACGCTCTTCAGCTCAAACCCTAGCCCAGTACTCCAGGGCATTTTATCTTAGGTTTTGGCTTTTGGCTGATGTTTTTATGAAGTGTTCTGTGTGCATTATGAATCAGGGATGTAGTTATGTCTACACTGAAAACAAATGAAGCACAAAAGACAGCATACATTGACAGACTAACTTAGAATAGCATTTTGTTAATAACTACTGTTAATATTGGGAGGCTGAGGCTTAAACCTCATCACAACATAAAAGTTTGCCAGTCTGGCTGCTTATTAGACATTTTATATTTCACCTGGTCTCTCTACTGTTTAAACAATTCCCAGCGTAAGTCTTAATAAAATAGAGCCAGTCCTTTCTTGTCATTTGTTCTGATGAAAAAACTCCCCTTGCAACCAAGCAGTTTCAATGAAGCCAGAGCCTTTGTATCTCTTGGACTCAAGGTTGACTCCAGGCCTTGACACCTCCACTTCGAGGTTAATAATTATTAGGGGAAAGAAATTCAGCAGTCCAGATGCAAAGTCTCCTAATTGAGTCCATGTTCCATGTGGGAGGAGGGCAAAAGAACACATCTCCACACAACACCTCAGGAAATTAAGAAATAGTTCAGTTAGCAAGAAGCAATTTCTTCTTTGAACTGATTCAACATACTACCTCCTTGCAGTCATGGGATAGGAAGGGGAACTAAAGGTTCATTCAGGATTTCCTAGGAGTCCCTTCAGATGACCACCAAGATGGCCACAAACTAGCCCCAGAAATCTTATTTTGTTGACCAGGATCAGGAAGGGCAACTTTGAGCATGATACATCCCATTATATACATAGCTGTAAGTAAAAACCAAGAGTCTGTGTCTAGTCACAGTGGTAGTTGTGTTCTTTTTACCCTACAGAATTTTGCTATCTCTAGTTTGGTCGTGTTAAAAATTTTTACATATTTTGTTTTGACTTAAAAACACTCTCCAACAAAACATATTTCTTCTCAAAAGTACATTTCTATAAAAATTATCCAAGTTGTATTTCCAGGCTAAATGGTTGTTCTGTCCAGAACACAACATAAGCTAAGGGCCCCCCCTTATTAGCCTTTTTTTTACAAATGAGTTTCAGAGAGGCTAAGTGACTTTTCCCAAGTCATACAGCTATTAAGTAGCAGACCAGGGAATTCCAACCCCGGGTTTCCTGGCTCAAAATCCAGGGTTCTTTATACTTAGCTGCCTTTTATCCCATGCTTTCTAACTAATAATTGCCAAGCAACATGGAAAAAATAAGTCAACAGCTGAATTTAAGTTGGTGAAAGTATAAAAGCACCCTGGAAGAATTTGCATCTGGGACTGCTGTGCAGTGCAGATGACTATAATGATCAAGGACCCTGAAACTCAAATGGTCACTGGACCTAGTGAACCTAGCCTTGATTCAAATCTATTCATTTTTTTTTTCAGGATTGCTTCCTGGATGGCTTCTCCCTGAGATTAAAGTTAAAACACAGGAATCATAGTGTTACAAAGAGAAGAGACTTGTAGGCCCCATTTAGTCTAATCTCATTTTACAGATAAGGAGACCAAAGATGGCAAGGCAATCCAAAAGGTAGACTATAAGGACACTAAGAACAAAGCACTGTCATTAAAAAAATATATATTTTCCTCCAATGGAGACAGTTAATACAGATTTATTGATTTGGAATTTAATTGGAAGTCCGACAGAAGAGGTTGAGTTCTGGCTTATTAACTGGGCACATAGGAACTGGGCACATAACCAGTGACCGTTTCTTCATCTGTAAAATGATTAGGTTGGGCTCAGTGACTGCCAAGATCCTTTTCAGACCTAAATCTATGATCAAAAGGCCCGTCAGTGGTAGAACTGAGGGGATCTAAGGGGCTATTGAGGCCGTGTGTTTAACATTTTACACTGCAAGAGTCTTAGAGATTGTTAAAAGTTCTCTGAGGTAAGGACCAACAGCTTTGGGGCTTCAGGTACTCAACAGTTGATCAATTTATTCTATTATACTTCACAGAACAAAAAATCTATTCTACAGGGCCTTTTTAGTTCTAGGACTACTAATGCTTGATTTTTTGGGAGTCATTAGACCATTTAAAAAATTCTATTCTCATTAGAAGTTTAATTCAACGAGCCTTTTAAGTATCCTCATGAATAATAGCAACAAAACAAAAAAAGCGAGTTTCTGCCCTCAGGGAGAGTACTTTCATGAACAAAAATAAATGTGAAATATAAGGAAGGGTATTTTTTTTTTGGAGTGGGAGCACTAATAACTGAGGAAATCAGAAAAGAATTCTAATAGGAAGAGTCCCTTGAATTATGCCTTGAAAGGATCTAAGGGGAGCTGGGAATTGGAGATTTAATGCTATGCATGGAGAAGAGGACTCATACATCAATTTAAACATTATTTAATTTAGAATATTTTCCCATGGTTACATGATTCATTATTACTCTCCTCTCTCCCCTCTCCCAGAGCCAAGGAGTAGTTCCACAAGTTTTTACAGATATTTTTCAAAACTTATTTCCATATTACTATTTGCAGTTGAGTGGTCATCCATCTTCAATCATATCCCCATGAACCATGTAATCAATCATGCTTTTACACTCACAGTTCTTTCTCATAAGTCCCTCAGAATTGTCCTAGATCATTGCATTGCTGCTAGTAGAGAAGTCCATTATATTCGATTGTGCTACAGTGTCATACATCAATTTCTATATTAAAAAAAAAAACAAAACCTAAAATAATGAGCTTAAGATAAAAACAATTCCTAATGTAAAATTAAGAATAAACTGACACTCCCCTAACTCCCTCTCCCCTTCCCCCCCCCCCCCCCCCCCCCATTACTCAATGCAGTTCTCTGGAGGTCATAGACAGCCTCTCATCTCTTTAAAACCAAACTCCACAATGTGCCCCGCCTCCCTCCGTGACCCCCCGCCCCCATCTTGTTTACAACGCGGCGCAGCCTAGTACTACTGACGCCCTGCCCGTTTCCATTTCCTATTGGGCAGTGGGATGCGGACGGGCGCATGGATTGGCTAGAGGAAGGCGGGGACCCCGGAGTAGGTTGCGCAGGCGACCTAGAGGGGGGTGGCTGGCGATGGCGGCGGCGGCAGCAGCGGCAGCGGGCGGCCTCCGTTGGGTGCTTGCCGCGCTCTGCTTGGGCTGCGCCGCTGGGGGGGACGCATCAGGCCCGCGGGTGCTGGGCTTCTGCTTGGAAGAGGACGGTGACGGGGCTGAGGGTCCAGTGTGGGCGCGGGGCCGGGTGGTCCGGGCCGCGCCCGGAGCCGCCTTCCGCTTGCGGCTCTTCGGCTCTGGCTTCGCCAACCGCTCGTGGCCCTGGGTGGCCTTCGCACCGGCGGGCGCGGACTGCCCGGCGGGGGGAGGGGAGGTAGAGACGGTGGGCGCGGGCGGGGGCGCGGGCTCGCCACTGAGCGTGAACCCCGAGGCTGTACGGCCTCACTCGGCGTTGCTCGCGGTGCGCGTGGAGCCCGGCGGGCCCGCGGGAGGCGCGCGCTACCGCTTGTGCAGCCGCGGGGGGCCCGAGGGGCGCTGGTCGCCCGCAGCGGAGGGGGACTCGCTCGCAGTTGAGGAGGCGCCACTGGTGCCCTGGGCTCTGGGCCTCCTGGCGGCCGCGCTGCTAGGACTGGCGGCGCTAGCCCGGGGACTGCAACTTAGCGCCCTGGCTCTGGAGCCCGCCGAAGTACAGGTGCTGCGCGAGAGCGGCTCGGAGGCGGAGCGGGCGGCCGCGCGGCGCCTGGAGCCCCTGCGGCGCTGGGGAAGCTTCGCCCTGTGCGCTCTATTGCTGCTGGCCAGTTTGGCACAGGCCGCGCTCGCCGTGCTTCTCTATCGAGCCGTGGGCCAGAGAGCCGTGCCCGCCGTGTTGGGCAGTGCGGGCCTCGTCTACCTGGTGGGCGAGGTGGCGCCCGCGGCCATCAGCGGCCGCTGGGGCCTGAACCTGGCCCCGCGTGCATTGGGGCTCACCCGTCTGGCTGTCCTGCTCACTTTCCCTGTGGCCTTGCCCGTGGGCAAGCTGCTAGAGCTCGCCCTGCGCCCGGAAGGCGGTCGGCTGCGGGAGCGTGTGGTGGATCTGGCCCGTGGCACTGACCCCTACAACGAGTTCGTAAGGGAGGAGTTCAGTAAGGGGGCCTTGCGGTGCAAAACAGTAGAGGACGTGCTTACCCCACTGAAGGATTGTTTCATGCTGGATGCTTCGACCGTGCTTGACTTCAGCGTCATGTCCACCATCATGCAGAGCGGCTATACCCGCATCCCAGTGTATGAGGAAGAACGCTCCAATATTGTGGACATGCTCTACCTCAAGGATTTGGCCTTAGTGGACCCAGAGGACTGCACTCCGCTCAGCACCATTATCCGATTCTACAACCACCCACTCCACTTTGTCTTCAATGACACCAAGCTGGATGCCGTCCTGGAGGAATTCAAACGAGGTAAATGGTACTGCCATTTCAGGAGTCATGACATCTTCCTGTAGGGAACTGGAGCAGAGATTTGAATGGGACCTCAGAAAAGGTCGAGTAGGTTGGGATCAGGAATATCAAGAAGGATAAATCCTCTTCCAAATGCATTTGTGTATTCATAGGATCTAGATGAAATGGGCCTCAGGTCATCTAGTTCCGACCCCCACCCCACCCCACCCCAATTTACAGAGGAGGAATCTGAAACACAGATGGCATTGTTGGAATTCAAACCCAAATCCTCTTCCTCCAAATCTAGCATTCTTTCTGGCCTGTAGCTTATTCACAACCTGGTTCCTTTTGAAACAAATTTGATGAGAATGTCCAGCTGAAGGCAGGACTCGGAAATCTGGTGGGAAGCTTAGAGTTTAGAGAGGGTTTAAGAACCTTGGGCAAGTCATTATTTCTGGATCTTATAAAAGAAAACACAGGACCTTAGTGATAGAACTCATTAAAAGACCTTAGTCAACAGGGACACGGGATCTAGTGGTCTTAGGTGGTCCCTGGATGATCATAGATTTGGAAGCCTTAGAAATCAATTATTGTGGGCTCTTTGTTTTAGAGTTGAAGAATCAAAACCAATGTGGAAGTGATACAATTAATGAGTGGGCAGAGCTGGGATTTGAATTTAGGCCTCCTGACTCCAGATCTAGTGCTCTTTCCAGAACACCCTAGTTTACTTTGTGAAATTCTGAATTGCTTGATTTTATGTTGACCCCCCATACCATATATCTCTACTTTAAAGGCATCTAGTATTCTTTTTCCTTCCTCTCTTCTTTTCCCTGTTGGCTTAGGGCAGGGGTCCCCAAACTTTTTACACAGGGGGCCAGTTCACTGTCCCTCAGACCGTTGGAAGGCTGGACTATTAAAAAAAAAAACTATGAACAAATCTGTATACTGCTGTCTAGGATAGCGGAGGCTGCAGGGCTGACTGTGATGACTGTGATGACTGTGATGTCACACCTTGCACAGGCCCATCACCGCCACCACTATACAAGGCAGTAGTGGATACACAGTGTGGAATCCCCTCCCCAGATTGCTGCTCACCATGCTGATGTCTTCCATTGTGCAGCCACATAATCCTTTGCCTGGCACCTCATTCTCATTCATTTACTCTCAGAATAAGGCGCCACACAAAGAATTATGTCACTGGAAATAGTGCAGTACGTGTACAGTACACTTTGTGGTGCCACCACATACAGTGGTCCTTTCACTGACCACCAATGAAAGAGGTGCTCCTTCCCGAAGTGTGGTTGGGGCTGGATAAAGGGCCTCAGGGGGCCGCAATTTGGGGATCCCTGGCTTAGGGCCTATTTGTTCATTCCAGGATCCTGTGAGATTTCTTAACTAACCAGAAGAACAAAACTAGTTTGAATTTAAAGTTCTCCCTACCCTTGAGGAGAGGGATCCCATTTATTTGTTTATTTTTAAGTTTCTAAGGGAATTTTTGAGGCAATTCAAGGCCTGTAATAATAACAATAGCAAAGATTTATGTAGTGTTTACAAAGTTATTTGTTCAGTGGTAGAGTAGATTCAGTCTCTACCACCTTGAGAAGTAGGTACTATTTTTATTATCTCCATTTTACTAGTTGGAAAACTGAGGTACCCTGTGTATGACTTAACCCAGGGTCACACAGCTAGGTCAGCTGATTAATTGTCTGAAGTCTTCAGTACAGTACTTCTGTCTTCAGTACAACCCAATCTGTGCTCTTTGCCATTTGGCTGCCTCTGCTGCCTGCTCTGTCTTGCTCACTCAGGATAAAGCAACAATCCTTAGTTTTCTAAAGAATACAAAACTTTCATTTTGCTTTATTTAAAGCAGCTTCATTAATTTCACTAGTTTTTGTCTTCTAACCCTAAATATGGTGATGTTGCCCTGGTGCAGTACCTTCCTGTTCCTCCAGATTACAGCCCCCTAATTTGCCTGTACTTTTCTTTGAGAATTAAGTTTAAACTTGTCAGAATCCCTGAGAAATGCGGAGTGTGTGATGGCTTGTTTCCTTGGATTCTATTGCCAATATATGTTGGCAGGTTTTATGAGTAGATCATCTCAGGATTAAAAGGGTAAGAGTGCAGTACAGCTAGAATGAACTCCAACTCTGGAGACTGAGGGACCTGGGTTCAAATATCACCTGACACTACTTTAGTTCCTTGGGCAAGTCATTTAACTTCTTTGGGCCCTAGTTTCTTCATCTGAGAAAAGAAGGGGATGGATTTTTGGCCTCTGTGCTCCCTTCCAACTCTCGATCCAAGATCCTGAGATCTGTTGATAGATTCATTAGGGCTTCTGGCTAATTTGGGGGTTTTACTCCTGCAGAGAACAGGTGAGTGGCACTCTTTGAGATTTAGAATGGGAATTAAGCCTCAGGCCACTGAATGGGTTTATGCCACGAATTCTTATATTGATAGACTATAAACTGGGAGTGAGCAAGGAGTTCAGAGTATGAGAATCTGAAAAGGTGTACATATGCAACAATGAAATGTTCTTATCAATATTTTTTATCTCCACATTGTGGTTTGGGTGGTGCAAAGGAACCCTTTTCCCTTTTTTAGTTTTCCCAAGCATATGGCCCACTCCTTTTGGGTCCAGCAAGCCATTTGTAAAGGTGTCTGTCATCATTTCAGCTTCTCTCCAGGGGTAGGTCGCCTAGGAGAAATTCTGCTAGGCAGCAGATATTTTTCAAACTAAAAAATTTCCCAAAGTCTAGTCTTAAAGAATGTGAGGAATCAAGAACTCAATGGGGCAGCTTTCCCCAGGGTGCCAGTCAAGCTGTCCTCATAAGATTAGTAGCTTATTAATAGGAACCTAGGAGGGTGAGATTCCATAATGACAACTGCAAAGTGGTTATTCAGGAGACTTGAAATTGTAAATTTACTTTTTCCCCAAAGGGTTTGTGTGAACATGTGTGCATGGATGTTTAAGGCCTCTACTTAAGGTTTTCTCTTTATTTCCCTTATTGATTTACCTGTGGTGAATTGATTGCTCTTTTGCAGCCAGTATAGATAGCATCCTGATGCTGAAACACTATCTCAGAAAAGGTAGTCTCTACCTCTCCCATTTGGTGTTGTGGCCTGGAGCTTTCTCTCCAGCACCACCCCCTACCCCTACCCTCAAATCTTACTCAGACAATATAATCTTATGGGTAGATGTCAGTCTTCATATTTATTTTCATTCCTCTGTCCCTCCAGCTTCCCTTAAGTATTCCATTTAATTCTCAACCTGTTTTCATAGAAGGTTCTTGATCAGCAAGCATATTGCTCCTACAGCATTCACATGAGGATCTAAAAAATAATCTGTATCTGTCAACTGTCTTTCAAGTTGGGAACATCTCTACAAGGAATATGCATGAAATATACATGTTGAGCCAGATTCATTAGCTTCCTCTGAGCCCAGGGATCATATGCTGTGCTTGTTTCTGCATTGAGAACTGTAAAGATTAAAATTTTGGGGGAAACTGAGGCAGGTAGAAATTAGTTTCTCTCTGCAAGGAGTATTATATTTTTAGAGTTTTATTTAAGATAAGGAATTTAAGAATATACAAGTAAGAGAAGCACGTGCTAGGTGGGCTGAGAGGCCCATTCAAATTTCACTCACATCATGAGACGCGTCTGCTCCGAAGCAGAAGTAGGAAAAGAGACCCAGTAGCCTTTACAGCCAGGTTAAATACCCCATCTCACTCTCGGACCAGGTGAGGTTACAAGGCATTTTGGGAAGTGAGCAAGGACTCCTGGGAAATGGAGTTCCGAGTTCAAGTCTCCATTTTTACATTTCTCCGTGTGATCATTTGGGAAGAAGGACTTCCCCAAAGGATCATAAAAACAATTAATTTAAAGATTACAATAATTTGAGGATAAGAGGAATAAAAACCCAAACCAATAATTGCTGGAATGCATTGACAAAAAGCCAGTTAGGGGGCAGTCCCCTTTGGCATGAAAGTATACATACAAATAAATGTTCAATCAACTACACCCAAAGTTCATTCTTGATCTTCTTGTGCGGCTTATGGTCTGGAGGCTTCTTCATGGTGTCTTCTCCAACAGTTCAGTTTCTGGATTCAGAGAGGTAGCATCTTTCTTTACCTAAAATTCTTCTTAAAAGGAATTTAAACTTTGCAATTTAAATAATGATGGTTTCTACATTTCCCCGTGTTGTGGGTGATTGAAAAATACAGGATCAGTTAGGGATGCATGGCTGAGGTATGAGGTATATGAATCAATTGGCAAGAGAAATTAAAAAGACATCAGAAAAATCCAAATAAAAAAGAAAAATTTCTGGATGAAAATATAGACTATCAAAGACTTATGTGTAAAAATTCTAAGTAAAGGAAAAATAAATCTAAAACAGGTCCTTGAATCAGGGCCCAATTAAAATGATCTAAGCAATGATGCATTTACCCAGTCAATAGCCAGGACTACAGAAAGGTACCACACTATGAAAGAGAAAAAGGGACCAGATTATAGGAGCCAAGGTTTTGGGATACTTGACTGTGAGTATTTTCAGAGTGAGTGTGGACACAAGGAAAGTCTATGTCTAACAATGTTAAATACAGTAATCTCAAGTCTTCACACTAGGTTCAAAACCTTTTCATTGGCTTGGAAATGCATCAATCCATCCTGGATTGGTTTTTCTTTGGCCCTGTGCAATGGCTCTTTTGTGTATATCTTGTCCTGGAATCAGACAGAATTATTAAGTAAAGTCCCATAATTTATTTTAAATAATTAGTGGCATCGTTTTTATAGTCTCAAGCTTTTGGGGCATGCATTAGCAAATGTATCTTAAAACTTATATTACTGCAAAATCAAAAAGTTAAAGAAACTCTAAATGCTGGTGACATGTGCTTCAAATATAAAAAAAGGAGAGAAAAAATAAAAACTGAAATAGTATATTGCACATGCAAGAAAAATATAATAATAAAAGAGCTTTAAAAATAAAAATGTAGCTTGTAATCATTGACACACTGTGTCAGCTAAGAAAATATAGAATACAAGGTTTTCTCACCAAAAATGAGATCCATTTCCTCTTCATATCTGGCCATGATCCACTGTGAGTATGAGCAAATGAATTGAACAAGGTAACATTTTTTCATTTTTAAAGGACAGTAGATATCAATATCCCCAAAATTCTCACTAGCCCAAATAATTACAATAGCAAACAAACACACTATATATTTCACATAAGTTGCTATATGGCATTTTAAAAAGCCTATGAACTGATGGATATTTGTCACAAGTTTTTACAAACGTAGCAAATCTTTCAACCTAGGTGAATATATTTTTAAACAAAGTAAAACTTATTTTGGGTTTTAGAACATCATCAAGAAATCTAGATATCATTCTGGTGGAAGTAAAGTAGTGAGCTGAAGAGTATAAATAAGGGGTGCTCCTTTTTTGGAGGCTTTTAGGGATACAAATGCCCTGAGATTAACTGCCCCAACTTCCATTCACATATTTAGAAATGTGGGAAGGTTGGGGGTTATAAAATGTATTTCACTTCAGCTACTAGAATGGGCCTTACCTCGTGGTAGGGGCAGGCAAAAATGACCAGAGATTGTTAAAAAAAAAAAAATTCTAAAAATCATGATTAAAAAAAAAAAACACCTTAAAATCAATGGAGATATAACTTAGCACAATAAATTTTCCAAAGGTTGTTATAGCAATTGTAACCAGTTCTGAAGTCCATCTATCCTCTATGTGACAATTTACAAAGGACTTGTGCTGTCTCTCCGATTTCCCCCTAATCTACAACTATTGTAGTTTTCCTCTTAGGGGTAGAAATTTTGTATGCACTTGCAGTCAGAAATTTGGGGGTGAAGGACGCTTATGTTTAGTGATCAATTGGGGAGACTAGTCCCCCAATCATCATCAGGGGGGGATTGTGATTTTTGAATTTCCATCTTGCTTGGTCTAGCACCCAAAATTGTGCACACCCACACTACACGGGCATGTGCTAGTCAATGACAAATCACAAAAAACTAACTGCCCACCTGGGCTGTCCTAAGCCAAGCTTGAGCCACCATTGGCACTTGTGAGGCAGAGGAAGTGGTGTAGAGAGCAGCCTCTGGAATTTGCTTACTTCCTGTGGATAGGGCTAGGCACCAGTTCGTTCTAGGAACTTGAGCAGGGAGGTGGCCCACAGACAGCTTTCCTTCAGATCGGTCACGTGAGTCAAGGACTGATTCTCCTTTCTACCTTGGCCTTTGGGCCTAAACTCCCTCTGGCTCTGCCAGAAGGTTGAGTTAACCTTTTTCCTTTTCCCCCTCTTTCCTTCTCTCCCTCTCCTTCTTTCTTACTCCCGTTGTGATTAAACTCCATTCTTACTTGAGTGTTTCATTTTAGGAATTTAATAAGTAAATTCTTTGGCGACCATAAATTAGTATATCAATCTTTAAAGGTGATTTTCACTATAACAGAACAGTGTCCATTTTCTGGAACTTTGTTAAGGGGAATCTCCTTCATGAACAGAAAACCCTTCCTGATCATCCTCACAGTCTTTAATTTTGGGCTTAACCCAATTTTACTTTGCATGAAGATCACCAGAAAGAATGCACTTTGTGTGACTCCTTGCAAAGGATCTCTTCTTTCTTCTAAACAGTAGCCCTTGGATTGTAGCCATTGAGATGAAATCGTTCAAGATCAAAGAAAGATTAGGGTTTGCAACCTTCCTCAAAATTCTGTTTCAGAACCTGGATTTTTGGTGAATTTTCAGTGTTTTTCACTTGCTGCTCTTTGAATGGTTAGTTGCTCATAATCCCAAGTTAAAGAGTTGCCCAATAGTTGAAATCAGGCAGGTCTGTCTTGACATCTATTAAGAATGTTGCTAGGGCAGCTGGGTAGCTCAGTGGATTGAGAGCCAGTCCTAGAGAGGGGAGGTCCTAGGTTCAAATCTGGCCTCAGACACTTCCCAGCTGTGTGACCCTGGGCAAGTCACTTGACCTCCCATTGCCTAGCCCTTACCATTCTTCTGCCTTGGAGCCAATACACGGTATTGGGTTAAAAAAAAAAAACTTAAAAAAAAGGGGGGGCAGCTGGGTAGCTCAGTGGATTGAGAGCTAGGCCTAGAGATGGGAGGTCCTAGGTTCAAATCTGGCCTCAGACACTTCCCAGCTGTGTGACCCTGGGCAAGTCACTTGACCCCCCATTGCCTAGCCCTTACCACTCTTCTGCCTTGGAGCCAATACACAGTATTGACTCCAAGACAGAAGGTAAGGGTTTAAAAAAAAAAAGAATGTTGCTAGTTCTTTTTTCCCCAGGAAAATACAACTGCATGGTTCTTAGAGCATCCTTAAAGACTTTTAGGCTCCAGTTGTCTGCAGCTCTCCTCAGCTCTTGCTCCTGATAATTGCTTTCTAATAACAAAACTATATAGAATGAAATTTTCTTGTTTTTAATATTAGGGTGGGCAGTGGCAACATAATTTTTTCAAATAGTAATATATTGCACAGAAATTTTGTATTGGCATTTATAGTTCACAAATATAGTATTTTGTAAGAATACATTGAGTTGATCTACCTGAAAGACTAAAGTTTTCATTAGTTATCTTCCCATCTGTGTAGAGAATCAAAATTCATTCAAGATGGACCTTTTGCTCATTTAAGCCAACTTCCCTTTCATAATGTTCCCACTTCCCATATTTTAGTTTATGACCAACTTGAACATTAGGTTTCCCGGGTAGGTCATTTTTAGTAGTTTGTCATATGTATTAAAAAAAGTTTGTTTAAATGGTTCAGTATTTCTCATAGCTTACTCATGATCATGTGACCATGGTCACATGCTGTAGATGACTGACTGGAACTTTTGTAAAGATAGGAGTAACTGCAGGAAGGACCCTGTCTAGAAGTTGCTGCTTTGGCTTCTTGCAGCTGGTTAATATATTGAGATGAATAGCCTGGGGTAGGACCTTTTGCTTTGGTAACATTTTGTGGAAAGGTCGACCTGTAAAACCCTCCCTTCATACCTGAGCTTTGGCCTGTTGGACTCGTCCCCAGAATTCATTGAGGCTGTTGGCCAAAAGCATATGCTGGAGTTTCTCCATCTTCCCAAACAGGTTTCACTTTATTGTGGCAGGCCCACTTTGTGGCTTTTACTTGTACTTCTACAAATACTTGAACCTTGCCTAACACAAATGTCATAGGGAAGGGAAAATGTTGTAAGAGCTACAAAGTTCATTCTGCACCTCTGCCACTAGCAGATACTTCTGAAACTTGGAATAATAAGTTGCTAAGTCTCAAAGGAAATGATAGAAAGCAATAGAAGGATAAATAATATGTTCCTTTACAGCTCCCATCCCACTCTTCCATAAGAATATCAGTACACAGGAGGCAATTAGGATCGAGAGCCTGGCCTAGAGGCAAGAGATCCTGGGTTCAAAGCTGATGTCAGACACTTCCTAGCTGTGCTACCCTGGGAAAGGCACTTAACCTCCATTGCCTAGACCATGCCACTCTTCTGCCTTGGAACCACTATTTAGTATTGATTTTGAGATGGAGAGTAAGGGTTTAACATAAAAAAAAGAATAACAACATTCTGCAAAATGTCAGTTTTCATTCTTAAATAATTCCACATAATTGGTAAGGTTTTACAAAGGGAGCGATGTAGCTGGGCAAGTTCATACCATACCAGAATAGTTCTCTAAGGCAGTGATCAGATATTGTGAACCATCTTAATCTTGCTCCACTAAATTGGAGGACCACCTATTAAGCTAAACAAATCTACCTGGGGGAGAAGAAGATTGATGGTGAGGGTAGAAAGAAAATCCTACTGTGGCTGAACCCTAATTTCTGCTATTCTGCCCTCTTCTATCAGGAGACAGCTCACTATAAGCACACTTTATTGGAAGGAAACTAGCTATCTGTATTGACACCAAAAATAAATTAGAGGTTGGTGATTTTCTTTTCAAAGAAAATGCAAATTCAACAATCCTATTACTCATTTACAGTGTTACAGGGTTTTAAATTTAGGTATAGACATAGATAAGATTTTTTAGAAAGTATTCTGTCAAACATATTAAAACAATTTAATCTTTTTCCTCGACAAACCCATCCCTTTTCCTAACTTTCTTGTTTCTGTAAAGGGTACTGCCATCTTTGCACTGGATTCTCAACCTCCGAGTCATCCTCAATTCCTCAATTTCCCCCTCCTCCCAGCCATTTTGTTATCAAGTCTTCTAGACTCCTATCTCCACAATATCTCCCATATCTTCCTAATTCCGGCCCTAAGGTTATAGAGGTAAAACTGGAAGGGTATTCAAAAGCCATCTATCTAATTCAAGTTCCTATTACAGATAAGGACCTTGAGGCCTAGGTTCAGTAAATTTCCCAGTGAACTCAGGTTTAGTAAATGGTTTAATCTAGATTCAAACTCAGTTTTTTTGAATGTGCAAGGTGAGCATTTGTCTCCTGCATCACACAGGTACCCTTATTACCTTTTGCCTGGACTGTTGGAACAGCCTCCCAATTGGTATATACATGTCTCTCCTTTCTAATCCATCTTTAACACAGCTCCTAAATAATATTCCTAAAGTACCATTCTGATCATATCTGTCTTCTGCTTAAAAAGCTCTAAGTAACTCAAGTGACTCTTCTTCCTCTTTAAGATTATATACAAAAACCTTTTGGTTTTTCATTTAAAGTCATAATATGGCACTAGCCTATCTTTTTTTTTTTAGCCTATCTTTTTAAGCGCATTTATTACATTCCCTTCACTCACTCTATGATCATGGCCATAGTGGCTTACTCACAGTTCCTCTCAGAACATCCCATCTCCCTTTAATGCCTTTGCAGCTAGTCTGTATTTTTTCTTTTGCTCTGCTCTTGCTACTACAATACAGTGCTAGGAATTACAAAATGTATGACCACAGTCACCAAACCCTCAGGGATCATAGGGTCACAGATTCTACTTGGAGTGGACTTTAGAGGTTATCTAGTCATTATCTTCTCCCATTCCCACTAACCCTATATCTGGAATGCACTATGTCCTCATTTCTGCCTTTTAGAAGTCTTGAATTTCTTCAAGGCTTAGCTCAGCTCAAACATGAGTCCTTCCTTGATTTCTACACCAACACATTGCAATTTTCTAGTTCCCTTCCTCCAAAATTACTTTGTTTTTACTATGTATATATTTTGTATTTATATCTATATATTGTACATATTATTTCCTCAGATAGAATGTTAACTTCTTTGACCACAGGATTATTTAATTTTTATCTTTGTATTCCTAATGATCAAAACAATGCCAGGCACATAGGTGGTTCTTATTAATAAATGTTTGTTAGTTGATTGACATGTATGCGACTTATGTGATTGTATCTATTTAATAGAAAATACTAGGCTGAGGAAGAATTCTAATTTGAACTATAATACAAAGTGAATTTATGTCTGCTTTCCAGGCATTGCTTTTGTGGCATTTTTTAGCCTTCAGTGTTCCTTGCAATATCTGGGTATTATCCTGTCTAGTCCCAGCTTTTCAGACTACAACCTATTAAAGCCAATTGAGAGCGATATTGGGTTCTTATGTAATCTCAAACAGATTGGGAGCAAGTCAGTTAAATCAGTCAATTTAATCCATGTTGGTTTCTCTGGTCATTTTGGTATTTTAATAAATTTTAAAAAAAGATACAAGGCTAGGTACTGAAGAGGTTTCAAAGATATGACAGCAGTCCCTCAGGGATCATAGGATCATATATTTAGAATTAGATAGGACTTCAGAGGTATGTGGATATATCTTTGTCCAAACCTTTCCTTAAATAGACTTTAGAATAGATACATATCCCAACTGATAAAATTGGTTAGGGAGCTTCACTGTTCATCTTACACTAGAACTATCAAATAGAAAGGGATCCTTGGGGGCAACATTTTTGTTGTTCAGACATTTTAGTTGGGTCTGACTGTGTGTGACCCCATTTTGGGTTTTCTTGGCAAAGATACTGGAATGGTTTGCCTTTCCTTCTCCAGGTGATTTTACAGATCAGGAAACAGAGGCAAACAGGGTTAATTAAGTGACTTGCTCAGGGTCACACAGCTAGTTAAAATGTCTGAGGTGGGGTTTAAACTCAGGCCTTCCAGACTCCAGGCCAAGCCTGGTGTACCTATCTACTCATACACCTAGCTGCAGGAAGCTTATTATAAAATGACAAAATAATTTCTGTGGTGTATTGTATTGTATTTTTATTTAATTTGTTAAACAGTTCCCAATTATATTTTAATCTGGTTGAATATGGAGTTTGACACTTCTGATCTGCCCTTTTTCCTTTGATAAGCTATAGTTTAGAAAATAGAGCTTCTGAAAGTTCATAGGGTCATATATTTAGAACTGTAAGTGAGGAAACTGAGACCCCAGAATTTAAATGACTTGCCCAAGGTAATATAGCTAGGGAGTGTCTTAAATCAGAATTCAAATCCACTTCTATGCTTTTGTGCTAGCCTGTATACCCCTGAGATTTTTTTGCGATTTATTAGGTCCCATACTTGTTAGCCTAGAACTTTGTATGATCAGCATATCTAGGTTTCTTTCTGTTTGCTACCATGACAGCAGCATATTGTTTCACAGGAAAGTCACATCTGGCCATTGTGCAGAAGGTGAACAATGAGGGTGAAGGAGACCCTTTCTATGAGGTTATGGGTCTTGTCACATTGGAGGATGTCATTGAAGAGATAATTAAATCAGAGATCCTAGATGAATCTGATGACTATGGTAAGTTAACTCCTTTCTGGATTTGTTTTTTTTTTATTTTTCTCATCTAGTTTCTAGAATTCCACCTATTTTTTTTTTAAACCCTTACCTTCCATCTTGGAGTCAATACTGTGTATTGGCTCCAAGGCAGAAGAGTGGTAAGGGCTAGGCAATAGGGGTCAAGTGACTTGCCCAGGGTCACCCAGCTAGGAAGTGGCTTAGGCCAGATTTGAACCTAGGACTTCCCGTCTCTAGGCCTGGCTCTCAATCCGCTGAGCAACCCCTCACCTATTGTTAGCTAAGCTATTTTTTAAAAAGTGTTAAACAGATTCTTTGACTATAACTCTTCTGTGATTGGGACCAATATTTTAAAGTTCTCAAGATGGTGCTGTACTTGATGTCGGAATCATTCTTCTTTCCCATCATTGATTGTTAAACCATTTTCTGTTCTGGATCCCTTAGCAATCTTGGTTGTTATTTATTTTGTTTTGTTTTGTTTTCCTGTAGTAATCATCAAGACTGAAGACCTTTTCTTTTGTTTTTCCCTATTTTGAGGTCTTGTAGTATCATTACAAATTAGTTGTAAATTGTCTCTGCAGAGAGCCAGTGTTCTTTGTTTTGGTGAATTTTAGCCTAATCCTGGAATATGACTATTGGAAGGTGCTTAAGACATATCTATCATTATCCTGCCTAAGCAGGCTGATCTTAGAGCTCTTTATCATATCCTGTAAAAGTGTTTATTGGGGATAAGGAATGATATTTGCCTGGCAGAATTGAAACTTCAAATCTGACCTTGGGGCATTGAACCACTCACTAATGGTGATTAATTGCCTTGAAATAGTGTTTATGGCTTCATGACCCTTCTCATGCTTGGCAGCCTCGAGTCCAAGATGGGCCCTGAGCTATCAGAGCAAATGATGTTTTGAGTATTAATGTTTACTCTTGTTGATAGTCAGATACTCCCTTTACAACAAGAGCAGTTATAATGGCCCAAGAGTTTTGTGTTGATGCCCCTAGATGCTTTTGTTCCAAATAGAGAGTTTGTAACTCTTAGTATATCCTTAATATATGAAATAGGAGCAGCTGTTTCTTCTTAATATTAAAATTTTCAGATGATTAGAACAGCGTACCTAGCCCAAAGGGTACCTATTCCACAGTGGTAAGTGAATCATTTGCCTTCTTTGTATCTTTTTGTTGCCAAACTTTTCTGTACCATAGGCTTTTGGTAGGAAGGGAAACACAGTAATGGAGTAACTTGGAACATATTGGTGAAACTGGTTGCTAATATCTCTAAAGTAGGCTCTTTAATCCTGTTTCAGGAGAAAACAAGGTGAAGAAGAAACCTACTTCTCTGAGCACACCCATAGAAAGAAAGAAGGAAGAGTTCTCCTTGTTCAAAGGGTCTGACAATGAGTACAAAGTGAAGATCTCTCCCCAGCTGCTCCTGGCTACCCAGCGATTCCTCTCCCGAGGTGAGGGGAAGAGGACCCCTCGACTCCTTACTCACCCTGGGCTCTCCCCTGATCAAGGGCATGAAGAGGCACTGTCTTTTAGGGTAACTGACCAGATATGGAACCTCTTACCTTCTGTTTTCTGAGGCATAAAGACTAAAGGAGAGGTACTGGGACTCTCCCACTACAACCCCATTCACAATTCACAGGGAAATCCTTGTGTTCTGAGCAAATAAATCATCAAGGCCTAGGAAGCCTAGAGGTAAAGACGTGTTTTCTTTTTCCTGTTACCTGCAATGGAACTTTTTGTGTCAGCTCAGAGCAGACACAGGCCAGCTGATGGGGGGGGCCCAAGGCTTGTGGCCAGCGAGGCTAGAGGAGTTATAGTCAGGTGGCCCACTTCCAGCATCACAGATTCTATGAGCTTTGAGCCAGTTTTCTCAACTCCTATAGCACTTCCAGCTTGTTGGTCCGGTATGGGGGTGCCTCAGGTGGGCCTGGGGGCAGTTTGGGATTAGAAGCTTGAGTGGCTATGGCCCCTCATGGACATTTGTCACTTTTTCCCACCATGGGGCAGAGGTGGACTTATTTAGCCCACTACGAATCTCAGAGAAGGTCCTGCTACATCTGCTGAAGCATCCCAGTGTCAACCAGGAAGTGAAGTTTGATGAATGCAACCGATTGGCTGCAGACCATTACCTGTACCAGCGCAATCAGCCAGTTAACTACTTCATTCTCATCCTGCAGGTAACTCAACAGGTTCTGCCTCATCATATCAGGTGCTGGACCTGGATCCCTTTCCACAGTAAAATAAGAGAAGGTCCTGTGAGACAGGAGTTGGGGAATAAGGATACTCAGAGGCAGTAGGTGGTGCAATGGATAGAACACTTGGCCTGGAGTCAGGAAGTCTTGACTTCAAATCTAACCTTAGATACTTCTTAGCTGTGACTCTTGAACAAGTCACTTCAGTTTTGTCTGTCTCAGCTTCCTCTATAGTAAAATGGAGGTAATGATAGCACCTACCTCACAGGGTTGTTGTGAGGATCAGATGAGATAATTGTGAAGTGCTTAACACAGTGCCTGGCACATAGTAGGTGCTTAATAAATATTTGTTCCCTTCATCTCCTATTCCCAATAAATTTGTTTAGATTTGAATCTGGTTTCTTTATAATAACTAATTGAAATTGGTAATTCCACTTTATGTTCCTCTTCTAAAAGAGGGCAAACAAAAACCCTAAGACATTCCTATTTTCTTTTTCCTTTCAGGGCAGGGTAGAAGTGGAAATTGGGAAGGAGGGCCTCAAGTTTGAAAATGGAGCCTTTACTTACTATGGTGTGTCTGCCCTGACAGTACCATCTTCAGGTAAGAGCAGGGGGACATTGGTAACCCACTGGCTGGGGTTTCCAGCATGCTGTGCCTTGGTTCCACTTAGCAGTAGGAAGCCTTAGGAGCTTTACATTCAGCTTCATTGTCATCTGCTTTCTAGCAAGATATAAGAAACAAGTTAGAATTCTGGCCTGGCGAAACATCTACATGTTAAACCACTTACACGGTTCTCGGATGAAAATGCCACCTTTGTTAGGAAGTCTTTTGAACTTCCCCAGCTGCTGATCCTTTCCCCTGTTATTTATATCTCTGTTTACCATGTTATCTCCACCATTAGATTTATAAGCTTTTTGAGAACAGGTAGAAGCACTTAGCACAGTGCCTGCCCCAGAGTAGATGCTTAATAAATGCTTCTTGATTAATGTTTGCTCTGGTGCCTAAGATGTATGGGGAAGAGGGAGAAGTAATTTTCTTTTTGTGGGATTGTGTGGCTTACTGTTCTGCTGGTATCTACCCATTTCTCTCCATTTTCTCTGCAAACTGTATAGTCTGCTTGTATATAGGCAGAAAGTAGTAGTTTTGGGGTGTGGGGATGGGGTAGGTAGTGAAGAGTAGTACCATTGTGTTGATTGAAACAGAAGAAACTGTAGAATGTGGATAGTAGCTGAGAGTGTCTATAAGAATTGTGCTAGGCAGCATGTCACCTATCATAATTATTAGTTGTATGACCACGGTAAGTCTCTCAGCCTCTTAGGCCCTGCCTGAGTTTCCTCATCTTTAGAATGAGGATAATAATGCTTGCCTCCCAGAATTATTGTGAAATATGAAAGAATTATGTTGAAGATGAAACAACTTAGAGCCCTGTTGGTGAAGGTGGCACATATGCCCCTCCCCTCTCCACAGTACCTGAGGACATTTTTCACATGCCTCGCTCCCTGTCCAGCCTCCCAATGGGAGCACTTCCTTCCTCAACTCTCTGGGATAATACTGGGGGCTCACAGGTGACTTGAAGGTGCAGTTTGGGCACATGGTCTCTAAAAGGTTCACCAACACTGACCTAGAGCATTGAGAAGGCTGAATTCCTTTCTTGCCTGGCCACCTCATTCCTAAAACACCTCACTGGGGAGGGCTCTTTTCCTTTTTCTTCCCTTCAAAGTTTTATCAGCCCTCTAGTGCTTTTTTTTTTTAAACCCTTAGGGTTGATGTAGTTTACTGATTGTACACTACTGGTTATTGCCTTTCAATAGTTCATCAGTCCCCAGTGTCTTCAATTCGGCCCAGCCGACGTGACCTGCAATCCGAGCCAGCAGAGAATACCCACTACTCTTCTACATATTGTCCTGACTACACCGTGAGGGCCCTCTCTGATCTGCAGTTCATTAAGGTGAAGGTTCATGTAACTGATCAGTGCTGGTTTTAACAAGTTTTGTGTTCCTAATAAGGTTAGGCCAAGCTGGTCATGTTTTTTCTATATTTATTTTATTTATTTATTTATTATATTTATTTCCCTTTTTGGACTTTGAGTCTCAGGTACCAGAATGATTTTTCTTGGTTGCTCACAAAAAAAATTCTAGCTGTTTTTTTGAATTGTTAACATGATGATATTATTGTATCTCCAGTTCTTCTATTCTCTCTTCTTTTCCTTACCATCTTCCTCATTCCAACTGTAGTGCTAAAATAATATCTCTGAATACTTCTTTTCTGTTTTTAAGATTCCTTTAGTCAGTCTTAATAGAGAGCTTTTCTAGGGTACCCCTCACCCCAATTTGGTCCTTTTCTCCTTCCTTTCCAGTATAAATGTTATATTTAAAGCAGCTCTTTGGGGATAAAAACAAAATTAATAATTTTACTCCACGGTACAGGACAAATGATGAATTAAAACTAAGGCAGAACTTTCAACTAGTAGTACATTTTTGAAGCTGAGTGTTGTCCCTTTCCTTTTCCCAGGTAACTCGACTGCAGTACCTCAATGCACTCATGGCATCACGGGCCCAGAATTCTCCACAGTCTCCTGAGAACATAGACCTCCTAATTGTCCCCAACAGCCAGACCAAGCTACTCAATGACAAGATTGCTGCAGCAGCAGGTAACCATTCTGCAGCAGGTGCTGGCAGTCAGGATCCTTGGCCTCTGGCCAAACTCAGCTCCTTCTTCCCTGTTTGGGGGTCTCTGGAGCCAGGTGGCTGATGTCCTTTGCCTCAGTTCCTTCCCGTCCTCCCTCTTTTCTACTTTCTCCCTTTCTTATCCATTGAACTTTAAGTAGAGATGCCCTTTAGTTGTTAGATGAATTTCCATTTGCCTTCAACCCTTAGGGTGTATATGAAATCTGTGGCAGCTTCTTAGTTTTTGTGTTGGTTCATATGGTTAGGATTTAGCTGCTAAATTTAGTCCTTGGGGGGGGGAGGGAGGCAGCTGGGTGGCTCAGTGGATGGAGAGCCAGGCCCTGAGATGGAAGGTCCTAGGTTCAAACCTGACCTCAGACACTTCCCAGCTGTGTGACCCTGGGCAAGTCACTTGACCCCCATTGCCTAGCCCTTACCACTCTTCTGCCTTGGAGCCAATGCACAGTATCAATTCTAAGATGGAAGGTAAGGGTTAAAAATAAATAAATAAGTAAATAAATGTAGTCCTTTGGGTTGTATGTTTACCACTCTTCTGTATATTTGGCTCCAATCCATCTCAAAAATGCCTAGTTAAAAATGAGACAAAGTAAGGTTGTAAATGGGTTAAAAATCAGAAATCATTACTACTAGGAAAGCAGCTAATGAGAACAGTTTGGTGATATCTAATCCCTTACCTCTTAGTAACATACTGAGTACCACTGTGGGTAGACCAGTTGTATGAAGGGAGGGAGCCAAAGGAATGGGGATGGGAGTCTGTAAGGGCAGGGATAATATAAGAAAGTGGTAAAAGTCATGAAAAATGAAGCATTCCTAGAAATCTAGGTTTCTTGGGCTATCAAAGAAACTGAATTTTATTTATATATATGTGTGTGTATATATATATATATATATGTGTGTGTATATATATATATTTGTGAACTTAGGAGTAGTAACCAAAGATATAACTTGGGGATCCCTCATAGATTGCACTGGAACCCTCTTGGGGATGGTGTAGAGGGAAAACAGATGCTGCCTCAGATGCTGACAGGTATTGTCTTTGCTCATAGTCTTCCACACAATTGTCAGAACTGTAGCCCTTTGTCTCATTTGCATCAGTCACCATGATTGCTAAAAGCAAAAGTATATTTAAGGGTCAGCTAGGTAGGTAGCACAGCAGACAGAGTGTCAGACCTGGAGTTGGGAGGAACTGGGTTCAAATCTGGCCTCAGACACTTCCTAGCTGTGTGACCCTGGACAAGTCACTTAACCCCAGTTGCCTAGTCTTTATTCTTCTGCTTTGGAACTGATAGTATTGATTCTAAGATGGAAGGTAAGGTTTTGGGGGTTGGGGGAGGGGGTGAAGATTTGATACTAAGATTGAAGGTAAGGGTTTTTAAATGATTTTTAAAAATATTTAAACTTGAGGGATGTCTTGACCAATATTTTTTTAGAGAGGGAAGATTTTGTGAAATGTTATTTCTACAGATTAGTCAAGCTATTAGAATATTCTATTATGAATCTATTAATAGACTCAAGGCATTATTGCTTTTATTTTATACTTTGTATCTCTGGCATCCCTTGGGGATTGTACTATGTAACCTAGCCCTTTTTTTTTCCTCTTGAAATTCATCCTTTGAGTTCAAGAGCGTCTCTAATTGTATAAGATTGGAATCTCAAAATTCTGAATAATTCACATTGAATATACCCTTCAAGAACTTTTAAGTACTTGAATTACATACTTTCTCAATGTGTTTTTCTTTTTTCAGACTAAAGAGTCCTGGTACACCTAGAAAAAATCTCTTCATTTTCCTTTTTTAAGGTCTCACTTTGATTTTGATACATCTTGAAGAGGGATAACCGAACCATACATAAGATGTTTTCCAAGTACAGATAGTCTAGAAAAATTTTTTCAGTTTTGTTTTAAATGGTACCTAGAATTCTGTGGCCTTTCTGGTTATAGGAGCACCTTTCGAACACTGCTCATTTGAGAACAACCTGTGGTCACCCTAAATTTCTTTCCCTGGTTTTTCTCTTAATTGCTGTATCCAGAGAATTTTTTTTTTAAAGTTCTTCTTGATTATCAACACATGCCATAGTGAGGCTTAGCAGCCCTATTTTTTATACATTAATGTAGATTTGTGAGGCCTCTTTAATTTTTCCATTAGCTTGGTTTTTCTCTATGGAGAATTTAGGGTCTTCACTAAACTAAAATGGTGCAGACCTCTTTCAGATCATTTATGAAAAGGTAATTACTAGTTTTAGAATAATTTCCAGTGGAACTCTGCTATTAATGCTTATTTATTCAGATTAATGTACCAGAATATCAGTGGCCATTTTAAATAAGGACTACATTTTTTTAAAGCCATTGATGTAGAATCTTGTCATATGTATTTTTTTTTAAACCCTACTTTCTGCTTTGGAACCAATAGGAAGTATTGGTTCCAAAACAAAAGAGCAGTAAGTGCTAGGCAATTGGGGTTAAATGACTTGCCCAGGATCACACAGCTAGGAAGTGTCGATGAGGTCAGATTTGAACTAGGACCTTCCATCTCAAGGCCTGGCTCTCTATCCACTGAACCACCTAGTTGTCCCATCAAAAACTTTATCAAAGTGAAAATAGCTAATCTACACTATTCACTACCAAGAGGCTCATCTCAGAGATTTTATGCCTCAGGTTTCTTGGTATATATACTAGGCAGCAGAAAATGATTTACCTACAGAATGTCTCATTTTTTAACATTTGCTATAACTTGTGTGGGAATTGTGAGTAAATATGGTATCTCCTGGTCTAGTCCTCAATGTATGTGTTGACTGACCTGCCATTTTAGCTAAATATTTTGTGTCTTCCTCTCTCCTTTCTCTCCTCTTCCCCATCCCCCCTCTCTCTCCAGCCTTCCCAGTAAACATTTCCCTCTTTGGCACAGTTGGAAACTGCAGTTGATAGATGACTGTGGACTAGTGAGAATTTTTGTTTTTTAGAAAACACCCAAGGTAAATATCTTCCCTTCCATTTTTTCCCCCCTTTCTTTGGCTTTAACAGGCCTTTGATGTATAGAGGAGCCTTGCTGGCATTTCTGTCCAATGACAAGACTAGTAGGGCAGGCTGCCTCTCTTCCCAAGAAGTCCTCTCCTGCCAAGGTTGGTGGTGTGCTGATTTGCCCCCCTTCTGGGAAGGAGTGGTGTTTGAACTTTTCTGTCCTTAGTACTGTTTTTCATTCTCTTGAGAGGCAGAATGCCTGCCAAATCCCCACTGAGCTATGGAAAACCAGTCTTTTTAGCCAAGATTGCTTCTTTCTTAAGGGCTGGGTTCTTTTTTTTTTTTCACATATACCTTCCTAGCCTACTCCAGTTTCCATTTCCACGGGAAGAACCACTATTTCCATGGCCCTGACTCTAGGACTTGCTTTCTATGAAGAGAAATCTGTTTCTTAATCCCAGCTCTTCACTAGATTGAAGTCTCCAAGGTACCTTGAGGCCACCTCTTTCTGCCCTATGTTACCCAAGCAGTTTCTGTATTTGTTACTGCCTCAGCTTGGTTCCTAGTCAGAGAGACTTATGACCTTTCTTCACTTCTCTTTCAGGGACAGCCAACAGCAGGCCAAATGCCCCAACAGAAGAGAGTCTTGGGAGGAACCCAGGAGTTTAACTTCCTTGCCATGCAGCCCCAGAACTGGGGATGGACAAGCAAGTGGGGGAGCTTGAGTGAACCAAGGAGTTGCTTCATGCCAACCTGTCCCCTCCCTTTCTGGCCACGTTTTAGGTGGCTTTTAGAGACATGGGCTCTGGGCCTAATGCCAGTGTTAGGAGCCTGCTGCAGATAAACCAGCCTCTTCTGTGGGGATGGAAATCAGCTGTAGCGTCACTCTCCAGTCCCTGCTCCTGGGAAGAGTCAACAGGGAATTAAAGAAAAACCCATCATCTCGGAATCCCAAGGTGCCCTTTCCCCTCCTTACCTCCCCCTCATGGGGATGCTTCATAGCCTTAAGGCTGTGATGATAGTGGAGTATTATTTACTACACGAATGCAGAAATTATACTCTTTACCATGTGGCTGTGAACTGCATTCACATTGTTTTTAATTTGCCAAGCACCTGCTGCTGGCAGCACTTTGAGAGTGAGCCAAGAACACTGCAGTCTCTGCCCAAGGCTCTGATCCGGAGGTTTTGTCCATGGCAGTAAGCTCTGGCCTTCGAGGCAGTGCCCTTCTTCACAGTGCCACATTTTTATCTTTCTCTTTTATGTCTTTCATGTGCCAAACCCTAAGAACTCTAGTGGCAGGTGCACAGCCTGTCTGTTCCCCAAAACTCCTCCTGTGGAGGCTGCTGTTTGCCCAAATAAAAAGAGCAAGCTGTTCCCACCCCCAGCTCTCTCTGAACTAAGGGTTCAGGTCACTCCTGCCTCTGTCTGCCCGAAGCTGTACTTCCCTTCCTGACTTGGCCTTGCTGCTTTAAATTATTAGAAGTGGTCCCTCATTCCATGCAGGTGAAGGACCCTCTCTTCTTCCTCTAATCCTAGGACTAGTTGCTACTAACAGTATTGTGGTTATTTGAGGTGTCATGTATGCAGTGAAGGGAGGTGTGCTACAATTGGAATCTTTCCTTACTGTGATCCCAGGTCATTGTTTATAACAACCTGCTAGTTAGCCGTGTCCTACCCAGTCTTACACCTTTGTTTGCTTCTAAAGGGCCTATAATGCAGTGTAACCAGATAGTGTGATTGGCACCCTTAGAGCTGGCATATAGAAGAGAGGATTTGTTTCTCAGCTAGGCCCCTCTTTCAGGAAAATCTTTCCTAATCTTGGGCATTTAGATGGAGAGGCATCTTCTCTTCTTTACTTGCTGTCATTACATGAGAAACCTTGGGAACCGGAGATCACTGCCTAAGAGGCAGTTACAGACCTAGTCTAGAAGAAGCCAGTTCAGGGATAGCTTAAGTGGCTATGTAGGCCAGAGGAAGCCTGTAGATGGAAGGCCCTGGGCCCAAATTGGATGTCAGGCATTTTCTAGCTGTGTGATCTTGGGCAAGTCACTTAACCCCCACTGCCTAGCCCTTACAGTTCTGCCTTGGAATTAATAATACATAATTATCCATCTCAGATACAAGGTAAAGGTTAAAAACAAAAGCCAGGCCCTTTTTATGCTGTCAAGGAGATTTGGGGTCATTTCATTGCTGTGCCTTTTTCCTTTTGTAGTCTTTTTGCCTAGATGAAATACCACAAAGTAGAACTGCATGGGCAGTTAACTCTCAGCTGAAGCAAGTAAAGGGCACAAATGACTTGGTATTTAATCTTTCCTAAGAGGGAGGAGCCTTTGATTAACTGTCCCCTGTGCGCAAGTAATAAGTCCAGAGTCTCAAAAGTGAAGCAGGGACACCCTGGCCCACGGGTGACACTATCCTTCCCCTCCCCCCAAGTGCTCCTGGTAAATGGTGAGGTTCTAAGCTTAGATTGGCAATTTTCCTGAAACACTACATTCTGTTGGCCATAGGGAGAACTTCAGGACACAGCAGCTTTGCTTTAAAGATGTCACACTTCTAGTTCAAAGTCTGGGCACCCAAAGTGAGAAACGGATCGCCGTAAATCGTTTTCTCCATCTTCTTTCTATTCCTACCATTTCTCATGCCATAGAATATAACCAGGCTACGAAAGAGAATCAGTTTTAATGAATAACAACAACAAATTGATCCATATAAAAATGTTTCATTTGCTCTTACTGCATTTTTCCATTTTCTGACTTTGGAGTAGTCACTACCATAATCATGTAACAGCTTCTTCCCTCTGGTACCAGCCTGACAGGCTATGTAGCCTAGAAAGCAAGGCCAAGCTGCTGCTGGTGAGTTGAAGCCTCAGCCCAAGGGGGTGGGCTTTGTCTATTGCTCTTATGGAGCATGGAGGACACTGTAGCCTCAAAACTCAAGGGAAGTGGGACCCTAAAAGGGATTATTAGCTGCCACAATGGCACTTGTCATGTTAAGAATATGTAATCCAGGCCTTCAATTTAGGCCTGGCCCAGGGAACTTGCACAGCCCATAACAGGCTAAGGGAGTGGGCCTGCCCTTCTTTGGGCTTCCACCACTGTTTCCCCTTATATTCTTCTGTCAGTGGGCCCAAGGCAAAGTTTTTGAAGATAAGGAGGGCTCTGCCAGTGCTAAGATCTCAGCCTGACCAGCAGTACTGGACTAATAGCAAAAAGCAGAAACCTTAGTCTAGGGAAGGATAGTAGAAACTTGTCTTAGGATTCCATCTACCAGGATCCACTAAGAAAGGCAATATAAAAAGAAAAAAGTCTCAGTTAATCATTTTCAGTGTACAAAAATATATGGAGGAAGTATCCAGAATGCATTATATATACTCAGTTCCGCCATCCCTTCTGCAGCCTTTTCTCCTGTGCCTTGGCACAAGGAAGCCCAAGGACCTAAACTTTGCTCAGACACCAGGCACATTTTCTTCTTTGACAAGCAGGAAAGAGAGGTGGCATCAAAACCATGGAAATCTCTAGGACTGAAGTCCTACCTGCTGTATTACACAGGGTAGCCTCAACCCTTACAAGTACAGGTCACCATCCTAAGTATCCAGGGTGAGCCACACATAACCACAGAGCAAGAGACCACACAATACTGAGCAGGCCCTAGTGAGAATGGAAATTGAAGTAAATCTCAGAAGTTCTGATCAAAGCTCAAGGGGAATGACTCCCCTGGGAAGATACTCTAATTTGTCAGTCTTGGGGGAATCTGGAACAACTAGAGTTGGTTATGGACCCAGGGTTTTACAGACAGAATGAAAAAGCCCCCCAGAGCATACTAAAGCTCTGCTGAGGTCACAACCACCAACTCATGAATCCCTAAGACTGGAACTTTCTAGTGGGGCCACACCCCATCACCATCAGGGTTGCTGCTGCTGAGGAAGAGTCCCTAGAGAAATTGCTACAGAATTGAGATCAGCCACCAGCTAAAGAGCAACTCTGGTTCTGATGCTTCTGAACAGCTTTTGTGGGACCACAGTTGATCCACCACCAAATAATTTCCATCTCCCTAATCTTCACTAGCCCTAACTTTACCTTTGTGAGTATCTTAAACCTTACCCTCATTCACTTCACTGTTACCACCCACAAACTTGAGTTTCTTCTCTCCTACCCTCTAGAGAAATTACTGTCTGATTGGTTTAAACCAAACAGGACACCTCTTAGAGCTATTTGTAAAGTCCATCCTTAATCCTGACCTTGCTTTCTCTTAATGGGATTTTTTTTTTCATTGAGGTAGCTACCAGGGTTAATTCAAGGGCAAAATAAATAATCTGGACTTCTATATAGATCCCTAGGAATTGGGGAGGGAGGTGGAAACAGATAAATGCCCAATAGGATAAGGGATTAGACTTGGGAACATCCCAATTTATGGCCAGGGAACCACCCATAACTAGTAGAAAAGGGACCAAAGGGAAGGGGATGGAATGGTAGGAGCATCTACATGGTTTTGTGTCTTCAGCAACGAGTTCGGGGATGCCCGACATAGGCCCGTAGTGTTTCCTGGATGCCTCTCTGCCAATCTCGTGCTAGTTGTACAGGTGTCATTGCCTCCTGAGAGCAAAGGATAGTCAGTCATAAGTATGTTTTATTTCCTCCCAGAAAGCCAACCTCCACATTAAGGTTTTGAAAGCCCCTTGGCCAACTATACTCACAGCATTTTGAACACCCAGCGAGGCCCCATAGAGCAGCAATATCTTCATGGCCTTGTAACGGCCATGCCGTACTGCCTCATGTAAGGCTGTATCTCCCTCCTACAGGAATAGCATACTAAGAGTTAGGCCCTCTTCTTTATACCCATCTTATCTCCTTGTCTCTCCCAAATATGAAAAATGAGCTAATTGAGGCACTAAGAAGAAATAGCATATAAATCTACAATTCCACAAAGATAACAAGTGCTGCCATTGAGAAGCTAACTCCTTGAATAATTCTTTTTTAAACATGGTACTACCATTTATTTATTTTACCTTCCATCTTAGAATCAATATTTTGTATTGGTTCTAAGGCAGAAGAGTGGTAAGGGCTAGGCAATGGGAGTCAAGTGATTTGCCCAGGGACACACAGCTAGGAAGTGTCTGAGGCAAGGTTTGAACCCAGGACTTCCTGTCTTTGGGCCTGGCTCTCAATCCACTGAACCATCCAGCTGCTTCCCCCCATTATTAACTGAAACAAGTTTCCTACCTTATCTTGTTTATCAATCTGGGCCCCACAAGCAATAAGGTGTTCAAGGCAGTCACAGTGTCCTGTCCGAACAACCACGTGCAAGGGTGTACTCCAGATCTAGACAGGTTAGGAGTTTTTTTTAATTCTAGACAGTTTACCACACCCAAACACTTTGACATATTAAGCCCAAGAAATTTCCCTTTCCCCCAGGCAAAGAAACTGTTCCACTGAAGGTTTCAGACATAGCATCAGCTTCCCAGCACTGAAACCCTGGAATTAACACCTCTATGTTCTCTACCAGAACCTTTACCTTGTCCCGGGCATTGACTTTAGCCCCTTGGTTGAGCAGCTTTTTAAGGATGTTTAGGTGTCCTCCACGGCAGGCCCAGAACAAAGGTGTCCTGTCCAACTATAAAAGAAAATCCTAAGCTTTTTGAAAAGCCTCAGAAGATAGTCCCTTAGGATCAGCTTTCCCAATTTAGTCCCATTGCAAGAAAAGAGATTCCCCAATCTTCTAACCCTGTCTTCTAATTTGCCCTCCAACTTACCATGTCTCGAGCATCCACTGTGGCACCTGCCTCCAGTAGTTTGTCCACAATCTGGCTATGACCCTTCAGGCTTGCCCAGTGCAAGGCTGTTCGATGAAACTGGACCAAAAGAGAAGCAGAGATGAGGATGGATGTGTATCTTTCCAAGAGGACTAGAACGAAGAAATTCTGACTCCTACAACTAGGTCTGAAATACCGTCAAGGTTGGGTATGTTCTATTTCTTCATACCCTACCATGTCATGGGCATCAGGGTCACCACCGTCTGCCAGGTACTTGTCAATCAGGAGCTCTTGGTTTTCAACAGCTGCCTTCAGAAATGTCTCGAGGTCTACAGGCTGCTGCTGGGACAGGAGCTGCAGCTGGATTAGACAGAGAATAGTATCTTGGATCATTCAAAACAGTCATAGTTTTAATGTTGTAGGTCAGTCTAATATGCACCCCAGGCTCTTGAGTTGTTAGGTGCTTTTCCCTGGTCTTCCCCATCTCACCTGAACTGGGGGACCTGGCACCCTAGGGGGGACCCTCCGTTTTAGGCGCTTTTCTTTTCGTTTCCGTACCAAATTCTCCAAGTCATCTAGACTCTCAAGCTTCACCCTGGAATTGTTAAAAGTCTCGAGCTGAAAGAGGAAAAGAAATATATGATGCATGTGGAATGAGGATAGTAGTAACTACTGGGTTTGGAGAATATAGTCAGGTATCAAAAACTGATCCTGAAAACCTGAGGTCATTTGATAAAACTTTTTCACTATAACTTTCACTTGGAAAGCTCAAGGTTACTCAAGCATGGATTCCCAAGGTTCTACTGTTCTATACCAGTATTACCTTAGCAGCTCTCCAGCTGTCACTCAGTCTCCACTTCCCCACTCACCTTCTTCCTTTTTTCTTCCACTAACTTTTGTTTCTCCAAAGCCACAGTCCAGAGAGGACCTAGTCTTGGGTCACCTCTCCAGCCTCCAGGATCAGGGACTCCATGTCTGATCCCTGGAACTTTGCCCTCAGCTCTCTCATCACTTATCTATGAGAAACAGGAGAAAGAGTGTCAGGAAATTTCTCAAAGCCCTCTGAAAACAATTGCTCAGCACCTTGTACCTGAACCTAGTGGCCAAGGAAGCCACTTTGATGCCTCTGGGTTTGCAGTTCAGCTCAGCTAAAGGACAAGTTCTCACCAACATAAGTGCTTCATGAGGATTCAGGCAGTGGCCGACAGCCATCTGCCCTTGCACCTGTCCCAGTAGAGGGACATAACCTTAGATCTATTTAGACCACATTTGTCCTTGCAGTTGGATGGAGTCACATAAGGGGGGGTTGGGGGGGAGAAAACTTTCAACAGGCTAAACAGAAGACAGCCTATCACCACCCAATGCCCTGCTACTATTGGGCAGACCCAGGGGCAGAAGTCCAGATTTCTAGACTATTCCAAGAGATATACTCATTCCTGTTTCCTCAGGGGCAGACCCAGGGGCAGAAGTCCAGATTTCTAGACTATTCCAAGAGATAGACTCAGTCCTGTTTCCTCATTGCCAAAGGGCCAGGAACAGTGGGAAAGAAGGACTGTAAAGATCAGACTGGGTGGGAAGAAAATAGAGCACCTTTAGAGCAGGGGACTTTTACTGGGTCATGGACCCTCAACCTCATTCTTGGTAATCTGATGAAATTTAGAACCCCCTTCAGAATGTTTTAAAATGCATTAACTAAAATACACAAGAGTACAAAGAATGCTAATTCAATTGAAAAACAAGTTCATGGACGTCAAAAGTTAAGAACTTGTGCTTTTAGAAACCTGCATGTCTAATTTCTGCAGTTGTGTTGACTTTTACCTTTCCCTAAACTGAACTAACTACATAGCCAGCCGCCTCAGTCCTCGCAGCCAAGGAGTACCTGGATCAATGTTTCCTGCCCCCTCCTAGTTTCACTGCCCAGGGTTCCTAGGAAAATCCAATGTGGCCTTGAATTGAGCATAGGATCTTTACTCTACCCCTAGTGCCCAGCAGGCCCAGGAGGAGGTTGGGTACTTGACTGACCTGAGAGCAACCTCATGGCTCCAATTCTGCAAGTTACCCAGTAGTAGACAACTTTATTCTAGAGTGTAATCTGTTCATATACAAAATCAGGTCAACTAGATGACCCTTAAGATCCCTTCTCTACCTCTTGGGATGGAGCCATCCTCCCTCTTACAGCAAAAATAATTAGGAATCTTGCTCTATACAGGACACCACAGGCTTACTGAAAGTTGGCCATTAGGGCTAAGACATCTCCAGCCCACTACTCAATCCTAATGGTCCAGGGCATAACTCCCATAAACTCCAAAGGGATCTATATACGTGATACCCTACCAACTCTATCACCACAAACAACACTTCCAGACGCTCAGAGCTGTGAAAACAAGGAATTTGGGAAAGGAAACAGAGAAGCAATTTCTGGTACCTAAATTTCTCACTCCCTTACCAACAAAATAGACTTCCCTGAGTTAAATACAACTTTGCAACTTGTCAAAAGAAGGCTAGCTATGGGATAACACAGGAACATCCCTGTGAGTGAGGCCTTTGGAACATAAGCAGATGAGGAACAATAGAAAAGTACAAAGCAGGTGCCAGCTTACCTGACAGAAGTATCCTGAAATATTTTTCTCTTCTTGCTGCTACCTACACTCTAGTCAACAACAAAACTGCCCTGAATACTGTACAAACAGTAAATTTTGGGATTCCTTACAAGAAATGGTCACTGTACAATAGAAAATTTTGAGGGCTTTGCATAAGCCCCCAGCTTACCAACTGCTGAATGCTCATGAAATCCATGGTCCCCCCTGCTCTTCACTCCCCCACTATGGCTAGTTGAGCTGCAGTTTGCTTTTTATATCGGCAGCACTTCTGCCACAGGGATAGAGGGCACAGGAAGGACCCAGTTTAGAACCAGTGATGAAGCCAAGACCCACAGGGTCAGAGATAGTTCAGTGGTTCTGTAACTAACTAAAATAGCAGCCCTAAAATAGGGCCCAGCTGAGGGCAGGATATAGTGTTGTTATGGCTGAGTCAGATCCCCATCGACTCCCTGATACCCTCTATTTGACCTCTAAATACTGACAAACCAATCTTAGCAGAGCCACCTAGCCCAAGTGTATGAGTGTGAGTATAGCAGGATCATTTCAAATGATCATCAAATGATCATCCAGCAAGAGGAGATGTCAGAAGGTCTAAGATAATGAATGGTCTCCACATTATTTTCTCATTGCATAAAGGCCTGGAGGGGTGGGAAGATAATACCATATTTGCCAAGAAAGAGAAACAGGATTTTATGTCTTCTATGAACCGAGGCAACAGGGTGTTCAGCAGAGGCCCTGGTAAACCCAGAAGTGTCACCTTAAGAGGGAGAACTAATTTCAACTGATGATAGACCAAGACTTTCTATTCCCCACTGCCTGATGGTTCCATAATTCTCTTTTCTAATATCTCCCCATTTTTCTTCTGTAAATCATGAATTTTGAATTTCCTGAACTAAGTAAACATAAGCCAAGCTTTACCTGTCACAGGAGTGCTCACTCCAAAAAAGGATAACCCCAGACACTTGACACTAGACACAGCACCACAAATCTCTAAATCAATAATTGATGAACTGTTTTCCTTTATTAGAAATGTTAAACCTTTATTCCTCAGAATAGTTAGCAAGAACCAGAGCTCCCCAATCAATTCAAAGAAGATTGTTGTATTGCCCTGTCCATGAACTGGGACCTGTTTCTTTCAATTGGTCTAAATGAAGCTATTGCTTATAGAGTTCTTTTTCCATATTCAGAGCAAAGCCAAGCAAACCTGGTCTTGTTCCTCTTCCCAATCACCAAAATTGAACTCCATAATTCCCTTCCCCAATTCCCTGGAAATTCCTCAGGGGTAGTCTGACTATCCAGCTGATTAAAATCTTGTCCTTCAATGGAAAAAAAGATGCTAAAACAGATGATTCCAGAACCAGATTAACAGATGAAAGCCAGAGGGAATATGAACAACTTAACATTCCTAAAGATTCAGCAGCGACCAAGACTACACTCCTGGACTCAGATCAAGTTCAAAAGGCCTATGCTTATTGTGAGCAAGGAGTTAAAAACTATATTTAAGAGCAGAAAGAGATCTTTGACATTATCTTGTCTAACCGGCTCATCTACAGATGACAAAAGTAGTAATGGGGCAGGAATGTAATCCCAGATTCTGACTAAATTCAGCACTTTCTCTACTATGCCAAGCTGCTTCTTAAATTCTCACCTGAATTGGGCAGTCCAAAATGAACAACACCATCAGCTATTTTCCTTGTAAGTGCCTTAATGCTTTGTGAGAATGTCCAAGCAGCCCAATGCCCTGGGATTTTCTTTAATCCAGTTAACACTGCTTCCTGGTAAATTTGACAGATTTAGATTTCTTGCCTTCAGTTTTAAGGCCACTGAAGTTGTTTATGACTGCCAGGAAAATACTAAAGTGAAAATAAGTTTGATTCTATTCTTCATTATCTGCTCCAACAATGAGATTAACTCACAGGATAAGAGTATTAGGGGAGGGGAATATTTTATCCAAAAGAAAAGGGCAGAAGCAGCTGTTTTCCCCCTTAGTCAAGAGTACTGATTCTGAGCTAGGGAAATAGCTTGGACAAGACATCTCTACTAATGTGTGCTAATTTGGAATATGATCACCTGTCAGGCTTGAGTGCTTGTACCAAGTTCCCTTCCTGGCCTGGTAGTTAACTCCCTCAAGATGGTCCTATCTCTTCTGTTCAGTCTCGTAAGCCCTGAGTTTTCAGCTTCCCATCTGTAGAATGCAGGGATAGAGGAAAGTGCTTGAGGATCCAGGTTCCAGGATCCTCGCTGAGACTGGAATCTGGTATTCAGCTAGCAAGCAGATCTCGAAGATCACTGTTACATGGCAGTAAGTCACACGCTAACCGAGCCTTTCGGTCTCGAACAGCTTTCAAAGCTGGACTATGCTGCAGCAGGAGGCAACACAGATCCAAGTGACCTCTCTCAGCAGCCTGCAAAGGAAAACAAGCATCAGAAAAAGAAAGAGGGAATCTAATAAATTAGCCCTGTCATTTCTTTCCTGAAGTTTCTCCATTGATGGGCCCTGAAACCCCAATAAAATTACCTCATCTCCAAAAAGTGGATGGTCACTATTCTAACATCCTGGAAATAAAGAGCCTATCTCAGTTTGATTCTCTTTCTGGTTTGACTCCCTCATCAAAGAGCCAGAGGATAAAAAACAAATTCTGCTTTGTGGACTACCTACCTTGGCTAAGTCATTTCTTCTCCTATGGTCTTGTTTACCACTATCCCTAAGTGAGAACTTTTGAAAAAAAGCCAATTTCTTGCTACTAGTCATCATCAATATCTGATTCTACCTGAACTATTCATGACATAAATCCCTCCTTCCCTCACTCCAATTAATTAGCAAGGATATTTAAAAATTGCTATATACCTTATGTAGGCTGGTCATTCCATCATCATCTGCCACACCTGGATTAGCTCCATGTGACAGCAGTAGTCGAACCACTTCAGTATGCCCACAATAGCTGGCTCGGTGCAGAGCTGTTGCACCCCCATGTGTCTGGGCATCACACTTGGCTCCACTCTCCAAGAGGAACTGGCACACAGCATAGTGTCCATTTCGACTGGCATAGTGCTGTAGGGAATCAAGTCAGTGGAAATCAGAAATGAGAATTATCTATATACCTAAGAGCCAACTCTGAAAGAAGAAGAGAAAAACAGGAAGAAAGGAACAAAAGGCTAAATATTAGAATTACATTATTTTTTAAAATTCAATTTTATTTTCAATTCCAAATTTTGTCCTCTACCAAATGAAAAAAAGAAAAACAAAGCCCATTACAAATATGTATAGTAATGCAAAAAAATTTCCTCGATTAGACACATCCAAAAATAAAAAGGAAAGAAAGAAAAATATCTTCAACCTTCAGTCTTAAGTCCATCACTTCTCTCTGGAAAGCATATTTTATCACATCTTTCGAACTTGTGGTTGGTCATTGTAATGGTCACAGTTACTAAGTCTTTCTGAATGGATTGTCTTTATGATATTATAGTTATTTTAAAATTCATTTCCCTGATTTTGCTCATTTCTCTTTGCATCAGTTCATATAAGTCTTCCAAGATTTTTCTGAAACTATGCCCCCCATAATTTCTTATAGCACAATAGTATTCCATCACATTCACATTCTTGTTCAGCCTCTAAGTGTTTGGGCTTCCCCTCAATGAACAATTAATTCTTTGCTATCACAAAACAGGACTGCTATAAATACTTTTGTACATGAATCCTTTTTCTTTGATCTCTTTAGGGTATAGCCCCAAGAGTTGTATCACTGCAATTACAGAGTCAGTGGGTATGCACAGTTAAATAGCTTTTGGGGAATAGTTGCAAATTGCTTCCAAAATGGTTGGACTAGTTCACAGCTCCAACAGTGCATTTTTTCATCAGCCTCTCCAGCATTTATTATTTTCCTTTTTTGTCAATTTACCCAATCTTATAGGAGTGAGGTACGACCTTAAAGTTGTTTTAATGTGCGTTTTTCTAACTTAGTAAATTAGAGTAATTTTTCATATGGCTAATGATAGCTTGGATTTCTTCCTCTGACAATTTATCAATTAAAGAATGGCTCTTAATCTTATAAATTTGACTCAGTTCCCTATCTTAGAAATGAAACCTTCAGAGAAACTTTCTGCAAAGACTTTAATTATCTCCTTCATTTCCTGTTTCTCTTCCAATTTTACCTACATTGGTTTTATTTATGCAAAACCTTTTTTAAGTTTTACATAATCAAAACTGATTTTATTTCCTATGAAACTACCTCTTATTTGAGCATGAATTCTACCCCTATCCACAGATCAAACAGGTAATTTCTTCTGTGGTCCTTTAATTTGCTTAATTGTCATCCTTTATATCTAAATCATATATTCATTTGGAGCTTATCCTAGCATAAGGTGAGATGTTAGCCTATACCTAGTTATGGCCATACCACTTTCCATTTTTCCCAATAGACTTTGTCAAAGTTCTTGCCTTAATAACTGGGATCTTTGAATTTATCCAACACCAGACAATTCATTCACTTTTGTATGTTGTGTATTTAATCTATTCTACTGAACAACTCCTCTATCTTACCCAGTACTAAATTTAATATTTCAATTATGGTTTTGTGGTGTGGTTTGGGATCAGATACTACCTTCTTCCTTTTCTTTCCATTCCATTCCAACCCTCCCAATCTCCACCCCCAACTTGATATTCTTGACCTGTTGTTCTTCCAGATAGTCATCTTTTTTTCTAGCTCTAAAAAAAGTAGTTCTTTTGTAATTTAATTGGTATGGCATTGAGTAAGTCAATTAAATTAAGTAGTAGTCTTATTAAATTGGAACCTGCCCACTCATTAACAAATTGACATTTCTCCAGTTATCTATATCTGCCTTTGTGTAAAAAGCGTTTTTTAATTGTATTTATATAGTTCCTGTGTCATGATAGGTAGACAAAGTATTTTATACTCTCTATAGTTATTTTAAATGGAATTTCTCTCTCCCTACTGGATTTTGTTGGTATTATACAGAAACATGGATAATTTGTGTGGGTTTATTTTTTTAAGCCACAATTTTGTTGAAGTTGTTAATTGCTTAATTTAGTTTTTCAGTTGAACTCTAGGGTTCTCCAAGTAAATCATCATATCATTTGCAAAAAGTTTATTTTAGTTTATTTTAGCTTCTTTTTCTTTTCTGATTGCAACAGCTAACATTTCTAATATAACATTAAATAGTAATGGTATTAAATGGACTTCTTTACTTCAACCCCGATCTTACTGGAAAAGTTTCTAGCTTATCTTCATTACAGATAATGCTTGCTTTGTTTTAGATAAATATTACTTGACATTTTAAGAAAACGTCCATTTATTCTTTTTATTTATTTTTTATACCCTTACCTTCTATCTTAGAATTAATACTGAGTATTGATTCCAAGGTGGAAGAACAGTAAGAGCCAAGCAATGGGGGAAAGTAACTTGCCCAGGGTCACACAGCTAGAAAATACCTACCTCCATTTATTCTTATGTTTTCTCCTGTTTTTAACATAAATGGATATTGTATTGTCAAAAACTTTTAATTCAAAAATAGGGCTGGAAAACAAACAAAAAAAAAACCTCACATTTATAGGGTTCTTTAAGGGCAAAATAAAAAATTCTTTCCACCAAAATAGGTAGAAAGTACTCCATTTTATTGGTAAGAAAACTGACATTCTAAGAGGATATGATTTGTCCATTACACATTAAGTGGTGACATTTGGACCTCGTTGTTCTGATTCCAATTCCCATGGTCTATCTGTTGTGCCAAGCTAGCCCTCCTTTATTCCCAATCACATTCTAACTTGTATCACATTTATTTGTCTATTCCACCTCCATTGAAAAAGAAACTCTTCAAAAAAACAAAACAAACAAAAAAGCCCTTTTTATTCATATGGCAAAATAATCTTATGATTTTTATTGGTTTTGTTATTAATATATTCAACAGGGTTTTGTTTTGTCTTTTTTGGTTCAATTTATCTAGGTCTGAGACAGATATAACTGGGGTCCCTCACTAAAATATTTTTAATGTCTAATTCATTCTATAACTCATTTGATGTTTAAGAATTTATATGCTATGCCTTTTAGTGCATGTTTAATATCAACATGAATTCATTGTCTAGAGTACCTTTTAAAAATGTACTTTCTTCACTTATCTCTTTAATTAGGTCTATTTTTGTTTCTGCTTTGAGATCAAGGATACTCCCCTCTCCTTTTTTATTTCAGTTGAAATGGAGATTCTGCTTCTGCCATTATTTTAATTTTGTGTGTGTCTTTCTGTTTCAAGTGTTTCTTGCAAATATGTTAAGTTCTGTTTTCTAATCCATTCTGCTAGTCTCTTCCATTTTATTGATGAATTCATCCCATATACATTGTTTTGATTGCTAATTTTCTTATTTCTTATTGTCTTATACCCATCATTCTTTTTTCCCCACCCCCTTTGAGAGTCTGTTTTGCTTCTGACTAGTACCTCCCCTTAATCTACAATTCTTATTTCTGTTCTCTTGTGTATATGTATCTCCCCCCTTTAACCAATTCAGATAAGTGAAGTTCAAATGTTGTCTACTTCCTCCCTACTGTTCCCCCTCGTATAAACTCCTCTTTATACATTTTATCTCATTTATGTGGGACAATTCCCCCATTCTTTCTCTCTTGCCCCCTTTTTCAGCACATATCCCCCATTTTATTCTACTTTTGAAATCATCCAAATATAACACAATCATCCTTAGGTACTCTAATTAATCATTCTGTGATCCGCAATGATGACAAAGTTCTGAGAGGCTACATGTATCATCTCTCTATAAGAATGTAAACAATTTCACTTTGTTTAGTTCTCCATTTCTCACTGTTTATCTTTTAATGCTTCTCTTGACCTCTATGTTTGGATGTCAGGTTTTCTACTCAGCCCTGGTTTTTTTCATTAGGAATGTTTTGAAAACCTCTATTTGTTAAAGGCTATTTTATTCTCACCTTTGTAGAATTATATTGTTTTGTTGGGTAGATTATTCTTGGTTGCAAGCCTAGATGCTTTGCCTTCTAGAATATCATATTTCAAGCTCTCCATTCCTTTAATATGGTGCTTCTAAATCTTTTTTAATTTGAAAATTTTTATTTAATTTAGAATATTTTTTCATAGTTACATGATTCATGTTCTTTCCTACCCTTCCTCTCACCCCCCTCCCACAGACAATAAGCAAATCCACTGGGTTTTACATGTGTCATTGATAAAGACCTATTTCCATATTATTAATATTTACATTAGGGTGATTGCTTAGAGTCTATATACCCAATCACATCCCCCTCAACCCATGTGATTAGGCAGTTGTTTTTCTTCTGTGTTTCTATTCCCAGTTCTTTCTACGGATGTGAATAGCGTCCTTTCTCATAAGTCCCTCAGAATTGTCCTGCATTGCTGCCAGTAGAGAAGTCCATTCCATTCGATTATGGGTAGCTACTAAATCTTGTGTGATTCTGTGGCCCTTCAGTACCTGTATTCTTTCTTTCAAGCTACTTATAATAGTTTCTCCATCTGGATTTCAGCTATATTTCTGAGGATTTTCATTTGGGAGTTTCTTTCAGGAGGTGATCAGTAGATACTCCTAAATTTCTACTTTGCCTTTTGGTTCTAAGATGTTTGGGTAGTTTGATTTCATGATTTTTTGGAATATGAGGCTCAGGCTCTTTCTTTAATCCTAACTTTTGGAGTCTAATGAGTCTAATTATCTCTCTTTGATATATTAGCTTTTCTAATAAGATAGTTCACATTTTCTCCTATTTTTTTTTCAGATTTTTTAACTTTGTTTTATTACTTCTTGATGTATTATGGCTTCATCAAGCTTTCATTTGTCCAGTTCCAATTTTCAGAGTTACTTTCTTCTGTAGTTTTTTTCATCTCTTTTCCTAAGTTCTTATGTCTCTTTTCATGTCTTTATTCCATAATTCTCATTTGGTTTTTTAAAATAATATTTTAGCTCTTTAATCTGGGAATTTTCACTGGATTTACATGTAAGCAGCATTTTTCTTTGAAGTTTTGCTTGTAGATTTTTTCCAAGCAATTCTCTTTTTCTATGTTTGTATCTTATCGTTACCATAGTAACTATAGGTTTTTCTTTTTTTTAATTAGAGCACATCTTTAACTAGGATGAGGGAAACAATTATCACAGCTACCACACAAAGTCCCCCTCCCCCCCCCAACAAGCACTGTCTCAAAAAAGATGCCAATTATGGGTATTTCCTGGGTCCTGGGTTCTTTATTTTGTTTATTCATTCTTCCAGCTTACTTTTCCCCTTAAACCCTTACCTTCTGTCTTAGAAACAATACCGTATATCTGTTCCAAGATAGAAAAGCAATAAGGACTAGGCAATTAGGGTTAAATGTCTTGCCTCGGGTCACACAGGTAGGAAGTGTCTGAGGAGAGATGTGAACCCTGTCTCCAGGCCTGGCTCTCTATCCACTGAGTCACTTGGCTGTTCCCCTTTCAACCTACCTCTTAACTTTGGGCATCATGTTAGTATTGGGCTCTATACTACTAGAGATGTCTCCTCTGGGTTTCTATCCTTTTAAATCTTCTGTTGCTTTCACAGCTCAGTCTGGGGACCTGCAAGTCTTCAATATACTCCCAAGTGGGGTGATCCATGGAGAAACTGTTCTCTGCTCTCCTGGTCTGAGCTTTGCAATTTCCTAGCCCACATTTGAGTCTGTTGGCTTGTATGTGGTTGAGTATCAGCAGAATATTACTAGACTAAGTCACTGTTAGGCCAATGGCAGATTCTGAAGGTACAGGGCAATTGAACTGTCAGCTTCCCTTCTATCCCAGACTCCTGCCTTAGTTATTCTAGTGTAGACTTAGATGCTGGGCAAAGGCTAGAACTGAGTTGCTTCTATGCTTTTGGAATCAGAGGCATAGAGATAGGTTTTTAGAACTTGTTCCTTGTTCAGAACATCAGAAGGCCCAAGCTCTTCTCTGTCCTAGATTTATAACCAGGAACTGGGTATAGGCTACACTACTTCCAGATAGCATTTCTGCATCTGGTACTAATTCTAGGTTTTCCCAAGATCTCTTTCTGACTTGGTGCTTCTTGCCTTTATGCTTTGTCTTACTCCTTTTTGCCCCTGTAGGTCAAAATGTTTCCAGCCAAATAAATCATGCAAGCTCCTGGCCAGCCTCTATCCCAAGTATCTACAGACTTCCCTGTCTTCCAAAGCTGCCCTAGGCTGGAACAATGACATACTGTGACCTTTTCTTGGCTTTCCCAATCAGAGTGTGCACTAGTGTGTTTTCTATATCATTTTAGAGATGGGATAGTGGCAAGCTAGGCTCAATTGCTTCCTTTCAGTCCACTATCCTGACTCTACTTCCTTGAATTATCTTTATAAATAATTCTCTTTCATCCAGTAAGCCTCTTCATCTGATTTAATGTCCCTTCCCTAGAACTGACTTTCTTCCCTCAATTCAAACTCCTCCTGCCTTGATCTAGAACCTAAAGGGAGTATTTCTCTTCAAATTCTAGGTCTTAAACTTACCAGGGCAGTATATCCAGAAGGATCAGGTTGACTGGGGTCTGTTTCCTTCTGAATGAAATGTTTCACTCTTCCTAGGTCTCCATTCAGTGCTGCTGACCAGATTCCTATGAAGAGTCAGAGCATAAAGTATATGGATTTCATTCCTGCCACTCTCCAAGGCCAGTTAGTTATCTTTCAACCTTGAAGTTCCAGATTTAATGCTGAAAGGCCTAATTTCATTTATTATATCTTTTGGAGGGGGGAGGGGTTGGGGAACAGAGAGAGCCTGAGAGAAGCAGCTTATTTGCTCAGTTATTTTAATTCTATACTTTGAGTAATCAAACAATATATTAATAAAAGTTTTATAACACATATTATGTTTAGATATGACAATTTTAGATAGTAGTTTAGATATGACAAGGCCCTTATGAAATTTATAATTTAGTAAGGAGGGAAAATACCCAAGTGTACTTCTACCATTCCTTCTGATGAGACCCAAAAACAGAATTGGGACATGGTTACAGACCATTCACAGGTTTCATGCCAGGTTAAACCAAAAGGAACATAAGAATTAATTTAGTACTACCTCTGACAACCTAAACACCTCAATTTATAAAGGTTGAAACTGAGGTTCAGAGAAGTGACTTGATCCAGGTGAATGGTGGAAAGAAGACTTGAATCCTCTTTGCTGTCATGACAAACTTCTTCATTACACTAGGTTACACAAGAGATCCCCGTAGACCAACCTCTTTATTTTTACAGCCAAGGAAAGTAAAAGCTTTTATATCCCAATCTGTATAAGTTTTGAATTCTGCTAGCTTCCCACTCATCATGGGATAAGCTCCTAAAAAGCAGGGTCAAGTTGTTTTTGTTTTTTTTATCTTCAGAGTGGGACACAGTGCAAAGTACAGTGTCTGGCACATTTGGTAGATGCTTAATAAGTGGTGAATTGAAATGAATGGGTTTAATCCAATACACATTTGGCAGAGACCTGCACATGTTACCAGGCAATCCTCAGGGCTTAGACCCTTCCTCTGAACAGCAGTTAAGTCCTTTAGTCCCATAGCTTCTAATTTCTCCTCTTCTGCAAGGACGGGGGGGAAAAAAATCCCCAGCCCCATTTTTTAGTGTTGGTAGATTCTATATTTAGAATTGATTCCACCAACAGTAAATGGAAGAGAGTGGAGAAGCAGCGTAAGGAGGAGGAAGGTTGGGAGCAGTCCTTCATTTCCAAGCCTCCCGGAGAGCCCTGTGGCCTCCCATTGCAGACTCGAGCAAGGCCGCCCTAGCTCCTGCCCCGCCCACCTCTCTCGAAGTCCATCTCTTCCAGGGTCTGCTGCACGCTGGGCACGGAGCTCTGGTGAGAGCAGCAGGCGGCGTCCCCACAGGTCCCAGGCGCCGCCATGTTCATCCGCTCACCTGAACGAGCTACCGACCAGACACCCAGGAGGATGAAAAGGACGGAGAGCTTCACGTCACGCTACGTCACGTCACGCTACACCGCATACGTCACAGCTGCGTCATCGCGCCCTGCTGCCCTGTTCCCCACCCCCATCCCCAGGCTCACGCTGTTGATTGTTAGTTACGTAGGTAGCTTTCTGGTCTCGAACCCAGACCTGGCCAAGCCCGTAATAGCCATACAAGCGCAGGTGGGCCGGAGAGCCTGGCCCCGTGAGGAGAAAGGCAGCGACTTCCTTTTTCCTAGATGAAGCTTCACGCTTTCTTTAAGTTATGTTGAGCAGTCCGCTGCCATCTTATCGCCCGACGCGGGACCGGGACGACCAATCGGAACGTGAGGATTCGGTCCCGTGAGCCAATTGCAGTAGCAGGGGAGAGGAAAGGGTGGGATATAGGTGGTGATGTGCTCGAAGCCGTGTCCAGCGGAGGGCGCGCTAGGCTCAGCAGTGTTGAAGCGGGGCGTGGCATGGCTGAGAAAGTGGGACTGGCTAGGAGAGGGGCGGGGAAGCGCCGCTAGGAATTGCGCCTGCGCCTAAGTCTGGCAGCCGGTTTCAAGACAGTTGGCTCCATTTTTCCGACAGAGCCTTAGGCGGGACAGCTGGGGTAGTGTGTGCAGAGGCCCGGTAGGCCCTCCCTCAGCCCTCCGAGCACAAGATCACAGCGGTATCGCTACTGACCCCGACAATGATTGTAGAGGCCCCTTCCCGCTCTGCGAAAGAGGCCTGGTCCCAGGTACTTGTGATGGGATGTCCAGTTCTGTCAACAAGCATTTCTTAGTATATATATAGCTGTGACCCTGGGCACAACCTCGATTGTCTAACCCTTGCAACTCTTCTGTCTTAGAAGTAAGGATTTTTTAAAAAGCATTAATCGTCTGTTATGTGCAGGCAATATGCCAAGCACTAGAGATGGAGAAAGATAAAAACAGCCCCTAGGAACTTCCAATCTCTAGGAGCTTCCAATCTAATGGGGTAAAGATGCAAAAAAAAAAAACCCAAAACAAACAAACAAAAACAAACAGGTTTTTACAGGCTAAATTGGAGATAATTTGAGGGAAGGCACTAGCATTAAGGAGGACCCCAAAGCCATAAGGAAGGCACTATTTTCCAGTAGATTGCATCTATATATCCTTTTGAAGTTTACACAGCATTTTGCATAGTCTCAATTTACAGGTATGGGAGGTTGATCACTTTACATCTGATCATTTTACAGAGGCTCTCTGGGACATAGTGGAAAGAGCACTAGCCTTGGATCCAGTCTCAAGCCTTGCCTCTGAGGTTTATGAGTGGGACCTTGTATTGGGGTGCTCAAATTAGATGACTGCTAAGGCAGTTAGGTGGTTCAATGGATAGAGCCCTGGGCCTAGAGTTGAGAGGAACTGAATCCATATCCATCCTCAGCCCCTTAATAGATGTGTGACCCTTGACAAATCATTTAACCCTGGTTTGCCTCAGTTTCCTCATCTGTCAAATGAGCTAGAGAAGGAAATGCAAGAGTCTGTCAAGAAAAGTAAAAATGGAATCACAAGTTGGACATAACACCAAAGCTCTTTCCAGCTTTGTACCTATAATGCACCAAATTGTCACTTTTAAGCAATCTGGGCTTTAGTTGATTACACATAAAATGAATGAGATCTCTTGGCTCTAGGCCTGGTGTTCAACCTACCTTTCATTGGAATTAATAGGTCCCTTCTCCCCAAAGTCACAGGGATCAATGCAAAGGCAAACAGAAGTAGGATACTTGCCCAAGATGTCAACATTCTGCCAGTTCTCAAAAAAATGGAATTCCTTTGTATTAGCTAAGGTTTAGGGAACCCCAGATAGTCCTGCTAGGCCCTCTATCCAGCCTTGACTCATCACTTCTCAGATCTCCTTTCAACTGCTCAGTAGTTAGGTTGTCTACATGTGTTCGCACTAGATTAAAGATAGGGGAATGATGGATCCAGACCTCCTCCTCATACTCTTATAATGCCTTATACATAATAAGCACTGAGTAAGTTCATATGAAGTATTTGTTGAACGAACATAGTAACTTGACTTCCTTAATATTCACCCCTCAGTTCCATTCATCAGTGATTTTTGTTGTTGAACTCTTGCATTTGTATTGGGGCAGGGGAAGGTGAATGCCAAGTGTTCATTTAAACTAAGCAGTTGGTGTTAAAATGTCTGAGGATTTTAGGTCATGGAGAAGATCCATGTTTGTACTAGCAGAGGGCTCATCATTTCAGGAAAAGTTTATGTAGAGTCAGACTAGCCTGGGGACCAGATATCATATCCTGGTGCTGAAAAGGTTAAGAGATAGCCCCCCCCCCCCCCAATATTTCCTCCTTATCCTACATTGTTTTTGAGCCCCAGCCTTTCACACACCAATGTATACAAACTCACAGCCTTACTCGGTTTCTAGGAAGTCATCCTCCCGGGCTCCCCCTCTCCCCAATCCTTAACAGTTTCTGGGAAGTCTCACTCTTTCCCTCCATCCCCACCCCCACCTCCTATTACCCTGACCTCTCCCATTGGCCCAGAGCCAAAGTTGGCTCCCAGGAGGCTGTGGCTGCCTGGTTCCCAGCTTCCTGGCCACCACTGTGGGAAACAACTGGAGCCAGAGCTGCCCCATTCCCCACTAGGAACACAGCAGGGCAGAAGGCTGACAGTCCAATTCATCCCCCCATAATTCTGGAACAAGGAACCAACCCCCATCCCACCCCACCCCATCTACCCCCTGCTTAGCTCTTTATGGCTCCCAGCTCTTTTTCCCACTAGGCTTTCCCCTTTAGCCACAGCAGCACCAGTACCTCTCCTACCAAACTCCAGGAGGGTCTAACCAGACCTGTGACCACCACCCCAGCCACTGGGCTTAGGCTTATTTTCTCTTTTATTTTGCAATATAAAAATACTCAGATATTTACAACAAATAAATATGCAGTGACACAATAAATTACACTGTCAGGACCCCTATTCCTCCTGCTGGCAGAGGTTGGACTGATCAGCCACAATCCCCCTCCTTCCCCATCCCCCTCCCCACACCCTCTCTCTCACCCTTTTAGGGGGAAAAAGGACAAGTATAAAATACCACTGAGCCCCAGAAGGCCAAGTAGGAAGCCCCTCCCCATTCCCCCCAACACTCTCCCTCCCCTGACTCTTAAAACATTCACAGCTCTAAGAATAGGCTCAGGCCCACCCCTGAGCACTTACTTTCAAAAGGGGGCACAACCCTACCTCCCTCCCCCACCCCCATATGTACATCTCTGCCCCACTATTCCCTCTTCCTTTGAGAAGGGGTCATACACCATCACAGGCCTCTGGGCAGGTAGGGGCAAAGAAGGCAGAGTGGCGTTACCCCAAGGCCTCTTCCCCTTTATAGGTCCAGGAAGAAGCCCCTTTGAGGACCCCAGGCCAGGGAAGACTAGACAGAAACAGGAAAGTCACAATACACACACACACACATATACATTCATTTGCTCACGCACAGTGCACACCCACACATATATGCACACCCACAACCATACACATGCACACACACACACACACCTGGAATTTCTGTCTTGAAAAGATTTTGGCTGCTGGGGCCAAAGGTCTGTCTGCAGCATCCTTGGCCTCCTCACTACTTAAGGAAGAAGAGGCCATCTGTGGGGTTGGTGACCAGAAGGCAAAAGCCCAGAACAGAACAAACCCACATGGCAGAGCCCACAGTGAGCAGGGCAGGTCCCCATGGCAGAGCAGGATGCTGGGTAGGAGCTAACCTAGTCAGAGAAGTTCCCTAACTAGGGTCTGTCCCAGGCAGAGCGGGTGCCTGCAGCCATGTCCCTGAGGTAGCTGGTGCCTGTGCAAAAGTTGGAGCTGCACCCCCCCATTGTGGGGGGGCTCCTCTCATACAGATGACTCTTCAGGGTTTGAGTCAGGCAATGGCTGGCGCTGCTGCAGTTTTCGCCTCAGTTCATCTGCTAACTCTGGCAAAGGATGCATGGGTCCGGCACGATCATCCCCACCTAGCTGAAGCCTCACGTAACCATTGGCATTTGAGTTGCGTCCACCCCCTAAGTGGAGGCGGGTTGGGGAAGGCAAGGGCTGGCCTGGGATGCCAGGAGGTGGAGAAGGGGGTCCTCCACCAGGCTGGCAACGGGCATGGCCAGGTACAATCTTTAGTGAGCCATCAGAGTAGTAATAGCCAACTGGGTCCCAGAGTTTCTCATCCGTATCAGTCCCAGGCCGAAAGGGGGGGCTGGTGGGCTCCTTGGGCAACTCCAGTGGGTACACCAGGGTTCTCTCAGCTGCTTTAGCCCCCTTTTCTAACTCTTCACGCAATCTTCGTCGAAGTGACAACACCAGCAGTAACAGCACCAAGCACAAGGCCCCCAGGGCCACTACTGCAAGCCATACCAAGCCCAGATTCTCCAAGGGGGCTCGGGTTTCCAGTGTCACCGATGGCCCAGCTACTACTGCCACTAGGTAGCCCTCAGCGGCCAGCCGTGCCCCCTGCTCCTCAGAGAAACAATGATAGGCACCAGCATGGCGGGGCTGGGCTGCCAACACCACCAGGGCCTGTAGTCGGGCATCATAGAGCAGCGAACCAGGCTGCTCAGCCGGAAGTTCTCGGCCTCCAAAAGTCCAACGAGCATGTGCCAGGTTGGAGGACAAGCGACATGGGAGCACTAAATCTGTACCTGCCACCACAGTGATATTCTTGGGAGTAATTTTGACTGTAAGAAAGAATAATGTGGGATTTAATGTAAGAAATTATGGGTGAAGGGAACATGGGCTCTTTTTTTTTTTTTAAACCCATACCTTCTGTCTTAGAATTGATACTGAGTAGGGCAGCTAGGTGGCTCAGTGGATTGAGAGCCAGGCCTAGAAGCAGGAGGTCCTAGATTCAGAGGTGGCCTCAGACACTTTCTAGCTATGTGACTCTGGCCAAGTTTCTTAACCCAAATTACCTCGTCCTTAACCTGAGAACCAATATCCCGTACAGATTCTAAGATAGAAGGTAAGGGTTTAAAGAAAAAAAAGAATTGATATCAAGTGGCAGTTCCAAGTCAGAAGAGCTTTAAGGGCTAGGCATGACATTGAGTGACTTGCCCAGGGTCTCACAGCCAGAAAGAACTGTTTGAGGCCTGGCTCTCTATCCCCTGGAGCCACTTTGCCTCTCCAACATGGGCTCCTTCTTATGGCCCTTATCCACTCAACCCAATCCAGCAATCTATAGGATGGGAACAATTTGGCATCCTATATATAATCATGGTAGAGCCCATCCCACTTGCTTTTGAACAAAAAAGGCAACTCACCTTTCTTGCTGGGTCGGAGGTTGCAAAGACCTGTATTTGAGTTGACCACATCCTGGATAAATAGAGATCTGGCAGGGGAGGGAGAAGCCAAAGTTAGGAAGAGCACCCACCAACCCAACTCTCCACTTCCTATTTTCTTGGGACATAGGGTGCAACTCACTTAAGGTGCCCAAGAAGGGGCATGCATCGACTTGTGTTGGTGCTCCAAGCACAGTAGGGATCACGAGAAAGGATACAATCGGCACAGGACCTGTACTTGCTGCAGTCGGCAAGGGGGAGCTGAGCCAGCTGTGACCGGGAACCAGCAAAGAGCAGCTTCTGTGGGGGAAGCAGGGAAGAGAGTCAGGAGGGTCATCAGGAGCCTCCCCACTGCAGAAATGCTGCCAGCACTAAATATAGTAAAATACAGAGCGGGGAGACAAGTCAGACCTTTGGGAGACAGCGAGGATAAAAGGGTGGAGAAAGGAAGTTCTTAGGCTTTGAGGGGGCACTTAGATAAGAGAACTTCAAAGATAACATTTGGGAGAGGAAGGAAAACAGAATAAAATGAAATACAGGAGGATAAAATTGGCCTAGGTATCTGTAAATAGGATATGCATATGGAGAAATCTGTCCTACCTTGTTGTAGGACAAGACAAGGCTCTCTACTGGTTCCTTATCAAACACCTGTAACTCCTCAATCACATGGACCCAAGCACCCAAGTTCACAGCTTTGTAGAGCCATCCATCCCCTGATGGGAGCAAAGCAGGGAGAAAATCGAGCCTAATAACTAAGTGGCCAAAGGATAACAGGTAAATCAAAGGAAGAAACAAATAGAAGCTATAAATCCCTAATATAAATGCCCATTAAAACAATTGAGGCTTCACCTTATACTCATCATACTGACAAAGACGATAAAAGACGAAAATGGTAAACATTGAAGGGACTGTGGGAAGATGGGCACATTCATGCACTATTTGTAGAGTTTTGAATTGACCTAACTTTTGGAAAACAATTTTAAATTACACCTAAAAGTCACTCAGCGGAGCTGGGTAGCTCAGTGGATTAAGAGCCAGGCCAGAAGCCAGAAGGTTGGGGGGTTCAATTCTGGTGTCAGACACTTCCTAGCTGTGGGACTTTGGGCAAGTCACTCCCCATTGCTTAGCCCTTGCTGCTCTTCTGACTTGGAACCAATATACAGTGCTGATTCTGAGGTGGAAGGGAAGGGTTTAAAAAGAAAAACACACCTGTCCCAATGAAAAGCACATCATAGGTCACATCATCAAGACCCTTCACTTGATCAGCCACCAGGTGAGTGAAATTGGTATCCTTCTTCACCAGCAGGGGCCGACCCCAGCGAGGTCCCACCTGTCCCTCCATCAGTGGGTGTTTCTTAGCAAAGTTAAGGGTGTTATCAGGCAATTCCAGAGAACTGGTGTAGCCATGACGTCGGTGCCAGTTGTTGATGCACTGGGGAAGGCAGGGAAAGACGGTCATGCCAAGGCTAGAGCTGTAGCCACAAGCAGGAACAAAAGGTTCCTGGTACCACCAAGCAGACTTCCTGGCCCAAGCACCAACAAGAGGCAGCAAGTACAAGGGGGCTCTGTCATCCGCCTTCCTCCCACCATAGACTCAAGAACACGCAAGACTCACAGAGCCAGGCCGAGGACTCGGGACCGGGTCGGTATAAGGGCCCCACTTTTGTGCCTGTTGCTGATACTCTTTGTAGGGCCCCTCAAACACTCGCTGGATGTCCTCCAGTTGATACTGGCACACAGCTGACAGGTCCACATCTCCCCTGAGGCCAAGGAGAGAGATGAAGATATTAAACTGGGCTCTTGAGAGGGGAAAGCAAAAGCCTTGTGTGTGTATGGCCTGCCTCAGATACTCATTACTGTGTGATGTAAACTTCCCAAGTCTTGGTTTCTTCACTTAGAAGATGGAAGATGTTAATCCCTGTGCCACTCATGCCACTCCCTTGTTGCAAGGAAAGCAATTTATTTGTTTATTTATTTTAAGGGTCCTTACCTTTTGGCCTGGAATCAATACTGTGTGTTGGTTCCAAGGCAGAAGAGTGGTAAAGGCTAGGCAATGGGGGTTAAGTGACTTGCCCAGGGTCACACAGCTGGGAAGTGTCTGAGGCCAGATTTGAACCTAGGACCTCCTGTCTCTAGGCCCCCAATTTTTTGTAAACCATTTCTGAGCCCCTGACTGCTAGAGCCTTTCTTCCCCAAAACGCCTTAGATATATTTTGTATTCTATATATTCTTAAACACTTAATTTCTGTTTTAGGATTAATACTAAGTACCTGTCTTCCAAGGAAGAAAAGGAGCAAGGACTAGGTTGTTGGGTTAAGTGACTTGCCCAGGCTCACACTTTTATATGACCTCATGAACAGCAATTGTTTCATTTTGGTCTTTGTATCTGCAATGCTCTATACCATACTACATTTTTGTTGATTGATTGATAAAGCCTTAAATTGCTATATAAATGTGAAATGCAGTCATCATTGAGAGGCTTCCTTTTGTGGTGAGTAGAGAGCAGTCCTCAGTTAGGAAGGCCTGCATTCTTGGATCACCACTGACAACTGTGTCACCCTGGGCAAGTCAGTAAACACATCTTAGATCTTAAGGCCCATCATAGTGCTTAGAATCATAGAAATTTAAAGCTAGAAGGGGCCCTTAAAGATCATCTACTACAACCTTTCATTTTCTAGTTAAGGACCCCAAATGACCATAAAGGTGGCAACAGAGCCAAGGTCTAAACCCATGCCTTCAGATTCCAAAGCTAGTGGTTTTTTCCCAGTATTTCACTATCTAATCTATCTAATACTCGAAATAATCCCTGAACCAAGATCCATGAAATGCTTACATAGCACCAATATCTGATGCTCAGCCTTCTCTCCCCTATTGATTTTTAAATCACTACAGAAAGGTGAATTAGCATTGTCCTGGCATCTGAAAGGAGGAAAATTGACTCATCAGGGTATTTCATTTTTCCCTAACCTGCTGCTAATTTTCCCAGCTTTGGACATCCTTGTCTCTGACTCACCATCGGGCTCGAAAGACCCCAAAGAAGGTTGTGTTGGGCCAACCATCTTCTTGCAGGGTGTGCAGGGCCTGAAGTTGATTGAAGTACAACTGCCGATCAGGAGCAGCACATACCAGCCGGGCCTTCAAGAACGTGGTCCACTTCTTCTGCAATGTCCTCGCACCCCCCATATCTCCCTGTGCCATAGAGGGAAGGAACCTAGTGAGGCATCTTCAACATGGAGTCTCTAGCCTCCCACATTTCTGAGGGGCCTACCCATCCATATGAATGTCAGGCCTTTTAGGCTTTTTCTCCTAGCTTCCTTCTCTCAAAGCCCCTACCTATCTTGGGTTCAGTGTCCAGCATTGCCATCTCATTGTCTCATACCTTGCAAACTCGAGCCACTCGGGCTACCACCTGCTCAGCATAGCAGTTGTACTCAACAGCCCGTTCACTGAAGAAGAAGTAGATCTTGTCATCATCACCTGTGAGACTCCCCACGCTTTCTGGCACATAGGCAGAGCCTACAAAATGGGGTTCTGTTGGGAAAGGGAGAGAAGGGGTAGTGCAGAGAAACATCTGGCTACCCTATCTCAGAGCTGAGGCCATCCCTGACCCTTCTAATGTATCCCACCCCCACCAGCCAAGCCACTATCACAGGGCTCACCATTGAGCCAGGAGTAAAGGTATTCATTCTTCATGGAATAGTGAGGCCCTAGGTTGCGCAGAATTACTGGCTCTGTCCCCAGAAAGTTGTTGAGTGTTGCTGAGTACAGCTCACCATCTGTTGGAGACAAAAGATAACCCAGTTAGGGACTCCAGATGAGTATCTCCTCACAAGAAAAGGCTAGTTCCTCAGGATCCCAACCTCCATTAAAATACTCACCCACGATCAGGCCAGTATGGCCTTTGGCTGGGTCATAGGGGCATTTGCCCTTCCCATCTTCAAGCTCCCCATGCTCTAGAGAGAAGGTCAGTACATCCTAGGATGGAAAAGACGAGACTAAGACTGAGAGGCAGCAGTCCCAGAGGTCTGTGGAAGGGGTGCAGTCTCTTAGAGGAGCAATACTCACAATGTAGGTGCACTTAGGCTGGAAGGCATAGGTACCACAGGTATACAAATGAGAAGAGTTGTATGGCTGCAGGAAGCGGATGAAGTTGAAACATTCCGTCTAGGAAGAGAGAGAGATTCTGTAAAGGGCAAAGAGCACATGACATGGGGCAAAGTAGAGCTAAAGAAATATTGAAGGTATTAGAAGCATGGGGGGAAAGGAAGAAATTTAAGTCCTTAAAAACAGTGAGATTAGAGATATTTGGAGAAGGCCCTAAGGTCTCCAACTTCCCTCTCCATAGTTTTTCCATCCTCGATGCCCACCAATGCCTTCAGAATCTCTCACCTGATTGCTCTTCCCCTTCTGGATACATTCTGCCTTTTTCTCCACCGTAGCCTCCCATGTGATCTGGGGACCAGGGGAAGCAAAAGGTGAGGATCAATTAGCACCAGTTCAACATGCTTCATCCCCATTGTGACTCTCTGGTACCCTCTACTTTGAGTCACTTCACTTCTCCCCTCTCACCGAAGATTGCAGCTCCAAGGTCTCCAAGCTGAGGGCAAAAAGGGCTTCTCGAGCCCCCACATAGAGGACCCCATTGCTTTCAGCCAGTGTCAGTGTTAGAAAGTCTTGGATGCCCACTTGAGAGAACCGCTTCACTACAGCTGCCAACTCTGTGTGATAATGAAGGTGGTCAGTGAAAAGCAAGGGATTTGGGGCTGCTGGTGGGAGTGGGGAGTAAGAAGACAGAGGCCATGCTCCCCTTTATACTCAAATCACCCACTAGCTTCCCCTGCAAAAAAACCCAACCCAGAATTATCTGCCCACCTTTCCCACTATTATTAGTTCCCACCTTACAGTCAGACCAGCCCGTGTGTTTTACCAGCCTCAAGCAAGAGGAGGCATTGATGGGAGCACTCCTCAGCACCCAGGAGCTCCACCTAGCTCCCTCACATTTTCCCAGGCTTGGGAGGGAGTAAATCATAACCAGTAAAGAGGAAGGAAGGATATCCCGGCCACAGCCTCTAGCCAAAGGAAACCATCAGACAGACGGCTCTCAGGGTCAGCGGCACCTCCGGTGCAGGGAGACCTTCCCCCTCCCAACTTCCTTTCCTCCACTCCAGCTTCCTCCTTTGCACTCATCTAATGCTAGAGTGGGCACTGGCCTTGGACATGATGGCCATAGGGCTTCCTTATGCCCTCCTCAACTGGGAGTGGGGTACAAAGTTTGGAGAGAAGGGAGTCATAGTGTCAGAAGAGACCTAATCCCATCACTGAACTAATTCCCTTCCTGAGATACAACAGATATGAAAGTAGAAAGGGCAACTTGAGCCCCCAGAGCTGAAATCATATGGATAAAGAGCTGGCCTTAGAACCAGGAAGAATCAAGTCACATGGGTCAAGGCAAATCACATACATGTGATCCTAACCTTTTAACCTCTGAATGATCTAGGTTGTCTTTTTAAGTTGCAAAGAAAGTGCATGCATACTAACATTGGTACAATTTCCTCACCCTATACCAATGAAATCATAGATCCCAGTCCCTAGTCCTATAGGGGAATATAATGTGGTGGGAGAGGGAAATCAGTGGCAGGAGACAGAAGGCGTTAGCAGAAGGAGAATCAGGGAGCTCTAAAGTTTGGGAAGCATGAAACATAAAAATGGGACAGGGTCTGGGTCAAGTGCTAAAGCCTGGTTAGCCTCTAGCCACCTAGAAAGCACACCAGACAAAACTGGTCTACACATTCACATGATACTAGCCCTCAGAATAGCCACCAGTCTGTCCTCAGGGTCCTCTCCCCCTCCCCTTGGTCTCTAGCACCAATGACGTAGCCGGACACAGGCTGGCATGGGAAGGCTTCGTTAGCATCCAGTATGGGGCCTTGTGGGAGATGAGCTCATCTTGGGATCCCTAGGGCTCACAGGTGACACAAACACCTGACATCACCTGGCTGCCATAGGTTGGGGGGAATAGGAAAGGAAGTCACCACACAGGGGCCCCTTGTCAGCCTTTTACTGTGTCTGGAGTGCCACCATATGAAGGAAGTAAAAGCTTTCTCAATAAGTTGAAAAGGTAAGCAAGTTCCCTAGGGTACTCAGGGAAGGGGAGGTGGCAGTGGGGGTAACAACTGGGTGTAGGATGGCTCCACATTCAACAGTCTATCCTTTGCACTGGCTCTAGGTTCCTTAGAATTCCAGCATTACCAGAAAGCAGCTGGTACAAAGGAAAGAATACTGCCTTTGGAATCAAGAGTATGCTTGTTCAAGTTCAAGGCCAGAGTTGGCTATTTACTACCTTTGTGGCTTTGAAAGTCATCACCTCTTGGAGGTCTCAGTTTCCTCATCTGTAAAATAATGGAGTTGGACTTGTCTTCAAGCTCTAAACTTTAGCATTGTGGTGGATCAAGAAGCACAGAATTCAGGGAAGTGATTTTTCAATCTAAAACTCTCAACATAGACAGCTAAGATGGGAAAGAGATGGTGCTTCCAAGATCATGGAAAATGTCAGGAAGAGACCCCAAGAATTCTTTGCTCTTGGCTCTACATCCCTTGGACGGCCCACAAAGGTTTCTTAGAAAGCATGCAATACCAACAGTCAGTGGGGATTGGAGAACAAGTAAAGAGGTCAGATTGGAGTGAAAGAAGCAGTTCTTGCTTATTCCTGCCACCCTCCACTCATTCATCCTTCCCATAGCTTGAGGCACTCACCCCCATAGGACACCGTCTTCCTAGGCACAAGGTTCCACCAGGCATTGTCCCCATTGCCCAGGCCCAGCAGTGCTGATGCCACCAGCCAGATGCCCAAGCATGGGCCCATGGTGCCTGCCCCCTGGCCCACAGCTCTGTACCCGATGCCCTACCTAGGGAAAGAGAGAGAGAGAGATCAGGAGCAGGGCCAGGGCTGGCAAATCAGAAATTGAAGGGAGTGGTCAATTCAGAAGACCACACAAAGCAAGCACTAACCAATCACCTGATTGGGGTATCTATCTAAGGTCCCCCAGTACCTCTTGTTCAACTGTCCTTTTTATTGGGAAGGGTAGCCCCAGTTTTCTTTACCCCCCTCCAAAAAGGACTTCCTGCTCTTAATCTAGGAGGGGGGGATGGCTGAGTCAGCTAGTGGGGGAAACACTTCCTACCCTCCTAGACTCCAAGGAGCAATTCCCAGGCTTTAACCCTCTCTTCCTGCCCCTCCTCCGAACCCTCTACAGGAAGTTGTTTAAAAAATAAAAAGGGGGGGGGAGCAGCCCCTCCCCCCACCCTCTGCACTACTGAATGGTTTGTTTTTTACCTACTCTGGAAGCAGGACCTGTCTCTACCAAAGCTTCCAGCTTTCCATCTCAGCTCAGTTTAGTCAACTCTTGTCCACCTAGAACTACCCAGTGCTGCTAGGATTCCACTGGAGAGAAGGGGGAGTCACCCAAGCTTCCAAGAAGGAGCTAGAAGGGAAAAGCCTGTCATCTTGACCTCCCCCCACCTCTGACCCTGCCCTCCCACAGGAAAGAGACAATAGCCCCAGCCCCTCGACCTGGACAGCTGCACAGAAGCAGAAAAGGAGTGCAGGCCTAGAGGTGACAGGGCCCAGCCTACTAAATCCCCCTTTGTTCCCCCCAGAAGGGAGGCAGGAAGTGGGTGGGATGGGCGTGGAAATGACCAGGGCCTCATCCTGTCGGTCCCTCGGGCAGCCTCCCAAGAGACTTCAGCCCAGGGAGTAGGGGGAGAACGGGTAGGACTCGGGCTCTGATCAAACAACTCCCCTCTGGTCATACAAAGAAGACAAGAATGGGGGTTCCACCTAGAACCTGAAGGGAGCTCGAAGGGGTAGGGCAGACTCTGCGCTCAGCAAGGGCAGAACCTAGGCTGGGCTCAGATCCCCAAGTTGTGGACTGCTCACTCCAGGGACCCTAGCCTCTGGGCGGGCCAGCTGGAGCCCAATCCCAGGGCAGTTCTCCATTCCCACATCGTGGGGTAATGTCCTGGATCAGGATGGCACGGGATGTAGGGCCTTTACCCCCACTCCTACCCCCCAAAAGAATATAAAGGGTCCTGGGAGAGACCGTACCTACCCCCACCCCCCTCTCTCCACAGCTCCGGGGATTTGAATCCAAACAAAGCCGCGGAGCCGGGAGCGTGGCTGAGGCATGGCCAGCGAACGCCCCCTGCCGGCATAAACCCTAGCACATGGGGGGGCGCTTTTACTCCTCCCCCCCATCCCCAGACCCTCTGCACTCTTCCTCAGTCCTAGCCTACTACCCCAGGGAAGAGCTAAGCACAGGCAGCTAACCCGCACGATCCAGCCGGACAGCGGCGCCCCCACCCCCAGCTGCTCTTCTCAACTCACAAACAGCGGCCAGCACCCCCTCCCCACTAGCAACAGATCCACGCGGGGGAAGGGCAGGCGGGTGCTCCAAGATCCAGAAAGAGACCCCCCACCCCCACCCCCGTCACTCCTCCCTGTGGCGCTCACAACTCCCCAGAGGGTCGAGGCTGTAGCAGGAAACCTACTCTCTCTGGGTTCTGGGTCGTAAGCAAGCGAAAGATCGTCTCCAGATTCAGGGACGCGAGTGTCTGTCTGGGGGAGAGCCTGTCTCCTATCCACTCCACACACTTGCGGGCTCAGCCCCCCGGGAAGTAGTGGGGGTGGAGGGAAGGAGGGGTACCGCGGGGAAATCCGATCTCACGGCACCGGCCTGAGCTTGGAGCCCGCCCCAAACTTTCCATCGCTAGTGGGGAGGAGGTGGCGGGGAGCGAGACAGGGGGCAACTCTCAGGGGCCAGCTGGGACCAACCCGAGGGGAAACGGGGACAACCGAGGAGGGGGGAGGTGCGGCCAGGAGTCTTCAAGAGAATTAAAGGGGAGAGACGCTACCTGGACGCTTTCATAAGCAGCGCCAACCAGACCACCCCCTGGATATCAGAACCTAGCAAGAGAGCAGGACCCGGGTGCAGCTCTAAGACCTCAGCAAGAACCCTCCCCTCCGTCCACCCCCGCCTCCTCTGCCTCAAGACTAGGTCACTCAGGAGTGCCGAGCTCAGGGAGCGCTGTTCCAAGGGTGACGCGGCGCCAGCGGGACTAGATCCAGGGAGAGCCCCCCAGGAACACTTGTGCCAAAGCTATGGGGGTGCCACAGCATCTTGGGCCCCCCAAACCCAGCCCCTCCTCTGAGAGGGAGGTTCCATCGATAGGGCACAAAGCAGCCCCCGGCGAACAGTGTCGGCCCCGGCGAACAGCGCAAGGAACAGCCCCTGAACACCCCCCGCTCCGCCCGGCGCAGCTCCGGTCCCACTTACCTCTTAAGCTCGCTCGGCTTCTCTCGGCTCAAATCCCCGGGCGCCGCCCTCGCGTCCCTCCAGCTCTGGTGGCAGCTCTCTCCTCCTCCTCCCAGCCTGCCTTCCTCCCACTCTCTCCCGGTCCCTCCTTCCCTCCCTCCCTCCCTCCCTCCCTCCCTGGCCCGGGGCTCCTCTCCCTTTCCCGGCTCGGCTCCGGGTCGCGGGGTTCCCCGTGCCGTTGCTTCTCCCGCTCCCTCTCGGCAGCTCCAGTTCACTCCACCTCCCCCTCCTGACGTCAGACCCCGACCCAGAGTGGGGGGAGCAAAGAAGGGAGGGATGGGAGAACTGGCCAGTGAAGGGGCTGCGCCAGCTTCCAGCTCAGCTGGGGGCCGGTAGCCCACTGGGTCACCTCTCACCTTTCCCGAGTTTCCCGAAATTTCTTAGGGACAGCAGCTCTGAAGCACCCCCACTTTACCGAGAAGCCAACTGCCTCACCATTTCCCCTCCCCCTCCCAGTCTGATGCTGCCCTCTCCCGGGGTTGCTGTCCCTCTACTTGTACTTCTTCGCGGACGTCTTTCTCCTAATCAGCCCCACAGGCTATAATGCCTATGGGGGTGGCGGTGAACTAGTATTTAGCCTCTGGGGATTTGACTCACCCAATTTTATCCAAATTACTATCCCCCCCCCAAAAAAGATGTTTTGCTGCTCTGGCAGGCCTCAGGATTTAGGGTAAAGCTGGAGACTCCCAGAAAGCTGCTATAGGACTCAGAAACCCTGGTTGGGTGGGTCTGAATTTCAAAACAGTTCACAGGCCACATGGCAAGAAGCATCTGGCAGAGAAGGAAATCGAAAGAGATTTATCTTCATTCTGGGAAGACAGGGAGAGAGGATCCTTCTAGGGTTGAGAGGTTCCTACCAAAATAAGAAAGTCTTTAGTTATTCAGAATTTATTCCTTAATCGTTTCCTCCCAACTGGATCCTGCCTTTCAGCAGTCTTTTCACAGAAAATTTTGGGGCTTAAAGGGTGGGAAAGCAAGCACTCCGGTAGGTTAAAATACCCCCAGCCAGAGAAGAACAAAGACTTTGTCTGCCCAGATCAACAAGTTCAGCCCAGCAATAGGAAATACCAGAACTTTTGAGTCTGGGTTCCCACACCACCAATGCATGGCCCAAGGCATAGATTGAGCCCACTCCTTTTTAAAATGTATTCTTTAATTGGATATGCCAAGGTAATTCAAATAAAAAGGAATAGAAGTTTCTTGTGGGAGGGAGGGGAAGTCAAGGTCGAGAAATGTGCTCTAAAATAATTCCTGGCCCAACCCCATTTGGGGAGGTGGCTCAATCTTTCCTCCTTCCCACCAGTCAAATCCCCTAGGTCCAAGAGCAGTTCTTCAAGGTCCAAGCACAAAGTGGGAAGATGGAAAGAAGGAAGAGCCTTCAGTTTAGTAGCCCCTCCCATTCCCCACCCACACCTTCCTCCCTTCCCCCCCCCCTCTGGTTCCTTGGATGGGTTAATCTGCCGCCCCCTAAGGAAGGGCAAGAGGTAGCCATGGGCTGCGGAGGCTGGCCCTGGCTTCAGCCTGCTACTGCCACAGCCTGGGTGCATGGTGCACCCAGGAGGGGCAGTCTAGTTTCAGGCCCGTCAGCAGATTTGGGTTATAAATCCCTATATTCATGAGATTATAAATCAGCTCCGACAGCAACTTTTGTTCTGGGTTAAAACTTGGCGTCTAAAGACTGGAGACCAGAAGAGCAGTGGATGTAATTGGAAAAAGCAGAGTTTACTTTCAGTAACAATAATGTCTTTGCTGGCAAATTGAAAAAATCGGGAGCGCGGCGGGGGGGGGGGGCGGGGGGACGTTCTTTCCTCCTCCCCTCCATACCCCCAGTACCAAAATGCCAGCCAAAGGCACATTTTCCATCTCCCTTCCATGAAGGAAAAAAGAAACTAGCTTAAGATAGGGATTTAGATCCCTTGCTGATTGCAAAGAGAAGGGATGGGACGGGATTTTTTTATTTTATACTGAGGAGAAATGGGAGCATGATCTCTCAACTAAAGATCTCGGGAGACTTGATGGTTGATTGAACCTGCCGAGGTAGAGTGGACGCCCAGGTGTCCTGACTCCCGCCAATCCGAGTCCACCAATTCCTTGGACTATTTGTCACCCATTCTTCACCTTCCCGTCTACCCCAGTTGACAAATGGAGTAATCTCTGAGCCTCTTGGCTTCAAGCACAAAAGAGTCCCCACAGGAAGCTCGGAAAGGATGCTTTGGTTTCACAACATCAAGGGGACCCTGCTGGGGTTTCAGTTCCCTGAGGCTGAGGTTGAAGTCAGATGTGAAAAACCTCTAGGAACCAGACGCTTTCCTAGAGGCTGCGGGGCCCAGAGGGCTCCTGGTTCTGCCTCCCACTCTCCCAGGTTAGCTGAGACTTTTCTACCTTAAATCATTCATTCCATTTCCTCTCTCCTCTACAGTGACGTCCCTCATGAGTGGGTGAGTGAAGAGAATTCCCGATGACCCACTTGCTCGATTCAGCCTTTTTAATGAAAGCTCAGGTAGCAGGAAGCTCGGATTTCTTGGCTTAAAGCAACAATGACAAAAAAGCCTTACGTGGAGTAGTATAAAGAGTAAGGCTTCTACATCTGCCCAGTCCCTGAGGATCAAAGGATTCCTAGATTTAGAGCCGGAAGGGACCTCAGAGGTCGCCTAGCCCAACCCCCTCACCACACAGATGAGGAAACCAAGATCCAGAGACTTACTTGCCCACAGTCACACGGCTAGTAGTAGCAGAGCCCCTGGGATCTGCTGAGCCAGATTTTCTGCCTCCTAATCGCATATAATTTATCATACTGAATATCATTTGTTCAGCCAATTGATGGGTATTCAATTTGTTTCCAGTTTGTTTGTTTCTCAAAGGAAAAACAGTGATGCTAAGGTTGACTGTGCCACAAATTTCTCAAATACATGTGGACCTCTAGCTGGTTTCTTCTGAATGAACAGGAATCTTGGTTTTGGTATATTCTATTCAGTATCTCTAACTCTTGGTTCCACCGATTCCCACCCCACCGCCTCACCCTGCTCCCAAACTCCCCAAAATGAATGTGTTCAAATTGTAACAGAGGGATACGGAGGGCCGAGGGGAATAAATTTCTCTTTGAGATCCTTCAAAGGGGTTGTCTATTAGCTCCATTTACTACCTAACCTATTCTAGCCCACTGCCATTTTTATTAATAAATCTGAGTGCTAATGGACGTACTCAGGGAATTTTTAGAATTAGAAATTTCAGCAGCCATTTAATCCAATCCATAGGTGACAGAAATCTCCACTGAGACATACCTGACAAGTGGTGATCAAACCTTTTTTTACTTAAAGCCTCTACTGCCCACCCATTCAGACAATGCTATTAAAATGTTCCCTCCTGTGTACCCTTTCCTGCAGTTTCTATTCATTGCTCTGGAATCTGATTGTGACCAAACAGGACAAGTTGAATCCATCTTCTATATCCTAACCTTTCAAATACTTGAAGACAACTATGTTATCATAGGGTCATAGACTTAAAGCTGGAAGGTACTTCCAAGGACATCGAGGCCAATTTTCTAGTTGAAACTGAAGCCCCCAGGAAATGTGAATTGCCCAAAGTCAAAGTGTCAAAGACAGGAATGGCCTCAGATCCTCTGACTCCAAAGCCAAGGCTCTTCCACTGAGCAAAGCAGTCCCTCCTGCCCCCTCCCCCTCCCCCCCAAGTCTTCTCCAGTCTAAACATGCCCAGTTCCTTCAACTGATCTTCATATGACATGGACACCAGGCCCTTCGCTGTCCTGGTAGCTCTCCTATGGATACTCTCTAGCTTTTAAAATATCCTTCCTAAATGGTGGTTCTTGGACCTGGACTTAGTATTTCAAATCTACTGATCAGAGTTCAAAGGACTATTACTTCCTTATTCCTAAAAGTTATGCCTCTCTCTGCTGCCCAGGATCAAATTAATTTTGGCTGCCATGTCATACTGCTGACTCACGGTATTTGTTGTCGAGTCGTTTCAGGGGTTTTCTTGGCAAAGATATTGGTGTGGTTTGCCATTTCCTTCTCCAGCTCATTTGACAGATGTAGAAACTGAGGCAAACAGGATTAAGTGATTTGTCCAGGGTCCCAGAAGCTAGTAGTATCTGACTCCAGGCCCAGTGCTCTCTCTACCATACCCCCTAGCTGCTCCAATAATGAGCTTTCAGTCTACTAAAATCCCAGATCTTCATCACACAAACTGCGAGCATGACTCGTCCGTCTTTGCTTTTGAAGGTGAATTTTTTTGAATTCATGTGTTGAGACATTGTCTGGCATGTGTAAACACATGTTAGTTGTCAGAATATCATTTAGGTCCACTGAATTTCATCTTATTTTCGTCTAGTCTGCTACCCTTCCCTAAAAGTGGACACAGCTCAGATGAAGTGGTTTCAGAACCCAGATTGCTAGCCAGATTCTGGCTTCTACCTTGGGCAGCAGTGGCAAGACTTCTGCTAGCCTCAGCCTCATATGTAAGCAAGGCTCTGCTTCTGTCGTCTTCATGCTAACTCCTGTTGTAGTCCAGGTAGAGGGTGCAGAATCAGCCTGGTTCATGGTCTCCCAACACTGCCTTGTAGAAACCAAAACGAGTTCGAAGGGCTAGATGGCATAGTTACATTGATAGTCTAGACGGGTCAAGAGACCCGGCCTCCAGTACCAGTGTGGCTGGAAAGCAAATCATTTCCTCCTATTGTGCCTTAGTTTCCTAATCTACAAAATGGGAGAATAACCTAAATCAAGTATCTTTTTTTTTAAAAACCTTTACCTTCTGTCTTAGAATCATGGATCGATTCTAAGGCAGAAAGATGGTAAGGGCTAAGCAATTGGGGTTAAATGACTTGCCCAGGGTCATACAACATTTTAACTCAGGTCCTCCTAATTCCAGAACTGATACTGTATTTACTATTACTTAACTGCCCCCTTTACCTTTGGGGGGGCAGGGATTAGGCATCTTTTTGGAGATATGGTGAAACATTTGGACCTCTAATTATCGTCTACATTCACAATAGAAGGAAATGTCAAATTTCACTGAGGTTAGTGAAAATAATTTTTTCCCCATCCAAATTTATTGACCTCTTGAAATCCAAAGACCCCTTGGTTAAAAACTCCTGTAATATCTTGGAATAGATTCCAAGGTGCCTTCTTGTTCTCTTCTAAAGAAGGAAAAGAATTTAAGATGAAGGAAGACACTCTCCAGAGCCTGGGTTACCCACATCTTACATCATCAGCTAGGAGAGCTCAGAATTTGACTTCTGCTTCCTTTAATTTTGCTTTTTTCCAGACCTGGAGATAGAGGGAGGTGGCTGCAGACCAAAGGTTTTCTCCCTTTCACTTCCTCCAGAAAAGGAACTGGTTTTAAGTTTCCTTGTATCCCACTCCTTCCCCCCATGAGTCCTCCTCTAAGAGGAAATTATTTCTTGACCTTCCTAGGGATATTCCCTTCATGAGTGTTCCCAGCAAAATGTCTCCGGACTTCCTCAAGGGACTCAGAAAGCTCAATTTGTCAAAGACCTCGATGGCAAAGTCATTAGACTTGCCAAGCTAACCACGGAATCTTTGAGACCCAAGAAAAAGCACCAGTTTTCTACACTATCCCAAACCCCTAAGATCTGGCTGTTCCCCAAGGCACTTTGGGGAGAACTAAGGCCAAATCCCTAGATCCGAAGACTTTGGTTTCTTCTTGGTGTCTGCTTCTTGGGTGGGGGGGGGGGGGATGTAGAGGACTGGGGGGCCAGTGCTCTTGACTGACTGACTGGGAAAATTAGAATGGAACATGCCTACACCTACGTCTTTCATCCCTTTTGAGAGTCAAGTAGCAGCAGCTCCAGGAACTGGAAATTCCCCAGTTCAGCTGTCTCCAGGGGCTACCTGCTCCCTGTCTGCCCCTGGCGGCAGGAACAAAGACGGGAAATTTCAAAGGTGATTTCCAGGTTTCCAGAGAAAACCGAAATGCTGGAGATTAACTGTCAGTGAGTTCACCTGTCAGAGGCAAGGGGCAGCCCTCAGGGAGGATAAAGGCTGCCTCACTCAAGTGATGTCTTCTCCATTCGATTCTTTTATCTGAAATCGGAAGGAAAGCTGATGCGCTGGACATTGAGGGGACTTGGCCAGAATGGCCTGTGGTGACGCCAGGAACAGAAACCAGACCTCTCAGACCAAACAACATGGGCATCACAGCCATAGTATCCTTCCACCTATCACATGGCAAAGAATGACGGATGGTGTGTCATTCTGTACAGCACCCAGTTACAGTGCCATGGGCAGCGGAGCACCAATAATTAATGCGATTTGGATGCCTAGCCAGCCCTGGTGGTAGAGGAGAGGAGGTTGTGTACAAATAAAGTGAGGAAGCTTTGACTCCACTGCACGTTGGTATTCTATGCTAATCCACCTCTTGGGGGTCCTTCTATAATCCCAGTCCTATTTACCTGGACCATGGAGATTAAGGAAAACCAAAGGGGGTCTGATTCCAGAGCTCCCCAGATAGTATTTGCCCTCCCATAAAATGATCATCATGGATGACATCTCTATCACCAGAGAAAACGAGGCACAGGGCTATCACCAATGGTTAAGTGATGGAGCATGACCGAGTTGTGGGAATGAGATATTGTTGCTCCCTGCTTTTTATGCCTCTCAACAACCCCTTCTGAACCCCCAAACTGGTATGGAAGACACAGGGAAGAAGCAATCCAAAAGAATGTACTTTGGCCTAGCAGGAAAAAGAGTGAGAAGGTCAGAACTGGACCCCTCCAATAGCTACTGCATCACTACCTAGGACAGTGATGGCAAACCTTTTAGAGACATAGTGCCAGACTTCACCCCCATCCCAACCCCCAGACCAAGTGCTGTGCCTGCCCAGAGATAATATACTATGTCCCTCCCTCCCCCTGGGTGCTGCTGGGTGCACTCTGCCCCTCCTCTTACCCCACACAGGGGAGGGAAGAAGTGCTCCCATTGGGCTGCTGGTTGGGTGGGTGAGGAATGTCCTCAATGCAGATAAGGGGGGGGTGTCCTGAGCACTCTGATCCCCTCCAGCTCTGCTGCCTGTGAGTCACCCACCTTATCCCCTGTGCACTCCAATTGGGCTGCTGGGCAGAGGGGAGAGTGATGTGAAAAAAATGTAAGGTACGGTGGAGAGGGGGAAAGGAGCAGCTCTGCCCAAGTCCCTCTGCCTTTCTATTAACAAACTCAGGGAGGTGGGGGGTGTGTGCCCACAGAGAGTGCTCTGTGTGCCATCTTTGGCACCCATGACATAGGTTCACCATCACCACACTGCTCCCCACCAGTCAGCTTCATAGCTATAATGATATAAAGAGGAAATTTTGAACAGAACTCAAGCTCTTCCAGGTCTTCACTAGGTTATTAGGACCCATGAAACATGAAAAATTTATATTGGGAAAGGGCAAAAGCTGTGTTCTAGACTGAGGGAAGAATGAGTTGCATGGACAAGAAAACCCAAAAGATCAAGTACACTTAATAAAGTACCTTACTTAAAATATAGTCATCCTGGGGACAGCGGGGTGGCTCAGTGGACTGAGAACCAAAACTAGAGATGGGAGATCCTGGGTCCAATCTGGCCTCACACATTTCCTAGCTTAGGGACCCTGGGTAAATCATTTTACCTCATTGCCTAGCCATAATAGCTCTTCTGCCTTGGCACCAATACACAGTATTGATTCTCAGATGGAAGGGGAATAATTTTGTCTCTAAAAAAGAAGTCATCCTATTGCCCCAGTATGTGGTAGTGTCCGTATAGTGTCCGTAATAGTGTCCACTATTCTGGCTCACACTGTCCATATCTATATCCAAACCCCAACTCATGAAGGAAGTTAGGGGAATGGATCAAGGTGGGACAGAAGATGAGTCAGGGACAGGATTCAAACCCAACTTTCTCATGACTCCAAATTCAAGGACCTTTCTGTTATACCATGCCAATAACTAGCTGAAGGACATTTAACCTCTCTGGGTCTCAGTTGCTCGATCTATAAAATGAGGTTGGACTAAATGTTTTCTATGGTCTTTTTTGGTTCAAATCTCACAGTCTTGGGTTCAGTTTCTTTATCTTATGGTAAGAATGACACACCAGGGCTCCCTGAATCCACTAGACCAGAGAGGAGACTGGCCAGGATGCTTCCTGGGAAAAACATGTATTTGAATTCTAATCAGAGGAAATAGAATTTCCCAAGGAGTACGGCACAGTGGGGAATAGTGACTTAGAAGAGTAGACCATGCTCCCAGTTCATCCCTATGGCTCACCAACCACTCTTCCTCTTCAGACTGAAATTCTAAGGTTGGATTTTGGAGGATAAAGAGCTTTTCTGAACCACCTGATGCTGAAATAAGACTTTAAAGTGCAAACAGGAACCTAATCTCAAACAGAAAGGATTAGAAACTGGGATGGATCAGAAAAGGGGCCAGGGTGGGGCTGAAAGATGTAAACACGTGGGTAAACAGGAGAAGACTGAATTATATAGTAAGGGAAGTTGGGACAGAGGAATGAGAGGCAGAGTTCCTCAGGGTAGGTCAGGGATGGAAGCTTGGTTATCCGCTGATGCTGTAGATGCTTGCTCCACAGGGCTGGGACCTTGGTCCTCTTCTGGCTCCTGTGACTTCTCTGTTGCCTCTTCCATTTCCCCTGGGGGGCCAATTCCTCTATGAGTCTTCCTGTCTGAGCCAAAAAGCTTCAGTGCCATCTCCATCCCAGCTCCACTTTAGGGTTCTTTTCAGGGGTTGTAGTACTGGTCCTGTGAGGAGGGTTCAAAATAAAATCATTCTGTGATCACCTGGAGTCAAATAGGGGCTGACACTGGCTCTTTCTGGACCATTTTGTCCAGATGTCTGCAGTCCCTGGGTCTGGAGGGGGGAATACCAAAGTGTAACTTAAAAAAAATATCCTTACCTTCTGGCTTAGTATTGATTCTAAGACAGAAGAGTGGCAAGGATTAGGCAAATGGGATTAAGTGAAAGCCTAGTCACACAGCTAGGAGGTGTCCCAGGCCACATTTGAACCCAGGATCTTCTTATTCCAGGTCTGGCACTTCTAACCACTTGCTATCTAGTTGTCCATGAAGTGTAACTTTTTTTTTCCTCAAATGTAACTTTGACAGGAAGACGGCTCCAGATTTTTCCAAAGCTGTCTCTCCTGTCAGGGATAGGTCATTATAAGAAGACTAAATGTAAGCCATCTTTCCTTTCCTCTCTAAGTAAATACTCTAATATTAGTTTTCAGTGGGAAATAGCTGGGCATAGTTTCTCCAGCAGAGTCAGGGGTGGAGGAGGATCTCTCTAACTTCTTCATAGAAGATCTATATACAACCAGTGATATGCCCCTTGTGCCTTCTTGGTGATGCCATATTAGTGCCAGGCAAAGTTAAAAAGGGAAAGAGAAAAGGTTGGGGGGGGGAAGTAAATGAAGAATGTGACAAAGAGGGCTGAAGAATGAATGAAGAAATGGCCTATCCCTCAGGTTTCAGGCAAGGCATAAAAGCTCTACTCAAGATTTCCTTGTCCTGCATAGGAAGAGCCTGGTGATTTTGCTCCTGTAAAGCAAGGAACAGAAGTCTAGGAGACACTGACTTGTGGGGGGAGCAGGCTTTGGTAGGCCATAGTAAAGGTTGAGAAAAGATTTAGGAACCTCTTGGGAGATTTTGGGAGTGGGTCTCAGAGGAGTTGTCCTCACCCCGGGCACCATGAGGGTGGCAGATCTAGGTCAGAAGAAAAGATGGGGAATAGGGAAAAGGATGGACAGCTAAGTTCCATTCCTGGCATCATTCATGTCAAAATGCCATTTTTCTGTTTCGGACTCTTTCCAGGACTCAGTCTCCCTTTCTAGAAAATCAGGAAAGGAATATAGAATCTCTCTCTCTCTCTCTCTCTCTCTCTCTCTCTCTCTCTCTCTCACACACACACACACACACACACACACACACACACACACACACGACATTCAGCACATTTTTAAAATAACGATGGCAAGAGTGCCAGTCATGTTTTCCTCTCTACTGTCCTCCCTGCTCACCCTCTTTGCAGCTCCAGCAGCTGCAGTTAGGGTGGGGCAGTCTGTAGTGTCTGGTCAGCCCAGGTCCTCCCCTTCTCCCCACCCAGGCTGCTCAGGGCTAAGAGTTACAAAGGGTGTTACCTGAGGTCTGCACTGGGTCAGGAGCTCCTGCCAGCGGATATACATCTGGGCTGCCAGGTCCTTGAGTTTGGTCCGGTACATGGCCTGAGGGCTCTCATGGATGTGGGTGGTGACCTGCCTTTCCAACTGCACGCACAGCTGTTGCAACTCACCCTTTGAAGACAAAGGGGAAAAGGGGGAAATGGAGGGGATGTGAGAGACCCCAGCACCCAGAGTGGATGGACGATACAAGAATGTAGACACATAGACTAAGAGAGACATCTCTGACTAAACCTCCATCCTCTCTAGTCAGTCTTTGGAAGCCTCTGGGAATGGGGCATGGCTGGCAGGGCCAGAATGGGGAGAGTAGGCAGGGAGGGGGAAAAGGATTAGGAGGGAAATAAAGTCATAGATGAGAGAAGCAAGATTGAGAGCTGAAGGGAACTTGGAGGTCACCTCATCCAACACTCTCATTTTACGTGTAAGGAAGCAGGAGTAGAGAGGTGAAGGCAAAAGTTCAGGAGTTCCCTGCCTGCTCCTCATGCCTCCCTACTCACCCATTTGTCCGTTGTGATGCTCTGGCTACTCACAACCATGCCAGCCAGTGTCAGGAGGGTATGGCACAGATAGCAGACCTGTTAAGGAAGCATTGAGTTAGAGAGGCAGATGCATGAGGGCTTTATTGGAAGGGATTTCCCCTAACGTTCCCCCTTCTACAGCTTTTTCTTCCATTTCTAGGAATTTTTTTTACTTCCTTTTTTTTAAATTCAATTTTATTTTATTTTCAGTTCTAAATTCTTTCCCTCCCACCTTCCCCTCCTCTACCCACTGAGAAAGGAAAAAAAAAACCTGTTATAAATACATAGTCAAGCAAAACAAATTCCCACGTTAACCATGTCCAAACACACACACATTATTATTATTGTTGTTCACTCTTGGTGACCCAGTCAACTTTGTCCATGGGGTTTTCTTTGCAAAGATACTAGTGATTGGTCATTTCCTTCTCTAGCAGGTTTGCCATTTACACTTGAGGAACAAAGGCAAATAAGGGTAAATGACTTGCCCAGGGCCATCCAGCTAGTAAATGTCTAAGGTTAGATATATATGCATGTACCACTTTGGGTATTGTGGGTCTTTCACATGTGTACATATATATGTGTATATGTACATGTGTATATTTATTTATTTTTATTTAAATATTAGAAATTTAAATTTTAAAATAATTTAATTTAAATTAATTAATAAATGAATTAAATTTAAAATAAAATTAAAAAATAAAATAATTAAATTATATATATATATATATATATATACCCTTACCTCCCTGGACAGCTCTGTTAAAAAGTTTTTCCTTATGTTGACCAGAAACCTGCCTCTCCATAGCTCCCACCAAGCAAAGAAGCTTAATCTCTCTTCCCTGGCCCAGTCCTTCAGCAGGTTGAAAACTGCTCTCTAATTCCCTCCTCACCCACCTGGTTCTATTAACATTTGTTGTTTAGTCATTTGGTTGCATCCAACTCTTCATGACCCTGTTGACTATTTTCTGGGCAAAGACCCTGGAGTGGTTTGCCAGTTCCTTCTCCAGCTCATTTTACAGATGGAGAAACTGAGACCAACAGGGTGAAGTGACTTGCCCAGGGTCACATAGCTACTAAGTATCTGCGGCTGAATTTGATCTCAGGTCCTCCCGACTCCAGGGCTCTACACAGCCAACTATTCCAATCCGTACACAATCTGATTTCAAGCTTCTCCCCTTCAAGGCTGTAAATGTCATTTCTAAAGCAGAGTGCTCAGAAGGGAGCCCAGAACGCCAGACGTGGTCTGATTAGGATACAGCGCAATGGGACCAGCGCCTCCCTCACCCCAGCTACGGAACTTCCTTCTATTAAGGCTGCTGAAGATCACATTGGGTTTTTGGCCGCCACATCACAACTTTTTCACATGAATTTCTAGACACATACGTCTCCTCCATTCTATATGTGTGCGGTTTATTTTTGCAAGTGCAAGACTTTACATTTGTCCCTATTACATTTTATCTTTATCACATCACTTTTTTCCTAGAGAAATGAGGGATGCAGGCTACCAGAGAGATACATGGCGCAATCTTCTCTTATCTCTGCTTGTCTCCAGAAGCCTCTCCCAGCACATCACACCCTCCTCCTGAGGATCAGATCTGGGACCTTTGCTTGGGCTCAGCCTCCCCCTCAGGTGGATTGTCTTTACCTTGGGGTCCATTGATTCTCTTCAGGGTGGATTCTCGCAGGAACAGGGAACACGTACAAGCTTTGGGGTCTCCAACCTACAAGCTAGTCCTAAAACCTCACTAGACTACAGGGCTGGAGTTTCTAGATTCCATGTTGCCACATGTATTGGCTCCAAGGCAGAAGAGTGGCAAGGGTTGGGCAATGGGGGTCATGGGACTTGCCCAGGGTCACACAGCTGGGAAGTGTCTGAGGCCACATTTGAACCTAGGCCCTCCAGACTCGAGGCCTGGCTCTCTATCCCTGAGTTCCTAGCTGCCCCCTCTTGTTCCTGCCTCTCCGGCTCTTCAGAAGGGACGGGCCTGCACGGGCCTGTCCCCCACGGGAGGTCAGAGGGCCAGGGCCAGGGCTGGGAGGAGATCCTGGGTAACTCCAGCTCCTCAGCCCTCTTTCTTCGGAGGTGAGGTGGGCACTCTATTTCTAGCAGGATTGTGGATCCTCTTTTCTTCTCCAGGAAAGTGACGCTACTAAGTTTGTTCTTGCCTGAAATCCAGGCGTTTCATCCAACAGGAAGGATAGCAAGCCTCTTATCCAGTCGCCAGGCCTCTGGATATTAAACGAAGGAGGTGACACAACCGTCAAGCTACATTTTATTTAGTAATATTTAGCTAATATTTATTCATCTCTCTGTGTCTCTGTCAAACCCTTGCCTTCAGAGGAGTGGTAAGGGCTAGGCAATGAGAACTAAATGACTTGCCCAGGGTCACATAGCTAGGAAATGTCTGAATCCAGATTTGAACTCAGGTCCTCTGGACTCCAAGCCTGGGGCTCTATCCACTCTGCTACCCAGCCGCCACTCAAGGCCTCCCCTATTTCAAGTAATGAATCCGATATGAGTGAAGAAGCAATACATGATATGGGTTCCCTTCTGGAAGAACTTTGTTTAATAAGGGAGATGAGACCTACTACAAAATAGAGTAAAAGTATAGAAAACATGTATAGACCCATGACTATCTTTCCATGACTTCCTGAGCCCAGGCTCAAAATGGAAAGCATAATTCTGATTGTGCATTTCTAGGAAAGTAAGTTTATGAGGCTGCTAAGTATGGCCAGCAGGGAAAAGGGAAGGATAAAGTCTGAATATCGGGCACAGAGGAAAGCAGAGTTGTATCAAGAAAGTTAGTTTTAGAATCGAAGGACCCGAATTCAAATCCTGACTCTGTTCTTTGACCTTGAGCAAGTCACTTCATTTTCAGGGGCCGCATCTGTAAAATGAAGGGGTGGGCCTAGGTACGTTCCCATTCTAACCCACTTATTTAGTGGTCTCTGTTCCAAAAGTCCATAGGAGTGGTAACCATCACAATTATAGAGCTAAGGCTATAGTGCTTTAAGGCTCACAAAGTGCTTTACATCTGATCATTCTCAGACTCACCCTATACGGCCAATGGAAGTAATATCAATCCCCCTATTTTACAGCTGATGGCCAAAAAGTGACAGCACAGCTTGGCCTGCAGTGCTGACCTTGAAGTTGGGAGGGTCTCAGTTTCAATCCAGCCTCCGATACTCATTAGCTGGGTGACCCTGAGCAAGTCACTTCACCCTGTTTGCCTCAGGTCCTCCCCTGCAAAATGAGCCGGAGAAGGAAAGGGCACACGCTGCAGTCTCTCTGCCAAGAAATCCCCAAATGGGGTCACAGAGAGTCAAACATCGAAAACAAGCATTACCTCATCGCATGCACTCAACGGCTCAATGGGTTAGAAATGATGGATATTCTGAACTCCTTTTTACAGACCAGTAAACTGAGACTCAAAGACTGAATGACTGGCCGGTGGCCACAGAGAGGTGCGCCCTTGGAAGGGTGTGGAGTCTCAGTCTGATACTCCTCACTGGAAGGAAAAGCCCAGGAAGATGTTTAGACCGGCTTGGGGAAGGAGTGGGAGGAAATCGTTAGCAAATGCCCTATTCATGTTTTCCTGTGTGTTGCTGTTCTCTGGAAAAGATCTACGTGCTGACCAGCAAGGAGTCGGCCAAGGCTTGGAGCCACTTTGTGAGATTCGAGGTTTTTCTCTGTCATTAGAGGCCCTGACTGGGGAAAGGCCCCTTAGGCTGCCTGGCTTCAGGCAGCTTGGTTACTGGTTCTGGGGGCCCAGGGACCAAGGCGAGGTCAGAGCCTAAAACCAGACACTTAGAACACACAATCAAGGCTGTGGCCTTTTCCTGGTGACTCTGGTGATAGTCTAAGACTGCCAGGAAGTCAAACAGAGCCCACCTCTTTGAGAGGCAAAATCTGCCTCTGGGGTTTGGCATTCTCATTGTATAAGAGCCCTGGTAAGGAGCCATTAAGGAGACTGGGAACATGTGTTCTCCCTCTGATGCTATCCAGGACTGTGGGGGTACAAGAGCCAGGGGAAACGTCCTAGAGGGGTGTGGATGTGCCTGTGTTGGGGGGGTAAGAAGGGGGAGAGGGAGGGTCCCCTAAGACAAGAAGTAAACAACCAGGTGCAAGTCCCATTTCCTGCTGCAGGCATGTGGTGACCGTCTGGTGAACTCCAGCAAGCCTGTTCCTGTTCCACCTTCTCCAGGAAGCCTTCCCCAACCCCTCTTAATTCTGGAGCCTTCCCTCTGTTAATTATTTCCCACTTATCCGGCATATACTTTGCCTTGTAGATATTTGTTTGCATGTTGGCTCCCCTGTTAGATTGTAAGCTACTTGAGGGCAGGGACTGTCTTTTGCTTAGCACAGTGCCTGGCCCATTGTGGGCATGTATAAATATTGATTGATTGACTGATTGATGTAGGGGCTCTGCATTCCTCGGCAGCAGGAAAGGGAGTCCAATGCATGAGATAGGACACTGGTACCTTGACACAACACTTGTCCCGCCAGTGCTATCCAACCATCAGACTCAAAGGGAGGTAGTTACAGGCCCCTGGACATCCCACGTTGCAGGGGACCTTCAAAGTTCCATGTCAGAGAAGGGGGAGGGTGGGAGAAATGAGGGTGGAGTCCCCATCTCTTTCGCTCTGGAGAGTCTTGGGAAAGGAGTCTCCTTCTACCTCAGTTCCTTCTCTTGCTGCAAAATCATGAGATCACCAGCCGAGACAGCTCAGCTCCTCTCATGAAGTGTGACTATTCCAACACTTAGATTAGAAGATATCACCAGAGCCTGCAAGTCCCGAGGAATAGACCAGATAAAATGAAGAACCTCACTGAGCACCTGGGTGAGTCCCAGAATCCAGATGAAAGGAATAAGGCATGTCTAAACCCAATACTGACAAGATTGTACCATTGCCAATGTCAGGAATCTTATCTTGCACTCCACCGTGAGCGTCTCACCTTCCTGCCCCCCCCCCCCCCCATTTACAGAAACACCAACAATCTAGCTCTGTGGTCTGTTCACAGTAGGAGTTCAAAAAACCACTGAGATCTGATCAAATCCATCTAGGAGAATGTATTCTCAGCTTGGGTGTATGTGTAGGGGCTGAGGTTGGGGAAGGAGGGGGAGTGTAATTCATATGCCAGATGGGAAAAGAAAATGGACAGGGATTTCCCATGATGCTTTTCCATTTGCAAAATTTCCCTCCAGATGATGCCAAGGGGACAGGCTGAGAGCTCGTGATGATGCTCAAGTCAGGAATAAAAAGAAGAGAGAAAGTCATTTTTATATGAACATCACTTTTAGTGAATCGAACAAAATAATGATAGTTTCCATAGCAGGAGCATTTTCTTCCTCTCCTCCTCAACCCTGGAAGAAATAGGTATTCAATATTAACACAATCCTATTATTAAAAACAACAACAACCCAAATCCTCAGTTTTACTACCAGATCCCTTCTGCTAACCAGTGGGAGGCTGTTCAGTCTTGCTCTGGCCAAGAGGGTACAAGGAAGACTGCTCCCTCCATCTTGGGGCTGGGTGGCTCAATGCCAGCAAAGCCCTGGGACAGCTGCTAAGCTAGTGGGAGAGTGGGACTTGGCTCCAAGGAAAACCCTCGCTCACAGGCTGTCCTGGAAGATGCTACTCAGAGGCGCTGTGTTTTTTCCAGCAAAGTTGCCTTAGCCACTGGCTGAGTCAGTGCCTGGTCCAAGAACAGCTCGAGAGGCTCCCACCAGCTAACTCTGGTCACGCTGGGGAAAGAAAAGGAATAGAGGCAATGATTATAGAATGCCAAGGCTTGACTTTTCTTCCCAATAGGAAGGAAAGAGGACTAGACTTGGAATCGGAAGCCTGAGATTTGAGTGACAGTTCTGCTATCAGCTACGTGACCCACGTCTTCTAACCTTACCAAGCCTAGTCCTTTTTCTGTAAAATGGGGATGAAAATATTCAGACCATCAGCCGTGCAGGAAAAGGACTCTGTAAAACATTATTAGGAGGAAGAGGAGGAGTAGGAGTATTATGCTAGGGAAGATCTGCCTTGGTGGATATGAGTTGCTAGAGGTCTTCTAGAAAAGGCTGAAGCATCAATAATTCAACTGGCTGTAGAAGGAACTGCTGTCAAAGTACAAGTTGGAGTAGACAGCCTAGGATCTCTCTGACTCTGGCCTACTAACAAGAATAAAGCAAAGAGCAGATGGACAGAGCTTGGAGGAATCGACCATGGGAGCCAAGCATGTCTTGGAACAATGGGGGCCTAGTGGGGGGCGCCAACTGCTGAGATGACTTTGTACTAGAGGCCAGAGGGCACAGAGCAGAGGTGTGCGCTGACTCTGAAGGCCAATTTTTACACCTTCGGTGCATGGGCATTTACACCTTGGAATCGACAAAGCCAGTGTTTTGTTGACTTGCCTAGACTTAAAGAAAATGATGGAGAAAAGAATAATGCAGATGAAATTTAAAATGTGCCATGTAGCACACCCTTCGTACAGGCTGTACCTGCCCTATTACCTGAGGCGAGCAGGACCCAACATGATTTCCATTATCTTTGATTATCCTACTGCAGGGGGACTCAAGTAATTGCATAAGGAGATGAATGCTATGGCATGAAGTATTCTCAGTGTAAAATCTGGATTATCTACTTTTTCCTTAGAACTAAAAAATCTGGAGGTCAAGCCTAGCTCAACCCAATTCAGGTATAACTCTGAGAAGAGATCCAGCTGAGGGTTCAAGTCTACTAATGAGTGATTAAGTGGTTAAAAAAAAAATCCTTGCCTAGGAAAGCTAGAAAATGCCTGGGGCCACATTTGGGCCCAGGATCTCCCATCTCCAGTCCTGGCTCTCTATCTATGTTTTTAATAGGTCTGGGACACTGAAGGTGCCCCTCTTATCTGTTCTAAAAGTAACCAGCACTCCCAGGTTGACTATGACCTATAATTAGGTAAGACCTCTTTGGGTCATTTCAAACCAGAATCTCTAGATTCTGAACTGAAACTAGATAAGCTTCTTTGGATTCAATGATCACTTGTACCTGGCCGGTAGCTTAGAATGGGTAGAATAAGGCCTCACTTGCCATCTTGAGGAAGAAGAGGGAGAGGCCTAGGAATCTTCTTTCCAGAGGCCACGGAGAAGTGTCCTTTTCTGCGGATAGGCCCTAAGGGCAAGACCTATGTACAATATCATACACTAGGCAAATAACAACAACAATAATTAATAATGAGTAATTATAGAAGCCAGGCAGCTCAAAGGCCATAAGCCAAAGGCTGAGGCTAGAAGTGGAGAAGGAAGCTGGCCAGGCAGGTCTTTCCAAGAAGGAGGAACAATGGGTGGTGCTTTCTTAGGGTAAATCCCCATTTTTATTCTGCCACTTACTATCTCTGGGATTTCTCCCTCTATTTTTCCCCTTCCTCCTGACTCGGATTCCTTATTCCTTCATGCCCTCATTCTAATGAATAAATTATACTGTACATTCCCAGTTCACCCAGCCCCTTTTGGACCTTTGCCTGAAAGATTATTTTCATAACCCAGAGTCTCTTTTCTACCTCTCAGCACCAGTAGGAGCTAAAGAAGTAAATAGAAAACTCTCTAAGGTACCATTTCCAGAGGGAAGGATTAACCTGGGAACTTTAAAAAAGATATATTTTGTTATAACTGTATTCCAATATAATTTCCTTTATCGTCTTGTGTGTTTTATTTTATACATTTTAAATCACTATTCTGAAAAGCAGTCCATGGTTTCACCAGACTTGGTTGGGAGGGTGGCAACGGAATGACACCAAAAAAGGTTAATAAATTTCATCGTTGGGGATTTAACTTTGGAAATGACTAATCAAGAATTGTTATCAGTTACAAATCCCAGTGTGAGGGTAAAGTGAGAGTAAGCCAGGGCCACCAGGAAATGAGGCAGGATGACACACCGTTCCTTCCTATCCAAATGTTTGAGGACCCCGTAGTGGGGAGAGTAGGAAGGGGGAGACTGTAAATGGGAATACACTAGGGAGAGATCTGAAAAGGAGATGAGACCAGTCAAAGGAGCTGTGGATATACTCACACTAGCATGAGTTCAGCCCTTCCATTACAACTCAATCCCCGAAGCCAAAGGAGCCCAAGGGCCTATTTAAGGGGATAGAAGAGGGTGGATTTTTTGATGTGGAGTAAGGATGAGGCCACTCTAGGGTGATGGGAAACAGCCTGGCAGCATTTGGCCTGGAACACAGCTTCCGGAACATCTGCTGGGAATGTCCGCTTAATGGCAGCAACACCCTGTGGCCTTCCTTCTGCTGGCAAAGGATCATGGCTATCGTTGCTCCAGCTGAACAATGAGGTATATGGCTCTCTCATCTGATGCTGGAGGGGAGCCTTCAACTGTAGATGCCCACACCCTTAACCAAACAACCAAACCTTAGCTACGCAGGTTTACTATAACGCATCATTTGTGTCAAGGCAAAGAGAACTTGCTCTGGGAGTCTATGCTCCCGAGTTCTATTCCTAGGTTTAATATGGAATCTGGTCTTGATACTGAGCAAGTCACTTTCTCCTATAAGACTCCATTTCTTCTTCTTCTTACACATCAAAATTTTCTCCCACTCTCTAAGAAAAAGGGGAAAGAAACTGAAACACGTATCAAGAATTTAAAGTCAGAGGGCCTGAATTCAAATCCTGATTCTGCATGATCTTAGGAAAGTCACCTAAAAGTCTTGGTCTCTTCATTTGTAAAATGTTGGGGTTGGGTTAGATGATTTCTAGAATCCCTTCCAGGTCTGCATTATGGTCCTATGTTCTTAAAAAGCTAAAAGAGAATTAAAATAAGAGCTGGTGTGTCAAAGTCTAACATTGCTCTTCTTCTGTCCCCTGTTCATCTACCTCAGAAGGTCATCTTGGGCTGTGAGAATCTGAACTTGTGTTCTTGGGAGATGGGGGTAGTTAGAAGGTACATAACACAGTGATTAAATCCTTGTCATAAAGCCCCAGCCAGGGGCTGCTAGGTGGCTCAGGCTCAGTGGATGGAGAACCAGGGCTAGAGACAGGAGTCCTGGGTTCAAATTGGACCTCAGAAACTTCCTAGCTGTGTGGGCAGGTCACTTAACCTCTACTGCCTAGCCCTTAGTACTCTTCTGCCTTGAAATTGATACTTAATATTGATCCTAAAGCAGAAAGTAAGGGTTTAAAGGGGGGAAAAAAGCTCCCACCTAGGCCACCCTTCTTCTCTCTCTTCCTGCTTAGAATTGGGACTAGCTGGCTCTTCCTGCTACTCTGGCTGAATCTAGTGACCCCGACCCCTAGGGAGGCTGAACAAGAAAACCCTGCTTTGCTAGATGCCAAGCTGAAGACTGGATTCTCTATGTACATGCATCTAAGAATAATATGTGTGTGTGTTCATGTGCACGTGCATGTGTAAGAGTGATGAGGCTTGTGTGCAAATGTGTGAGTGTGCTCCTCTATTATTCTACCTTCCAGATATCTGGCACATCTGTCTTTCCTTTCAACTCCCACTGGAACCACCAGGGTGGTCACATTTAGTTCTGGAGGGTCATTTAGGAAGCTTTTGTGAAAGAAGGGAGAGGAGGGAAGTAACTGAGGCAGGATAATGGGAAATCCTCTTTAAAATAATGGTAAAGGGCACTTGACTGAACTTCAATAGAGAAGTGTAGTGGAAGTGTTGTAGCGGAAAGAAAGATGGAGGCAGAAAGATATAGATTCCAGGTTGACTCCAATATTTGCTAGTTTTGTGATTCACAATCTTTTTGAACCTCAATTTCCTCAGTTTAAATCATTAAAACATTTCAGTCATTTCAATTACCAGGTTCTAGGTGAATTCCAATATTTGCTAGTTGTGTGATTTGGGAAAAGTCACAATCTCTCTGAACCTCAGTTTCCTCAGTTTAAATAATCTAAATAATCAGTTTAGAGAATAATGATACTGATATATCAGTATTAGCTACTTCATATAGTTGTTGTAAACATTAAAGTGCTATATAAATGTGAAGTATGGTTCAAGTAAAAGAAATGAGAGGGACCAAAGACTTACAGATCATATAGAAGCTTTGTACTTGTAGATCATAAACACTTTCCTTTTTAAAAAAATTTACTAGATGCTAGACACACCCACACAAAAATAATTTTTAAGAGTAAAGTGGACTACATTTTAACAGACAAGAAAAGACTTTTTTTTTTATGAACCTGGGAGCTATCCCTGACTCAGCTATCTGTGCAGTAAACCATCAAATCATGATAGCTACAATCAGAATTTATAATGACCAAGAAGAAAGAATATTGAAGGGGAAATGATACGGCATACAATTAAGCAGATTAACCCTGAATGATTTAAGCAATCTATTGAAATATTGGGAAAGAGATAACAGACATGATATTAATATCAACTATAGCAATTTTATCCAGAGGTTAAAGCAATGTAAATTAATTGTTACCATCCAAAAAACCCCAAAACAAACAGATTGCCTAAAAAGCAAACAAACACTTGATTTGCTGAACCAGAGGAGGTGGCTGCCAAAGGCACTTCTGGATTTGAATGTAAACTTTTTGGTAAAATCTTACAAAGAAAGAAGATAGGATGAATGTAATAGACCTCTCCATTAGTGGAAATGTAGTGATCATGAACAACACGGAGGGATCTATGAGAAAGAACTCTATTCACATTCAGAGAAAAAACTGTGGGAGTAGAAACACCGAAGGAAAACAACTGCTTAAATACATGGGTCGAGGGGGATATGATTGAGGATGTAGACTCTAAATAAACATCTTCGTGTAAACACCAACAGCATGGAAATGGGTTCTGATCAAGGACACATGTAATACCCAGTGGAATTGTGCATCAGCTACGGGAAGGGCAGGGGGAGGGGAGGGAGGAATAGAATATGATTTTTTAAATCAAGGAATAATGTTTAAAATTGGCCAAATTAAAAAAAAAAGAAGATAGGTGATCATAAATAATGTCTCATAAAACAAAGAGAAACAAGTAAAAACCAGTCTAAAGAAAGTTTGGCCAGATATTCATGTAAACAAACTCATCCCAAGTACATCAAGAATGAAAACAAAAATGGACTACAAACAGAAGGAAAATGGAAAAGATTTACAAAAACTATTTCAACAATGTCTTTTCTTTCTCAAGGACAATGGAACTGCCACACCTGGACTCTACCATCACAGTCCCGAAGAAAAAACAATACTAACAGATACAAAGATGAGAAACACAGTAGGACTAGATCAAGTGTAGATCATAGGAAATCAGTGCTAGAGATTAATCCAAGTGTGAAGGGATCAAAGAACCAATTTCTAAAGTTATCTAAAAGAAGGGAAGATACAAAAGGAATGGAAAACATCTCAGATCTTACTGATTCAAGAAAAACAAAAAGATAACAGACAAAATAACTAGTAATCTGTAGATCTACTTTCCTATTTAAAAATTAAAAAAAAAAATACCTTGACTTTCTGTCTTGGAATTGATATTGGTTCCAAGGCAGAGGAGTGGTAAGGTTAAGTGACTTGCCCAGAGTCACACACCTAGGATGTGTCTGAGGCTAGATTTGAACCCAGGATCTTATATATCTAGTTCTGGAAACCTAGCTGCCCTTCTACAAAGTCTTTATGTGAGTCATCTATACAAAGATTGAGGGGATCTTCAATAAAGGTATTAGTAGGGAATAAATAGGCTTTCACAAAAATATTCAGCACTGGACCACATCTTTATCATTCTACAACTGAATTTGTTGATTATTTTTAACAATTTTTGACTCAGTAGAGCAAAATACCAATATATAGTTTATTTCACAACAGTGACTTCCATCCACATATAAAGATCACTCAAGATTCCTTGATAGTTATAACAGGAATAACCCTGTTCAATGACCCCTTTGTGATAAACATAAAGTGAGACAGAAAACAGGAAGATGCATTTTTACCTAAAGTAACTGGCCATTTTAATGGAATAGATCTAGCACAGAATACTGGTCAAAGAGAGATTCCTTATGAATGGCTGGGTCCCCCAGATGTACTTTTTTTTTGTGAATGACACTAGTATTGAGAGTATCATGTCCCAAAACAATTCTAGAGCTTTATTTATTATATAATTCTTTATATATAATATACATATTATATATAATATATTATATAATTCTTTACACACTCAAAGTAAGTTTGGCTTATTCATCCACAAAGGAAAAACCAAATGGATGAAGAATATCTGGAACAAACAGAGTAGGCTGGATTGCCTTTGGGAAATTGCAAATTATTTTTACTAACTCTAAACTTCCCATAATAGCAACTCTCTTCTCTCCTATCTTTTCCTGTCCTTTCCCCCCTTTTTTCCCCCTTGAGAAATCTATCATATAGTTTTTTTTTCTTGAATTCAGGAGTAACACACAATCTCAAGTATTCTCCAACTTACAAAGGAATTCTGAAGCTTTCCAGTTTGGAAATTCAAAAACTGAGATCCTCTCAAATCAAGCTCTGCCATTTTCACTGGAGGTAATAAAATAAAGGATACCAAATACATTAGCACAAAAAAGAGGGGTTTTATTTTTGTTTTTTAAAAATCTTTATCTTCTGACTTAAAATTGATCCTATGTATTGATTCCAAGGCAGAAGAATGGTTAAGGGCTAGGCAACTGGGGTTAAGTCACACTGAATCACTTAGTTGCCCCTTATCATTCTTTTAAAAAGTATTCCCCATTATCCTGCCTCAGTTACCTTCCTTTTCTCCCTCCCATCAGAACTGCTTTCTAAGTGACCCTCCAGAAGTAAGAATCTCCAACCTTTATGGTGTCACTCTATTGCCTAGCAAAAGCACAACCTAAAGCCATTTAAATGTCTAGTATTCTACTTGCTCTTGATTTTAAGGCAGAAGGTTGGTCAATTGGGGTCACATAGCTGGGAAGTATCTGAAGCTACATTTGAATTCAGGTCCTCCTGACTGGTGCACTGTCTACTGAGCCACTTAGCTGTCCCAGAAAGAGGTTTTAAAGTAAAGAACAGGTCTTGGTTTCTCCTTTCGTTTACATTAAGCTGTGTTTTCTACCTTGATTCTTCTCCTACCCCATTGGAGAATTCTCTCCCTTCCCTCCATAATAGCTGAGCAATATTTGAAGTACTAACGAGAAAGGCACTTGAGCTACCCTTCTCAGTTATATTCTGCTGCCTAATAGATTATTGGACAGGTTCAGAGATGCTCCCAAAGATGGAAGGCAGTGATTATATTCTCAAAGAGGATATATATACCAAGCAAGCCATCAGCAAAATAGATGAACACTGTTTATGGGGTCCAAAATGACTTGCATACTCTTCATTGTAGAGTTTCTGACACTTTTTGGTTAGAAGTTCTCAGGAAACAGCAGTCAACTAGTGGTGACCCTTGTCAGCATTCCCTTTGACAGCAACACCATGAAAATTGTCTAGTGATAATGGGCGCGATGGTTTTGGCCTGGGCTGCCTTCTGATTCCTAACCATTCCCTTGGCTAGAGGAGACCTTTCAAAACTTAAAAATCCTTGCTTTTCTTTCTGGTGATAATTTCCTCATGGAGGGTCTCCTCTTGGGCATCTTTCCTACTACTTCTCTCATGGGTTTCCCTAGCCCCAGAAAAATAACATATTCTGTGGTGACCTATGGGGTTTACTAACCACATAGAAATTTTACTTCCTGTTCAATAGCATTGGCATCAGCTTTTTTGACTCATTCAGACTTCACAACTGCTGGATTTGAGTTGGCAAAATATTCCAGTCACTCTGCCAGAATAGGCTTCATGGACCAGGAATTTCAGTCATTTCCCTCTCTTGGGCATGGGGATGGGCTTGGGACTAGGGCAGCTTCAGCCTAGTGGTCCCAAGTCATGTCTCAGCTGGCAGAAAGGGAACCTCAGACCACTACACAGACCTTCTGACTCCCTATCCAGACGGCACCCTATGCCAAAGACCCATCTTTTCAATACAAATATTTTACTTATCTTGGTAAAATCCATACTACCTCCAGAGGACCAAAGATGAACAGCATCACACAGATGGCAATGGAAAAGTAAAAGAAGGCTACAACAGATAATCACTGAGAGGGCCAGCTAGGTGGTTCAGGGGATAGAGAGTCAGCCAGGAGGTCTCAGATACTTCCTAGCTGTGTGACCCTGGGCAAGTCACTTAACTCCAACTGCTTAGCTCTTACTGCTCTTCTGCCTTGAAACTAATACTTAACCTTGATTCTAAGAAAGAAGGTGTTTTTAAAAAACAACAACATCAAAATATAATCGCTGAGGAGCTCTGAATAATTGAGGTAAAGGATATCATCAAAGAATTATATGATGGAAAGAGAAGAGGGCTGGTCACATGGTAAAGGTAAGAATGAAATGGAGATGATGTAAGCAGCTATAAGTTACATAAAAGACAGGTATTGTGTCTTATCTAAACTATATATTATCCAGAGCCCAGTATTAATACTTTCATACAGCAGGCACTTAATACATACATGCTAAATTGAATTTAGTTTCTAGCTGCCGTGGAAACCCTGCAATTGAGCTTCAATCTAAAGACCTTTTTTTCTTCTCCTTTGGCCACTCATTAACTGCTACTCAATCTGTTGTATACTGAAGATGTCCACTTCTTTGTCCATCTATCCTGTGTGTGAAAATTGCTGGGATTTGGTCGCCACATGCTCCTAGGACTTCCAAATCTAGAAGTCCCTTGAAACTGGGGGCAGTATGGCAAAGGGCGCTAAAAGACTGTCTGCCCTTTGATCCAGCCATAGCACTGCTGGGTTTGTACCCCAAAGAGATAATAAGGAAAAAGACTTGTACAAGAATATTCATAGCTGCACTCTTTGTGGTGGCAAAAAATTGGAAAATGAGGGGATGCCCTTCAATTGGGGAATGGCTGAACAAATTGTGGTATCTGTTGGTAATGGAATACTATTGTGCTCAAAGGAATAATGAACTGGAGGAATTCCATGTGAACTGAAACGACCTCCAGGAATTGATTCAGAGTGAAAGGAGCAGAACCAGGAGAACATTGTACACAGAGACTGATACACTGTGGTACAATCCAATGTAATGAACTTCTCCATTAGTGGCAATGCAGTGATCCAGAACAACTTGGAGAAATCTACGAGAAAAAACATTATCCACATTCAGAGGAAAAACTGTGGGAGCAGAAACACAGAAGAAAAACAACTGCTTGATTACATGGATCAAGGGGGATATGATTGGGTATGTAGACTCTAAATGATCATCCTAATGCAAACACCAACAACATGGAAATAGGTTCTGATCAAGGACACATGTAATACCCAATGAAATTGCACATCGGCCGCAGGAAGGGTGGGGGGAGGGGAGGGAGGGAAATAATGTGATTATTGTAACCAAGGAATAATGCTCTAAATTGACTAAATAAATTAATTAAAAAAAAAACTGGGGCAGTATGGGAGGAGTGTCAGTCACCCTGTATTGGGAGGGGTTATTACAACTAGAAAACAATACAAGGCAGTATAATATAACCAAGTATTAATGGATGCAGTGTAGATGATAAGAACTAAAGGTATTCAGAGCAAGAAATGATGGGCTGGAGTAAGTGGTAGAGGTTTGGGGGAGATGGATATTAAGCTGAGCCTTGACCTGAGCCTATGTATGTTCTGGATAGAAGGGAATGCTTCAAGGAGTAACGGTGATCATGGTTTGTATATGAGAGAGCCAATAAGGAGGCTAGTCAAACAAAGAAACAAAGAATTTGTATCTGAAAATAGTTTGAGATAAAATTGGATGGATAATTTAAGACTAGTTGATATATGTTGGAGGGTCTTGGATGCCAGACAAAGGAGTTTGTATTTGATCGAACAGACAAGAAGCCATTTTTCTTAAGCAGAGGAGTAATGAAAAAGAAAGCAATTGTATTCAGGATGGATTGAAGAAAGGGAGAAACTGAGGGGGTGGGGAGGTGGCAGAGGGGAAGTCTGGAAGCTAATGCAGTAATTTAGTTATGAGAGCCTGGACTGGAATGGTGGTAATGGGAATAGAGAGGAAGGGAGGAATTTGAGAGATATTTCAAAGGAAGAATAAACAGGAGTTGCGATTGATGTGAAGACAAAGATGAAAAAGCCTCTTACAGTTTCAAGCCTATTGGGCAATGACTGGACTGGACTGGGCAAGGCTTGCCCTCGATAGTCTTAGAAGTGTTAATTCAGAAGCTTAAGGAAAGGTTAAAGAATTGCCAAAGTTTGGTGTGCCTATCAATCAGTAATCTAATTAAAAACTCATGTCAGCATCAGTTTCTCAGAGATCTCCTTCCCAAGGATCATAATCAGTGAATCAGACTCTAAAGGAAGCCCAATCATTCTCAGTTTGCAAAAGAAAGACTGAAGCACAAGAAAGGAAGGCACATGGGAATGGGAGGATAAAACCTGGAAGTTTCTACCCTGTTAAAAACAAAAATGTACTTTCCTCTGAATCTCTCTTTCAAAAATTGAGATTCACACATGGTCGATGGGGATATGACGGGGGATGTAGACTCTAACTGATCACCCCAGTGCAAATATCAATAATATGGAAATAGGTCTTGATCAATGACACATGTAAAACCCAGTGGAATTTCCAGTTGGCTACAGGAAGGGGTGTGAGGAGGGGAGGGAAAGAACATGAATCTTATAACCATGGAAAAATACTCTAAATTATTAATTAAATAACAATTTCCAAATTAAAAACAAAATAACAACAACAAAAAGAACTGAGTTTCACAAACCAAACAGAGCTATCATTATCTCTAACATACATGTGTGTGTTAAAGAAGAGGAGTTGTGTGGAGCCAAAGGGGAAGTGTTATTTCATGGTGAGAGAACAGGGCTAGGGAAAAGGAACTCTGAGGTTCCAGTTGTCTTATTCCGTGACATGGAGAATGTGACTTCTCCTCTTTCCTTTCATGAAGTCTGAAAGCCAAGTGTTTATCCTGCATAGTCAGGATGAAAATTATTTTGCAGAGTTAAAATTAATGATACCTTCTGTTTATATAGCTTTTGGGATAGGTTTTCATTATATAATTTGATCTCTATAACATCTTTGCGAGGTAGGTAAGACAGATATTATCATCAATGACTTGGAAAAAGGCACATATATTACATGCTTTTTCAACTTTATAGATGACACACAACTGGTGAAACAGTCAACATGTTTGAAATCAGAATCAGGATCCACAAAGATCTCAAAAGGTTAGAACAATGGGCCAAAATGAATAAGATCAAATTAATTAGGGATAAATTTAAAGCCTCACCATATGGGATCAAGAAGTCGACAGTATAAGTTCCGAATTGGAGAAGAATGACTAGACAATAGACTGTGTGAAAAAGATACAGTAGTTTCAACAGATTCCATATCAATAGGAGTCCACAGTGTGACATGACAGCCAAAAAGATCATGTTCTCCACAAGACCATCTGAAGGAGGTGGCAGGTCCAAAGATCTCTGCTCCTGTCAGACCACATCTAGGGCATTGCACTTAATTCTGGGCACCAAGTTCTAGGGAGGACACTGAGAAACTGAAAATACATCCAGATGAGGAGGACTAGGATGGTGAGGAGACTTGACAAATGAGGGCAGGTTGAAGGAGATAGGTAGAGTTAGCCTGAAGAAGCTAAACCTTAGAAGGAAAATACCAGCTGTCTTCAAACATGTGAAGGCTATCCCACTGAAAAAGAATTAAACTCGTGGCCCCTGAGGATAGAATGAGTAGAAACGAGTAGAAGATTCAGGGAGAGTCAGGTTTTTGGCTAAATAGGAGAGAGAACTTCCTAAACGATTAGAATTGTCCATCACATTAGGAGTCCTTTAAGACAAGACTGGACTTCAAAAGTCAGATCCTTAGTGGGGATAGGACCCGAGAGCTCCTGGCCCAAGGTAATCTTCAGAATAGGAGCTAAAAGTGATCCAGTGGGTCACAGGGATATCAAGACAATTTGCTCATAGAGGAAGAAAAAAGAGTGAGGACTCCCCAAAACAGCAGAGGCCGCTTTTGTTATCAGGATATGGCAACATCTTTAGTTCTTCACTTCTAAGAGAAAACAAAAAGCGCCTCTCCCTGTCATGACCTGGCTACACCTCACCCCATACGCCCTAGACAGCTCAACCTGACTGGCTACCTGACGCAGCAGTGAAAGCAGTAAAACTTGTTCATCTCCTCTATTAAGACATCACACAGAACACAATGCACACAGAAATACACAATACATACAAACACAAAGGAGGTCCATGCCTGACAAGCCACACTCCGAGAAACATCTGTAGATACACACAACATGGACAGAGACATACACAGAAACATTACAAAAGCCCATACACTTATAAAATAAAACGAAAACAAACACACAGCCTCCATGAACAAACACACTGTCACCCACACTCATCGCCCAAGCCTAGAGAAATTGGAGTATGTGCACTCAGGAGGGGGACCTGAGAGCGTGAGCACCCAGACACATGCTGCCATGGAGCTTGGTGTGGAGGCAGCTCCACAGTTTAGGCCTGGGCAGACCTAAATTAGCATGGATGAAGAAAGCCCCAGAGAGACAAAGCCTGTTTTTCTGCCTCATCAGGATATTATTCTAGATGATGGTAAATAGAAGACATGTTCCTGAACAGAAGGCAGAAAAAAAAAACAAATGCGTGTCCTCAGGAATGGTTTATGCAAAGGGGTTTGGGATTCAAGAATGTCTTCAAGGAGTGCAGCTGGGTGGATCAGTATATATTGAGAGCCAGCCCTAGAGATGGGAAGTCTTGGGTTCAAATATAGTCTCAGATACTTCGCCGCTGTGTGACCCTGAGCAAGTCACTTAACCCCCATTGCCTAGCCCTTACCATTCTTCTGCCTTGGAACCAATACATAGTATTGATTCTAAGATGGAAGGTAAGGGTTATTTTTTTTAAAGTCTTCAAGAAGAAGTTCCTGAATATATCAGTTCTGTTCCAAATCTCTCTTCCACTTCAACTATATCAGCATCACTTTCATTTATATTTTCTGGCTCTTCTTGAGGATTTTGAAATGGTAATGTTTTAAACTGGACCTGGCCATCCAATATCAATATTTATCCACAGAGAATGGAGACCCAGAAGTGATAAGAGAGCAAACTCCTGCAAGACAGAGCCTTTAAGGGCAAGGATGGCTACCTCACAGGCCAAACTGAGACACCTCCAGGCAATCTGAAGGATCTTTACATTTTGCTCAGAGATTATCTCCTTTTCCCTTTCAATTTGACAGATTACCTCCCTTCAAACGATATCATAACTATCACCATTATGACCAATAAAGCTTCTTTTTACTCTGAGTACATTTTATATTTCTCCTAGAGAAATGTGATTCATATCCTTATGACTAGAATGAGCCTGTCAATATCAACCACTGCAAAGTAGGTTCATCAAACCTTTTCTCAGGTCTTCAAAAGAATGCTTAAAAGCTTATAAGGTCATGGGATTTTGAGATCATCTTATTGAACCCCTTCATTTTATAAATGAGGAAACTGAGGCTCCAAACGACTAAGTGGCTTTCCCAACCTCAGAGAGTTAAGTAGTAGAACTAAGATTCGTCCCCCAAGTCATCTCATTTCAACTTCAGGGCTGCCACGAACCACTCTGAGAGGAAAGATTCTCGAACACAGCAACTGCTTTGCTAGTTGGTCCTGACAAGAAACCAATCTCAAAAAATTTCCATGATGGGGTTATGGCCACAGGAATAGTCTGTCTCCTTTGTCTAATGGGTGGTTGGCTTTCCAAGGCTGGAATATTGGTAGCTGATAATTAACCAACAATACATTATGATTGTTATGGTCATAACTGTATGGCATTTCTATAGCCAAGAGCATCTATTGGAAAAAGGTGCGTCCTCCTCCTCACATAGGCTTCCTTTTATAGTTTGAATGCCAAAGAAGGTGGTGAAAGAACTTCCCCCAATAAGGGAGAATCTAAGGATAGAAAAGATTTCTCTCCAAAGTTGTCTCCCTTCTACTCTCTAGCTATTTGTTATGTCCCTATTTATATAGTCTCTCCAATTAGTATGTAAAGCTCTTTCCAGGCAGGTGCTCTTTTTATATTTTTACCTTTCTTTGTATCACCAATACTTAGCAGAGAAGTTTAATAAATGCTTGCTGATTGCTTGAAGCAGCCAGTGAAAAGAATAGAGTGTTGGGCCTGGAATCAAGAAAATCAGTTCAAATCTGCGCTGAGACACTTCCTAGTTGTGTGACCCTGAGTGAGTCACTTAATGCCCATTGCCTAGTCCTTACTGCTCTTCTGCCTTGGAACTGATCGATTCTAAGGTAAAATATAAGGGTTTAAAAAAAAAAAAGAGTAGATAGAAGATACTCTTAGAGAGAAAGAATTCATAGTAAGAGGAGCTAGGAAAGATCCCCTATAGAAGGCAGGATTTGACTGGAGTTGTGAAGGAGCCCAGGGAAGCCTATAAATGAGGTGAGATGGAAAAATATTCCCAGTCTGGGGTACAGTCAGAGTCTAGAGATAGAGTGCTTTATGAAAAGAACATCAAGTAGCCCAATATCACCTCTTTTTAAAAAATGTATTTAATTAATTAATTTAGAATATTTTCCCAATATCACTTCTAAGACGGAAGGTAAGGGTTTTTAAAAAAGAAGTCTGGAAAGGCAGAAAAGGGACAGGTTGTGAAAAGCTTTAAAAATGCCAAATAGCATTTTTTATTGGATCCTGGAAGTCACTGGAGTCTGAGGAGGGAGGTGACATGATCAGTATGAGAAATGTTTGAAAGAAACTGAGGGAGGAAGTAGAAGTTTCTGGTAGAAGGTAGAAGAATTTACCATGGAAGATGAGTCTAGGTATTGATCCTGGCTGCTTTTCTCAGTGGTGAATATGAACAAAGTCAGAGCACAGCCTGAAGAATTGGGGAAAGCTGCCATTTTCTACCAAGCAGGGTCACTTTAGGTTAGTCTCATGGCTACCCTGGCCTCAGTTTCTCCATCCACACCATGGGGAGAAGCCAAACCCTTTGAGCTCTGGGGATGAAAGGCTCCTCAGTGGCAGAGAACATGGCTACCTGTAAAATTGAGTTAATGACGCCACTCGCTCTCTGGTGAGTGAGGAGCCTGCTTGTCTTTGAAGATGAAACATGCTCGACCCTAATGAGGAGTCAGTTGTAGTAGAATTAAGACTGGGCGCCAGCTGCCAGGGAGCTCTATCATAGACCACTAATCATGCCCCACCCTGCCTGAGTAGCATAGAGTTGAGGGCTTCTTAAATAGGATAACTTGAACTTTTCAGTTCACACAATATTCAAGCAAAACAAAATAGAACAGAGGCCATCTACCCCATCGACCCTGCTTGCCTTTAGGGCCACAGTGCTCTTCTTCCCACCCTACTCTTCCTTACTTCATTCAACATTCTACTGCGCAGGGAAAGCAAACCGAGATAACAAGGAAAGAAAAATGTCCATCGAGAGATCTGTCAAATGGCTTCAGGCTTCAGTGCCTAAGTTTCTGTCAGGGAAGTCACTCAGGTGGCCCTCCTCGCATCCTCTCCTCTATTGCTGTTAGGGACACCAGCACCTCCACCCCTGTCCTTGATGCGAGCCACCATGCCAAGTTTCTAAACCACTCTGATTCTGATATGAATACAGTGGGCCACTTTCTAAAATGGCAGCCAATGGAAGAACTTTTACAGCAGGCTCTATATGCAACAAAAGATCATAACTGAAATAGCCAACACTCTTATTTCTCATTACATTCTGGTCTTGTGAATGGATGCATTTAGTTTATCATCAGAAAGGCACTGGCAGGCTTAAAAATGACAACCTGCTGACTTACAAATGGCATTAGCTAAGATGGGGACAGCAACTCTATGGCACCTATGGGTGGTTACTGATGTATATGGTGGGAGTACTTTATTAATCCTCATTAGATACTTTTTCTTCCTCTCTCTCCCTCTCCCCTTTTCCCCCCCAATCCCAGTTTTTAATAGTTTACGGCTACCTCCCAACATGTATTGTTCAGCTATGCTCATGCATCCAGGATTAAAGAAGCTGTACGTGGTCTAAAAGCTAACTTCACCGATTTTGGGGTGAAGAGCTACCTTTGCCCTTAACTGACTAGTCACCATTTTTACTTTTTTAGAAACTCAAGCACAACTCTGGAATTATAATAAACAAGTGGGTCTGGTTTATAGATAATACTTGGCAAAGTCAAATAGAAAATGGAGGCAGCTGGGATTCTCCTGGGAAGCAGCAGTCTCAGAAATGTGCTGAATAGCAGGAAGAAGTGAAAGATAATCTTCTCCAAGTTTTCCCAGAGGAGAAGCATACTCCAGGGATTATCACATCTTTTTTAATGGTCCTATAGTTGTTAAGTAATTAATTCGTTTATCTGATTTGCAAAAAGATGCCCAAAGGCTGCACATTTGGATGAATTGACATCCAACCTTGGAGAAGGCTCCCTGAACCTCCTGCAGATCTAAATTTCCAAGAAGTAAAAGGGCTGGGTCCTTCAGGCTTCTGTAGTAGGAAGCCAAAGGGTCAGATCTAACTTCACTCCAATCAAGGAAATATTTTGGCTCTGCAGGAATGAAAAAGATGGAATCCCAGAGACCGTAGGATTCCATTCCTTCAGTCTTCAAAAGGTATCTACATCCCCTTACATTTCAATGTCAAAACCACTTGTCCCATATCTTCTTATTTCATATCCCAATGCCTGAAAATCACTATGGAAAACAAAGCCATTTTAAGTTGTGAAAGATACAGTAATTCACACGGGTCATGTCAGGGATGCTCCAATACTCCAAGTCTCTATAGCTAGTGTACACTATATTGCCTGACACTGCCTTTGTGTACAAAGGTACTAATTACAGGCTACAGAGCAGATAATTAGCACCTCCTCTTAATAGGGGAGGCAACCTGTTGGTATCTGCCCTGGAATTGCCTCAGGGATTTTTTTTTTGTTTTTTTGGTGAGGGGCAAAGGAAGAAAAGTCCTGGAAACACATGGTACCATACATAGAACCTTATTGGAGGTCTTAGGCAATGGATGGGACAAGGCAATGCAGAGGGCTCACCTCTTGATCCAGCTCCGTGTTGACTTCTAGCTGTTGCTTCTGGTTTTGCAAGCCTGGTGAGGAGGCAGACAAGTATTGCCCCAAGGAAGATGGTTTCATGAGGCCCAGGAGATGGCAGAGCAAGGACAGCTGTGAAGAAGAAAGGGAGGAGAATGCATCATTGATGTGGTTCTTAGGGATGAGTTCAGGAATCCAAGCAGAAGCCCACATCCAGGGAACTTCTTTGTTCTTTTTTATCTAGAAGTTAAGATTTGCTTTTCTTATTTTATTTTTAAAGATTAAAAAAAATCCCTTACTCTTTGTCTTATAACAACTTTAAGATAAAGAGCAAGGGCTAGACAAATAGGGTTAAATAATGTGCCCAGGGTCACGTAGCTAGGAAGTATCCGAGGCCAAATTTGAACATAGGTCCTCTCAACTCTAGGCCTGGTACTCTACCTACTGTGCCACTTAGCTGCCCCAAAGTTTCCTTCCTTCTTTCTTTCTTTCTTTCTTTCTTTCTTTCTTTCTTTCTTTCTTTCTTTCTTTCTTTCTTTCTTTCTTTCTTTCTTTCTTTCTTTCTTTCTTTCTTTCTTTCTTTCTTTCTTTCTTTCTTTCTTTCTTTCTTTCTTTCTTTCTTTCTTCTTTCTTTCTTTTCTTTTTCTTTTTCCTTTCTTTCCTTCTCTTTTTTTTCTCTCTTTCTTAAAAAAAAATGCCTTACTTTCTCATTTAATTCTAAGACAAAAGAGCAGCAAGGACAAGGCAAATGGGGTAAAATGACTTGTCCAGTCACACAGCTAAAAAGCATCTGAGTTGACATTTGAACCCAGGTCCTCCTGACTCCAGGCCTAGCTCCCTTACCACTGTGCCATCTAGCTGCCCCAAGAATGCATCATTGATGTGGTTCTTAGGGGACATGCACTGATAGTTCAGGAATCCAAGCAGAAGTCTACAACCAAGGTTTTTAGGAATTGAACATTGCTTTCTTTAAGTGCTAGGAATTCAGTCCATTATTGGAGACAGGCAGCATGGTCTTGGAATCAGAAGAGGTAGGTTCAAGTCACTGTCTGACTGTCCAAGCAACTGTTCAATCCTAAATAAATCCCAACTTCTCTGCTCACCTTCCTCTGGTACAAACAAGGACTAAGAATGTTTTCTTCACAGGAAATGTATGGAAAGTATGGCATGATAGAACCAGCAAGGAATCCAGACTGAAGAGACCTGGATTCAAATCCTGCCCAGGTCACTTACTATCTATTGTGCCCAAGGGCAAGTCCCTCAAAGTTTTGGAGCCTTAGTTTTCTCATCTATAAAATGGACTTTAAAAAATTAAACAGAAATTATAATACCTGCTAGGGTTGTTGTAAGAAAAGCATGATGTAAATCTTAAAGTGATACAGGAATGTGAGGTATCAAAGAAACAATGCAGGAGCAGCTAGATAGCATAACAGATAGGGTACCAGGCTAGGAGTCAGGAAGACCTGGGTTCAAATCTGACTTCAGGCACTTCCTAGTTGTGTGACTGGGCAAGACACTTAATCCCAATTGCATAGTCCTTCCTCCTCTTCTATTTTAGAACTGATACACAAAGTAATGGGTGTTTTGTTTTTTTTTTTTAAAGAAAAGAAAACTTCACATAGTGGAAAGGGAGCTAGAACTAGAGTCCAAGAACTTACCTTTGAATTCCAGGCCTGTCACTTACTACCTATCTGTTCTTAGGCGAGATATTTAACCACTGTAGGACTCAGTTACTCATTTCCAGCTCTAAATTTATGACTATGCATACATTCATAAAGGCTATCTAGAACCCAGGTGGTTCTAATCCCAGTTAAGTAAAGGCAGAGGGGCTGGAACAACAAGGTCTGGGAAGAAGGTCTCTGCCTCTGGGTAAGGTCCTTCTCCTTGTAGAGTTGTTTTTCTCTAACTTCTACATGGTAAAGAGGCAAGTCATATGGACAAATGAGAGAACACACTCTGTCTTAGTACTTGGGTAGAAGGTGTCAGACAGCAGCTAAGTAGATAATCTAGCCATCAGTATAAATGCCTCAGGGCATGCAGCCTGGAGCTTGCAGACTGACAGGTGATAAGTTCACTTGGGCAGCCTCTACTAGTGGGAAGCAGCCTTGATCTCCTCGGGCTGAGAACTGGAAAGGGTTGACTAATTTCTCGGAAGTTGGTTTCTTAGTGTCTGCAAAAGCAGACAGTAAGGCTCTTGCTTCTCAGACATTATATGAGATAGAGAGAGGGAGGAGCAAATGGGAAAATGGAAGCCACAAACTCGGCCCTTGTGAGGGGGGCCTAGCCACGGGCATTCATATACTTGCCGGGCTCCTCCACCACAGAAACTTGAACCCAAACTACCTGCTCACAGCCGATCCACGTGGTTACTTGAGATTTAGGGGACCCCCTTTCCTCAAGTCCCTTGCTCACCCGGAAGCCCCTCTTCTGAAGTGCACCTGGCTGCTTGGTCATGACTCAACATGACTCAGTATCCAGACACTCAACTCAGCACCTATCTACCTACCAGATTGCAGGTTTAGACAGCCAGAGTCTCCAGGCTGCTAAAGGGATGAAATTGCGGCAAAGAGCCAGGATCACCTCCCTCTTCCTCCCTCTTTTCCCCCTAGTCTATGGCGCTAGACTTATAGACATGGTGCTGTGTTCTTCAGCAAACCACCTATCTTGGGTCTGGTAAAGAAGAGGGGGAACAAGGGAGAGAGTCTCCCCTGACTGGCCACCAAAGCTTGGACACAAACCTGACCTGGCTCTTCGTTCAAGCCGCTGAACTCTCAATCCCTTGGCAGGCTCTTAGAAATCCAAGGAGTAGTTTTTAAAATATGCTTGCCTATTCATTTGTTACAAGTGTGCAAGATTAGGCTTTGCCTTGCAAGATAATGAGGTGTATTTAAAAGATGGAGAATTATACTATTCCACTTGTGCAACCCAAACGAATAAAACATGTTCCTGTGGGGGCACGGTCACCGACATTGGCTCCTTTTGGCCTTGCCCTGTACAAACTCTCTTTTGCTCTCTCCGAGCCCTAAACTCCAGAAGCCTAGGGGATGGCCAGATGGCACGCATTCACAGACACCTCACTTGCACCCAATTTTTTCTTCTTGCTTAGTTAAAACAGCTTCAATCAGATCAGCTCACAAGCTGCTTCTCTTGTTATTTGCTATTGTACTTGCTGATTGCTTATTCTTTTTACATTTCCCGGCTGTGAGTATAGCACTAGAAAGCTGAATTAAAGGAATGAATCACTTAAGAAATAACCTTACACACACACACACACACACACACACACACACACACACACACACACACGCATGCACAAGCGCCCGTCCACACACACAGCTGCACTAAGCTCAGGATAAGGGCTTGTTTTGGTTGCGACAGGTACTGGTAGAGTTTGGATACAGATTGTAAACTGCCTGAGCTGTGAGACATCATGCCAAACAGTCAGCCATGAAGAGCAAACAACTCACACCAGGAATCAAATAATTACTCAAGGAAAGAGGCCTCCCTTGGCTAGGTTATTTTTTTTTTCTATCCCAGAGAAAGGAGGATGAGTTTCTTTATCGTAGCTCCTACAATAATACTAATGGTGGAATGATCCCAATGTGGTATCAGAACTGATGCCAGACTTTTCCAAGGCAAAATGGTTGTCTGCATTTCCATATCCCATCAGTTACTCAATGGCATGGCTACCTTGACACAACATACCACTTATTATCTGAGATCTTTAATTTACTTTTCCTATTTTAAGAATTCAATTTGCTTTTTTTCAGTTCTGTTTTACTTTCAGTTCTCTCTCTCACCTTCCCTTACCCACCCACTGAGAAGACAAACTAAAATGTATTATATATGAATAATTGTGCAAAATAAATTCTCACCTTAGCCATGTCCAAAAATAAAATAAAAGCAAAAAAAGCAAGGGGGGGGGGGGGAGGATGCTTTATTTTTGTACTCTGAGCCCATCAGCCTCTCTTTGGAGGTGGATAGTATACTTCATCATGAATCCTTTGGAACTGTGGTTGGTAATGGTCTTAATCAGTTACTAAGTCCTTGGAATTCATTGTTTTCACAATATTGCTGTTATTATATAAATTATTCTACTGGTTCCATTCACTTTACTTTGCAGTAGTTCATAAAAATCTTCTAAGCTTTTCTGAAACCCTCTCCTTGATTATTTCTTATAGCACAGTAGTATTCCATCACATTCATATACCACAGCATGTTCAGCCATTCCTCAATTGATGGACAGCTGGCTAACTCTTTACCTAGATTTCTCCCAACACCACAAAACCTGCTCTTACTCAACTCTCCTTTTATTCCACTCAGTTCATTAGTAACCTCCTGGTCTTACTGATTTTCTCCTTATACTAAACAACATGGATTCAACCTCTTCTCTAGTACTCCAGACTTCACCCGGTGTTGCTCACAGCATATCAGCATTGGAAGCATCCTCACAGTGATTCTATGTCTGCTGGAGCAAAAATTATGTTAGCAACATACCTGACACATAGTCAGTCTTTCCTTGGAATCATCAAGTGAGAAGGAGCTGACTGCACAAGACCCTTCTTTAAATAGCTCTAGTTGTTAGAAAGTTTATTCTTATATCAAATTGAAATCATCATCTCTTCAACTTCAAATCATTGCTCCTATTTCTGTCCTCTGGGGCCAAGCAAAACTAATCAAATGCCTCTCCCACATGGTAGTCCTTAAAATAACTGCAGACAATGATCATGCTCTGCCCCTACCCCTGCCCCTATTCTCCTGGCTAAATATTTCCAGTTCCTCCAACTGGGAATCTTCAGTTTAATCCTTATAATACCTTGCCCTTGACCATTCTAGCTGTCTTCCTCAAGATACTTTCTATGTCCAATCCTTAGCAATGTCCTTTCAAAAATGTGGAGCCCATGCTCTAGAAATGGTCTATGTATAAGGTCCACCCCTTCCCCAACAGTAAGCACAATGAATTCCTTAATATTGACTTGGGTTTTCTGGTTGCCATATAACACTATTAATACAGCCTCTACTAAAACCTCATGAAGAAATGCAGCGAGATCCACAGGTTTGTTGAAGGATGAGTTTAGCTCCTCTTAAAAAAAAAGGAAGAGGATAGAAATGGCAAGCTCTTAGCCATTGAACTGAACCTTGATTTCAGGCAAAATTCTAAACATATCATTAAAGGATGATTAACGAGCATCCAGAAAAGTCAACAGTGATGACAAATAGCTAACAAGAACAGTTCATGCCAGACTAAGCTCATTTCCCTTTTTTGACAGTTATTAGGCTGGTAGTTCAAAGGAATACTGTAGATATACTTTCACTCATTTTATTGAACTATTTGACCAAGTTTCCCATGCTATTCTTTTTTTGTTTTGAAACTCTACTTTTTGTTAGAATTAATATAAAGTATCAGTTCAAGAATAGGCAACAGTTTAAGTGACTTGCCCAGGGTCACAGAGCTAGGAAGTGTCTGAGGCCACATTTGAATCCAGGATCTCCCATCTCTAGGCCTGGCTCTCAATCCACTGAGGTACCTAGATGGCCCCCCTCCCCCATGTATTCTTTGTTATTGTTTTTTTAGTTTATGAAAAACCCTTACCTTCCATCTTAGAATCAATACTGTGTGTTGGTTCCAAGGCAGAAGAGTGGTGAGGGCTAGACAATGGGGGTTAAATGACTTGCCCAGGGTCACACAGCCAAGAAGTGTTTGAGGCCAAATTTGAACCCAGGACCTCCCATCTCTGGGTCTCACTCTCAATCCACTGTTATCCAGTTGCCCCCTCCATGTATTCCTTTAGACAAGATAGAAAGTTTTGAACTAGGCAAAAAGCTAGGAAGAAAATCTGGAAAGTTTTGAAGAGATGAATACAAAGAACATAGTTCAATATGACCTTGGAAGGAATAGAGAATCCCTTCAGTTCAAAGACCTTTGCTTAGTCCTGTGCAGTTTAAAGTTAAAGTTTTGTTCTTGTTTTTTAATCAGTGACATGGATAAAGGAAGAGATGCAGTACCTATCAAGTTTGGAGACATCAGAAAACTGAGAGGGATTCTTGGCAGGATGCCACAGTGGATAGACTACTCTCTCTCTAGGTTCTGGAGCGTAAGCCCTTTAGGATCTCTGGCAAGTCATTTAAAATCCCTGGGCCTCAGCTTTACCATCTATAAAATAAGGGAGTTGGATTAGGTGGCCTCTGAGGTCTCATCCCATAATCTTACGATTTTCCTTTGAGTAAGAGTTTGAAAAGATCTTAACAAGTGAGGACATTGGGTCAATGAATAAGATAAAATTTGAGAGGGACAATTAAAAAAAATTTTTTTTAAACCCTTACCTTCTGGGGCAGCTGGATGGCTCAGTGGATTGAGAGCCAGGCCTAGAGACAGGAGGTCCTAGGTTCAAATCTGGCCTCAGACACTTCCCAGCTGTGTGACCCTGGGCAAGTCACTTGACCCCCATTGCCTAGCCCTTACCACTCTTCTGCCTTGGAGCCAATACACAGTATTGACTCCAAGATGGAAGGTAAGGGTTTATTAAAAAAAAAACAGAATTAAAAAAAAACCCTTACCTTCTGTTTAAGAATCAATACTGTATATTGGTTCCAAGGCAGGCAATTGGCTCTCAATCCAATGAGCTACCCAGTTGCCTCCAGATAGGGGCAATTATAATGTCTTATGTTACACGGGTAAAAAAAATTAACTGAGCAAGTACAAATTAGGGAAGGCATGAATTCTAGTGGTCTAATAGACCATTAATGGACTATAAGCTCCATGATGAGTCAACAGTGTGACATGGCGTCCAAAAAAGATAATGCAAATTTAAACTGCATTAGGAAAGGCCAAATGTTCAGGACTCCAGAGGTGAGATTTCATGGCAGCTTAGCTTCCCTGAAGGGTCAGCTCAAGCAGTCTACCCATACAGGCATCTTCTTATCTACTCCCATGCATCTCTTTACCATCCGGAATTACACTGTATTTATTTTGTACATACCATAGTAGGTGTACATATTATTTCTCCTTAGAACACGATAAGCTCCTGTAGAGAAGGGACTATTTTTTTGTACTTCTATGGGGGGGAGGGGTGAAGCTGATTGTTATACAAATATAACATTCTGAGCATTTGCACCTCAGAAATTGACAAACCTGGGGGCAGCTGGCTCAGTAGACTGAGAGTGAGGCCTAGGAGGAGGAGGTCCTGGGTTCAAATGTGACCTCAGATATTTCCGAGCAGTGCGACTCTAGGTAAGTCACTTGACCCTTATTATCTAGCCCTTACTTCTGCTTTGGAACCAACACACAACATTGATTTTAAGAAGGGAGGTAAGGGTTTTAAGGGGGAAAAAAAGGAAGAAATTGCTGCAAATCAAAGGCTTGATTTTTTGTTTTGTTACTTGCCTAGACTTAAGAAAGTGATGGAGAAAATCTTAGTGCATATTAAATTTATTTGTTTATTTATTTTTTTAAAAAACTCTTATTTTCTGTCTTGGAATCAATACTGTGTATTGGTTCTAAGGCAGAAGAGTGGTAAGGGCTAGGCAATAGGGGTTAAGTGACTTGCCCAGGGTCACGCAGCTAGGAAGTGTCTGAGGTCAAATTTGAACCCAGGACCTCCCATCTCTAGGCCTGGCTCTCTATCTACTGAGCTACCCAGCTTCCCCCCAGATTAAATTTGAGTGTCATGCATACATTATTTTTTCCTGGAGAGGAGGTGTTACGGTCCGGGTTGTCGCCCCCCACCATGGAAGACCAATAGACAGTGCAATCAGGCAAAGGGTCATTTATTAGTCTGGTACGTACCAGGGGACTCAGCACAGAATTCCCACTGTAGCCAGTGAACCCAGAGGGTTATATCCCTACTACCCACCAGCATGTATGGCCCTCAAGTCCTTATCTGGTACGTACTGTTGTTGGAACCTTGACATGTTTATGTTTTCTGCCGGGGGTCTGCTTGGCCCCTAAGTTCTTATCTGGTACAGACTGCTATTGGGACCTTGACATGTTTATGTCTGCTTATGGATGTTCTGAACTTCCATGGCCGAGCAGTTGGGGGTCTGCTCAGGTCTCCCTCACAGGTTGTTAAACATTTGCCAACACATCCTTGCTTGTATAACCCTTCTCCATCCCTCCTATTCCAACATATTTACTTGGTATATTTGGGTGTTTAATAGACCCTGTTTGCTGATGATTCAGAGACCTAGATCTGGAGGACTTCTTATATGTAATCTAGAACCATATTTCTTGTCTAAAGGGATATTCCTATTCAGATGTCCAGTCCGTAGCTTCAGTTTATATAAAGCAAAATGGATCATGGACCATTAGGACCGATGGAGATCTCAGAGATCTAACTGTCAGCTTACTGATGAAGAAGCTACATCTCAGAAATGAAGTAACTTGCTCAAGGTCATGCAGTTAGCAAATAGCTAAATTTTACTAGAATCTGTGTCTTCTGACAGTTTTGTTCTTCCTACTACACCGCGGTATCTCTCTTCAACTTCACACCAGTCCCTTTTTCTCTATTTCCTATTTCTCCTATCTCTGCCCATGGTATTACCCCTTCTTTTATGTCATTTAGACTGGAAACTTTAAAGCTATTTTTGGTTTCTCCTTCTCCTGGTTTCTTCCTTTGGTTTCTTCTTCTCCAATCTCTTCCTCACATTTGTCACTAAGACCTATATTTCTTCCTTTAAAATATCTCTGGGAATGACTTCTTCCTTTCCATGCCCGCTGCTAAGTGGTCAGGTCCTCACCATCCCACAACGAGATCTCATAATAACCTATAACAAACTCATGATTTTCCCCACTAAATCTTGTATATACCACTGCTTAGTAAGTATTTTTAAAATAGGGGGTTCATCATACGTCTTCTCAGATAAAGAATCTGTGACTAGGGGCAGCTAGGTGATTCAGTGGGTAGAGCCAGGCCTAGTGTGACAGGAGGTTCAGTTCAAGTCTGGCTTCAGATACTTCCTAGCTACATGACCATGGGCAAGTCACTTAACCTTCATTGCCTTCCCCTTACCACTTTGATTATTTAAAACATTTTAATTCAAAGATATTATAATTTCCCAATTACATGTGATAACAATTTTCAACATTTGTTTTCTGTAATTATAAGATATAAATTGTCTCCCTCCCTTCCTTACCCCCTCCAAGAGATGGTAGGCACTTTGATTTGGATTATACATGCATTATCAGGCAAAAGATACTTGCATATTGGTCTTTGTTGCCTTACCATTTTTCTGCCTTGGAATATACAGTATTGATTCTAAGGGTAAGGTTTTTTTTTTTTTAAAACAGACTTTTAAAATATTTTTATTTTTAAAAAAACCCCAGGGGGGTTCGAGAGGTTTTGCTCTGAGAGGTTGTTCTCTGAGAAGTTTTGCTCTGAAGGAGGCTGGAGGTGGAGGCCGCTGAGACTGTTTCTCCATTTTGGTCACGAAGCAATAGGTCAAGATGGCGGCATAGAAGCAGCGAAAGTTCAGACCTCAGAAACCCTTCCTTACCGATTGCAAACAGAGTGCTCCTAGGCCACCGAAATTCAAGCTGGACAACAGGATAGACCTGGGGAAACCTCCTCCTGGACCTGGATCAAAAGGTACCACACCCCAAAAGCCAGAACCCTAGATCACTCGGATCTAAGGGGTAGACAGAAAGAAGGTCCCAGGACCCATCCCCCCCAACCCAGAGTGCTGAGCCCACGGCAGCAGCAGGAACCTCAGGGCTCTGAGGACTCACCTTGAAAGCAACCTGAGCCAGTCTCTGGGGCGCCCAACACAGACGGCAGGGAAACATAGAGAGAAGGGGGAAGCTGGTAGCCCCCTGGCTGGGTCCTTCCATCTGAGTCTCAAGGGAGGTCCCAGCTTTAGGGCACCAGCTGAACCCAATCCCATCAGGAGCCCTCAGAGCTACTGAAAGGACAGAAAACTCAGGGCTGGCAAAGGGGTTGCTCCGAAGAGCTTACCTTGAAAGTAACCCGGGCCAGTTTCCGGGCATTCAACACAGACTGTGGAAGAGGAGGTTGCTGCTTTTTTTTTCTTCCTTTTTTTGGCTCGGGGATCATTTGGCCCACACCACCTGAACCTAATCCCATCAGGAGCCCTCAGAGCTTCTGAAAGAACAAAAACCTCAGGGCTAGTGAAGGGCTTACCTTGAAAACAACCCGGGCCAGTCTCCAGGCATTCAACACAGACTGTGGAGGAGGAGGCTTATTGCATCAGGGCTCATTTGGCCCAAACCAGGTGAACCTAATCCCATCAGGAGCCTTCAGAGCCCAGGCAAGCCACTATCCCTCCCCCCTTAGAGAGCAGGGTCTTCTGAAAAAACAGAAACCAAGAGGCGAAGTCAAGATGGCAGCCTAGAAGGAGCATAGACCTGGCAGCCTGGCCAGAGCTTTGGAGATCCTCCATATCTGCTCCAGCCGTCCAGGAAGTTTAAAACTCAGAGTAAACCCAGCCCAACTAAGCTGAACTCAATCCCATCAAAAGTCTCCAGAACAGAGGGAAGCCCAGGCTCCCCACCCATCCTCATTGACTGCTGGACTTTAAGCCAATCAAAAGCCTCCAGAGGACAGGAAAGCTCAAACCCCCAACAACCATCCCCCAGAGATTACACCAAGAGATCCTCTGTTAAAGCTCCAAGAGGGGAGACTGATAGAAGTCCCCAAAAAACAAAAACAAAAAAAAGAGAGGAACAAGAGCACAGACAAATACGGGGAGGAAAGAAGGGGTGAATTTGAACAAACAACAGAAACAGAAGAAAGAAACTACAATAGACAGCTACTACTCACCAAATGGAACAGAGGGGGAGAGATCAGCAAACGATAAACCAGAAATCCCAGCGAATTGGATACAGGCTGTGGAAGAACTCAAAACACAACTAAGAGAGGCTGAAGACAATTGGGAAAAGAACTTAAAAATTAAGATAAGTCATCTGGAAACAGAGGCACTTGAACTAAAACAAGAAAATAGTGTCCTGAAAGCCAAAATCATCCAGCTGGAAAATGAGGCAAAGGAGATGAAAGATGAGATAAAGAGGATGAAAGATGATCTTCAAAGAAACTCAGACCAGAAGGAAAAAGATGACCAAAAAGCCAGAGATGAAATCCAATCTTTAAGAACCAGAGTAAAACAACTAGAATCAAGTGACCTCACAAGGCAGCAGGACACTATAAAACAAAACAAAAAGAATGAAAAAATTGAGGAAAATGTGAAGCATCTCATTCACAAAACAGACGATTTAGAAAATCGTTCAAGAAGAGACAATTTAAGAATAATTGGACTACCAGAAGACCACAACAAAAGAAAAAGCCTGCACATAATACTAGAGGAAATTATCCATAAAAACTGTCCCGAGATCCTAGAACAAGAGGGGAAAGTGGAGATTGAAAGAATCCACAGATCACCCCCTGTATTTAATCCCCAACAGACAACACCAAGAAATGTTATAGCCAAATTAAAAAACAATCAGATGAAAGAACAGGTATTACAAGCTGCCAAGAAGAAGCCATTCAGATACCATGGAAACACGGTGAGGATAACACAGGATCTGTCTGCATCCACACTGAAGGACTGAAAGGCATGGAATACGATATTCCGGAAAGCAAGGGAACTAGGCCTACAACCAAGAATAAAATACCCATCAAAACTGACTATATTCTTACAGGGGAAAGTATGGTCATTTAACACAACAGAAGAGTTCCAAGCATTCATAAATAAAAGACCAGACCTGAACAGAAAATTTGAAGTCCAACCACAGAACTCAAGAGAATCATCAAAAGGTAATTTAAAAAGAGGGGGAAAACAACAACAACAACAACAAAATTTTTTTAAGAGACTCAATAAGTTAAAATGATATGTATCCCTATAAGAAAAGAGGTCATTGGCAACTCTTAAAAACTGTTGCTATCACCTAAGCAGCTAGAAGAACTACACTCAGAGGGAACAGTGACAAACTGTATAGGATGAAAGGGCAAGACATAAATAGGTATATAGATATATGCATGCATAAATACATATACATGTGTATGTATATATATATATACATGACTAAAGCTAAAAAAGAAAAGAGGTTATGACTAAAAGAAATTGGAAAAGAAACAAATGGGGGTAAATTTATATGTCACAAAGAAGCTCATGGCGGGAGGGGGGAGAACATCGATACACTGGAAGGGTAAAGATGTTGGAGATAGGAAATACTTAACTCTTACGTACTTTGAAACTGACCCAAAGAGGGAAGAACAATCCAATCCATTGGGGAAGAGAATAGATTTGCGCCCTATAGGGGAGTAGAAGGGTAAAAAACAGACTGGTGGGAAGGGAAGCAGTACAAGGGAGGGAGAAGGTGGGGGGGAAATTTTAAAAAGACTACAGGGGAAAATAAGGGAGGGGGGTAGAAAGGGAAGTACAAGGGGGACTGATTTAAAGTAAATCACTGGACTAAAAGGTAGAGCTGAAGAAGAAAGGTTAGAATTAGGGAAGGATATCAAAATGCATTAGTATCAATGCAATGTCCCTGAATAATCTGCAGGATTCTAAAAAATACTACCCACAAGCAGAGGATAAACTGTGGGAGTAAAAACACCAATGAAAAGCAACTGCTTGACTACAGGGTTGGAGGGGATAAGACTGAGGAGAGACTCTAAATGAACACTATAATGCAAATTCCAACAACAGGGAAATGGGTTCGAGTCAAGAACACATGTGATAACCAGTGGAATCGTGCGTCAGCTATGGGAGAGGGAAAGGTGGGGGGGAGGGGAGGAAAAGAAAATGATCTTTGTTTCCAGTGAATAATGTATGGAAACGACCAAATAAAATAATGTTTAAAAAAAAAAGAATTAGGGAAGGATATCAAAATGCTAGGGAGTCCACCAGTGACAGTCATAACGTTGAACGTGAATGGGATGAACTCACCCATAAAATGTAGATAAATAGCAGAATGGATTAGAATCCAAAACCCTACCATATGTTGTCTCCAAGAAACACACATGAGGCGGGTAGACACCCACAAGGTCAGAATTAAAGGATAGAGTAAGACTTTCTGGGTCTCAACTGACAGAAAGAAGGCAGGAGTGGCAATCATGATATCTGATAAAGCCAAAGCAAAAATAGACCTGATCAAAAGGGATAGGGAAGGTAATTATATTTTGTTAAAAGGGACTTTAGATAATGAGGAAATATCACTAATCAACATGTATGCACCAAATAATATAGCACCCAAATTTCTAATGGAGAAACTAGGAGAATTGAAGGAAGAAATAGATAGTAAAACCATATTAGTGGGAGACTTGAACCAACCATTATCAAATTTAGATAAATCAAATCAAAAAATAAATAAGAAAGAGGTAAAAGAAGTGAATGAAATCTTAGAAAAATTAGAATTAATAGACATATGGAGAAAAATAAATAGGGAGAAAAAGGAATACACCTTCTTCTCAGCACCACATGGCACATTCACAAAGATTGACCATACATTAGGTCACAGAAACATGGCACACAAATGCAGAAAAGCAGAAATAATAAATGCAGCCTTTTCAGACCACAAGGCAATAAAAATAACGATCAGTAATGGTACATGGAAAACTAAATCAAAAACTAATTGGAAACTAAACAATATGATACTCCAAAATCGTTTAGTAAGAGAAGAAATAGGATACTAGCAAAAAGACTCCAGCAAGTGATCAGAAGGGTCATCCACCATGATCAAGTAGGATTTATACCAGGGATGCAGGGCTGGTTCAATATTAGGAAAACCATCCACACATAATTGACCACATTAACAAGCAAACCAACAAGAACCACATGATTATCTCAATAGACGCAGAAAAAGCATTTGATAAAATACAACACCCATTCCTATTAAAAACACTAGAAAGCATAGGAATAGAAGGGTCTTTCCTAAAAATAATAAACTGTATATATCTAAAACCATCAGCTAATATCATCTGCAATGGGGATAAACTAGATGCATTCCCAATAAGATCAGGAGTGAAACAAGGATGCCCATTATCACCTCTATTATTTGACATTGTACTAGAAACACTAGCAGTAGCAATTAGAGAAGAAAAAGAAATTGAAGGCATCAAAATAGGCAAGGAGGAGACCAAGTTATCACTCTTTGCAGATGACATGATGGTCTACTTAAAGAATCCAAGAGATTCAACCAAAAAGCTAATTGAAATAATCAACAACTTTAGCAAAGTTGCAGGATACAAAATAAACCCACATAAGTCATCAGCTTTTCTATATATCTCCAACACAGCTCAGCAGCAAAAACTAGAAAGAGAAATCCCATTCAAAATCACCTTAGACAAAATAAAATACCTAGGAATCTATTTCCCGAGACAAACACAGGAACTATATGAACATAACTACAAAACACTCACCACACAACTAAAACTAGACTTGAACAATTGGAAAAACATTAACTGCTCATGGATAGGACGAGCCAATATAATAAAAATGACCATCCTACCCAAACTTATTTATCTATTTAGTGCCATACCCATGGAAGTCCCAAAAAATTTCTTTACTGATTTAGAAAAAACCATAACAAAGTTCATTTGGAATAACAAAAGATCAAGGATATCCAGGGAAATAATGAAAAAAAAACACACAAATGAGGGGGGCCTTGCAGTCCCAGACCTCAAACTATATTACAAAGCAGCAGTCATCAAAACAATTTGGTACTGGCTAAGAGACAGAAAGGAGGATCAGTGGAATAGATTGGGGGCAAGTGACCTCAGCAAGACAGTATACGATAAACCCAAAGATCCCAGGTTCTGGGACAAAAATCCACTATTCGATAAAAACTGCTGGGAAAATTGAAAGACAGTGTGGGAGAGATTAGGTTTGGATCAACACCTCACACCCTACACCAAGATAAATTCAAAATGGGTGAATGACTTAAACATAAAGAAGGAAACCATAAGTAAATTGGGTAAACACAGAATAGTATACATGTCAGACCTTTGGGAGGGGAAAGACTTTAAAACCAAGCAAGACATAGAAAGAATCTCAAAATATAAAATAAATAATTTCAACTACATCAAATTAAAAAGCTTTTGTACAAACAAAACCAATGTAACTAAAATCAGAAGGAAAACAACAAATTGGGAAAAAATCTTCATAAAAACCTCTGACAACGGTTTAATTACTCAAATTTATAAAGAGCTGAATCAATTGTACAAAAAATCAAGCCATTCCCCAATTGATAAATGGGCAAGGGACATGGATAGGCAGTTCTCAGATAAAGAAATCAAAACTATTAATAAGCACATGAAGAAGTGTTCTAAATCTCTTATAATCAGAGAGATGCAAATCAAAACAACTCTGAGGTATCACCTCACACTTAGCAGATTGGTTAACATGACAGCTATGGAAAGTAATGAATGCTGGAGGGGATGTGGCAAAGTGGGGACACTAATTCATTGCTGGTGGAATTGTGAACTGATCCAACCATTCTGGAGGGCAATTTGGAACTATGCCCAAAGGATGACAAAAGAATATCTACCCTTTGATCCAGCCATAGCACTGCTGGGTCTGTACCCCAAAGAGATAATGGACAAAAAGACTTGTACAAAAATATTCATAGCTGCGCTCTTTGTGGTGGCCAAAAATTGGAAAACGAGGGGATGCCCATCAATTGGGGAATGGCTGAACAAATTGTGGTATATGTTGGTGATGGAATACTATTGTGCTAAAAGGAATAATGAAGTGGAGGAATTCCATGGAGACTGGAACGACCTCCAGGAAGTGATGCAGAGCAAGAGGAGCAGAACCAGGAGAACATTGTACACAGAGACAAACACACTGTGGTATAATCGAACGTAATGGACTTCTCCATTAGTGGCGGTGTAATGTCCCTGAACAATCTGCAGGGATCTAGGAGAAAAAACACCATCCATAAGCAAAGGACAAACTGTGGGAGTAGAAACACCAAGGAGGAGCAACTGCCTGACTACAGCGGTTGAGGGGACATGACAGAGGAGAGACTCTAAACGAACACTCTAATGCAAATATTAACAACATGGCAATGGGTTCGAAGCAAGAACACATGTGATACCCAGTGAAATAACACGTCAGCTACGGGGGGTAGGGGGGAGGAAAAGAAAATGATCTTTGTCTTTAATGAATAATGCATGGAAATGATCAAATAAAATACTATAAAATTAAAAAAAAAATCCCTAGGTTCTTTCTTAGTAACAACTCTAAGATAGAAGGGCAAGGGCTGGGCAGCCTGGGTTAAGTGACTTGCCTGGGGTCACACAGCTAAGAAGTAGGTGAGACTGGATTTGAACCTAGTTCCTACCAACTTGAAGCCTAGTGTTCTTTCCACTGAACCACCTGACTGCTCCAATGACTATTATGTTTTAAATTCAAATTCTTCCGTTTAACCCTCTTTTTAAGCAGATTTCAGGATTTATTGAAGGAGAACTTAGCTACTTAATTTTATTTTTTTTTTAATATTCAGTTTAAAACTTGTGGTTCTAAATGTTCTCCCTCCCTTCCTCCCTCCAGCTCCTCCTCTCCCTATCTAGAAAGCATTCTGCTTGACTTTCAAGCTCCCCTATAGTCTGACTGAACTTTATCCATCCAAGTTCCTTGAGGACACATGCAATACAGAATGCTTCATTTGTATTGCTCTGACACAGAGCTAGGCCCATGGGAGCTACTCTATAAATACCCACTGGTTAGTTCATAGGCCACTAATATAAGTTGTGAGTTTACCCCGACTATTGTAAGTGTTCATCCTCCCCTAATGCAGAATTCCTCTATTCTCTACATTTAAGCTGTTATATACCTGGCACAGAGTATCAGAAGTGAGTAGAGCACATTGATATAGGATCACATTTCCACATTATTTCAATCCTAAAATTTACCTGGGCTGTCTCCTTGCAGAGGGGGAGGACCTCCATCTGTCCCAGGAGTCGGGCAATGATCACAAGGCTGAGTCGGCCTCGAAGCTGCCTGTGGAAAATGAAAAGATCAAAGCTTTAACTATGTTTAGGGGGCAGAAGGAGGCAAGGAGATCTGGAGCTGGGGGGGGGAGGGGAGAAAAAGAAGGGAATATATGGGACATATGGCTTAGTCATCCATTTCAAGGCCCAAGGATTTTCTGCAGTCAGCAACACATACAAACCAAGAGGCACACTTAACATTCTTCCATTCGTTCTTTTATCTATATCTTCCCTCCAGGGTTGTGCCAAAATGCTGCTAGCTGACCTTTATTCCTTCACCCTATTCCTCTCATTTTCCTTCCTACTATACCATAGTACCCTGACCAGAACAGCTAATCCTGTGGTCACAGAGTCCCATCCTCCAGCCCCCTAGAGCCAGTATGGAGAATGGAGGGTAGAGACAGGCAACAGCTCCCTGCGTCCAGCTGCTGCATAATGAGGATTACAATTCTTTAAGCATCTCCACACACTTGTTGCTTTCTCATGAAGTGCCAAATGGCAAGATCTGGCACTTACTAAAGAAATGATACATCCGTCATTCTTCCATGACATGACCACAGCAAGTGAGGCATCTCAAAGCCAGGAGTTCAAGGGCCAAATTGGAATGACTTAGACTAGTACTCAGCTTCTCCTTTGGAGACACAGTGACTCATTTAAGCCAAAGGAATCTATTAAACCCAGTGGAATGAGAGTCTAAAGGGAAAGCATTACTGAATGTTAATGAAAATATTGTGTAAAAGCAAGAGAAAAGGGACCTAGTTACTCCTGCCTTAGTTTCACTTGTGTCCCCTTACAACTCACCATCATGGGTATTACAGGCTCTATAACTTCTCCTGCAAACCCTGCTGCAGTTGGTCACCACGCCTCAAGTAATGTGAGGACCAGATGTAATATTCTTCCTATTACAGTAAAAGCAAAAAGGCCCAGTGTCCAGGAAGCCAGGGTAGCCATAGACATAATGACAGTAACACACTGAACCTCCCCGGAGTCCTTTCAGCCCAGGTGATGTCTATTTACATTCTTTACCTCTTTCTTACCATGTGCCAAAAGTACTGGGAGTTGCCCACCCCAAGCTAACCGGTCAGTTTGGGCCAAAACCCAAAGGTCAGGATCTGATAGGCTTCTATGCCTAAGCTGAAAAACAGGAGCGCCTCATCCAGTCCAATGCTCCAATTTGATGGGTGCCCAGCCAACATCACTCCCACTCGGGACTCACTTTCCTAACCCCCTTCTATAATCCTTTAGTCTTCATATTGTCTAAAATTCTGTAATGTCTGTTTGTGTTCTTAAGAGTGGGCTGTGGTTGGGAACCATTACATCTGTACAGCTGGATAGGACAAACAAACAGAACAATCTTGGGAGAGGGGATAAACAGCAAGAGGGGGGAAGTTAATAAGATCAGTTCCAGCTCATTGCTGGCTGGGAAAAGTCAGAAAGTGGGCTGTTTAACAAAATAGGGCTTCTGAAAAAAAAAAAAGCTCATTCTAGATGACTCTTCTGACACCGTCCTAATTTAGTCTCCTCACCTTTTCTTTTTACAAGCATGTTTTACTGTTGCCTTTTATATTTACACAGTGCCAACCAGACCCTCCAAAGTCCTCTAAGAGGTAGGGAAGGGTGACTGTCGATGGTACTAATTAAGTCAGGTCAGTACCCAGAAATTCAGAAAACCTAGTGACCAGCAAGCTGCACTGCTGTCAAACAATGGGCCATGTGTCCAGTGCTCCACAGTCTCATCTCCAGAAGCCCAAGTTCCTGATCGCTCCAATGGCCAACCCCGCTAGACCTCCCCTTTCTGTCCCATGCCAGTCAGGAGCCTCAGCTGTTCTCCAGGGTGCACAAAACAGCTGGACTGAGAACAGTGGTGGGAGGTAAATCCAGTCCCTGGGCACTGCTTCTCCACAGCCAAATCCAGAGCCAAAAGAGTGCTGGCATCTGGGAGCCATTAATCTGAAACCCCAGGCCTGCACTGAGTTAATTAACCCAAGTGTGGGTAGGGAGGGGTGGGAGAGAGGAGGGGTAAACAAGGAGGATGGGGAGAGAGGGCAGGCCAGAAAAGAAGTGCTGGGCTGGGAGTGGGGGGAGATAGGAAGTGGTTCCAAAATAAGGCAGAGAGAGAAGAGGCAAGCCCAGGGCGGGTCAGGACAGGGCTGTCTTCCAGAAATGGAGAAAAGAGATTGAAAAAAAAGGGGGGATGAAAAGAAACCCACATCTGAGCGAACAGAACTTCCCCCCTGCATTGTATTCTGCTGCCCACCGTCTTTCATGCTATTGACTCCTAATGCCTTTTAAACAGTCTCCTCCATTCTCATGTCCCCGCTGGGACAAAGAAAGGGAGGCAGGGATAATTTTCCTATTTAACAGAAGGGGGAAACTACAACCCGGAGAAAAAAGGCTTCTTCAAAGAAATGCACAAAATGTGTCAGTTGGCAAAAATCGGGGAGCAGATCTATGGAGGTATCCTGACTCCGCATCTAGTCCCGGGCTTGCTGGCGTCCCCTTTCTCCCTTCCGCACACAGTCCACCCCAGAAAGCTGTGGCCCCGGACCCCTCGGGAAATGACTGTTGGAAGACAGGGAGCAAGGGAGCAAGGAGCAAGAAATTCTGCCCAGGGCTTTTGCTGGTCAAACAGCTGTGGGTTCTCTCCCTCAAAAGCTTCCCTGAAGGCTCCACCCAGCCTCCTCCAGCAGCAGTGGGGGCTGGGTCTCAGAGGAACTTGGTATTGAGCAGTCTGGAGGCAAAAGGAGAATTTAGAAGCAATTCAAACAACTTTCATATAAGGCAACAGGATGCAGCAGATCCAGCCCAGCCTTGGGCCTTCCCTGGTCACTGCACAGGACTCTGCTCTGCACAATCTATCTCCATGAGACTATGCCAAATTCATTTAGCGTAGCATTCTCACGCTGTGCTGGGTAAACTGAGGCAGGAAAGAAATGGCTTTCTCAAAAACAGAGGAGGAAGGCCCCCACTGTTTCCAGCCCGCCTGCGCCCCCACTGCTGGCAATCAGAGGAGCTTTTATTCAGCTCCTGTTTCCTTTCCACACGTTTGGGTCCTGGCCAGTGGAGAAGGCAGCCAAAATCCCCAGCTGGGGCAGACCACCTCCAAGTCCTTCATGCACTTGACTTGAGAGCCCTGTGAGGGACACTACCCAGGAAAATGGCCCAGAGTCCTCTGCATCTCAGTCTGCTAGCCTGAAAGAGCCCCATTTGAGGATAGGGGAGGACAGGAGAAACTCCCTTCAAACAAACAGACTGCTACTGTTTACATCCCTGCTTTGGCTGTAAGTGGCCCTCTAACACTGGATGGGTCACTGAGATTTCAAGGGGCTTGGAAAATGTGCAGATCTCAGTAGAAGGCCTTAGACAAATCTTTAGCCTTTTCCAGTTAAATACAAAAAGAGTAAAAATTTTACTTTTTTGGAGAAGTCCTCCTTTGCTCATGAATTGATCCCCGATTCCCCACCTTGGCCTTCAACTAAAAGTAAGACCATTTGCAGGACTGGTGTGATCCCACACCATATACATATCATATATATGTATATATCAACCAACCAATCAACAAGCACTTCTTAATTGCCCATCATATGCCAGGTACTGTGCTAGATGCTGCAGAAAGAGTCCTTGTCCTCAAGGAACTTACAGTTCCTTCAGCAGCTACTATCCGTACACATGGAGGCATTGAAGTAGGTCAGGGTACAAAACATTAGACCTAGAGTCAGGAAGATGTGAGTTCATATTCAGCTTTAGACACTTACTAGCTGTGTGATCCTAGGCAAACCTTTTTGCCTCAGTTTCCATATCTGTAAAATGAGCTGGAGAAGGAAATGGCAAACCACCTCAGTTATCTTTGCCAATAAAACTGAAACAACCAGACAATTTCAGCTTGTTATTTATAATCCAGAGGGGCAGAGATGAGATGGACTTGGTGAATTCTAAATGGTCACCCTGCCTCCGATTTTTCCACACTCTTTCCAATATATTCTCCATACAACTGGTGAAGTGGTATTCATAAAACACAAATCTAACTGTGGCATTCTTTTGCTTAGTAAGCTTTTAATCTTTTTATGTGTCATAGACCTCTTTGGTGGCAGGCAGCCTGGGGAAGCCTCTAGACTCCACAGATTGTTGCCTACCCTCATAATTGAATGAAGTGCTAAACTTCATTTAGAGGGTAGTGAAAATAAAGATGTCATTTTGTTGTTGTTGTTGTTGTTATGGTCCTCCCAGAGTTAAGAATCCCTGCTCTTCTGGCTCCATTTTGCCTCTAAGATGAAATATTTCTCTGGTATTTTCAGTCTTCTACAACTGAGCTCCTGTCTTACACAAACTGGCTTCCTTGCTGTTCTTCACCCAAGATGTTCTATCTCCTTGCTCTGCTTTCTAATGAGTTGTCCTCCTACATGGAATGCCAGTGGGCCTCATCTCTACTGTTTGGAAACCCTAGCTTCTTTCAAGAGTCAGTCAAAAAAAATTTTTTTAAGTTTATTTACTTAATTAACCCTCACCTTCCATCTTGAAATCAATCAATACTGTGTTTTGGTTCCAACGCAGAAGAGTGGTAAGGGTTAGGCAATGGGGGTCAAGTGCTGAATGCTAGGGACATACAGGCAAAAAACCCAGTATATGCTCTCTAGGAGTTCACAGTCTAAAGGAGCAGAAAACATGCAAATATCTATGTACAGACAACATGCATACAGGATAAATCAGAGGTAATATCAGAGGGAAGGCACTGGAAGCAAAGAGGACTGGGAAAGGCTTCTTTGAGAAGGTGAGACTTGAAGGAAGCCAGGAGAAACAAGAAGGCAGACATGAGGAGGGTAAGCATTCTCCAGTGAAAATGCCCCATTTGAAACATTCAGTGTCTTCAAAACATGACCACTGATTGATTGGCTGGGGTGGGGTGAGAGTGAGGAGTTGAGGATCATACGTAGGTGGTGAACCTGGGGACTGGTAGGATGGTGGCACTCTTGACAGTGATTGGGAAATTAGGAAGAGGAGCGAACTTGAAAGAGAATTTGAGTTTGGGATATGTTAAGTTCCAGATGTCTACAAGACATCTAATTTGAGATATCTGAAAGTTGGAAATGTGAGACTAAAGGGCTCAGCTCAAGTATCACATAAGGCTTTTCCCTGAAACAACTAGTGCTGCCCTGACCCCACTCCCCAACAAACTGAAATACTGTATAGTATAGCAAAATGGAGTGGTATGTGCAGAGTGAGTGTTAATAAATACTTATTGAAGTTATAGTAGTACTTGCTCATGACCCTAGAATATCAGTCTAAATTGAGCAAAGATGAAATAAGCAGCTTCTTCCTTTTCCTGATGAGAGGATTCCTGCATGGGGGCTGTAGGTATAACTGAGAACATACTGATCCACCAGGTGTGAAGGCTCAAGTAAGAATGTCTCTGTTACAGAAAAAAATCCTCATAACACAACGATAAGTTCTTCATGATGAATCTCTCACATGTCTTCTTCATTATTAACTTTGTTCTACCAGAGACCATTATATACTGCTCCCTGAGGAGAATATAAGACAACCCTCTTCTTCCTTTATCCAGTGCTCCTAGAGACTTTTCCAATACCCAGGCTTGGAGGATGCCAACACTTCTATTAGTGAGTCAATGGCTACAGCAGACAGAAAGTTGATTGGAAATTCTTGCTTTGTCCTTGAGCACCTAAGCAGAATAAGATGGTTATAAACCAGCATACACTTCCTACAAAGCAGTCTTGTTCACTGGGTCACTGTGGGCACAAAACCCATTGAATCTGCCACTGGTTAAGCCGGAAACAGACAATAAAATGGGGGCTGTCCTACTTCTAGCAACACAATCAGTCAACAAGTACATATTATGAACCCCACTGTGTGCCAGGCACTGTGCCAGACAAGGAGGATACAAAGACAAAAGAAAAGGCAGTCCTTGCCCTTGGGGAGTTTTTTATAATCTAGCATAGGGAAAACTAGATAGAAAGATAGCTGTACACAAACACAAACACATACACACATAATACACATACAAACCATATCGACATATATAATATATATAAACCATATCTATACATGTGTACATAAAATAATATATAAATATATTTCCACATATACTCATATAACCAAATGTGTTCATGCAGCCATAAAAATGTGTGTATATATGCAGATGTGTGCATGTTCACACACACGTAGTCACACATGTAGACACACTAGATTCAAGGTGATTTGGGGAGAAGGAAGTAATAGTTAGAGGGCATCAAGAAAGCCTGATGTAGAAGGTGGTTCTTAAACTGAGCTTTTAAGGAAACCAGGGATTCAGATAGGTAGAAAGAAGTGAGGAGGACGTGTATTCTAGGGATAGGGGCCAACCAGTGCAGAGGAACCGAGATACAGGGAAGAGCGCTATCCCTGAAGATTGGCCAGAAGGCCAGCTAGAAAGCTAGAAAGGCAGGTTGGAACCAGATGGAAAAGGGTCTTAAATACTAGAGGAATTTATTTGGGTCTTGGTGGTAAAAGGGAGCCTGCAGAGTTTCTTGAGAAGGTGAGAAATGTGATGATATGAACATAAGTAAAAATCAGTTTGGCAGCTGTGTGAAAGAGGTATTGGAGAGGGAAGAGACTTGATATAAGGAAACCATTTAGGAGGCTGTTGGGAAGAGAAGAATCATTTAGATAGTGCATACTATGTGCTGAACACTATACTAAGTACTTTATAAATATTATTTTGCTTGATCTTCATAACAACCTTAAGAGATGGGTACTGTTATTTTCTCCATTTTATGGCTGAAGAAACAGGCAAAGAAAAGTTAGATGGGGGGCAGCTGGGTGGCTCAGTGGATTGAGAGTCAGGCCTAGAGATGGGAGGTCCTAGGTTCAAATCTGGCCTCAGACACTTCCCAGCTGTGTGACCCTGGGCAAGTCACTTGACCCCCATTGCCTAGCCCTTACCACTCTTCTGCCTTGGAGCCAATTCACAGTATTGACTCCAAGGCAGAAGGTAAGGGTTTAAAAAAATAAAAAATTTTAAAAAAGAGAAGTTAGATGACTTGCCCAGTCATACAACTAGGAAGTATCTATATTTGAACTCAGGTCATCTCAATTCCAAGCCCAGAACTCTATCCACTGCCCCACCTATCTGCCTCTTTGTTGCAATAGTCCAGGAGATAAGGAATGAGGACATAAACACTAGGGTGTGTGAGTGAGACGTATATGAAACATATTATAGAGAACACAGTGAGAACCCCAGGAGATGATAACTAAAAATCTAATCTTGGTCATTTAAAGACCCATTCTGGGAATTAACTCTCTGTCTCTCAGTTTCTGTCCCTCTGTCTCCACTCTCTGTCTGTGCGTCTCTCTCTCCCTGTTACTGTAATAGTTCTCATCATCTTTACAGATCTAACAAGAATGATTCTTCCTATCTGTTTCTGAAAAGGGTCACATAGACTATAGTATATAGTTAGAGGTGACATAGCCCAAAATAGGGGTACCTGACATAGATCCCTGGAATGTTCAAGATCCTCCCAAACAGGGTATAGTGTCAAAGCTGTCTGGGAGCACATATCTAAAGTCCTTAAAAAAAAGGCAAAGCAACGTTTTATTTGTTATAAGTTATTCATTCAATAAGTATTTAGTAAGCACAATATTATGTTTTAGGATGACACGGAGGAGAAAACATAGTCCTTCTATCCTCCAGAAGCTTTATACTGGGGAAACAACTTACACACATAAATGAAACAGTAACAGTGAAGGGCAATATAGAATTAACTACCAAAATAATGTTACAGAAAATAGTTCTGGGACAACCAGGTAGAGCACAGTAGATAGAGCAGGCCTGGCCTCAGGAGGACCTATGTTCAAATATGACCCCAAACACTTCCTAGCTGTGTGACCCCGGGCAAGTTGCTTAATCCTGACTGCCTAGCCCTTGCCTTTCTTCTATTTTAGAATTGATACTAAGACAGAAGGTAAGGGTTTAAGAAAAAAAGAAAAAAAGTCCAAAGAGGTCAATTTAAAATAAAAGCAGTCAGGAAACTCTTAGTGAGATGGAACAGAACTCCTAAAGAATAGGGTTTCAACAAGCATTTTTCTTTTTTTAAATATTTTTTCATGTAAATGATTCATTTTTTTCCCTCCCCTTCCTCCCCCCCTCCCCTGAGCCAACAAGCAATTCTACTGGGTTGTATAAATGTTATCACTTGATACCTATTTCCATATTATTTATTTTTGCTATAGAGCAATTTTTTAAAAGCCTAAACCCCCAATTATATACCCATATATACAGGTGATAAGTGATGTCATATGTCCTTTTGCATTTCTACTCCCACAGTTCTTTCTCTCAATTTGGATAGCGTTCTTTCTCATATCTCCTTCAAGAGTGTCCTGTTGATATTGTGTTGTTCCACAATGTTTCAGATTCTGTGTACAATGTTCTCTTGGGCCTGCTCATTTCACTCTGCATCAGTTCACTGAGGTTCTCCCACTTCATATAAAAAAGCCTCTAGATCATCAATCCTTGCAGCACAATAATATTCCATCACCCTCAGATACCACCATTTGCTCAGCCTAATCAATTCCCTAATCAAGGGACACCCCCTCATTTTCCAATGTTTTGCCACCACAAAGAGTCAATGAACATTTCTTAAGCACCTGCTATGTATCAGGCATGGTGCTACATCCTAAGGATACACAGAAAAACAAAAATAGATCCTAGCCTCAATGAGTTCCCAACCTAATGAGGGAGACTACCGGCAAACAACTATGTAAAAAAAGATAATACTAATTCCTCAGTCTAGTATTAAAAGTCCTCCACAATCTGTCTCTAATCTATCTTTCCAGATTAATTGCACATTATTTCCTTTTTTCCCCCAAACCTTTACCTTCTATCTTAGAATCAATACTATCAGTTCCAAGGCAGAAGAGTGGTAAGGACTAGACAACTTGGGTTAAGTGACTTGTCCAGGGTCACACAGGTAGAAAGTATCTGAGGCCAAATTTGAATATGGGACTTCCTATCTCCAGACTGTGAATTTTAAAATTACTCCACCCTAATTAGACATACTTTAGGGGAAGATAAAGTTGTAAACTCCTAATTGAACAATAGTGATGCTAGACCTTTAAGCTAAGTCTATTTTTAGATCTAATACAAAAAGATGTTAAATACCTATAAAGGTCAAATTAATCACAAAAAGGTCAAGTAACTAACAAAAGGGTGAACTTAACAAAGAAGTGTGAAGTAGCTCAAAAGATATAATCTAACCAGAGAAGGTGAGAACTAAAGAGTGGATAGTCCTGGAGAAAAGCGTCTGCGGTGATTGGTAGACATAAAAATTTAGAGGAGGTGACATTTCTTTAAAAGGAGGTCTAGAAAAGGACATTTAGGGAACTTGGTCAGTTCAGGACTGAAACTCAGCCTGGAGGATATCCCTCAGACAATTTCCTTCCAGACAGTCTTGTGGTGAGTGATAAGACTGACTCCCTTTCCCTTGGGCTCAGGGAGGCCACTTTGGCCAAGGCCTTTAACTACTGCCTGGCTCAGCCTGAGCCAGAGCAGTTTAAATTAAGCCTCTGCCTCTGCCTCTCCCTCTCTCTCTCTCTCTCTCTCTCTCTCTCTCTCTCTCTCTCCTCCTTAATTACTTCTCCCTCTATTAATTAAAATCACCATAATTTCCAGCTGACTTGGGTATTTTATTATTTGGGATTTTTTTCCCTGGCAACCAAATTAATTAGATTTAAGTCAAATTATCTAAAATTATCCTTACAAGACCTGACTCTCTTATCCACTGAACCACGTAGCTGTCCCATATTATTTCTTCTTTACATGTTCTGCATTCAGGTTAAACTAGATTACTTGATGTTCTCAGAATTTAAAATCATTTCTCCTGCTTTCATTTGTTCAAGCTAGAATGTAGCAGGATAATGTAGAAAAGGCATTGGAGATACCACCTCACACCTACCAGATTGGCTAATATGACCAAAAAGGAAAATGATAAATGTTGGAGGGGATGTGGGAAAACTAGGATATTAATACACCGTTGGTGGAACTGTGAACTGATCTGACCATTCTGGAGATCAATATGAACCAGACTCAAAGAGCCACAAAACTATACATACCCTTTGCCCCAGCAATACCACTACTGGGTCTGTATCCCCCCCAAAAAAATCAAAGATAAGGGAAAAGGACCTATCTTTATAAAAAAAAAAATTTAGCAGCTCTTTCTGTGGTAGCAAAGAATTGGAAACTGAGAGGTTGTCTATCATTTGGGGATTGGATAAACAAATTGTGGTATATGGTTATAATGGAATACTATTGTACCATAAGGAACAAGGAACAGCTTGAGTTCATAGAAACCCAGAAAGAAAGACTCATATGAATTGATGCAAAGTAAAGTGAGCAGAACCAGAAGAACAATGTATACAGTAACAGAAGTATTATACAGTGATGAACTGTGAAGGACTAAACCATTAACAGCAAAGCAATTCTCCAAGATAACCACAGAGAATTTATGAAGAAAAAGCTATCCACAGCCAAAAAAGGAATTATTGGAATCTGAATGCAGATCGAAACATGCCATCTTCCATTATATATCCTTCATGAGATTTTTGTTTTATATGTGATATGTGTCTTCTATCATGATGAGCAATATGGAAATGTATATGGGCATAACTTTGGGAAGGATAGGAGAATAGGGAGGAGAAAATCTGAATTTTAAAATGTCAAAAAACAACTATCAAAAATTGTTTCTACATGTAACTGAAAAAAGTTTTTCAATGTAAAAAGGAAAAAAAATAGGACACAGAATCAGAGAAGATTCTAGGTTTGGATTATGACCCAGACTTTAGTTTTTGTATAATCCTATAAAATAAAGTGGGTCTCAGTTTCCTCATTTGTAAAATACAAGTTTGGGGCTAAGTGATTTCCAAAGTTCCCACTATGATCTAAAATCTCTGATTTCTGAATGCACTCTTTCCTCTATTCCATTTCTCAAAATCCTAATCTTCCCTAAAGACTCAACTCAGATGCTGTTTTCTCTGTAGAACCTTCCTGGTCCCAGCCACCAATCATTTTCCTCTCCCTTCTTGTTATCACTCTATTAAAATTGCCTTGTATTTATTTATCTGAATTCATGTTGTATTACCCCAGTGGAATATATGTTCTATGAGAACAATTCTTTAATTTTTGTCCTTTATCCCCATGGTTGAACACATGTGTTAGTACTTAAGTTAGTTCATTGAATTAAATGAAATTATTTCACCTATTAAATTTGTATTGGTGCCACACCCTTTGCAACAGAACAAATGTGGACCCTGCTAGTAGCCAGGTGCTGAGCAGGCCGCTCAAAGGTCTGAACTTGCCTGACATTGTCTTCAGTGCAATAGGAAATCTGGTTCTTTTCACTCCTTGGGGACAAAGCTTCTAGGAACTCAGTCCTCCAATGGAGAGTAGGTATTTTGCTATGCAGGGTGATGCTTTTCTCCTTGCTTCTGACCTAAATTTGTAGGACTGGGATAGGCTTCCTTCACCTTAAGAACAACAGTGTCTAGCAGTTCAGGGTGACTGCATCTGGTGACTTGTTCTGTTCATTCCCAGCACCTCTGGGTGACACGTTAATTGCACCAGGTAATTGTTTACTAAGAGACCCAGGTTGAGCAATTTAGGTTTCTTCTGAGCTCACCAGCTCGTCCTCTTTTTAGAAACCCCTTCTTTATTCTCAATTTCTTGCGGGGAGGATATTCCTTTATTGGGGAATAAAGAATAACCTCTTTCATGGGGATCTCTTGTACCCTTGAGGGAAGTAGCAGATGGACTCAAGCACACAACATTGCTTACAAAACCAATGATATATAGACACTAGCACACTCTTGAGACCTTGGCCCCAATCTTAGAGCTTCACATAGACCCTAAAGAGATGAAGTGTCTCACTGTGGAAATGGAGATGGAAAAAATGTACCTGCCACGGGTAGTAACGTCCAGGACAAGCTGTACAGCAGCCAACAGGTTGTGATGGTGATCAGACACCCAGCTCAACATGCAGCACAGCTCTGGGAGCTGCCAAAAAAGGAAATGGTGATCATTAAGGCCAGTGTGGAACACAGAAGTGATGCAGCTCTTTCTCCTTTGTAAGAACCCAAACCAAGTAGCAAGCCAGGTACTTTGGAAAGAACCAGACAACCTCCAAGAACATAGCACTTGGGGGCAGGCTCATGAAGGTGTTAGGATTCCTGAGGTGGAAAGTGAGATAAGAACTTTGGAGAGGTACCCTGATTTCTTTTCAAAACTCTGAAGTCACTCATCTAAGAGGACAGCAAGAGATCTCTACTATGACATAACACTTCTAACATGGGAAATTTTAGATTAAGAAAGGTATTAGCAGAGTTTAGGAGGTTCTGAGGAGTAGAGGCAGAAATGAAAGTCTGAGCACCATCAAAGAACTCCAAGACAGGCCAGTGGGAGAGGCCTGTTACTACCTACCTTCTCTGACCAGTCTTTAACATCTTCAAGTAACATGAGCAAGAGCTGCTGGAGGTCAGTGCTGGGGAGCAGCCGTAACTGTCTATCGAGACTGGCTCTGCATATTAGATACATTAGGTTGAGCAGTTCTCCATCTGTGTAAGCACCCGGTTGGGCCATCACACACAACGTCAGGAACTAGTGAGAGAGAAATCACATGGGAAGTGGGGTATCAGGAATGCCCAAGGGAAAGAACAGAGTCACTCTGAAGATTCCCCTTAGCAACACTGGATGTGATTCAGGAGAAAGGAGGATTGAAAGAGGCCTGAACTCTAAGTCATTTCATGGGTTCTCAGAGCAAGGCATTGGAGGAAGAGAGGGAGAGAGGGAGAGAAAGAGGGAGAGAGGGAGAGAGGGAAAGAGTGAGAGAGGGAGGGAGAGAGGGAGAGAGAGACACAGAGAGACAGACAGAGAGAGAGAGAGAGAGAAAGAGAGAGAGAGAGAGAGAGAATTGGCTGTTACTTTCAACATTGTGGAAGGCAGAATTCGGTGAAAGAAAACGGAGAGTGGGTCTACCCAGACTAACCTTACAGATGTAACTAAGGTTAGTTTCCAGCTCAGTCTCTAGTGTAGAGCCTTCTTGCTCTCTTGAACTCATACCGTTAGCAGTCTCATGGACCCTAAAATGAGGCAAGACAATAAATATGGATTGCATATGGATAGGATATGCAATGAGGAGAAGGCAATAGGAACCTGAGAGACAGAGAGGGGAAAGGATCTTGTTCAAAATTACAGATTGAATTTAGAGATACATGAAGTAAAACCCAATTGCCTTGACATGCAAGGGTCCTTTGTAAATTTTAATTAAATTTTTTATTAGAAAATCCTGCAGGGGGCAGCTGGGTAGCTCAGTGGATTGAGAGCCAGGCCTAGAGATGGGAGGTCCTAGGTTCAAATCTGGCCTCAGACACTTCCCAGCTGTGTGACCCTGGGCAAGTCACGTGACCCCCATTGCCTAGCCCTTACCACTCTTCTGCCTTGGAGCCAATATACAGTATTGACTCCAAGATGGAAGGTAAGGGTTTAAAAAAAAAATCCTGCCCCCAGCCTTTATTTTCTACCTGGAATCCCACCTATTAGTAAAACTAATCATCCTCCTACTTATTCCTAATCACTTTCCAATGATAGGGGGGAAAGTTTCTCCTTATTTTGTGACTATCAGAATAACTTAAGGACTGTAATTATTGTCTTATCCTGTTAAAATCTTAAGATCATAAAGTGAGAACTAAAAAGGACCTTTAAGGTTATCTGGCACAATGTCTTCATTTTACAGCAGAGGGAAAATGGAGCTCAGCATGGTTAACCAACTTATTCAAACACAAAAATAGTAAGTATGAGAGCTGTGGTTTGGACCCAAATGCTGAAATGCCAAATTCGCTATTCTTCCCACTCCATCCCACCACCTCCCACTTTGTAAAGTAAAGGCTAGAGTGTAATTTCTCTATAGATAATAAATCCTGATAATGCCAGGTATGATGATGACAATACCTGTTATGCTGACCACGTTGCATGAGAGAAATGCTTGGAAAACTTTAATATGTTAAAGGTTATAATTCTTCAGGGGCAGCCTGGCAAAGGGATGGAGGGCTGGCCTGAAAGTCAACAACATCCAGGTCCAAATCTTGCCTCTGACTCCCACTGTTTGTCTGGGTGACCATAAGCACTTCAGCTCATATCTCAGAACCCCAGGAAGCTCTCCGAGACTCAAAGTGACAAATGAGGTGCTGACCTGCATCTGTGGAAGGACAGCTATCCCAGGAGTTCTCCACATCAATGATATCACAGATGGAGGTGACTCTAATTCTCAGAGGAGCCTTTTAGGACCCACAAGAGTTGGCACCAGTGGCCAATGTGGGAGGCTCTGGGGGTGGCCTTGGCCACCCTTTCCTGATTTTAGCATTTATTAGGAACAGAAGAGGGGCAAGGGTGGGACCTCAGAAAAAGAACTCTGGTGTTTGCTGGTCTGGGTGGTACATCTGGGATAAGTTGGGTTTATGCCCACATGCAAGGATAGTATTGTGGGCATGTGGATCTCAGCACATGAGTGGGAATGGTTTAATATTTCTTGGTGCATTTTTGAATTTGAACTTGTATCATTCTGCGCATTTGCTGCAAATGTGACCTTTCCACAGGATTATCGCAGAGGGATGAGGAATGTTGATAATGGGGGCTGATGAATGTGCCTTTTCTGTGTTTTTGTGGGGGCAGCATGAAGATAGTAGGCTACAAATATGACTAAATCTTTATGTAAGGGTGGGATTAAATGACAACACTCTTCTTCAGGAAAAGAAATGCTGACCTTGATGACTACATGAGAATGAGGAGGAAGGGCCAGCCCTCCCCAGCACTTTAGCCAAAGCCTATAAAATGAAACATTCATTAGGGTTCAATATGCTGGTTTTCTTCAGGAGCGGCATGCAGAGCATTTTAGTCTAACTGACGACAATGGGTTTCTCTATTCCCTGCACTTCTGAGGAATCACTTGACTGAAACTTTGGCGTCTGTGGCTGCTATTCTGAGAATAAGAATCATCTGCTCCCACGGGGCTCCTCCATAGTTCCCAGTGAGAAAGCATGGAGAACAGGGATTTCACAGTTGAACAACCCTCATTCCCCACCTGTACTCAGTTGGCTATTAGTAAGTAGACAATTCCATTGTTCCTCTTCATGAACAAGGTGATTTCATTTATCCTATTTCAGTTGATACCTGGCTACAAACTTTCAATAAAGCTGAGAGAAAGGAATGTGTTTTGGTTGTCAAAACCTAGATCTAAGAGTCTGCCCCAAATCAATCACATGCCTGCTCTGTACCTCAGTTTCCATGTGTGTTCTCCCCAGCACTGAGAAAAAAAAAATATTTTCTCCACCTAAAATTATCTGAACTCTTTAAATGGAAGAATACTAGGAAAAAAAAAAACCATGTTTAGTTCTGGCCCTCCATATTGATTACTTTCATTTCTGTTTTCAATTCAATATACATTTAAGTGGCTGATATGCAAAGCAATGCACCAAACACAGGAGAAAGATAGCAAATCTGGTTAGCATTTGGTCACTGTTCTTGTGGAGCTCACAAGAGGAGCAGACAGATACAATATAGTCACTAATAATTATAACATGATAGTTACATTAGAACAGTGCTTCTCAACCTTTCTAATGCCGTGACCCCGCAATACAGTTCCTCATGTTGCAGTGACCCCAAACCAAAAAATTATTTTGGAGGCTACTTCAAAACTGTACTTTTGCTACAGTTATGATTTGGAATGTAAATACCTGATATGCATTATGTATTCTCATTGCTACACATTGAGAGGTTGAGAACCACTGCATTAGAATGTTGTTATGAAACTGCGTAGCTAGGTGATTCAGCGGATAGAATCAGGCTTGGAGATAGGAGGTTCTGGGTTCAAATATGGTCTCAGACACTTCCCAAGTAGGTGAGCCTGGACAAGCTACTTAACTCCAGTTGTCTAGCCCTTATTGTTCTTCTTTCTTGGGCCTGACATTTAATTTTTTTAATTTAAATTAAATTAAAGTTTCATTATATATTATATAATATATATTATAATATAAAATATTATATAATTTATTTTTATTTATTTATTCTAAGACAGAAGGTAAGGTGGAAGGGAGGGAGAGAAAGAAGGAAGGAGGGAAGGAAGGAGGGAGGGAAGGAAGGAGGGGGAGGGAGGGAAGGAAGGAAGGAAGGAAGGAAGGAAGGAAGGAAGGAAGGAAGGAAGGAAGGAAGGAAGGAAGGAAGGAAGGAAGGAAGGAAGGAAGGAAGGAAAGAAGGAAGGAAGGAAGGAAGGAAGGAAGGAAAGAAGGAAGGAAGGAAGGAAGGAAGGAAGGAAGGAAAGAAGGAAGGAAGGAAGGAAGGAAGGAAGGAAGGAAGGAAGGAAGGAAGGAAGGAAGGAAGGAAGGAAGGAAGGAATGAGGGAGGGAGGGAAGGAAGAAAAGAAGGAGAGAAGGAAGGAAGGAGGGAAGGAAGGAGGGAGGGAAGAAGGAAAGGAAGGAAGGAAGGAAAGAAGGAAGGAAGGAAGGAAGAAAGGAAGGAAGGAAGGGAGGGAAGAAGGAAGGAATGAGGGGAGGGAGGAAGGAAGGAGGGAAGGAAGGAAAGAAGTAGGAAAGGAAGGAAGGTGGGAAGGAAGGAAAGGAGGGAGGGAGGAAGGCAGGCAGGCAGGAAGGAAGGAGGGAAGGGAAGAGGGATGGAAGGGAAGGGAAGGAAGGAGGGAGGGAAGGGAAGGAGGAGAGAGAGAGAGGAAGGAAAAGGATCAAATGCTATGTGATATAGGAAAGAAGATAGCTCCTTCCTGACAAGCTTCACTTAGGACTCTTCTTTAAAGGATTCAACAGGTAAGAAGAGACAATGGAAATTACAGGCATAAGTAAAGGTATAGAGTACAAGAGACAGAGCATAGTCTAACTCTTGCTCTCCTTTTTATCAGTGTTTACTTTTCAAGAACAATATAGAGGAAAGTCAGGAGAGATCTGGGATCAAATCCTGCCTCTAGCACTTTGTGACAATACCCAAAATACTTATGTTACTTAAGTCTCCTAAGAAAAATAATTTTAATAGTTTTTAACTCTACCCCAGTTTAACAAGAATAAATTAATACCAACACTATTTCTGAGTCCCTATGACATCCAACGGCCTGAGGTAGCGGTGGCTGTCTTGTTGATTTTGGTCAATTAGTGAGCCACTTTGCCAGGAGCCAGGCTGGCTTGGGCTGTCACTGTACAGGCAGGAACAAAGCTCTCCTGGCAGGAAGCAGCACTGCACATCCTATAGGCAGGTGCTGCTAAATAAAACCAGGCCTTTCGATTTCAGCTCTGCATAACACATGGCAAAAGCCAATGCAAGGAAGAAGAATCAATGCTGAGCTAATGGAAAAGAAGAAACAAACCTTACATGGATCAAATTACACTGTCCCCCAAACAGCCAGTTAGAAAAAACTCCTCATGCTTGACAGAATATTCCTTTGATGTATTAATTGCCGTTTATTTATCCATTTAGCCTATTCAGTCAGGCTGCCCTTTCCAGGAACTGAATGGATGAAAGCATCTGGCACCATGAGAACAGTACTGTGACCTGATGATCAGAGCAGCGAGGAGCTTTTCACTGGGACTCAGACCAGTGCTATGCATCGGCCTGGAGGTGCTCAGCTTTATCTTTAACTCAGGGTAAAGTCTTGGGGACTCCAGTTACAGACTATGAAATTTGGTGGGTTAATTCAGCCTCCACTCTCAAAATCTGATTACACACAAAAATGGCTTTCAGACTGATTTTGCCAAGGTTTTTATAAGTATCTGGTTCAACACAACAGCATCCATGACTGTTGTTGTTCATTTGTTTCAGTTGTGTATGACTCTGTTAACCCCTTTGGATTTTCTTGGCAAAGATACTGGAATGGTTGGCCATTTCCTTTTTCCAGCTCATTTTACAGATGATGAAACTGAGGCAAACAGGGTTAAGTAACGTGCCCAGGATCACACAGCTAGTAAGTGTCTGAGGCCAGATTTGAACACAAGAAGATGAGTCTTCCAGACTCCAAATCCAGAGCTCTATCCATTGCTATCTATGACTGAACATATAGGTATAAATTCATACTGAGTAGTCTCAGATATTCCTCTGTTTCTTCACTTCTCCCTGTTTTTTCCAAGTGTTTATCAGCTAAATCTCTGCTCTTCTCTTCCTTCTCACTCTCCAAATCTTTAATTCTATTCATTTCCTTCCAAATATAGCCTTCTGGGGCAGCTAGGTGGTTCAGTGGATAATTAGACCTGGAGTCAGGAGAACCTGGGTTCAAGTCTGACCTCAGACATGTCCTATACAAATGGCCTTGGGTAAATCACTTAACCCCAACTGTCTTGCCCTTACCACTCTTCTGGCTTAGAATCAGTACTTGGAATCAATTCTAACACAGAAGGTAAGGGTTTATATAAACATTTATATTTCTATTTCTACTTTCTATTTTCATCCTTGAACTTTCTCTTCACAATAGCACTCCTAGTCTTATAAGGAATTTTATGTACCCCAAACTAGCAACAAACATCAGTCACCGAGAGATCTGAACATTCTCCTTTAGGAAGTATTGTGTCTTCCTGATTGGGTTAAATCCCTAACTTCTGGATGACAAGTACCATTCTCCCTCATTTTAAAGTAGAAAATGAGCTAAAAAGAGAAGAAAAGGGATTTGCCTACTCATAATAACCAGCAAAACAGTAACACTGTCTGTCATCCAAGCAGCTTCAGCATCCTGGTTTTCAAACTCCAAAATTATGGCAGGCATTAACTGTGTCCCACTTTGAAGGGACTAAGAGTTAGTAAATGCAAAAAGTAACCTAGAGTCCTGAAGATAGAATGCATGTGAAGTGATAGGAAAAGCCAGGCAGAAGCAAGTCCTTTGGCAGAAAACTGCTCTGAGGGCTGGGTCTGACAAGGCCATTTAAAGCCATCCGGATTGGTCAGGAGGAGACACTTGCTAAGTAAAGATAAAGGAGCTGAGTTTATCCACCTGTAGTTTGCTAGGCTGCTGCTCAGGCCCCACTGTTAAAATGGATCAAAGTAACAGGAGGACTCTGGGGGTTGGGTCAGGAAAGGTTACATCAGAGAATTATTCATTCCCTCTTGCAACCTGAGAGTTCTATGCTTCTATTCCTTATTTGGCTTCAATTTAGTTGTTAATTTCTTAGTAAAACTCTGACCTTGCTTTAGCTGAATTAAGGGAAGGGTGCTGTGTACATGCCTAGTCTAACGTTATGGGGGAATGTTTAGATTTCCTTGGAGGTCTGATTTAGGTGGGTGGCAGCAGGAGAAAGAGAAGGATCTTTCTGGGAAGGGGACCTTTGGTTTCAGTTGCCAAATCTCTGGGCCTCCTAAGGATACTTGACCATGAAATCAGACAACTCTTAGCCTAGAGTTTTTCGCAGTTCCTCATATAGTCACTAATGATGTCTCACACCTCTATAGGGCAGATAGTTGACTCAGTCCACCCCATCACTGCCAGAAGGCCCCCTCTAACAACAGCTACTCCTACTCTCTTCCAGGCTAATGAACCAGGAGACGAGTGCCCCCTGCTGACTCTTAGTCTCAGCAAGTTTTTTCACAAAGGTCTCCCATCTAGCCCAGCCCATAGAAGCACTGGGTATCTCTAGGCTGAAAAGCCTGCCAACAACTCACTTAAATGAGACAGAACAGGGAAATCTTCATTGAGCCTAAATCCCACTGGGATTATTAATCTCTCTCTTTCCACAAGACCCAAGGGCATATACCAAATTATTCTAAATGACTCTTAAAATACCTATTTTTTTTTCTGGTTCCAAAGAGATGATATGTTAAGCCTCTAATACATCCAAAACCCTGGTAGCAAAGTTATCTACTATAAAATTAGTTCCTACAAATCTCCTACAAAACTCAATGGAAAGATGACTCCTGGTAATAGATTTACATAAAATCTAAAATCATGCATTTTCTCCCTATCCCATCGCAATAGATTTAATCTTAAAATATGACTGATGGTTCCAAGTCTAGAGAATCAAAAGGAAAGAAAATTAAAAAATTATTCATACAATGCTTCTGATTCGAAGGCAACAGGGTTCCAAATGCTTTCCTTTCTAAAAAGGAAACAAGTACAACTGGTGTTAAGATATTCAGTTGTGTCTCTGACTCTTCATAACCCCACTGAGTGTTTTCTTGGCAAAGATACTGGAGTAGTTGCCATTTCCTTCTTCAGTGCATTTTTACAGATGAGAAATCTGAGGCAAACATGGTTAAGTGAGTTGTCCAAGGTCACACAACTAGTGTCAGAGGCTGGATTTGAACTCAGGAAGATGAGTCTTTCTCAACATAGGTCTGACCACCTAGCTGCCCACTAAGAAACAACACTAGTATTCTGGAACAGCCATCCATTTGCTCCAGTATTTGAAATGAGACTTTTGGAATTTTTATACAGAGGAATAGGTATGAAGCTAGTGAGCCTTAAAAGTACCTTAAAGGGGTGGTGGGGGGGGGGAGGATCTTTATAGAGAGGAAAACAAACTGAACTGTCAACGCTTCCTTCCATTTCTTTACTTATCATCTGACACTCATCATAGGAGCTAAAAGCAGCCCAGCTGATATCTCCTGGCTCCACTCCTTGTCCCAAAGCCATCTCCTACCTTGCATTTGTTTTTTTTTTTTTCTGTATGTGCTTCTCTTTCCCACCCAACCCAGACAGTGTGATTAAAGTTCTAAGTTGGGGAAGTGGAAAGAAGCTTATTACACTAGATCTGGAACTTGGAGGAAAGAGAAAGGGGCAGGATCTTGGCAGGCTGGCACAAGTGTAGGTTATTTATAGCTACAGCAGAATGTGGTAAAGTTTAGTTTGGCAGCAAATTACTCAATATAACATCGGAGCAGATAGTGAGTGTTCAAATTCATGTTCTTAGCATAATTCTATTTTCTGTTGATGCTCATTCATCCATTATATGACAAAGGTCTGAGGCACCACTGGCCTTGGCCTCATTATTCATGATCAGTACAAAATCCTACCTAGTATATAGATAGTATCCACTACCCATTGTGATTTTACAAAACCTAGTCATATCTCCCACAGACCTAAAGAGTGTTGGACATTTCTCTAATAATTTTCAAATTTTTAAAAATTAACTATGATGTAAAGATAGATAGATAGATAGATAGAGCACTTTTAAGAAGGGGTATGTTAAAGATCAAACCAAAATCAGACATTACCATTCCAATAAATTTGGGAATCACTGCTGTAGCAAATGTGAAGACCCCAGGTACTAACTCTGGATGAGATTCTAGCAGCCCTGAGAAGTCCCGGGCCCTATGAAATTGGCAGCATCCAGATTCTCTATCACTTTGAAGGGCAATTTCTGCTCTTCTGCTTCAAGTTATCATGCCCTCTGCAAAATGACTGGGTAGAATTACTTCATCCTTGGGATTCCAGGGGGTTGAAATTTCCTCAGAAATTATAGGAAATTCATGGAGGAGTTCTAAAGGATATTCCAAAGCTCCAAGGTGGGAAAGCAGGCTAGGGATACTATATTTTATTTTATTTTATTTTCTTATTAAGCCCAGACTTTCTTAGTAACAACTCTAGGCAATTGGGATTAACTAACTTGCCCAAGTTCACACAGCTAGGAAGAAATTGAGACCAGATTTGAATGCAGGTCCTCCTGATTCCAGGACCAATACTCTTATCCATTGAGATACCTACCTGTTCCCAGGTTGAGAGTTTTTTCTTTTAAACCCATACCTTCTGTCTTAGAATCAATACCGTGCATTGGTTCTAAGGCAGAAGAGCAGTAATGGCTAGGCAATAGGGGTTAAGTGACTTGCCCAGAGTCACACAGCTAGGAAGTGTCTGAGGTCATATATGAACCTAGGACTTCCCATCTCTAGGCCTGGCTCTCAATCTACTAAGGTCCAGAAAAGAGAAGTGACTTGTCATATAGATAAAAATCCAGTTCTCTTGATATTATAGTACTATAGCACTTGGCTCTTTTTTATGCTTACCATTATGTATTCTTCACCCTACCCCTTTCCCCTCTGGTTGGATGTCCCCAATTCCAAAGTCTCCAAAATGAAAGCCAATTCTTCAGTGGAAAGTTGAGTCAGAATTGTCTTCTCAGACCATAAACACCTTCCTCCTTCCAATCTCAAAACAATTTATAGTTCTTCCTACAAGACAGCTGAAGAAACTGAGCCTACACTACTTAGGGAGTTATACTCACCCCCTATTAAGAAATAAGAAGTCACTTTGAACTTTTATTGTATAGTCAACATATGGACACTAAGGTTTAGCTAGCAAATGTGTCACCATATGTGACATAAGTCTGTGTGTAACCAGTGCTTCTAAATCACTTTTTGACCTGTGTGGACAACAGAGGACCCAGAACATTTCTCAAGGGGAAAACAAAATTGAATTCACCAGAAGTAAGATGGCTCTGATCCTCCTTTCTGGGAAAGAAGATGATACTTACTGTTGAAAGTATACAGCTCTGAGTTCACTCTGGCAGGAAAACATAAGATAAGATAGAGGAGGAAAAGCTATCTATATACTACAGTATCTGGAGCTGACTTCTCTTCCTTCCACTGACCTTGAAGAGGGACTTTCTGGTGACCATGGGGGAAATGGGGATGAACAGCTATTGCTAATTAGTTCGGACTACTGAGTTTCCATGAGAAAGCAAGGGGTAGCCTAGGCTACCACTGGAAAAAAATAGATGTTCAAGCTACTGCTATTAAGGCTGCCCACCCAAAAAAAAAAAAAACTCAAATAGCTGGTGTTCAAGATAATCAGAGTCCAGTATTAAGGGGGAGATTCTAATCCTAGAGATTTTCTCCTCTGAGATGATTTCCAATTTAGCCTATGTCTTGTTTGTTCATAGTTGTTTGCCTTTTATCTCCTCCATTGGACTGTGAAATTCCTTTAAGGTAGAGACTATTTTTGCCTTTCTTTTTTTTTTCTAAACCCTCACCTTCCTTCTTAGAATTAATAGTGTATTGATTCCAAAGCAGAAGAATGATAGGCAATGGGGATTAAGTGACTTGCCCAGGGTCACACAGTTAGGAAGTGTCTGAATCTAGATTTGAACCCAGGACCTCTGAGTTTGGCTTTCAATCCACTGAGCCACCTAGCTGCCCCCTTTTGCCTTTCTTTATATCTTTAGCACTGGACTCCATACCTGACACACAGAAGGCATTTAATAAATGTTTTTTGACTTGGCACGATGTTATGGAGAATAAAGATCATAAAGAGAAAGGATCCAAAATTGAAGACTGACAGCTATTAGTGAATCTCATTAGCCTTTGGAGTTAAAGAAGATTGAGTCCTTTTTCTACTTTCCCTTATTTCTAGTGTATATGCCTTAAACGAAAGCAGAAAGTCCCTTTCCTTATTTTTCCCCCATAAGTTTTAGGTTTAGGCAGTTCAAAAATACTTCTACCCATCTCAGAAGATATGGAAGGGCAAGTGGAGGTTTGGCTCCAGTTGAAGAACTATATCTCCATTTAGGTGTATTTGATCTATTTCCTTTCACTTTCTACATATGTAGTAAACTATCTTAACAAATAAGAATAATAACTAACACTTATATAGCACTTATTATGTGCCAAGCACTGTGCTAAAAAGCTTTATAACTATCTCATTTGATCTTCAGAATAGTGAAGGTAGGTGCTATTATTATCCCTATTTTATGCATAATATAAAAGATTGAATCTGTGAATGTGGGAAAACATGACCTAAGAAAGGAGAGCATAGATAGTCTTGAGGCTCATGAGTTACATACAGATCATAGATTTTACATTTTTTTCATATTCTAAGTAATAAATCCCTTCATTCCCTGGATTAACTCTGGACATGGCTAATAGGGATAGAATGAAACTTTCCAGGGCCATTGTTGAAGTCATAAACATAACAGCAAAAAATTATTCTAGGTATCTACAAACTTAGCCAGTGACTGGTGGAGATACAGCAGTTTTTGTTGTTGTTTTCAGAAAAGAAACAAAAACTTTTCCACACAATGCACAGGGACACTGACAGAACAACTAGGCTGGCATAGTCATTTCAGTAGGCAACCCAGATACTTCAATCCCTTAGTTGGATAATAAATATAGTGACATGCTACCTTCCCGTAGGCTTACTGAAGGCAGAACTCGTCACACAAGCAGATTTAGATTGCAGTGTCACAAGTGTCATGTGATTTCTGCAATGTTGCAAGAATCTTGGACATAACAGTCAAATTTAATTTTCTTTAGTATTGGTTTGAACATACTACTATGTGTAGTTATGTTTAGTTGGGCACATTATTAAGTGTCATAATATTTAGATGTTTATAGATTTCTGCCATATATTCATAGGTATTTACTGATGTTTGTTCTCATTAGATTGTGAGTCCCTCAAATGGATGATGTCTTCCTCAGCTTTTCTATTTCAGTATAGATAATACTATAATATTGTGCCAGGGTTTGAGTTTGAAATAAATGGTGATGACTAATTGAGAAATCTCTCTAGTGAGAAGTAACTCACCATCAAGGGTCAAGATTTCAAAGTTTATGAGGAGGAAACACTTACCTCCTATCATGGAGAGAGGGCATAGGCTGAAGAGATGCTTTGAGATATAAGTTAGAGCCTCTTGCTCCCAAACTCTGAAAGGTCATGATAATCTCTTGTAGTTTGGGGCACCACACAAAGGTGTTATCGCCACCTGTTAAGTCAAAGGACATAGGGCCGTGATGATGAACCTATGGCACAGGTGCCAAAGATGGCATGCAGAGTGCCCTCTGTGGATATATGGCTGCCCTTTCCCCCTTCCCCCCCCCCCCCGAGTTTGTTTCTAGAAAGGCAGTGGGACTCAGGTGGATCTGCTCCCCTCCCTCTTTCCACTGTGCCTGTTGACATTTTTTCACATCCCCTGCCCCTCTGCCCAGCAGCCCAAAGAGAGTGCACAGCAGGTAAGGTGGACAGCTCACAGGTAGCAGAGCTGGAGAGGAGCAGAGTGCTTGGGTCACATCCTTATCCCTCCCTACACTCCTTCACTTCATCCAGCCCTCTGTCCAGTAGACCAATGGGAGCATGTTCTCTCTCCTCTGTGTGGGATAAGTGGGGCAGAGCACAACTGGCACTCAGTGGGGGGGAGGAGCACATGGGCACAGTACTTGGTCTGGGGAGTGGAGTAGGGGTTGGTCCCAGTACTTTATCTCCAAAAGGTTCACCATCACAGACATGGGTTATTACCTTAGTTAGATAAGAGAAGACCCTTAGGAAAAAAAGTTAAAGAATGTTATCACCAGTACTCCTGGCAGAAGTTTTTATTAACTCACAATTCCTGGATCCCATTTTTAAACATCTATTCCAAGGAAATCAAAGACAGAAAGGGCCCACATACACCATATGACCAAAAAAGTCATATCATCCTTTTTTGCAACAACAAAAAAAAAACTAGGAGCAAAGCAAGTGCCCATTGTTTGGTGAAAGGATGAAAAAACTGTCACATGTGAATGTTATAGAATGCTATTGTGCCATAAAAAAATGAAGAATGTGAAGAAATCAAAGAAACATGGGGCAACTTACTAGAAATCATGAAGAACAATATACATGTCATAATACATAACAATGGGAATGAAAACACTAAAAGGAAGCCAGACTAAGATAATTTGTTGTGATAAATCATATTCCCGGAGTCTAATGAAATATAATTCCTTCCTTTAAGTAGAGGTAGATGTTAAATCAGTCAATTTTGTTTAATTATTTTTCTTTGTTACAAGGGAAAATATAATGTGTATGTTGAGGGATGGGTGATGCATGACGACTATGGAATAAAAAATAAAAAGCATCACAAACTTCTTTTAAAGAACTGCATAAGTTCCTTTTGTTATCTTGATAACAGTGGAAGGGGGGATTAAAAGCGAATAAAGGAATGGTGTGAGAGATAGACTTAAGAGTGTGTGGTAGAGATGATCACTGATGAGTTAGAATCCATTTATCTCTCCTCCCCCTCATCAAAGGATTCAAGAGGGGGTATCCCTGTGATGATGTTTGAGCAGGGATGGACTGAGACCATTGCCCAGACAAGAGGCTTCTCTGTAGGATGAGGAATAGACTTCAGCTCTGGATTTTGACTTAGACCAAAGCTTACTAGACAGCCTTTCCTAGTTCCCTCTTTCTCCCCTCTTATTCTTTCTTATCCTCTAAAAGACAACCTTAATCTGACTGATTTCTCAGAAGGGGTGATTTATTAAACATGAACAGGGAGGGTTAGAAAGGAGGGATTAGGAAACCCTAAGAGACACCCTGGCAGTTTGTGTCTTCTCTGCTCAGCTGAGTCAAACAGCTATGGTTTCTGTGTTCTTCTTTTTCTCTAAACTATCTACTAGACTACACTAAAATCAGGTTGCTAGTGTCTTTCTTGGGAAGGTACAGGTTGGGACAAGTCTTCAGGGTGACCCCCATGAGGTTTCGGGGTTGAACATCCCTCACCAGCAGATGATGGTCACTCTGCTTTGATTGATGTTCAGGTGAATTCAGGGATGCTTTCTGATCCTCCAGTACAAGGGGAAGTTGAGGAAAACCTCCGGTATCCCAGTGATGGGTCCCAAGCCCAGGTCTTCGACTCCCATCTCCCTCAGAGTCCAGAGAGCAAAGACCCCCTCCTTTGTTCTATTTCCCACAAGCCTCTTTGTTCCTTCCAACTGTCATACTCCTGTCCTTGCTTGCAACATTACAAATGGTCCCTTTCTGTGCCAAGCTTATTCCTACACTCTACACTATACACATCAATGTAATCTATTTGTAAGGTTTGGGGTAGTAGCAATTGCTCAATAGTTATACTACAATGTTGCCATTTGGGAAGGATACTTATTCCATAACTATCACTTGGGAAAAGTGAACTAAACTATTGACCAAAAAAAGAAACCAAGGATTTGAAATAAAAATATCTCAAAAAAGTTGCAAGATATAGCAGAGTTACATGTTATATAGAGTTGAGAATAGTAGTAAAAATGATGACCAATCATAATTAATCTCTGAATATTCTGGTTCTTCCATTTGTATACCAATCAAATCCTTGCCTCCTGGTTCATAGCCTAAAAAGTCTAAACAAAATATATTCCTAGCAGGAATAGATAAGGCAATGGCTGTGAATTTTGCTGAACTGATTTAACTAGATTAGTAAAACACAAATATTATTATTAGAACAAAGGGAAAAAATCAGTCTTTTTCTTGAGAAAATTTACAGATAGAAGAACAGAAAAATAAAATACAATGTGCTATACACTTTCCCAAATGGCAGGCATCAACATGCACAGGAAACTGCCCTGCCTCAACCTGCCAACCTTGCAAATAACAAAGTATGTGACTTCTAAAAAAATTCCATGTGCCACTCATGGAATAAGTATAAGATCCTCTCATTTTTACTGAATGGTCTTATCTGAATTTCCTACTATTATCTGAGTCTTGGTTTCCCCTTCTGTGAGAAGGAAATATTTTACTTCTAGAAAGATACATAAATACCTAAGAGCAAGAAATAAACTTGACCAACAGGTACCTGAATAGGAGAGAAACTGAAAAGAAGTGACAACTAATGAAATTAAATAATTTAACTCTGACAAGAACTTTGATACCTTAAAATGGGTAGATTGCCATGGCTAGATTATCATTTAAGAACTCAAACCCCAGTGTTCAGGCAACATTTCAAAAAAAAACTTAAACCTCTTATAAACATTAGCAGAGAAGAACTCAAACTCTACAGACTTCCAGAGAGTAAAGACTTAACAGACTACATCCTCATCTCTACAGCTAATCTATAAGCAATGAAGCCTGGCTCTTTAAAAAGCCAAGCCATTTTGAAGCAATGGAATTACTCACGTTGAATTTCCCTTGTGCTAGAGGCATCAAAGCAGAATGATGACTACTAAAGGAATAGTGATACATTTAGGGAAAGGAAAAACTCCTAAAACTCAGTAAGGGAACTCTGATAATCTACTGATGGTAGGGTCAAAGAGCATGGAAAACAAGCAGAGGACTAAATCAAAGGGCTTCCATCAGCTGGTTGTTGCCATGTTCATTAATTTGGATCTATATTTGAGGTTAGACAAGCTACAGGACAATCTAATTGGATTCCCAAAGAAGAAAATACTTTCATGTATTTGCTTAATTCCTTCCTCCAGTTTGACAGAGGCAATAACATTGTTACTCTCTCCACAGAGATGTTAAGTTAACTGATTCTGGTGAAGCCACATAGATAGATTTTAGCCACATAGATAGAAATGTGTTTGCAATGACTTCTAATGGACCTCAGTGGTCATCTGGTCTAATCCACACACCAAATGAATACCATAACATCATAACCAATGATTGTCCAGCTTCTACTTGAGGATCTCCAAAGATGGTGAACCTGCCTCTTGAGCCTCTTGAGGCAACTCATTCCACTTGTGGACAGCTCAAATTGTTAGAAAGTTTTTCCCAACAGGAGGACTGTATTTACCTCTTTGCAACTTCTTCCATTGTTCTTGATTTGGGTCCCTCTTCTGGAAACAAATGTAAATGTAATATCTGATCTTTCCTTGGCATGATGTGTGTGTGTGTGTGTGTGTGTGTGTGTGTGTGTGTGTGTGTGTTTAGCAACCTTCAAGTTTTAAAGGGAATACTGGGGTAGAGAAAAGTGGATATGCACACTATGCAGCCATTCTAAAGGTCTCATGACTTCTGGCTTCCTGAAGACCTCATCTCTTACCCTGAATGACTCCCCAGAATCTCCTTGTCCAGAGAGAAGTTTGAATGCTTCTATCAAAGGGGCTTAAAGAAAGGGACATAACAAAGAGCATAGATTGGAGTGCCCAGAGGAAGTAGGGACCTTTTTCCTGGGAATTCAGAATGAGTAGGTAGGTGTCAGCTCAACCTGGCTCTCTGAAGAGAAGGCAAAGTGACTGGTTACCTTCTTTTTCTCTGGCATACTTTTTGTTATTTCATAAATAATTATAAATTAAGACACAGTATCCAGAGAATTTTAATCATTATCATATGTGTATGTATGTGTGTGCATGTGTGTGTATGTATGTGCAGAGAGACAGATAGACAAACAAACAGAGACAGCCAGAGAGAGTTTCTGTCTGTGGAAAAGCTTTTGGTGTCGCAAATGAATGTTTTATTTGGAGTCACAAGACCGAAGATCAAATCCTACCCCTGACACTGAGTAGCTGTGTTGCAAGTAATTCAACCTCTCTGAGTTTGTTTCCTTATTTGTAAAATAAGGTTAATAACACTTATACAGGTTTATATATAGGGAAAGCATTATATAAATACCAATTTTTTTAAGGAAGTATGTAAGTAGAGAAATTATATGGAATGAGATGCTAGGTCAGGTAACAAATAAAAGAGAGGACTAGACATTTTTTCTGATCTTCATGGCCTTTCAAATTTCTACAAAATAGAAATTATGGTGTAGAAATAAAGTGATTTCAGCAATAAACCAAGAACCAAAAGGAAGTTAATAAAAACAAACCCAAACTCCATGAACTGTCACCTAACTCTAGCTCATCACAGTTCTGGTAGCAAGGCTATATAAACTTACCTGACCCATGAACATAGAACAAAATGTAATCTTACACACTAATCTCCTGGGTAGAATGGAAGAGCTCTGAGAAACAGAGGGGACAAGTCAGGACACTGTGTGTGTACAGCCCGGGATGAGAGGAGAGAAAGGTGCAGGGATGTGTGAGATTCCACTAAGCCTATGGGAAAGAGCCCAGCATTTACCTGGGACCAGTTCCATCTTTCCCAAAAATTACTTGGGGCAAAGACCTAGCCTGGAGAAATATGAATTGCCTAGCTACTGAGATGCTTTGAGATCCAGCCATTAAGGAAACCATCTTGAGAGGGGAGTGTAAAGCGTAAATTTAGGGTTGAGACTGAATGTAAAAATTATTGGTTGCCAAGGATTTAATTTCTTAAATCCTAAATTAAACACTCAAGTCAGGATTGAACTTTATGGTGATTTAATTACAATAGGAAGAAGAAATTAAGAAGGGGGGGGGGGGAAGAGTTAATTTAAATTGCTCCGGCTCAGGCTGAGCCAGGCAGGAGTTCAAGGTCTTGGCCAAGGGGGCCTCCCCTGAGAGCCAAGAGAGAGCCAAGGGAAAAGGGAGTCAGTCTTATCATTCACCACGTGACCGTCTCAAGGAAGCTGTCTGAGGGAGCTCCTCCAGGCTCGAGTTCTAGGATCAATCTCCACAGGAAGTGACAAGAACTCCAAAGGCAGTTCTCTACATCACTTCCTGTGTCTCACATGTGCCAATGGTGGCTCAAGCTTGGCTTAGGACAGCCCAAGGGACAGTCAGTTGTTTCTGATTTGTCACTTGCTAGCATATGCCAGTGTAGTGTGGGTATGTACATTCCTGGGTACTAGACTAAGCAAGATGGAGAAAATCTAAAAATCACAGGAGGGAGTCAGAAAGTGAACAGTAGAGAAAAATAAGAGAGAAAAATATTGAAATTTTCAAAGGTTTCAGGAGGAAGAAAACTCAAAGACTTTGATCATAAGCAGATAAACCAATAGGGAAAACATTAGCAACAGAAAGAAATATGTTTCCTAGATCTAATAAACAAATTCAGGCATCTATGAATAAATACTGTAAAACAAAGGGAAATGATTCAGTGCTTAATGAGGCAATACCCATGGATTAGGAGGAGAACCATAACATACTATTCTTGAGTGACTTAAAAGAGAAATGAGAATTGTGAGATCAGAATTTATGGAATTGAAGACAGGAAATGTAGAAACAATTTAAGGATTAATCCACAAGTTGAGGGGGGAAAGCCTGAAACAGAACACACATAAAAAAACCTAAGGGGGGGGGGGCAGCTAGGTGGCATAGTAGATACAGCACCAAACCTGGAGTCAGAAGGATTGGATAAGAAAAGAAAACTTCACAATCTGTTTTAACAAATACATTTTGTTATACCACTACTAGGTCTGTATCCCAAAGAGATCCAAAAGAGAGAGAGAGAGAGAGAGAAAGACCTATTTGTACAAAAATATTTATAGCAGCTCCATTTGTGGTAACAAAGAATTGTAAAATTGACAGGAAGTCCATCAATTGGGGAATGATTGAACAAGTTGGGGTATATGATTGTAATGGAATATCATTGTGCTGTAAGAAAGATTTCAGAAAAACCTGAAAAGACTTGCATGAACTGATGCAAAGAACTAAGAGCAGAACCAGAAGAACATTATACACAGAGACAACAATCTTATATGATGATCAACTGTAAATGAGAACTAATATTAGGATTACAATGATCCAAAATAACTCCTAAGAATTTAGGATGAAAAAAAAAAACATTTTACAATTACAGAGAAAGAACTGATGGAATCTGAACATAGATTGAAGTTTACCATCTTTCAGCTTATTTTCTTCATGGTGTGTGTGTGTGTGTGTGTGTGTGTGTGTGTGCGCGCATGATAGCTCTTCTCCCACAATATGATGAATTTGGAAATATAGATAGCATGATAGCACAGGTATAATATATCAAATTGCTTATTATTTCAGGGAGTGGGAAACAGAGGGAGGTAGGAAAAGAGACAATTTAGAACTTAAAATACTAGAAAATGAATGTTGAAAATTGTTTTTATGGATAACTGGGAAGAAATAAAACATTATTGAACTAAAAAAAAAGTGAGAGATTGCTCATAGGGAAGCAATGATACCATGGGAAGTCAGCTGGTCTAGAGTCAAAGGACCTCACTGTGCTTCCTTGCTCTGCCTCCTGATCTCTTTACAATGTTGGTCACAGCCTTTAACTTTTGTTACCTTTGTGATCCTCAGTTTCCTCGTCTGTAAAAATGAGGGATTGAATTAAATGTCTTCTGAGGGGGCAACTGGGTAGCTCAGTGGATTGAGAGCCAGCTCTAGAGATGGGAGGTCCTAGGTTCAAATCTGGCCTCAAACACTTCCCAGTTGTGTGACCCTGGGCAAGTCACTTGACCCCCATTGCCTAGCCCTTACCACTCTTCTGCCTTGGAGCCAATACACAGTATTGACTCCAAGATGGAAGGTAAGGGTTTAAAAAAAAAATGTCTTCTGAAGTCCACTCCAACTCTATGGTCTTATGACTATGAGTAGGTGACTTCTGCAGTCCCTAAGAATGACAGCCTTTCAGGTGTTTATATATGTGTGTATGTATATGTGTGTATATAAATTACTTGAGTTTGCTCTGAAAAAAGACATTTAAAAATGGACACATATAGAATAAACCTGAGGGACTAGAAAAAATGTTCTACTATGCATCATGTAAATAAAAAAACACAGAAGTTGCAATCATATTATTTGACGCTATAAAAAACAAACATTAAAAAATGAAAAAAAGGATAAATAAGAAAATTACATTCTGCTAAAAGGAACCATAAACAAAGAACCAATAGTATTATTGTGTCTTTCATGAGTCTTCGTGACTCCAGAGGAAGCATTTTATCCACTGTTTCACCTACCTGTTCTAACATTAAGCTTATATTACTCCAAATGCCTTTAAGCATCCAAATTTATAAGGGAAACCATTAAGTGAATCACAAGAATACATAGCCAACAACATAATAGTGAGAGGAGATTTCAAACTACATTGAATAAAAAGCTTTCAAAAAATAGGGACCTAGCAAAATTAAAACCATGTGGAAACAAGATGAGGTATATATCACCCATATCACTCCTATCTGCTACTAGAATTATCCCAAAGATCTTGTCAGAGAATCTACAGAACTTAAACAGAATCTGAAAAGGAACTGAAAGGACCTCAGAGGTCATCAATGCCCCTCATTTTACAGATAAGCAGAAACACTGACTACATTCAAGTAAACTGTGCATCCCAGTTTTCCTGAGCCCTACATGTCCAGAGTAAGTTTTCTGGAGAGCAGAGACAAGAGAAGGAATGCAGAGAGGGTGCCAGGACTCATGTCACTGACCTAGGGTAGCCTTGAGATGTCATGCCCCCTTTTCACCACTTAGTTTCACAACTGTCTTCCCAGAGTTGTGTGGTGAAAGTGAAACATTAGAGAAAGACTTGATGGAGCCTTCTGGTAACTCCTAGGGAGGTTTAATTTTGAAAACACTGAAACTTGAAAATAAGGATATTGGGCCTCAAACATCTGGGTAACAGTTCATCTCCAACCTCTCCTATTCCTCTGTTCTAATAGTTGTTTTGTCTGGAAACTGTTCCTTTAAGCAACATTCTCAGGATTACTTGAACATTACAGGACTTCAGGGGGACAAGCTGTGAGAGAAGGGTCATATCTAATATAAAAGTGGTTTTTCCATCTGTGCCAGAGAAACAGCCATGATTTTACATAAGTCAACAGCTCTTGAACTCATACAGAAGCTACCCACACAGCTCAGCAGGAAGCAGGAAACAACATAAAGAAAAGAATGATCCCACCTGAGAGTACCACCCCCAGGAACGCTCCTGCTCACTATTCTCCTCTGTCTCCATCCTCTCCTCATATACACTCCTTATGATCTTGACCATAGGGAATAGGGAAAAACTCATTGCTGGTTTCACCTGAAATAAATTGTGTGCCTTATGGGGAACACAACAGGGAGCCAGAACCCACATGGCTGCTGTCTGCTCCCTCCTGGAGTGAGTTGCTAGGGAGTGTTTCCTTGTATTACGACCTCAGGGAGGCCAGATGCAATACTGCTGTCCTGTTGGGTCCTTCTTCCCTAGAGGTTAGAACAGACTCTGACCACAGGCTCTCCATCCCCAGGATCAGACTTATAACACAATGTGGAAAAGAAATTATAGGATTAAAAATCAGTTTGACGAATATAAACGATCCCCACAATCATCCTATGCTTCTTCCATTCATGACTGAACTGCCTATGCTAGGGGCTTTCACTCACTCTTCTACTCAACTCTCACAATCTGGCTTCCAATTGAAACTGCTCCCTCCTAAGTCATCAATTATCTCTTAATTGCCAAACCTAATAATGGCCTTTTCTCAGTCCTCATCCTTTCTGACCTGTCTACAGCCTTTGGCACTGTTGATTATACTCTCCTTCTCTATACAATACTGTGTTCTTCATTTGTTTTTATGAAGCTGATTTTTTTCCACAGTTCTCTTCCTATCAATCTGACCACCCCAGTCTCCTTTGCTGAATCTTCATCCAAGTCATGCCCAACCAGGAGTGTCTCCCCTGGTTCTGTGCTGAGCCTTATTCTCTTTTCCTTCAATTCTATCTCACATAGTGATCTCATTTACTTTGTATCAACTCTATTCAGATGATTTCTGGATATGTTATCTAATTATAATCTTGCTCCTGAGTTCCAGTTCCTCAGAGCCAAGTGCCTTTTGGATGTCTCTATCTGAATGTCCTATTGGCACCTTAAACACCACATGCCCAAAGTGGAATTCATTACTTCCCCCACTCCCTTTCAAACTCTCCCCTGTTCTCAACTTCCCTATTTCCTGTTGATGGCACTTCCATTCTTACAGTCACAAAACATCACCATCTTTCTAGGCTCCTCACCATCCTCACCCCACATATCCAACTGTTGTCAAATCTTTGTTGTTTCTGTCTTTACATCTTATGTTTTTCCCCTTCTCTACACTCATATGGCAACAACTCTGCCTAATGTCTTCGTTACCTTCTGCTCAAACTATTGCAATTACCTTCTAATTGATAACCCTGTCTCAACTCTCCACTCCAAATCCTCCTCCACTCAACTGCCAGTGACTTTTCTAAATGATACATCTGTCCATGTCAATCCTCTAACTGTAGTTGTCCTCCTATTGCATCCAGATCAAATATAAAATCCTGTTTGGTATCCAAAGCCTTATCCAACCTGGTCTCATCCTGCCTCTCCAGTCTTCTTACAAAAATTTTTTGCTCTGTCCCATGTACTTTATGATCCAGCTGCAGAGCCCTATTAGCTGTTGTTTTTTTCACAGGGTACTCTATTTCCTAACTCCATGCCTTTTCACTGGCCATCCCCCAAGCTTGAAACATTTTCCCTTTCACCTTGGCCTCCTAGCTTTCCTAACATCCTTCAACACTCATCTCAAGGGAGTTAACAGCCAGAAGTACAATGGAGCTCCTCCCCACAACTCCTCCCCATAGCTGCACACACACACACACACACACATATACACACATACACACGTGCACACACGCATATACACCTCTTCCATATAAATCTAGAAAAAATATCAGATCAAGTCCTGACTGTGACATTAAAGGAAAAAAAAACAGTCATTTTTTTTCATCTCTGGTTGGTATAGAGAGACAAAGGAGTCTGCAGATACTGGAGATGGGATCTAACCAGTGTTGGCCTCCTAAGAAGCATTCTATCTAGCACTGGAAGATGCCAAAGGCAAAAAGAGGGCCTGGATCCAGCAGGAAAGGGATAGAACTTGTTCAGGTGCAAGAATAGATCCCAATTAGCAGCTTTGTTGCTCACTATCTAGGTCTGAGTCACAAATCCAGGGATGAATGAAGAGAAGATCTTGAGTTGGTATTTTAGGGTGAGTGGTATTCATCAGCCCCAGGCTGTGCACTGAATGAGAAGCAAATTCAGAAGGGGGGGGGCAGCTATGTGACTCTGACTCCAGGTACAGGGTTTCATTTCCAACTTCAGCCCAGTTTAAAACTAGCTGTGGAATAACCAACGCAGAAATCCCAGAGTAAATGATAATTTCCCAATCGGCCTTTCTGTCACGAATCCAGCAGAGCTTTCTAGTTGCCTGATAGTAGCTGAGGCCAACAGAAGTCTACTGGAAGTTCAACTAGGGCAAGCCCACAAACATTGCTCAGACCCAAAACCAGTTCAACAATTTGCATAGCTCCGACTGGGAGGACAGAGTCAAACTTTACCTTAGATCAATTAGACCACTCTAGAAGCACGGAAGACTTCAGGTCCCCAGACTGAACTATCTTTGAGATATCACAATAAAGAGCTACTATAGTGACAGGGTGCTGGAGACACAATTCCAGAAGAAGAGCTACAGACATCTAAAAGCAAACCTTCAAAGACAAATAGCTTGGGCAGAACATCAACTAGAATTCCTGGAAGAATTGAAAAAAATTAAGAATATTTTCATAATCAAACACTAATATAACGTATGTCAGATTATTTACTACCTCAGGGAAGGGGAGGAAGAGAATCTGAATTGCAAAATGTCAGAAAAAATTGCCTAAAATTATTTCTACATGGAATAAGTAAAATTCAATTAAAAGGCAAAAGCAAAAAAGAATATTTTCATAATTGGAATGCAGGACCTAGGGGGAAAGATTTGGGGGGGGGGGGAATGAATGTTATGGAAATTGGAATTGTAAAGGGAATTAACAACTTGGTACAAGATGTACCAAGCTTGCCCAAGCAACAGATTCCCTAAGCATAAGAATGGGCCAAATAGAAGCTAATGACTCCTGAGACAAGAAGAAATAATTTTTAAGTCAAAAGAGTGAAAAATAGAAGAAAATGGATGGTATCTCAGCAAAAATAACTGTCCTAGAAAACATATTGTGAAGAGAAAATCTATGACTAATTGGATTACCTAAAGACCATGACCAAAAAGAGAGCCTAAACATCACAGAAGATCATAGAAATCATAAAAGAAAACTGGCCAAATCTCTTAGAACGAAAGAGAAAGGTGGAAATAAAAAGAATCAACCAGTTGCCTTCTTAAGGAAATCCCCAGATCAAAATATCCAATAGTATTATATTCAGGAGTGTGCTGATAAATATTTAATAACTGACTTTGAAGGGGGCAGCTGGGTAGCTCAGTGGATTGAGAGCCAGGCCTAGAGATGGGAGATCCTGGGTTCAAATCTAGCCTCAGACACTTCCCAGCTGTGTGACCCTGGGCAAGTCACTTAACCCCCATTTGCCTAGCCCCTACCACTCTTCTGCCTTGGAGCCAATACACAGTATTGACTCCAAGATGTAAGGTTTTCCAAAAATAAGTTAATAAATAAGTAACTGACGTTGAGGGGAGGGGGTAGAAACATACTCCTACAAGACTTTTTAAAAAATCCTTACCTTCTATCAGTATTGGTTCCAAGGCAAAAGACCAGTAAACATTAGGCAATTGTTATTAAGTTATTTGCTCAGGGTCAAACAGCTTAGGAAGTATCTGAGGCCACATTTGAACTCAGGTCTTTTGGGCTCCAGATTTGGCTCTCTATTCACCGAGTCTCCCTTCTTGATAGACTTTTAAGTTAAATCAGCATTATTAACAATTTTCCCACTTTCTTAAGTCTAGACAATAAACAATACACAAAAGTCAAGTCCTGCTTTGCAGTATTTGCCAATAACTGAAGTCTAAATGCTCATGCTGAAAGTTTAACAATTTGTTCCTTCAGGCCAGTTTTGAGTTGGCTCTAACACATCCCTGATTATAGCCAAAATTCAGAGTTTTCAGTCAAATTTTAAAATTCTGCAAGTATTCAGAAAGAAAGAATTGAAGTATTGATGAGTCAGTCAGGATTATACATGATTTAGCAACCACAGAGGTTAAATTGTAATATTCCAGAAGGCAAAGGATATAGGCATACAATCAAGAATAACTTATTCAAGGCAGCTAGATGACTTAATACATCCACTGAGAGATAGGTCCTGGGTTCAAATATGGCCTCAGAGACTTCCTAGCTATGTGACCTTGAGTAAGTCACTTAACCCTAAGTGACTAGTCTATACTGCTCTAATGCCTTGGAAGATATTAGCATAGATTCTAAGACATAATGTAAGAGTTTTTTTATAATTTTAATTTTAAAATATAGTAATTTATTCAGAAAAACTAAAGGTATCCTATAGTAGGAGGAAATGGGTTTTTAATGAAATAGAGGACTTCCAAGCATTCTGTATAAAAAGACCAGGGTGGCAGAGAAACTTTGAAATATAAACATGGGAATCAAGAGAAACATAAAAAAAAAGTAAGTATATGGTACTAAACCATTTTTATTCCAAGAGATGATAGACAAGTCTCCTCAGAACTTTATTACAATTAGAGGTCACAGAGGGAGTTCAATTAGGCAGAAACCCTAGGAATAGTTCTGCTATGTTTTGATAATTAAAAAAAATGAAAAGGGAGGATAAAAGGAATATGCTAGGAGAAGAAAAGGGAGAGGCAGGATAGGGAAAATTATCTCACATAATCAGGGTGAGCAAATAAAAAGTCTATATAAACCATGAGAAAAATGTGGGGGAAATGGTCTATAATTGATCTTCACTCTCATCTGAACTGGTCAAAAGAAGGAAGAATACACCTGCACATACACACACACACACACACACACACACACACACACACACACACACACACAGAATTGGGTATGGAAATACATTTCACTCAATAGAAAAACAGAAAGGAAAAGGATTAAGGGAAACAGATGAATAAGAGGAAGATGAAGGGAAGAATTAGTCTTTTTTAAAAAACAAACCCTTACCTTCTATCTTAGAGTCAATACTATATATTGGTTCCAAGGCAAAAGAGTGATACAGGCTAGGCAATGGAGTTTAAATGACTTGCCCAGGATCACACAGCTAGGAAGTATCTGAGATCAGATCTAAACCCAGGACTCAGGACTTCCTTTCTCTAAGACTGGCTCTCAATTCACTGAGCCACCAAGCTGTTCCCTAGGATTAGTTTTTAAGCAAAGAAAACTCCTCCTGGCAAAGTTGACCAAAAAAAAAAAAGGAAAATGACAGATGCTGGTAGAGGGGCTATGAGAAAACACGTTTTATTAATATATTTCTGGTAAAGCTGTGAACTGGTCCAACCAATCTGGAAAGCAACTTGGGACTCTACCCAAAAAGCTATGAAACTGTGAATACCCTTTGACCCAGTGATATCACTATTAGATCTATACTACGAAGAGATTTTTTTTTTAAGGGGGAGGACTCATGAGCAAGAATACTTTCAGCAGCTCTTTTTGTGCTCAGATAAAAAGATAGTCTTTTTTTTTTTTAAAGCTTACCCTCTGTCTTAGCATCAGTTCTAAAATTCTAAGACAGAAGAGTGGAAAAGGCTAGGCAATTGGAGTTAAATGAATTTCCCAGGGTCATACAGCTAGAAGTCTGAAGCCACATTTGAACTCAGGTCCTCCCAACTCCAGGCCTGGCTCTCTATACATTGTACAACTTCAGCTACCCCAAGGCACAATCTTCATTATCATTTGGGTTTCACTCCTGACTCTCTGACCTTTCTCCACCATGCCAAAGAAACTTTCTCAACCTAGAAGTTCACTTCACCACTGGATTTCCTCTCATTGGAAATACTCTGGGTCTCTGGGGCCCCTTTGTCTGATTGGCTAGTTCCAATTCCATTTTAAGGTAACTGCCCAGTTTAGTTAGGTCTTCATTCCCCTCCAGGTTTCTTGACACTGGATTTTCTTTATTTTATCATGGCCCCACTTGGGTACCTTTACCTTCCCACTTGTCAACTTTTTAAGCTTCTTTTTATGTGTTATCTTCTCCCATTAGAATTTAAGCTCCTCAAGGTTAAGGATAATCTTTCCTTTTGTTTGTATTTGTATTTCCAGGACTTAGCACAGTGCTTGGCACATAGTAACCACTTAATAAATGCTTACTGGCTTTACTTGACTTCATAAAGAATTGGAATTTGAGGGATTGCCCATCAATGATGGAAAATTATGATTTTGGATATGATAGAAATACTATTGCCGGGGCAGCTGGGTAGCTCAGTGGATTGAGAGCCAGGCCTCTAGAGACGGGAGGTCCTAGGTTCAAATCTGACCTCAGATACTTCCCAGCTGTGTGACCCTTGGCAAGTTACTTGACCCCCATTGCCTAGCCCTTACCACTCTTCTGCCTTGGAGCCAATACACAGTATTGACTCCAAGAAGGAAGGTAAGGGTTTTTATAAAAAAAATTAAAAAAAATACTATTGCTGTAAAAAGTTATTTAAGAGGTGATTTTAGAGAAACCTGAGAAGACATGTATGAACTGATGCAAAATAAAGTCAGAAGAACCAAGAGAATATATAATAGTAATATTGTAAAGACAAGTTTGAAAGACTTGGGAATTCTGATCAATGCAAAAACCAGTCATGATTCCAGAGGATTTACAATGAAATATGATATCCACTTCTTGATAAGGTCATCATCCCAAGAATATACCTTGAGACATTTTTTTATAGGACTAGTGTGGGAATTTATTTTGCTTGACTATACATGTTTGTAAAAAAGGGCTGTTTCTCTTTTTTTTCACAATATAGGAGATGGAACAGAAAGAGGATGGAGATAAGGTAGATTTAAAATTTAAAAAAAAGGTACAAATCACATCCCACCTTTTACAAGAGGCCTTTCCAAATTGTTTCCCCCATCCCTAACTCCTGTTCAGGGTCTTCCCTCTAAGATTACTTTCCATTTATTATATGTATTAAATGTAGTTATTGATATGTGGTATGTTTCCCTCCCCCCCCCCCCCACCTTCCCCATTAGAAAGTAAATCTTTGAGAGAGCATGGACTGTCTTTTTTAAAACTTTTCTTTGTATCCCCAAGTTTAACAAAGGGCCTGGTACATATAGGCATTTGATAAATGCTTTATTTCTAATTAACTAAATTACAAGTTGGCTCTAGGAAATGAGGGAAGTGTTCCTCTTTTTGGTGACATTGACACCTTTGGCAGTTTAATGAATCTTGTTAGACCCTTCTCAGAATTTAAATAATTGAGGGAAATCCTAAATTTCAATTAGAGATTAGTGAAAATAAAGAAGTAATCTTTTTTCCCCCCTATCCAAGGTATGAACTCCCAGAAATCTATTCAAAGATCCTTTGGAGATCTGTGAGGCCCAGGATAAGACCTGCTATAGAGATTCAAATTTGGCCCAGGTCCTAACAGAAACACATATTTGAAGAAACTGCAGTGTTTGAACTCTCCTAATTTCTTCCCTTTGGACCTCCCCCTTATCTTTAAATGTTCTTGTATATTATTTCTTCCTTCCTTTCCCCTGTATTATTCCTGTTGGCTCTCCTTTATTTTCAAGCTTTTTCTTTCTTGCCACAGGTAGTAGAGCCTTTCCTCATAGCCCTGTCAACCTCTCCATCTTATCTTTTACCTAATCTACGGCCTCCCCCCCTTCATGCCTTCTCTACATGTTACAGGGTGATTGTTTTTTTTATACTGTAATGCATTCCCCAGGTCACCTCTCTTCTCCCCTGTCCTCTGTAATTCACACCACTACCTGGTGTCACTTAACACCAAACAGCATTTCAGGGCCCCCAGTGTGCAGAATAAAGTTGCATTGTACAATCTAGTGGAACCACTCCTTCCTTTCCACTTGAAAACTCCCCCTAAGGGGATTTGCATGCTATTCTCTAGGTCCCTCTTTAAAGCCTTGTATTCTAATGTGAACATATCCAATTCCTTTAGACAACACCCACTCTGACCCTGCCTACATTTGTGTTGCTTTTCTTGGAGCCGGAGAAATCAATGAATTCTCTGTAAAGTCAGAATTTTGTCTGAGAGAGGGAAGAGTGAACCATCCCTTCCAGGTTTTTAAAGAAGGGAGAGTACTTGAGAGATTAGGCTAAACTAAAGAGCCACTAGGTGATAGACTAGTGGGCCCAAATTCTCATCAAGATAGGGATTTTATGTTGAGTCAGGAATATCCTGTAAATTAAAGACCTGGAATTTCACAGTTCACCTGGAATGTTACAATTCCTTCCATAACTGCAATACACAGCCTGTCCATAACTTATAGTCTTGCAGAGTGGAGTAGGGGCTTTGAGAGCTTAATTGACTTATCCAGAGTTGTGTACCTAAAGGTAGGATTTGGACTTAGATCCTCCTTATTCCAAATCCAAGACTCTATGGGTTATCCATATGCTGCCCCACTGATTTCTGGAATAATTCCAGAATATCAAACTACAAAAATAGGTCTTTAGAGTAGAGATTCTCAAAAAGTCCATGAACATTTTTAAAAATTGATAATTAAATTTCAACATAATTGATTTACTCTGTAATCTTGTTAATTTTATTTTATACATTTAAAATATGATTCTGATAAAGTGCCTATATCTTTTACTAGATGACATAAAAAGAGTTTATGAAAAAAAAAAAGGATAAGTCTCCACCAACACCATGGGCTTCAATGAACAATCCCAGTAGTGAAGCAGAGGGAAAGGTATTTTTAAACTAAATAGGGAAGTAAGTTAGAGATCAACTTAGGGCAGTGATGGTAAATCTTTTAGACAATGGATGCTATGCCCCTCCCCTGCCCCCCAGAGACCTGTTGCCATGCCTCTTCCCCCACCCATTACTCCACAAGGGGAGGAAGAAAGAGCTCCTGTTGGGCTGCTAGGCAGAGGGGTAGGTGATATGAAAAAAATGTCATCAGGTACTGTGGAGAGCAGAAAGGGAGCACCTTCACCAAAGTTCTAGCAGGCAACAGTACTTTCATGCCCAAAGAGAGAGCTCTGTCTTCCTTCTTTGGCATCCATGCCACAGATTTGCCATCATAGCTTTAGCATCTGTAGGGGAAATCACTTCTGCTCTACAGTTCAACCAAAATTTAGAAAAATTCCTATCGATGCCTAGATCTCTAGTTACGACACTGTTTACAAATGTTCATCCAACAAACAACAATAATCCATCCAAAAGAAGAAGTCAAACAGTGGTCTGCTGGTTTATCTTTTTTAAAGTGTTTTGAGAAACTTAAAGTGAGGTATGGCAATGATTTTAACTATTCTGCTGCTTCCCAAGCTATATAAAAAATGGAGCAAAATAAAAAGCAATAGAAGATACTGAATGAGCTGACCAAAAGTCCCTACAATGTACACTCTCCTCTGGGATGGTATGTGACCCTTCAATAAAAGTAGTGTCATAATTTCCAGATCTGGGGGCAACAGATAGGTAGTAAATATTATCATCTCCGTTAGACAAAAAGGAATATGATAGCACTCAAAGAATTTGGCTGATCTGAGGAAATAACACCCACGTTAGCCCTCTTATCACTAGCTGGCACTGTTTCCCTTCCCCATGGTATTGGTTGGACAAGTTTCAGAAAATATTCATAGCAATTCCTTTGATACAAACTGCTCCAGAAATTATTTTTTTCCAAATATGGAGTTTGTTTGGGCTAGGTTAGAATGCAGCTATACTTCACTTTGGACATCAGACACATTTCCAAAAATATGTATGAAGCAGGTTTGCCCACTGTCTTATGTGACATTTGCAGAACTAATATCTCGTCAAAGATATTGACCACTACTAAAACCACCATTTCCAAAGCCTGCTGTCATCACCACTGAACTGTTCAGTAATGGATAACCAAAACTGCTCCCCTCTCTCTTGAAGCTATTGCCCTTCTTGTTGAAATCCCAGTAACAGTCCTAACAACAATGGCTCTCTTGTAAAAGGGCCTTTGGCATTTGGTAAACAACAGTAAGAGCCATGCAGTTGTTGGTTTGGCATCCTAGTGCCTTCAAAAAGAAAAACCTGTCCATAAAAACTATAGTATTCTCCAGCACTCCTGAATAGGAAAAACAATTTATGACCTATTCTCTCTGATTTGGGGGGTGTAATGGAGAGGTTTGGTGGTGGAAAAGAGAAAACAGGATCCAGGTAAGACAGCTGATGTTTTAAGGTTGGCTCAGAGAGAAGAGAGGAGGTTTTGAAGAATTTCCCCCTTCAGCCTTCCCTCCTCAGCTATGGCTGCTCTCACAGATTGGCTCTTGCCCCCCTCCACTACTAGAGCCTAAAAGGTTTCTTCTCAGAAAGATGTCTCTTCCCCCTTCAAGCTGTTCCACTCACATAAGTAAAATGTGGGAAAGGATAACCACTTTTAATACAAATTAAGTCAACTAGGGTAATACAAAGAAAATGGCTGGCCAGAAAAAAATGGGAAAGGAAAATGAGGAAGGGTGCCCTTTAATTACCCCTTTTCTCCTCCCTCCTCAAGTTTGGGGAACTCAGGCTTTGGCAGCCTGAGCCCCCTGAGAGATAGTCAGGTTGACTGACTCTGGGTTTGGCCCCCTGGCCACAGTTCAGCCCCAGGGCACCAGGAGCTGTGAGGTAAAGTTTTTGACAAAGGCTCAGAATATCTTCTTCAGATATTCCTTCAGTTTGGGAATGGGGGGGGGGGGGGGAGAATGTCCAGTCACCAGGAGAGGAAAGAGATGGATATATCCCAAGAGAAAGGCTTGGCCAGACCTCTCCTCCTAGGCTTCTCAATGTTGGGAGCTACCCCACTGAAATCCCAGCCAGAATCTTCTGTCTTCTCAACATTCCAGACCTCCTGGGACCCCTCCCCTGTTGAGGTGAGCAGATCCACAAAAAACTCTTCAGCCTGGCACTTTTCCTATGTGCAAACTCTCTGCCACAGGGAGGGGGTTACCTACATGAGTTTCTTGGTATCTCTTTTACCATTCTTCAGAACTATTATGGTGAGATTAAGAGTAGTGGTCTATTTAATCCATCATACTATACTATAGGCCTAAAGGGCAGCAAGCCTAGGGTATATTACAGTTATTCCTAAAAGCACTGGGGAAGGCAAAAGCAAACAGTCTGTCATGGACAAAATGACCAATTAAACTCACATTACCCTTGTGAGTTCATGGCAGGAGTTTTTAATTCCTCTTGAGAGAGCCAGCCCCTTTGTTTTTTTCCCTCTTTCACTTCCCCTCCAACATGAAGAATTCCATTTACCTTCTACCCTGCTGCTTCCTTCTGAATTAAAGATGTTTCCCATATCCTTATAAAGCTAAATTTATTAGCTTTATAGGGAGCAGTAACTCTTCCTTGAGATCTTTTCTATTCTATTTTCAAGTCTGTTGTTGCCCAGTATGATTCCAGGGCAGATTCACAGGGTCACACAGCTGGGAAGTATCTGAGGTCAAATTTGAACCTAGGACCTCCCATCTCTAGGCCTGACTCTCAATCCACTGAGCCATGCAGCTGCCCCGATTTATTACATTCTTTAAAAAAAAAAACACTTAACTTCTATCTTAGAAACAATACTAAGTATCAGTTCCAAGATAGAAGAGTGGTAAGGGCTAGGCAACTGGGGCTAAATGACTTGTTCAGGGTCACACTGCTGTGTCTGAGGACAGATTTGAACCCAAGGCTTCCCATCTCCAGGCATAGTTCTCTATCCACTGAACCATCTAGTTGCCCCTTGCTACATTCTTAAGTTGCTTAAGAGAAGCAGCAAACCCAGATCTAGGGAGGAAAAAAGCCCTACTGTACTTGTATGCTCTCTTCCCAACAATATTTAAGGTATTGTGTTGCCCTGGATGCTACATTTTGGACAGGACATTAATAAAATGAAGAATAGCCAGAAGATAGGAAAGAGCCTTGCAATCAAGCCATATGAAAAGAGTTGACAGAACAGGAGGTGTTTAATTCAGAGAAAAGATGACTCTGGGGATATGTTGATAGTGATCTTTAGGTATTTCAGGGCTATCATAAGGAAGGGGATTTAGACTTTTTCTTCTTGGCCTCAAAGGCATGAATAGAAGTAATGGGTAAAAACTAAAGGCAGGTAGATTTAAGATTGATGTAAAGCTAACAATTAGAACTATCCAAGAGCAGAGTAGGCTCCCTCCAGTGATAGTAGGTTTCCCTTCTCTAGTTTTCAAGCAAAGGCAAAATGACCATTTGTCAGCCATTTGTAGAAGGTATTCCTTTCTTCAGGGGATTTTTTTAACTAGATGGCCTCTGAAGTCCTCCCCATGATGTCCCTGTATGCCCTCAGCTGATTGGACCATTCATCCTGCTGCTTCCTCTATAGAATCATAGGACCATAGCCTGACTGAGTTAACTAACACCTCTTGAATAATTCTGCTGACCAAATGTTCCATAGAGTGATTCAATTCTCCAGGGCTGTATTACCCCTTGTAGAACTGTTAACACCAAGTTTCTGAACCTGCAATGCTGAAGATTAGATTAAAACTGAATCCATGATGAACCTACCAAGGTGTGGTCACTTGGCAAGGTCCTGATCAAAATAATCAGCCATTTTCTTTCTATAAGACAGACTAAAGAATAAACATATTCACTACATAGCATTTCCTTCACCCTTAGAATCTAAGAATTATAGACAATATAAAAGCTAAAAAATTGCCACCCTTATACTTGTAGGAAAACTAAGATGTGTGGATGAGGGAGATAACTTGAAAATAAAAAGATAAATCAATGGAACAAGATCACAGAATTGAGGAGTCCTGCCTTCCAGGTCAAGGTACCCTAAATGAATAGAAACACTGTTATCACATTAGTGTCCTACAAATACTTTAGATTTTCCAGAAATTCCGTGAACCTTAATTTGTATCTGGCAGACCTGGGTCTAGTTAATCATTTTAAAATGTTTCTGTTTTTTTGCCAAAGACTTTGATCAAGTTCTATAGATCCATAGTGATATTCCTAAAGTTCTGATCTGCCCTTGTTACCCACCTACTCCATAAATTCCCATAGCTCTCTATTACCTCTGGGATCAAATAAAAACTCCTCCATTTGGTATTTAGAGCACTTTACAATCTGGTTCCAGCTTAATTTTCCAGTCTTATTATACCTTACTCCCTTTCATACATTCTGTGATCAATTCAAATTGGCCTTCTTATTGCTCCTCATATATTTATTCTATCTCCAATCTCCATACTTCTGCAAATGGTTGTCCCACATGCCTTAAACCTTATGCCTCAAAGAATCCCTAGTTTCATTTAAGATTCAGTTTGGGAACTACCATCTGCATGAAGCCTTTTCTGACTTCTCATACCTGCTAGTTCCTTCTCTCCCCTTCCCAACAATTACCTTTACTTTGAATATATATTGGAAGAGAAGTTTGTTCAGGGAGTCTCTGATTAATTAAATATCTCCAATCATTTTAATAAAATTACAGGGCACAAAAAAAATTAAAAGGCATGGAATTTTGTTAGAAAAAAGCATGTCTCATGGAGCTACACATTTGCTCTGGATCCTGGTTGAGGGTTATGGGACAACAAAGCAATTGCATACTGACCCTTGTGACTGGAAAGATTGTGTAAAAACTGATGGGTGACTGAGCTTCATAGGGAAGAGATTCTTGTGTAAGAACCTCTCTTCCTTATATAAACTATATTAGACTCTTTACCTTCTCAGGGAGGAGGAAGAGAATCTGGATCACAAAATGTTGGATAACAATTATTTAAATTTTTTTCTACATATAATTGAAATAAGATTTAAGGGGAAAAAAAGAATCTCTTCTCCTTAGCGCTCTTTAATAGCAATGGAAATGAGTCTACCCCTCTCTCTTTGGCTTTTCTCTTTGGGGTTTATTTTCCAGGGCTTTCTTTTCCTCGAACTTCTTGCTAGGGGAAAAGGATTTCTCTCCATTCTCTCTTCCTACTCCCCTGCAAATGGCAACTTGCTTGGGGTACACATAGCAATTTTGATCAGCTTGTCTAGGTGAATTTGTTATCCCTGACTGCCTTTTGCTCTGAGTGTATACTTTTCTAAAAGGGATCCTGATGATGAACACAATTTCAGAAAGAGCTTGAAAGACCTACATGAACTGAATCAGTGTGGAAAAACCAGAACCAGGAGAACTTTGTACATGGTAACAGCAATACTGTGGAATGATCAAATGTGATAGACTTAGCTATTCTCATCAATACAAGGATCCAGGACATTTCTGAGGGACTTAAGAAAAAGAATGCTATTCACCTCCAAAGACAGAACTGTTGGAGTATGAGTGCAGATAAAAACATATGATTAATAACTTGATTTGGGGGCATATGATTTGGGATTTTGGTTTTACAAAATTATTTGCTTGTAAACATGATTATTTGGTTTTACATGATAATACAGGTATAATACAGATTGAATTGCTTGCCAGCTCTGAAAGTGGGAAGAGAAGGAAGAGAGACAATTTGGATCATCTAACTTCAGAAAACGTATGTGGAAATTTGTTATTAAAATAAAAAACCCAAATAAAGTAAAAAATAAAATAAAAGAGATCCTGTTATTCACATTTTGCCAAAACTCCAGCTATGAACCATTCCTTACCCTTGTTTTACAGATTTCCTCAGAGTTAATCCCTAGAGAGTAGTAGGTCAAAGAACTAGAAAAGACCCAATTTTCCTCTTTAAGATCAGTAACCAAACATCCCCTCTAGAATAAATTCCTGTTTATGTGAGCCCAGAGTACACTGGGCTTTTAATCACACACACACACATACGTTTGTATGTGTATGTATATGTATGTATGTGTACATCTATACATACAGGATAGATTATATGCCCTGTATATGTGCATGTTATCTCCTCCCAAACTCCTTGAGGACAGTGATTGTTTTACTTTTGTCCTTGTATCCCTAACACCAAGCACAAAAACATGTGTTTGATAAATGTTTACTGAAGGATAGATTGACCCTGTGTGAACTACTTAGATCTCTGAGCCTCAACTTTTTTTTTAAACCCTTACTTTTGGTCTAAGAATCAATACTATGTATTGTTTCCAAAGCAGAAGATGGATAAAGGCTAGGCAATAGGGGTTAAGTGACTTGCCTAGGCTCACACAGCTACGAAGTGTTTGAGGTTAAATTTGAACCCAGGATCTCCCATCTCTAAGCCTGGCTCTCTATCCACTAAGCAACCCAACTTTTTCAACTATAAAGTGGGGAATAACGATAGTACCAATTTCACAGGGTTTTCCTAATGCTCAAATGAGAACAGGAGTATAAAATGCTTTGCACACTTAAAAACACTACATAAAGGCAAGTTCTTGTTATAATTAAATTCCACAAAATTGCCATCCACAATCCTCTAAAACTATGGAGCAAAAGTCTTCTAATAATCTAAATGGTTTTCACTTTGTCCCCTGCTAAGAGGAGAGTGAGGGGAGTCAGCAACAAATGTGCCACTGATGGAAAAGGCAAAGAAAGGCAGGATACTGCTTCTAATTCTGCTGGAGAAAATCGTAAGATAATGCAAATGAGGAAAGGGAAAAAAGAAACTTCTATGTTCTTTAAAAGGGCAGGCATGCTGCAAAGAAGACTGCAGCCAGACAGAAAAGGGCAGGATGGACTATGAGGTCAAGGGTTATGAACAGAGAGAATGCAGAGATTGTTGCTAGTCAGAAGTGAACAGAACAGGCGAATGGGGGAGGGATAAAAGTGAAAAAAATAAATGCAGTATTTTAATTTGTCAAGCCATTGACTACCTTACCAGAAGAGGAAAGACAAAAGGGGAATATGGTATATTATCTTCACTGAGTTCTCTGTTCTTTTTAGCAAGTTGACACTCACTGACTTCCTACAGCTTTTCTAGACAGAGAGAATTCTAAATGTTTCCTTAATTCCCCAACTTCATTCTTTCCACTCACATTTACAGCAAATAATGTAGCTTTCCAATTTACTGAGAAGACTTGAGGCCATCCAACAGGTACTTGGACTCTTCTCAAATCATTGTATACTCTATCCCTCTACTGTTCACTTTAATTTTTTTTTTTTATTTTAACTCTTACCTTCTGTCTTAGAATGGATCCCAAGTATTGGTTCCAAGGCAGAAGAATGGCAAGGGCTAGGCAATGGGGGTTAAGTGATTTGCCCAAAGTCACACAGCTAGGAGTATCTCAAGGCCAGATCTGAAGCCAGGACCTCCTGTCTCCAGATTTAATTTTCTATCTACTGAGCTACTTAGCTGCCCCACACTCCTCACTTCTTGGTAAGGCTAACTGTTGTTCAGTGTTTTCAGTCCTGACCAGTTCTAAAGAGGTTTACCATTTCTTTCTCCAGCTCATTTTACACATGAGGAAACTGAGGCAAATAGTGTTAAGTGACTTGCCCAGGGGTCACACAGCTAATAAGTATCTGAGTTCAGATTTGAATTCATAGCTTCCTGACTCTAGGTTGGGCACTATCCACTATATCACTTAGCTGCCTTTAAGGTTAATTCTGCTTACTCCCTAATCCCCTTGATCCTATTGCCTCCATATATAAGACAATCAATCCATCTCTTGCATGCATTATCAAATGTGTTTTAAATTTTACACATGTTTTCCTCAACCTTATGGAGTAAATAGTGCAAATAGGATCACTGAGTCATCCATTTAGAGACAGAAGGGACCTCAGAGGGCATCTAGTTCAACTTTCTCAACTCTCTCTGTTTCATACAGACAAGGAAAGAGAAGCCAAGAAAAATCTGTGACTTGGCCAAGTTCCCAAGATTAGGAATCATCGTCAGGATAGGGATCTTGCACTCCTGTCCCATGAGCACAAACCCAGTGCTCTTTCCACTTCACCACATTTCTATGTCCTATCATGCCTGTAATATGCTATCTTGGAAAGCTGTAGAATCATAAAGGATTTTGAGTTCAAATTTTGCCTCTGAACTTGGGGATTTTGTGACTCTTGAGGTAAGTCAATTACTCTCCCTAGACCCTAAAATGCAGGGTGGGGTGGGTTAGGGTGGGGATGAGCAGGGTTTGAATTCATGGTCCCTTCCACCTCCTATCCCCAGATGACACCAAATGTCTGGAGCCCTTCTCACCACACCCTGATGCCTCTAATAGGAAAGAAATCTCTTGCTTTCCATATGCCTATCTCAGTTCCCATCTCCCCAATTCCCTTTGCCTTTGACCCTTCCCTGCTGACCAGCCAAAGTTCTATTTTGTTTCCTCCCATTCAAGGCCAGACTTCCTTAAAAAATTGCCTCTCCTACCTCACCACTCACCCCATATTTCAACTGAAAGTGTTCTCTTTCAAGGTCACTGAACTCCTAATCACCAAATTTCCTAATCACCAAATTCCTTTATACAATTCAATAGTCATTAAGCATCTACTTTGTATAGAAGACAGGAATGCAGTAGAGGTAGATAACAAAATTTAGATAAGATCCCAGCCTCAGATTTCCACTCCCTAGACCCCTTTCTCTTTTCTTTCCATATTCTTTCCCTCCACATTCAGTTCCAAAGCTTCAACTATTACCTTTTAAAAACATGGGTACCAAATCAGTAACTGACCCCTGACCCATGCTCTAGGATCCACACTTCCTACAACTTTTACGACATCTCTGACCAGGAATTGAACATCAATCCAAAGCCAATTTTACTTATTATCTTTTCTCAAAACTCAATTTTACATCTGACCACTATTTCTATCTGTAATTGACACCAGTCACCCAGTCTCTAGTGTTCCAAATCTTGGTGAATAAATAGTATCTGACTTTCCTCTCTTCCTCTTTCTTTCTTTCTTTCTTTCTTTCATTCATTCATTCATTCATTCATTCTCTATCGATCTATTGAGCTATCTATATATCTGTTTAAAACCCTTACCTTCCATCTTGGAATCAATACTATTCCAAAGCAGAAGAGTGATAAGGGCTAGGAAATGGGGGGTTAAGTGACTTGCCCAGGGTCACATAGCTAGGAAGTATCTGAGGCCACATTTGAACTCAGGACCTCCCATATCTGGGCCTGAGTCTCAAACCACTGAGCTACCTAGCTGCCCCCTCCCTCTTTCCTTTACTATCCACCATGGAAGCTAATAGAAAATGAAAAGAGAAATTTGTAAAGTCCTAAGAATTCTAATGTTGCAGTACCATAAATCTGGTAAAAGCTTTGACTATAATCTGCTTGGACTATCTCAATAGCTTCCTTAAAAGCCTTTTTCTTTCTACTTTCTCTCTTTCTAACCAACTTCATGTTACTACTACTGGGTTTATCTTCTTGGATGCTCTTAGCCACAACATTTCTCACTTCAAAATGGCTCCCAATGCCTACTAAGCAAAACTCTAATCCCTTAACATGGGATGCTCTCCATGCCCAGAGTACTTCTCCATCTTCACATCTTAGAGTCCCTAGCCATTCAAAGCCCTTCACAATCTGGTGTTCCCCTCCTTTATCTAATTTATCAGCATTTCCTCAGACTACTTCATTGCACATAACTACTATAGTCAAAAGTGGATTATTATGATCTCCCAGGAATAACCTTTGTTTTATTGCTTCCTTGATTCTGTTCACACTATTCTCAATACCTATAGTGCTCTTTGCTGTTGGATTCCTACCTATTCTCCAAAAATACCTACTCCAGGAAGCCTTCCAAAATGTTCCTAGTTGGTAATAATTTTCCCCCTTGGACTTCAGAGTATTTGATTTGCACTTCTTTTCTGTATCAATGTATAATTTGTTTTATAATTATTTTCCTGCATGTAATAACTATTTTTTTAGGATGAAAAGCTCCATGGGGGTTTTGATTTCTCTATCTTCCCTTTGAAAAGCTAGTAAATTTAGCAGTAGAAGGCCCATGGGAGTCAGATTAGCAATATGCTTTAATTACATGATAGATTAGAGTAGACAAGAATGATGAACAAAAGTAGTTACTTTGAGCCTCTAACAAGGAAATACAGGAAGAAAAGGAAATAAAGGGCTTGGATGCCTCCTCTGCCTCTGATAACTTCCTTGTATCTTGACCTTATGGAATTCAAAGACTCTCAAGTGTGGGGCTAAGCTCCCCAAATCTGGCTAGTTCTTATCAGACCACCCTGGACCAACTAGCCTTCCAGCTTTCTCAGCCTTTACTTCACCCCCAGAATGGTCAGATGTTTCTTAGTACCTGAGTGGCCCAAGACAAGCAATTGCCTTTTACCAAAGAGCTGTCACTTTCCTTTGCCCACATATTGGCCATTGATCTTAGGATATAGCAGTGCCATATCTACCTGGTAGACTTTTGCCACCACAATTGTATCTGCACTGACTAACCACACTCAGATCTATTCCAATTCCATTTCCTCTGTTTAGGGGAAATATTTCACCTCTAGGGCTACACAGGATCAAGCCCATCTCCCAGGCCTTCCATTTGCTCTATTATTACCAGGCAACAGACTGCAGTGAGCATTAGAATGGTCTTCTCAAAGACCAGCTTTGTTTGATGATTCCTGACTTTGCCAAATGGACTGACTTTCCTTGCAAAAGCAGTGTCTACCCTCAGTCACTACCACCACTACCAGTAAAAGGCTAGCACCTCCTTAATGCCAGCCATAAGTATGAAGGAGCAGATGGCCTTTGAATGCATATATTCTTAATGGTTGTAATCTAGAAAAAGAGACTATTCTGTTTTTGCCATTTGCTTCGTTGACTCAGTCTCTACAAATCTTGTGCTTGGGATTAATGGGCATCTGGCCTAGAACACACCTACCCCATGTCAATGCCAACCTGGCATCCTCCAAGGTTTTAATTGCTCAGTCTCTCCCCTTTTCTTATGTAGAAGAGTAGATGGAAAAAAAAGGGAAAGGCCCATTATTTCAGTCAAATTCAGCTGAGTTTTCCTTTTATATACAACCAATTCTACAGAAGGCCAGAAAGAGGCACACCCTCACAACCTGAAAATTCAACCATTCAAAATCTGAAAAGGGCAAGCCCTTACATTTCAGTCTCTTTTATGGCCCCTAACATCCTGTAATTTTATCTAGTGGATAAGGTTGGGGGTGGAGGGTGGGAAGAATGACTCAGTAGAGCAAGGGTCCTCTGCTGCCCCCCTGCTACAGTAGGAAGAACTTGTAATCCAGGACAGTAATCCATTTGTAGGTTTCTCCACATCAGGACATAACTCAAAGCCCTAAAGGTTCAATTAAATCTATATTCAAGTTTCAGAGAACAAATTTGGAGAGATCAGAAGCCTATGGGCCCCTGCCTGAAGACACCAATTAGCATCCACATTATGCTACAATGCTACCAAACCAGATTTTTCACTACAGAAAATGTTCTAGTCAAAAATTGTTTATTTCTCAACCTCTCTTTTATCTGTCCCCTCTAGTATATCTCCACTCCTGTCACCAGCTCTTACCTGAATTATTGCATTATCTCTGATTTAGTAGTAATAATAATAATAATAATAACTAGCATTTATATGGTGATAATCATGATAGTCACTTTAGTCACTAAGCACTTTATCCAATTTGATCCTCACAACAACCCTGGGAAGTCTGTGCTATTATTATCCCAAGTTGAGGAAGCTGAGGTGGAAATTAGGTGACTTGCCCAAGGTCCCAGAGCCAGTTAAGTATTGAAAGTAGATTTGAACTCAAGATCTTCCTGTCTTCAGGCCTAAGCACTCTATCTACTGCATCACCTAGCTGCCACCCAGGATGAAACTCTTCAATTCATCCTCTCCACAGCTGCCAAAATGATACTCCTAAAACAAAAATCTGTTTCACTCACCTACTTACAAATAGCTTGGTGGCTCCCTATTGCCCCTAGGATCATACATGAACTCCTCTTTTTGGCATCTAAATCCCTTCACAGAAAGCTCTAGTCTTTCTTTCCAAGTTTACTACATATTACTCCCCTTCTACACTCCACCACCCGGCCAATATGGATATCCTACTCATTATTTTGAACATGCAAAGGGCTTTCTGCCTTTGGTACAAGCTTTCCCCCTATGCTAGGAATGCACTTCCTACTCAGCCACTAAAATCCAAAACTTCCTTCAAGGCTTAAGCCACCTTTGACAGAAGGTCTTTCCTGACCAGCTCCTTTAGTGCCTCCCCATCTCTGAAATTACCATGACTTTCCTTTAAATGGGTTTTGTATGCACTTAAATGGGCACATGTTTCTTCCAACAGAAAAAAGCCCTTCAAGGTAAGAATTGTCACTTGTAGCCTTCTGTGTACATTAATCAGTGTGACTGGGCTCATAGGTCTTTCATATCCAAAGCACACAATAGAGATCCGATACTAACCAGCTCGCCGGGAGAGTCCATCCATACTGAGATTCCAGAGGACACGGAAGGCTCCTGCTGAAGTCTCTATCGGCCATGCCAGTAGCTTGTAAGAGGGAAAAAATAGGTTGTCAGGGACATTCCCATGTGACAGTGTAGGGTTCTTACTATTTCTGGTCCCCAGTCTATTCAGTCATTCATCTTTTTCTACAGAGAACTAAGTAAATGCGTTTGGGAAAAAAAATTCTTACCTTCTTTCTTAGAATCAACACTAAATATCAGTTCCAAGGCAGAAGAGCAATAAGGGCTAGGCAATCTGGGTTAAATGACTTGCCCAGAGTCACATGGCCAGAAAGTATCTGAGGTCAAATTTGAACCCAGGACTTTCCCATCTCTAGACCTGGCTCTCAGTCCATTGAGTCACCTAGGTGCCCTGAAGTAAGTATATGTTAAGTGCATATAGTAAAGAACCCCAAAATAAAATTAGTCATTAAATAGTAATAGTATATCCCCATACTTCCTTTCATTTTCTTTTTGTGTGTTGTCTTCCCCCATTAACTGTGAGCTCCTTGTGAGCAGAAGACTATCTTTCTTTTTCTTATTTATATCCATTGCCCTTAGTACAGTGCTTGGTATACAATATGCACTTAATAAATTGTTATTGAACTGAAGTAGATTATTTTGAGGTTGGTATTCCACTGAACGTGTCTGAAGAGTCTCCCTGATGGTACATAAACAGTGTAAGTCTTTCAGGTGTCACTCATCTGAGTCAAAGAACCCCAATCCACAAACCACTTGAGTCTGCAGGCCATACTTTGAGATATGGAGAGTACAGATATGGCTTTATGATCTGGCACAAAAACCAAGCCTGTCCAGATTATCTTCAATTAAGCCATGGGCATCCAAGAAGGAAATCATGAATGTCCAACTCTATTATTTCACCAAACCTGATTCTCTATTGAACTCTATTATCATTTAAAATTAAAATGTTATTTTATTTGCAAATTCTATTAACTTTTCAAAAAAACCTTAGTAACAATTGATTAATATTAATAAAGAATAAAGTATATAAAACAAAGAATAAGATCATACCAAAAAGTTTTACCATTGTATTTGTTGTAAAACCAAACAAAAAATGTATTTGCTCTATGTGTTCTTCCAATTTCATCTGAAGTTCTATTACCTTTGGCTTTGTTTTCACATATACTGGTGTACTTCTTATCGTATTCAACTCTTTGTGACCCCCATTTGGAGTTTTCTTGGCAGAGATAATGGAGTGGTTTACTAGACCTTTCTCCAGCTCATTTTATTGAGGAATTGAGGCAAACGGGGTTAAATGATTGGCCGGAGGTCACACATCTAGTAAATGTCTGAGACCAGATTTGAACTTAAGATGGGTCTTCCTGACTCTAGACCCGGTGCTCTATCCATTGTGTCACCTAGCTACCCATTTATATTGGTGTAATCAACTGTTTTAATTAAAATAGGAATCAATCCTTAGATTTTAATAAGTTTATTAAGATTATATGGATAGGTAGAAGAAGGGAAAGAAGATGAGAGAGAAAGAAGAGGGAGCCCTAATCTTAGTCAATACCACTTTGTATACCTTCATATAGATATGTCCCTATTTCCTAGTATTCTTCATTTTTATTATCTGTTGATATTGTAGTATTCAACACCATACTTCATTTCACTGGACACATAGGATGTTTGTACTTTTTTTGACTAAAATAAATGAGGGCTATGAATTTTTGGTATATATGAATATTTTAATTCTTTTTTTCTTTGTAGTTTTTGGATCATGTCTTAGCAATGTGGGAGTGGGGAATATAATGACTTCTGTTTTGGACTTGTGGAATTTGAGAGATCTCTGGGACCCCAAACTAGATATATCCAAAGGTGACTGATGGTGAAGGTTTGAAGTTTAAGGGAGGGACTGGGGCTAGAATTGCACATGTGGGAATCCTCAACATATTAATGATAATAAACCCAAAAGAGAAGAGAGAAGAGTAGAAGTCTTAAGATAGAGCCTTGGTAAACAAACACCCAGACTTAAAGGGCAGGATCTGGAGAAGAAAATAACAAAGAAGACCAAGGAAACCTTAGGCAGGTAAGAGAACCAGGAGAGAGGAGAATAATGAAAGATGGAAAGGAGAGAGAATGCAGGAGAGAGGGGTCAACTGTCAAATCCAGCAGATAGGTCAAGAAGTATGAGGAAAGGGGGGAAAGGCCTTGTCAGATTTGGCAATTAAGTGAGCACTGGTGCATATTGAGAGAGCATTTGCAGTTGAATAATGAGGCTGCAAAAGGGGAAGGAGTAAGGAGATAGAGGCAATGAATATAAACAAGCTTTTGCAGGAATTTGGCTGAGAAAAGGAGAATATAGGGCCCCAGCTTTAGGGAATGGTAGTCTAGTGAAAGTTTTGTAAGGATGGGGGAGAATTTGACATGCTTGAAGGCTGCCTACCTGTGGTGGTGGTGGGAGTGACATTGTCAGATCTGATCTTTAGGAAGATCATTTTAGTAGTTACTTAGAAAAGATGCTTTAGGGGGCAGCTGGGTTGCTCAGTGGACTGAGAGCCAGGCCTAGAGAAGGGAGGTCCTAATTTCAAATCTGACCTCTGACATGTCCTAGCTGTGTGACCCTTAACCCCCATTGTCTAACTCTTACCATCCTTCTGTCTTGGAACCATTACACAGTGTTAGTTCTAAGAAGATAAGGGTTTTTAAAAAAAGATAGTTTGAAGCAAGGAGACTAATTAAAGTCTCTCAGACTATTGCAATAGTTCATATGAGAAGTTGAGCTGATGTGGTGCCTGCCTACAATGGTCCTACTTTGCATCACTATTTGGAGGTAGGAGAAAAGTCAGGTCCTGGGAAAAGGAAAGGAAAACATACTTGTTTTTGAAGTGGTGATGCAACATGAGGAATATGATATTGCATCACAGCACTGGTATAATCCATATTTGCTGCCTTGGAGAGGGAAAGAATCTGAATTGCAAAATGTCCAATAAAAACTGTCAAAAATTATTTCAACATGTAATTGAAAGAAGATGAAAAATAGTTTAAAAAAAAAAAGAAGAAATATAGGAGCAGGAAGGTGGCTTGGTGGATAGAATGCCAGGCTTGGAATTGGGGAAGACCTAGGTTTGAATCCAGCCTCAAACACTTTCTAGCTGTGTGATCTTGGGTAAGTCACTTAATCCCTATTGCCTAGCCCAGGGGGGTCCCCAAACTTTTTACACAGGGGGCTAGTTCATTGTCCCTCAGACCACTGGAGGGCCAGACTATAAAAACCTAACCCTAACCTTAACCCTAACCCAGCAGCAGGTACGCACTGTAAACCTTAAAATTTCTTAGACTTATGAATGTTGGAAATTTCCCCATTGGGAAATTTCATACTTGGAAAATTTTCCTACTGATAGTAAGAACTCTATTGGAATATGAACCCCCTTGGCATGGGAGGATCCTTCTCCTCCCTACCTAAGACTACTTTAGGACAGAAACCTTTTGCTAAACAATGGAAAGGGATTTGACCTATGCTTAAGCATAGAACAGGAAGTTCTTTGAGTCATGATTGATTTTAGAATTGATACAATAGAGATACTTGGAATGACAGAACCAGGTCTTGAAACTACAATCTCCACCCTACTCAGAGTAACAGGATTTAGGAAGGGCTGCAGCAAGGATCAAGATTTAATTATTTGAGAATATGACCTTCAACAGACATGTGCAAAGGGGCAGACCTCTGGGCGGTCCTGGGTTAAGCTAGAGCCACCATTGGCACAGGGAAGACATGGACAGTGATTGGTAGATGTGAGAACTGAGGGGAGGGAACTTAGATGGTTTCCTTAAAGATAGCGGGGTCTGAGGACTGGGGGGGTCAAGAGGTTTTGCTCTGAGCGAGGTGGCTCTGAGGGAGGACTGAGGAGGTTGCTCTGTTAGAGGACCAGGAGAGAAGGCTGGCTCTGAAGGAGGGGAATTCTCTGGAAACATTTCTTGAAAGGAGACTCTCTTGAAGGTGGAGCCTGAGGTTGGCATGAGAAGCCTTACCTAGAGAGATCTTGGGGTGAGTGATAAAACCAACTGACTGATTTATTCATTCTTATTCCTTTCTTACTTTCTCTCTTTTTCTATTGATTAATCAGTGTATTATAAATTAAATTTCTCGCTTGGGCATATTCATAAATTGGGAATATATTCCCTGGTGACCATTTTATATTTATATAAAACCAAGGCACAGTAGAAAACATATTTCAGCGGTCATAATTGTTATATATTTCCCTTGCTCCCGAAACATTTTAATTATCACAGTTTATGGCTCCCACTCTCTTATCTACAACTATTTAACACTAAAAACTATTTTAAATCTAACAGCACAGTCCAGAATCCCCTCCCCCAGATCACTGCTCACCATGCTAAAGTCTTCCATTGTGCAGCCACATAATCCTTTGGGGCGGTGCCTTGTTCTGAAGTGCCATGCAAAGGATTATGTCACCAGAAGTTGTACCATACGTGAACAATGCCATGGCACCACATACAGTGCTCCTCTCACTGACCACCAATGAAAGAGGTGCCCCTTCCGGAAGTGCAGTAGGGGCCGGATACATGGCCACAGAGGGCCACATGTGGCCCCTGGGCCCTAGTTTGGGGACTGCTGACCTAGCCCTTTCCACTCTTCTGTCTTATAATCAATACTAAAGTGAGGGTGGTTTTTTTTTAAATGATATAAATACCTTTCCATTGGCACAACAGGACTAGCAAAATTTCACCTTCTAATGGCCTTTCCCAATTTTTTTTTTAAGTTTAGTGTCTTTCCTTTGTGGATTATTTCTTTTTTATCCTGCACATAATTTTTCATGCTTGTCTCCTTCATTAGATTGTGAGGGCCTCTGAGGCTGGGATTGTCTTTTGCCTCTCTTATTGTCCCCAACTGGAAGGTGGCCACAGGCTGAACAGCTCCTGACAGTTAATTGTTGCTCTCCATCTACTGTGGTTCCTAAACTCTTCCTCATTGTGATCATCTTTTTCTGGACTGTCTGACTACATCTCTCCTTATGTGTGATGCTCCAGACTGACCCTGGACTCCAGCTGGGGACTCTGAAGCACAGGATAGAAAAAGCACCAATTCAAAAGGCACTGCCTTTAGACTAAGAAAGCAGGTTTTTGTTTTTAGGGTTTTTTTTTTTACCTTCTGTCTTTGAACTTCAGCTCTGCCACCCACTAACTGTGTGACTCTGGTAAAGCTGATTAACCTCTCTGGGCCTCAGTTTCTTTAAGGTATTGGATTAGAGGACAGCATGGATCAGAGAGACCTTTAAGGCCCCTTTTCAGGGTAGCTAGGTGGTAGAGTTAATAGAATTCCAGGTCTCAGACATTTAGTTGCTATGTGACCCTGGGCAAGTCACTTAACCTGTTTTCTTATCTATAAAATGAACTGGAGAAGGAAATGGCAAATCATTCCAGTATCTTTGCCAAAAAATCCCCAAAGGGGTCATGAAGAGTCAGACAGGGCAGAACAACAGCATTTCCTCCCCTACTGATTGGCTAATTCCTCCTAGAATCTCCTAATTTTAAATAAGGATACCATGGCCACCCAGATATCCATTACTTTCCTTGAGAGCTGGAACAGTTTCCTTCAACTTATATTTGTATTCCCAGCACTCCTCAATTTCTAACAAAATAAAATCTTTATTAACATTCAAGGCCCTTTGTAGTCTAGCTGGAATCTTTATTTCCTACATTATCTCAAACTACTGGCCTATGGCAAACTTCAGCCTCCAAGAAATCTAGACTATTTGCCACTCCCTAAACAAGCACTGTATTTTCCTACCTCTGGATTTTTGCTACACCCTCTCCCTGGAATGTTGACCCTTCCCATAGCTCCCATAGCTTCCCATAAGAGCATTGTTGTTGCTCACTCTTCATTCCCCTTTTGAGGTTTTCTTGGCAAAGATACTAAGGTGGTTTCCCATTTCCTTTTCCAGCTCATTTTCCAGATGAGGAAACTGAGACAAACAGGATTAAGTGACTTGCACAAGGTCACATTACTAATAAAGTGACTGAGGCTAGGTTTGAACTCTATAAAAGTCTTTCTAACTTCAGTCCCATCACTGTCTATTTACTGTGCCACCTGCCTGTCCCAGAAAGAACCTTAGCCCTTATATCTCCTGTGAGAATTGTAAAATTCTCAAAGGCAGGAACTATTTTACATATTATTTTATTCCTTATAGAAGAGTTCTACAAACTAAGAAATGTCCCCATTGATCCTTTAAAGAAGAAATACAAAACAACTGACAAAATCATTAAATCGATTCTAATATAACTTTCATCTATCTACTTTTTCAATGAAAATAAAGTTCAGATAAAGCCAACAAAAACAAGCCTAATAAAAGGAATTCACTCCAACTCACAGTAAATACAGCACAGTAGAGATTGCTTAACAAGGTTTGCAAAAATGAGGCCCAATTTGAGTTGAACTGTGTCAAAGTAAGATTTATCACAGGTAAACTGGAATCTGTTGCTTTTGCATTTGAACTTAAGGTATATAAGTTTCAAGTGAAATCATCTTTGTGTGAAAGTTGAAAATGCTGAAAGATTTCTCAACATCATTCATACTGGTAAATGTGAGATGACATGCTAATTTCTCCTTGAACTGTAGCTTTTAAAAAAGTGAAATAAATAAAGAACTGTTAAGATTATTATTTGAAATTTTGAACAATTAAATTTAGGTGTAGTCTCAAAATTTTTGTTTCTAATTTTTAAGGTGGGTTGAGGCGGAATCAAGATGGCAGCATAGAGGCAGCGAAAGTTCAGGCCTCTGAAAATCCTTCCTTACTGATTACAAACTAAATGCTCCTAGGAGACTGAAAATCAAACCTAACAACAGGAAAGAGCCAAGGAACCCTTCTGCTGGACTCAACTTAAAAGGCATGCCCCCAAAAGCCAGAATTCGAAAATACTTGGGTTTAAGGGGAAGGAAGAAGGAAGGTCCCAGGACCCTTCCCTCCACCCACCTAGAGCACTAAGCCTCCAGTGGCAGCTGGAACCTCTGGGCAGGCAAAGGTACGGGTCTGGAGGGAGTACCTTGTGGGCAAATCTGTGCCAGGCTCAGAGCATCAAACACAGGTAGTGGGGAAGCAGTTAGAGAAGAAGCACAGAGCGCAGAGAGGGCAGCCTAGTTGCAGCAGCAGAGACACTCCATATTGCCCCCCCCTTCCCAAGGTTTTGGCCTCAGGCACATCCAGCTCAACCCAGCTGGACTTAATACCATCAAAGCCTTCAGAGGGCAGGGAAGCTCAAGCTCCAACACCCCTCCCCCACAGACTGCACTAAGAGATTTGCTGACAAAGTTCCAAGGGTGAAGGCTGACAGAAAAGCCCAAAACCACAAAAAAATGAGAGGAGCAAGAATGCAGGCAACTGCACAGAGTAAAGAAGGGTAAATATGAGCAAACAACAGAAAAAGAAAAAAGAAATTACAATCGACAGCTTCTATACAGGCAATGAACAAAGAGCAAATGGAACAGAGAAGGATGAGGGAACAGCAAGCAAAAAAACAGAAACCCCAGTGAATTGGATACAGGCTCTAGAAGAACTCAAAATGCAATTCAAAACACAATTAAGAAAGGCTGAAGACAACTGGGAAAAGAACTTAAAAAGTAAGATAGGTCATCTGGAAACAGAGGCACTTGAACTAAAACAAGAAAATAGTGTCTTGAAAGCCAAAATTAACCAGCTTGAAAATGAGGCAAAGGAAATGAAAGATGACCTCCAAAGAAAATCAGACCAGAAGGAGAAGAATGACCAAAAAGCCAGGGATGAAATTCAGTCTTTAAAATCTAGAATACAACTAGAAACAAGTGACTTTACAGGGAAGTAGGATACTATAAAACAAAATCAAAAGAATGAAAAAATTGAGGAAAATATGAAGCACCTTATTCACAAAACAGAATATTTAGAAAATCATTCCAGGGGAGACAACTTAAGAATCATTGGTCTACCAGAAGACTATGACAAAAGAAAAAGCCTGGACAACATACTACAGGGAATTATTCAAGAAAACTGCCCCAATATTCTAGAATAAGAGGGAAAAGTGGAGGGTGAAAGAATCCACAGATCACCTCCTATACTTAATTCCCAACTGACAACACCCAGGAATGTTATAGCTAAATTCAAGAACTATCAGACCAAATATATATATATATATATATATATATATATTACAAGCTGCTAAGAAGAAGTCATTCAGATACCATGGAGCCATAGTGAGGATAACACAGGATCTGGCTGCATCTACACTGAAGGACCAAAAGTCATGGAATATGATGTTTCAGAAGCAAGGGAACTAGGTCTACAACCAAGAATCAACTACCCAGCAAAACTGACTATATTCGTACAGGGGAGAGTATAGTCATTTAACAAAATAGAAGAATTCTAAGCATTTGTAAAGAAAAGACCAGACCTGAACAAAAAATGTGATGCCCAAGCACAGAACTCAAGAGAATAATCAAAAGGTAATTAAGAAAGAGGGAAAAAAGAAAAACAAAACCAAAAAAACCCCAACAACTTTTTTTAAAGAGACCCAATAAATTAAAATGATATGTATCCCTATAAGAAAATAGGTCATTGGTAACTCTTAAAAATTGTTATTATCACCTGGGCAGCTAGAAGAAGTACACTTAGAGGGAACAGTGACAAACTGTATAAGATGAAATGACAAGACATAAATATGTATATAGATATATGTATGCACATATATGTATATATACATATATATAACTAGAGCTAAAAAAAGAGGTTAATACTAAAAGAAATGGGGAAAGAAATGAAATGGGGTAAATTTATATGTCACAAAGAAGCTCATGGCAGGAGATGGGGGAGAACATCAATACACTGGAAGGATAAAGAGGTTAGAGATAGGAAATAGTCAACTCTTACGTGCATTGAAATTGACTCTAAGAGGGAAGAACAATCAAATATATTGGGCAGAGAATTGATTTGCCCTATAGGGAAGTAGAAGGGTAACAAATGGACTGGTGGGGAGGGAAGCAGTACAAGAGAGCGAAAGGGTGGGGAGGGTAGTATAAAAAGACTGTAAAGATAATAAGAGGGGAATAAGAAGGGAGGAGGGGTAGAAAGGGAAGTAAAATAAGGGTGGGGATTAGGGGGATTGATTAAAAACAAAACATTGGTGTAGAAGGAAATAGTAAGAAGAAAAGGCAAGACTAGGAGTGGAAATCAAAATGATGGGAAATACACAGTTGGTAATCATAACTCTGAATGTGAATGGAATAAACTCACCCATAAAATGCAAGCGAATAGCAGAGTAGATTAGAAACCAAAACCCTACCATATGCTGTCTATAAGAAACACACATGAGGAAGGTAGACACGCATAGGGTAAAAGTAAGAGGATGGAGTCAAATCTATTGGGCATCAACTGATAAAAAGAAGGCAGGAGTCGCAGTCCTGATATCTGACAAAGCCATAGTAAAAATATATCTATTTAAAAGAGAGAGGGAAGGTAGTTACATCCTGATAAAAGGCAGTATAGACAATGAGGAAATATCAGTATTCACCATGTATGCACCAAATGGCATAGCATCCAAATTTCTAAAGGAGAAACTAGTAGAGCTCAAGGATGAAATAGATAGAAAAACTATACTAGTGGGAGACCTGAACCTTCCTCTATCAGAAGTAGATAAATCAAACCAAAAAATAAATAAGAAAGAGGTAAGAGAAGTGAATGAAATTTTAGAAAAATTAGAGTTAGTAGATATGTGGAGAAAAATAAATAGGGACAAAAAGGAATACACTTTCTAATTTTTAAGGTGAAATATCTTTTTTTGATGTTAGATATATAATCAGTTTGAAGAGAAAACCCAGCTAAAACTACCATAGAAATTATAGAAATAGTTCAAAATTAAATGCCCAAATTTCTTCCTAAACAGATAACTAGATAACATAAAGTCTAATTACCTGATAGATCTTGAAAGTATATATATATGTATATATACACACATATATATGCAAAATAAACTGGCAATACAGGATAATTTATTTAGAGAAAATGAAATATTTTTTATAAGCAAGAACATTTTTTAAAAGGCTATGTGGGGATGTAGACTCTAAATGAACATTCTATTGGAAATATTAATAATATGGAAATGGGTCTTGATCAATGATACATGTAAAACCCAGTGGAATTTCTCATTGGCTTGGGGAGGGGGAAAGAAGGAGGGGAGGAAAAGAACAGAAATCATGGAACCATGGAAAAAACTCTAAATTAATTAAATAAAAATTTAAAATTAAATTAAAAAAAAGAACACACACACAAAGGCTACAATGTTAGGGGCATTGTCTGGCTTCAAATCTAGCCTCAAGACATTTCCAAGTTGTGTGATTCTAGGTAAGTCACCTAACCCCAATTTCCCAGTCCTTGCCACTCTTCTGTCTTAGAACTGATACTAAGAAAGGAGGTGATGTTAAAAAGATTGATTGAATCATATGTTAGCTTATAGAATTACTGAGCATAAAAATATCTTTTAGCACAGGAAATAGTGATGCCTATAGTATTGATATGGTAGAAATGATATATGATAAATCACATGCAAAGCAACTTCAAATGATATTACTTGGAGATAACAGAATAATGTCTGAAACCTTCAGATCAATTGAGAAATGAAATCTTCATATCTTGCATTGAAAATGAATGAAACAACAGATGTAATTAAAGATGCTCATTTGATTGATTATGATATGTTGTTTAAACTCATATTAAAGAAGACTTGTCACTTTGGAAATCTATTGACTGTAGTGCCTTATCGAGAAAAATTATAACTGTCAATTTTATTATGTATGTAACTTAAAATATTTATAACAACCAGACTTTAAAAAACAAAATTGATACAATGTGTGAGAATTTTGTTGGACTCTGCACTGATGGAGCTCAATTGATGTCAGAATGAAAAGCAGATCTATAAGCAAATAAAAAATTTGGTCACTCATGTAATTTGGACATGTTTTAAGTTCAATGGGGAGACTGGCCAATGATAGTCAAATCCTTAGAATATGCTTAGATTTGCCTTTGTTGGTGGTTTATGTGGAACATGTTCAATATTTCCTGCCTGGTTCCAATCTAACACATGGAGGCTTGGTGAGTTCATGTCTGGCCATGAGTGTCTGAGGGTCTTCTGATTGGATGAGAAGCTGGAAGGACTAATGACTCAGGAAACAAGTAAATCAGAACTGAGTTTGCATACAAAAAGTGATATGCTACTACTCTAGTCTTTTTTTCAGTTTTTCTCCTTGGCACCTTGGCTGAAAACTAATTGGTAAGGGGGTGGCAAGATGTATAACCCCAACTGGTGTGTCTGTGAATACATCACCTACATTTCCTTGTAGGTCTGTCTATTCTTTCCTCATCTTAGGTGAATGAGTATCCAGGAAACTTGTTTGAGAGAGGTTCATTCAAACCCTAGCAAATGGAGTCAGTAGCAGAGTCCCCTAGAGGAGGAACAGCAGCAGCAGAATTTTTGAGGACTCAATATAGCTGAACTAGGGAAGAACATGCCCATCACCAACACAATCCCCAGAAATGATCCTTCAAAGGGAGAAAAAGACTTCCTGAATGAACAGTTGCAAGGTGCCTTTTGTGTTCTTTGCATTTTCTCCACATGATCCCTACAGGTGCCTCACTGATTTTCTTAAGTTTCTTAATGTCCAGTGAGACTGGAAAGAGGGAATGTGGTCAATTGTGAGCCACTTTAAAAGCTAAATGGTCATACAGCTCGGAAGTGTCTGAGATCAAACTTGAAATCAGTTTCCCATAACTCCAGGCCTGGCTCTCTATCCACTGAACCACTTAGCTGCCCCTCTGGCTTTTAAAGCTCTTCATAATCTGCTCCCTTCCTACCTTTCTAGGCTTCTAACACCTTACTCCTTTCCATGCACCCTAAACTCCAGTGGCACTGGCCTTGCTGCTGTGTCTTATATACAGTGCTCCATGTTCTTACTCCAAACATTTTCATGGCCATCTCCAATGCCCGGAGTGTTCCTCCTCATCTCTACCACCTGGCTTCCTTCAAATCATAGGGGAAATTCCATCTTCTCTAAGAAACCTTTCCTAGTCTTTCTTAATGTTATTTATTTCCTTCCCTGAGATCATCTCCAATGTATCCTGTTTGTTCTTTGATAGGAGGTAGTTATATTGTCTCCATTAGACTGTGAGCTCCTTGAGGTCAGGGACTGACTTTGCCTTTCTATCTCCAGCTGCTTAGCATAGTGCATGGTATTATGGTACAAAGTAGATGCTTAATAAATGTTAACTTTCTTGGATTGTATCCTAGAGTCAATGGTAGGCTGTTGATAGGATCAGATCCAGACTTTAAGAAAACTACCTTGGCAGCTGTGAGGAGGCTACACTATAAAGAGGAAGGAAAGCCTTGGGGGAAGACCAACTATTAGTCCAAATGTGAGGTGTTGAGGACTGTGTGAGAAGACAGAAGGGGTCAGAGGCAACAGATATTGTGGAGGTAGGAAAAATATGACAACTAATTGGATATATGGATTGAGGGAGAATTAGGAATCAGGATAATGCTGAGGATGTGAACCTAGGAGACAAGGACGATAGTGGTATATTTAACAGAAATAGGGGACTTTGGAAGGGGCAGGGTTTGAGAAGGAAAGACAGACTTTTTGTTTGCACACACTGAATATGAATTGTCTCTAGGACATCTGGTCTTTTTTTTTTAAACCCTTACCTTCTAATGGACACTCTAATGCAAATATTATCAACATAGCAATGGGTTCAAATCAAGAAAACATGTAATGCCCAGTGGATTTACGCATCGGCTATGGGGGGTGGGGGAGAGGAAAAGAAAATGATCTATGTCTTTAATGAATAATGTTGGAAATGATCAAATAAAATATATTAAAAAAAAAAACCCTTACCTTCTGTCTTAGAGTCAATACTGTGTATTGGCTCCAAGGCAGAAGAGTGGTAAGGGCTAGGCAATGGGGGTCAAGTGACTTGCCCAGGGTCACACAGCTGGGATGTGTGTGAGGCCAGATTTGAACCTAGGACCTCCGGTCTCTAGACCTGGCTCTCAATCCACTTGAGTTACCCAGCTGCCCTCTAGGACATCTAGTCTTTAATGTCTGACAGGTAATTTTGGTCATATGGTATAGAAGGTCCGGGGAAAAACTTGGAGTGGTAATATAAGTCTGGGAGACATCAGCATAGAGATGAGCATTAAACATATAGGAGCTGAGGCCATCAAACAAGGGAGTATGGAGGAAGAAGATAAGAGGGAATGAGACAGAACCTTCCTTCAGGGAAGTTAGAGCATGGGAAAAGGATGATGAACAAGCAAAGGGGTCAGATAAAAAGAAAACCAATAGAGAATACTTTAACAAAAGCTCACAACAACAAAAAAAAATACAGGAAAAGTGTGGTCCAAGTATCAAATCTAGCACATAAATTGAGAAGGATGAGAACTGGAAAAGAGCTATTAAATTTGACAATGAAGAAATAATTGGTCACTGAAGAGAATAGATTCATTTGAGTGATGGCTGGAAACCAGGCAACAAAGGGTTGAGCAGGGTGTGAGAGGAAAGGAAGTGGAAGAAGCAAGTGTAGACAGCTTTTTCAAGGATTTTGGCTAAGAAAGAAAGAGGAGACATAGAACTGGTGCTTGAGGACAAAGTCTTGGTACTTCTTCACCCCTTACTGTAATTTTATCTTTCCATCTCCAGTACTGTACTTGAGACCTACCAGCCAGAAACTATCTCTTCTCTTAGGATATATAGCAGCAGCTTGTTCCCTTGCTAAAAACATGGGGAAAGGGAATAAGTCAATATATGGCCAAAAGTAGTCCCAAAGCTCCTATATGGTCCACTGGGACTAGGTAGAGAATATTCTTTGCAACCCATAATCCCATTTGCAAGGAAAGACAAATCTAAACATGTTCCATATAGTTTTTTAAACTGCTATAAAGAAATCAACTTTACTAAGGTATACTCCATTAAAACTGAAGACTCGGCAGCTGGGCAGTTCAGTAGATTTAGAGCCAGGTCTAGGGATGGGACGTCCTGGATTCAAATGTGACTTCATATACTACATAGCTGTGTGATCCTGTGAGTAAATCACATAACCTCTTCTGCCTAGCCCATAATATTCTCCTATCTTGGAACCAATACACAGTATTGATTCTAAAATAGAAAGTAAGAGTTTTTAAAAAGCCTGAAGACTCTTTGTAAAAATGTGTAATAATATGGGAAACGAGCAAACACACAGCACTTTTAAAAAATCTCATTTATGTTATGGCAAACCTTTTTCTTCTTTCTCCTAATAAACTACTTTGAAAAGTATTTGAGTTGAAAGAAGAAATGGCCATTTTTCTTAATGATGATAATAAATATAAAGCAAATTCTTTTGATAGAAAAACATTCCTCCTAAAACTCATATATTTATTAGATTTTTTAAAAAGCTGAGTAAATAAGTCACTGCAAGGTCCTCAAGTTCATTTTCTGAAGATAAAATTACTCTATAAAAATTTTAGAGCTATGCATAAGAAACCCACAAATGATGTTTTTTACAGATTTCTCAAAGATATGTATGCAATGCAAATGAAATAGAAGAACTACTTCTTCATTATTTAAGCAGCTTACTGAAGCAATTTTCACTTTATCTTAAAACCTAGATATTTTAAAATATGAATGGATAAGGAAACCAGTAGCCAAGTCCAAATATGTCATATTTGGTCTTTCTCCAATCTGAATATGAAGAGTTAGTGGATTTGTCTTGTGATAGTACATCGAATCAAGCATTTGAACCTGAAAAAAATCATATTTTCTTTTGACCACAGGTAAACAAATGGTTCTCTAGTTGACTAAGCAAAGCAACACAAAGTTTACTCTTCTCCATATTAACTAATTTTTGTGAACTGGAATTTCCTGCTGCAGCTTTTATCAATATAAAATACTGACTTTAATAGTTGGAAAATAATTGTGAATAGTTACATCATCAATGATACCATGTTTTAAGAGACTTTTTGCCAAAAAATAAACCCATCTATGAAATTAATAATATTATCATGGCTATTATTTCAGAACTGATAGAATTTAAAATTGTTTAGTATTTTATTAATCAATAAATATGTATATTCTATTATTTTATTGCATGGTTGGTACTTGTATTATAAAAATATAATTCTTAATTTTATTTGAATAAAACATGATCTAAGAAAATTAGTTTCATAAATTATTTTATAAAAAGTATAGAGCAGAAATATCAAACATAGGGTGGGAGCACAGCGCTTTAACCAGATTAAAATGTAATTAGGAAATTTTTTTTCAAAATAAATAAAAATACAATAGAACCTAGAGAATGATAATGTATGTGTGTTTTTCAGTCAGTTTGCCTAAAGGGATCCTTATGTAAAGTTTAGAGGCCCCATTTCTGTTTGTTTGATATCATTTGTGTAGGGCAAAACATTTTTTTAAATTAAAAAGTAAGAGCACTGCATAAAGTCGGGAAGCCATAGAGTCCAATGCCTTGCACATAGGATAAACATTTGTTGAATTAGCAAATAAATATGAGTTCTAGATTCTTTTCCTTTTCTCTATTGTGTTTCTAGAATTCATTACTTTCATAATTTCCCCTTCCCCTTTCTTGAATTCTGAGAGTTTAAGTCAATGTTTTTGATTTTAAAAAAAGTATTATTTAGGATTTGTGCAAGATCAGCAAATTACTATCTGAACCCAGTATGATTTGGGGGATTCAATCCTTTTTCTGGACTCCACTAGAGTCAAATTGAAAAGGAAATGAGAAAGAAACAACAAAAATTAGAAGCAAGACTGAGGGATAGATAGTCTCATCCCCCATTTGGATCATTTACTATTTCTGAAATACCAAGTAAAACTATTATGCCCTCTAATGACCTGAAAATGACTCGGAATCCCTCTCCTCAAAGCTCCCAAGACCATTCAACCTTCCTTCATTGTTTAATTTCTCCCAGGTAGAAAGAAACTGAAGTTTCTTCTTCATAGAGAGTGTGAGTGAATACTTCCCAGCTAACACCATTCTTTCCAGATTATGCCCAGCCTCTAAGTAAAGCCCCAGTGCTTATGAATAAAAAGCAAGAGGAGGCAGCTCAATGTATTTGTAAGGGCTCATCTTATCAGAACCATTTGGTAACCAAATAAGAGGAAACTATAGGGCATCTAGGACAGTGGAACCAATACAGACTAGTTGTTGTCATAGAGATGCCAAAAGGACCCTATGTGGGTGATTTGCAAAATTGATATTTTTTTGCTTTCCAAAGCTTGATGTGCACTTTGTCATCTTCAAGGAAAGAAGAAAAATCTAAGTAGAGACAAAACCAAATACCAACATCATTTCCTGCCTCCTGCCTTTCGCTTCAATGATCTCATCTGTAAAATGAGGATGATAGCACCCAGGGGCATCTAGATGGCTCAGCAGTTTGAGAATCAGGCCTAGAGATAGGATGGATTCAAATTTGACCTCAGACACTTCCTAGCTATGTGACCGTGGGCAAGTCACTTGACCCCAATAACCTAGCCTTTACTGCTCTCCTGCCTTAGAACCAATACAAAGTATTGATTCTAAAATGGAAGGTAAGGGTTTAAAAAATAAAAATAAATAATAGCACCCACTTCACAGACCTGTTGTGAAGCTCAAACAAGATAATATATTTAAAGTTCTTCACAAGCCTCATGTATTGTTAGTACTATTTCCATTTCATGGTAATAAGGGGTCTAGAAGGCCAAATATCTTTTAACCTAGAGTAACATATCTTTCCAATACTATTTTAAATGACCCTTCTCTAACCCACTCAAGTTCTAGACAAACTGGAGGACTAGCTATTCCCAAAATTCAACATTCCATTTCCTGTCACCTTGATTTTATACCAGCCATCATCCAGGTTAGACAAGTACTCCCTCCTTATCTTCCTTCAAAGTTCAGTTAATAGAGTTTAACCCCAGTTTAATTTTCATTGATCAATCCCACCCACAAGATGCTAAAGTTATCTATCTCCCTCTTCAAACTGGTTTGTGTTTATTTATCTCAGTACTTGTATTATTATTCCCCCTTCCCAGCTGAATGTAAACCCCTTGAGGGCAGGGATGGTTAATTTTTGTCTTTTATTAGAGTCTAGCAGAGAATCTTACCCAAAGTAGGGGTTTAATGTTTGTTGAACTGAAAGGAAGAGTGACTTTCTGTCATAAGGTTGCAAATAGGCAATGGAGTTTCTAGACATCAAGATTCATCATTCCATTGTGGAGGATACAGAGCCAGCTGGAGGAAAAGATGAAAAAAATAGTGGAACTAAAGGTAGAAAGAGGCCAAGAAGCCAAGAAGGTTGAAGATCTCCTCAAACAGTCCCCATAGAAAGGGACACCCAATTTATAGCTGGAATTTGGGTCTATGTGGAGTGAGAAATTAGTGTGTTATTCTCAAATTATTAATATTGCCAAAAAGTGGACTTCCGGGTAAACATGGCTACAATCTAGGCACGAATCGCTTCCTCTCCCCCAGCACCAAAAGAAATAGACTACCTCAAAAGAGCATAAAAATCATCTTTGGAAGAACAGAGGGACTCTAAAGTAGGGCACAGCAATGAAGGTATGTGGGGTTTGAGCATTTCCACACTATAAGAAAGAGAAAAAGCTCACACCCAAACGTGAGCTAAACTACCCTCCCCCACCTCACCTACAGAACCAGAGTAGGGACCAGCACCGGAGACAGCACCGGAGACTCACTGAGTGAGTGAGGAACGTCTCTGTAGTGACTGGCGGGGGGGGGGGGGGGGGGGGGGGGGAGGGCACACCAGGATCCTTGGGATCTAATGTGGACTGCTGGGAAACTACCCCTTAGAGTGGTTTCACAGGAGACCCCTGCTCACTGGAGAGCGCACAGACCGTAGACTGTGGGGGCTCTTGCAAACTGCAAATGCTGTGGAGACTCTAGAAACTGCCTGAGGCAAAAGCTCCGCTCCTCTCTGAGGTGAGGGGAGGGGCACGCCAGGGTCCTTGGGAACTGACAAGGTCTACCAGGGAAATACCCCATAGAGCGGTTTCACAGGAGAGAAAAGACCACAGACCACGCAGGTGGGCATGCTAATAAACTGTGGAAGCTGCTGCAGAAGAACTGGCCTGAGGCAAAAGCACCAAAAACCGTCCATCTCACTCAGATCTCTGACTAAAAAGGAAAGGGAAAACCACCAAAGGGATGGCTCATAGTGCCCAAGATCAACCCTCCAAGAAGAAAGGGAAAAAAGTGACTATTGAAAACTTTTATGGAGGGAAAACCCAGGCTACAGAGGAAAAAAGAGGATGAAATTCAAACAAAATCGAAACATGCCCCCCAAAATGGAAATTGTCCACAAGTTCTGGAAGAACTCAAAAAGGAGCTTATCCAAAAGATGGAAACCCTTTGGCAAGAAAAATGGGGAAAAAATTCAGAAAGAGGTCAACAGTCTGACAGAGAAGAACTCCCAATTGGAGAAACAGCTGAAAGCCTCAAACAGAAGGGCAGACCAAACTGAAAAAGCAAAACCAGTCCTTAAAGACCAGAATTAAGCAACTGGAAGACAATGATCTTGCGAAACAGCAAGAATAAAGCAAAGTCAAAAAATTAATGAATTAGAAGAAAACATAAAATATCTCACTGACAAGGTGACAGACCAGGAAAACAGAGGAAGGAGAGACAATTTGAGAATCATTGGTCTACCTGAAAAACCAGAGACTAACAAAAATCTCGATGCCATACTACAAGAAATCATTGAAGAGAATTGCCCTGATATTCTCAAACAAGGGGGCAAAATAGAAATAGAAAGGGTTCATAGAACACCCTCTATACTAAATCCCCAAAAGACAACCCCCAGGAATGTAATTGCCAAATTCAAGAGCTTCCAAGCTAAGGAGAAAGTCCTACAAGAAGTCAAAAAGAGAAACTTCAGATACAGAGGAGCACCAATAAGGATTATACGAGACCTAGCAGCAGCCATGCTAAAAGACCACAAAGCCTGGAAAACGATATTCAGAAAGGCAAGAGAACTGGGTCTTCAACCAAGAATCAGCTACCCATCAAAACTGACTATATACTTCATGGAGAAAGTATGGGAATTCAACAAAATAGAAGATTCCCAAGTATTTGTAAAGACAACACCAGAACTCAGTGGAAAGTTTGACATCCAAACACAAAAAGCAAGAGAAACATGAATATATGAAAATATGAAAGAAAGGAAAAAGGAGAAAAGTGTTTTTTTCTTTTATTCAAACTCTCTTCTATAAGAGCTACAATTAGATCAAATTATATATACTAACATATTGGGGAAATTCTATGTGTACATTTCAAAAATTGTATGCCTGAATAGAGTAATCAGAAGATCGGGGCATTAACATGATTTGGAGGAAAAAACAAAAAGAAAGAAAAAGGGAGGGAGGAATCAATGATGGTACTAAGATATACTTGAAAAACTAGAAATAAATTAAATAGAATAATCTTTGTCACACAAAAAGGGGAGGGGAATAATTATCCTATAAGAAGGAGAGGGAAAGAGTGCTAATTGGTATTACTTAAACCTTACTCTCAGTGGAGTCAACTCTGAGAGGGAAGAGCATCTAGATCCATTGAGATATTGAATTCTATCTTATCCAACAGGGTAAGGGAGAAGGGAAAACTAAGGGGGCTGGGGGGGAGGGAGTACAAAAAGGGAGGGAAGGAGGGGGGAGGGGAAGGGAACAAAAATGGAGGGGCCAGAAAGGGAAGCATAACAAGGGAGGGGACTAGGGGGACTGATTTAAAGTAAACCACTGGTTTAAAAGGTTATAGCAAAAGAAGAAAGGTCAGAATTAGGGGAAGATATCAAAATGCTGGGGAATTCACAAATGACAATCATAACATTGAACATGAATGGGATGAACTCACCCATAAAATGTAGACAAATAGCAGAATGGATTAGAATCCAAAACCCTACCATATATTGTCTTCAAGAAACACACATGAGGTGGGTAGATACTCACAAGGTCAGAATTAAAGGTTGGAGTAAGACCTATTGGACCTCAACTGACAGAAAGAAGGCAGGAGTAGCAATCATGATATCTGACAAAGCCAAAGCAAAAATAGACCTGATTAAAAGGGATAGGCAAGGTAAATACATCCTGATAAAAGGGAGTATAGACAATGAGGAAATATCACTGATCAACATGTATGCACCAAATGGTATAGCACCCAATTTTCTAATGGATAAACTAGGAGAATTGAAGGAGGAAATAGTTAATAAAACCATACTAGTGGGAGATCTGAACAACCACTATCAAATTTAGATAAATCAAATAAAAAATAAATAAAATAGAGGTAAATGAAATCTTAGAAAAATTAGAGTTAATAGATATACATAGAAAAATAAATAGGGATAAAAAGGAATACACCTTTTCAGCAGCACATGGCACATTCACAAAGACTGACCATACACTAGGTTATAAAAACATGGCATACAAATGCAGAAAAGCAGAAATAATTAATGTTACCTTTTCAGATCATAAGGCAATAACAATAATGATCAGTAAGGATACATGGAGAGCAAAATCAAAAATCAATTGGAAATTAAATAATATGATGCTCCAAAATCGGTTAGAGAACAAAGCATAGAAATAATTAATAATTTCATTGAAGAAAATGACAATGGTGAGACATCCTTCCAAACCTTATGGGATGCAGCCAAAGCAGTACTCAGAGGAAAATTCATATCCATGAGTGCATATATTAACAAACTAGGGAGAGCAGAGATCAATCAATTGGAAATGCAAATCAAACAATTTGAAAGTGAACAAATTAAAAACCCCCAGAAGAAAACCAAATTAGAAATCCTAAAAATTAAGGGAGAAATTAATAAAATTGAAAGTGATAGAACTATTGAACTAATAAATAAGACAAGAAGCTGGTACTTTGAAAAAATAAACAAAATAGACAAAGTACTGGTCAATCTAATTTTTAAAAGGAGAGAAGAAAAGCAAATTAACAGTATCATAGATGAAAAGGGGGACCTTACTTCCAATGAAGAGGAAATTAAGGTAATCATTAAAAACCTCTTTGCCCAATTATATGGCGATAAATATGCCAATCTAGGCGATATGGACGAATATTTACAAAAATATAAATTGCCTAGACTAACAGAAGAAGAAATAGAATTCTTAAATAATCCCATATCAGAAAAAGAAATCCAAAAGGCCATCAAAGAACTCCCTAAGAAAAAATCCCCAGGGCCTGATGGATTCACAAGTGAATTCTATCAAACATTCAAAGAACAGCTAATCCCAATACTATACAAACTATTTGACATAATAAACAATGAGGGAGTTCTACCAAATTCCTTTTATGACACAAACATTGTACTGATTCCAAAGCCAGGCAGGTCAAAAACAGAGAAAGAAAACTATAGACCAATCTCCTTAATGAGCATAGACGCAAAAATCTTAATAGGATACTAAAAAGACACCAGCAAGACATCACAAGGGTTATTCACTATGATTAGGTGAAATTTATACCAGGAATGCAAGAATGGTTCAATATTAGGTAAACCATCCACATAATTGACCATATCAACAAGCAAACCAACAAGAATCACATGATTATCTCAATAGATGCAGAAAAAGCCTTTGATAAAATACAACACCCATTCCTATTAAAAACACTGGAAAGCATAGAAATAGAAGGGTCTTTCCTAAAAATAATAAATTGTATATATCTAAAAACCATCAGCTAACATCATCTGCAATGGGGATAATCTAGATGCATTCCCAATAAGATCAGGAGTGAAACAAGGATGCCCATTATCACCTCTATTATTTAAAATTGTACTAGAAACACTAGCAGTAGCAATTAGAGAAGAAAAAGAAATTGAAGGCATTAAAATAGGTAATGAGGAGACCAAGTTATCACTCTTTGCAGACGATATGATTGTCTACTTAAAGAATCCTAGAGAATCAAAACTAAAAAGCCAGTTGAAATAGTCAACAACTTTAGCAAAGTTGCAGGATACAAAATAAACCCACATAAGTCATCAGCATTTCTATATATTTCCAACACATCTCAGCAGCAAGAATTAGAAAGAGAAATTCCATTCAAAATCACCTTAGACAAAATAAAATACTTAGGAATCTATCTCCTGAGACAAACACAGGAACTATATGAACACAACTTCAAAACACTCTCCACACAACTAAAACTAGACTTGAGCAATTGGAAAAACATTAACTGCTCATGGGTAGGACAAGCCAATATAATAAAAATGACCATCCTACCCAAACTTATCTATCTATTTAGTGCCATACCCATTGAACTTCCAAAAGTTTTTTACTGATTTAGAAAAAAGCATAACAAAATTCATTTGGAAGAACAAAGGATCAAGGATATCCAGGGAAATAATGAAAAAAAAAATAAAAGGAAGGTGGCCTTGCAGTCCCAGATCTCAAACTTTATTATAAAGCAGTGGTCATCAAAACAATTTGGTACTGGCTAAGAGACAGAAAGGAGGATCAGTGGAATAGACTTGGGGTAAGTGACCTCAGCAAGACAGTCTATGACAAACCCAAAGACCCCAGCTTCTGGGACAAAAACCCACTAGTTGACAAAAATTGCTGGGAAAACTGGAAGACAGTGTGGGAGAGATTAGGTTTGGATCAACACCTCATACCCTACACCAAGATATCACTCAGAATGGGTGAATGACTTGAACATAAAGAAGGAAACTATAAGTAAATTAGGTGAACACAGAATAGTATACATGTTAGACCTGTGGGAAGGGAAAGACTTTAAAACCAAGCAAGACCTAGAAAGAGTCACAAAATGTAAAATAAACAATTTTGATTACATCAAATTAAAAAGGTTTTGTACAAACAAAACCAATGAAACCAAAATGAGAAGGGAAGCAACAAATTGGGAAACAATCTTCATAACAAAAACCTCTGACAAAGGTCTAATTACTCAAATTTATAAAGAGCTAAATCAATTGCACAAAAAATCAAGCCATTCTCCAATTGATAAATTGGCAAGGGACATGAACAGGCAGTTTTCAGCCAAAGAAATCAAAACTATTAATAAGCACATGAAAAATTGTTCTAAGTCTCTTATAATCAGAGAGATGCAAATCAAAACAACTCTGAGGTATCACCTCACACCTAGCAGATTGGCTAACATGACAGCTATGGAAAGTAATGAATGCTGGAGGGGATGTGGCAAAGTGGGGACACTAATTCATTGCTGGTGGAATTGTGAATTGATCCAGCCATTCTGGAGGGCAATTTGGAACTATGCCCAAAGGGTGATAAAAGACTGTCTGCCCTTTGATCCAGCTATAGAACTGCTGGGTTTGTACCCCAAAGAGATAAGGAAAAAGACTTGTACAAGAATATTCATAGCTGCACTCTTTGTGGTGGCCAAAAATTGGAAAATGAGGGGATGCCCCTCAATTGGGGAATGGCTGCACAAATTGTGGTATATGTTGGTGATGGAATACTATTGTGCTAAAAGGAATATTAAAGTAGAGGAATTCCATGGAGACTGGAACAACCTCCAGGAAGTGATGCAGAGCGAAAAGAGCAGAGCCAGGTGAACATTGTACACAGAGACTGATACACTGCGGTACAATCGAAGGTAATGGACTTTTCCATTAGTGTCAATGCAATGTCCCTGAACAACCTGCAGGGATCAAGGAGAAAAAAACACTACCCAAAAGCAGAGGACAAATGGTGGGAATAGAAACACCGAGGAAGGACAACAGCTTGACTACAGGGGTGGAGGGAATATGATTGAGGAAAGACTCTAAATGAACAACCTAATGCAAAAACCAATAACATGGAAATGAGTTCGGATTGAGGACACGTGATACCCAGAGGAATCACGCATGGCCAATCGGAGGGATGGTGGGAAGGGGGGAGGAAAAGAAAATGATCTTTGTTTCTAATCAATAATGTTTGAAAATGACCAAATAATGTTTAAAAGGAAAAAAAATATTGCCAAAAAGTTAGTAAAAGCTGGTCCCCCACTTCCATCCTTACAAAAACTTTAAAGCCTTAAGTGAGTTTGTCTGGGAATTTGCCTGAGGCAGGAGTCTCAAACTGGACTGTTCTTAGACCCTAAAGTACCAATGCTTTGTATTGTATTGTATTGTATCTATTGAAGCTTCTTCCAGGAAGTCAAGCCCAATGGCTAGACTGATCCTCACCTCCTACTGTAAATCTATTCTCCAATTTCTTGAAGATGTTAATTTGTTTGAATGTATCCAATCTCCTGAAATGTTAATTCTATTGTATCTTCCAGTAAGTTGGGAATGTTTCTGTAAACCTGGAGGAACATTTTGTATTGGGATGATTTTGTCTGTAAGTCTGTGAGTGAGGCTGGATTCTGGTGAGTCTGAGGCAGATGTAGCCATTCTTTCTGTAAATCTTTGGGGACAGTTGTCTTAGGTCATTGACTTGAGGCAGTGCCCCTATATTTCTCTCTCTCTCTCTCTCTCTCTCTCTCTCTCTCTCTCTCTCTCTCTCTCTCTCTCTCTGTCTGTCTCTCTCAATAAAGCATTATATTTTAAGTAATGAATTTCTCTGGTCATATTGTTTAATGGTGGTTAAAGAGGGCAAACTTTGGAATTTTCAAGGTCCCCTCAATTTCTACCTCAGATAGGTCCAACTAACAAAAATTAAACTGACATCCAAATAATAAACATTAGATCAGAAGGAACTTGGCCTAGGGGAATGAATACAAGGTCTCCTTACCCCAAGAAAACAGTAACTCTATCATTAGTCAAACCTGATACTTCTCTTCTCATGCCTTGTATTTAAATCCCAGTGCTAGGGCTCTCCTTCCTGACTTCTCCTAGCCTCCTTATTTTCTCTTCTTGGGTGTAAACCCAAGGGTAAAGTAATTGTTTCCCCCCAAACAAATAGTGAATCAATCATTCTTTACCTTGTTTATGTCTGATGACACCTATGAATCCTTTCTCAGAATTATATTGTTAAATTAATAAAATTACATAAGATTGAAAATGAGTCCAATTATATTGAAATATAGTTATCAAAATACATATTTTTAAAAACAAGTTAACAGGTCCCAGATTCAGAATCCCCTATAGATGCTAAATAAATGGTTGTTCTAACAGCAATAGGAAAGGGATTAACTTGGCTCCAAGGAGCTGAATATTAGTGTGTGCAGTGTAGTGGTAATGTTCAACTTTATGAAAACACAAGTGCATAACTTTATCATTCATGAGTATTCTTCTAACACACAAACAGTTATGGTGTTCATGAATAGCCCTATAGCAGCTTGCGGAAATGTGGAATAGTCTGGCAAAAAGGAAGTACATAGGAACTACGTAACTCATATGTAAACTAAGGAACATATCTAAACTCCTAGGAAGCATGAGTGTCAGTAATGGAGAAAAACTAGTTATGAAATTATGAAAACAATTGTTAGGCAGCATTTAACATTTTTTGATGTTTTTATTTGTAGAGAGCAATGGCAATCAAAGGATAGGGGGTTATACTTCTGCCAGAATAATCTCTATATTCTTACTTTTCAAGAAAAAACAAGAAGAGACTAAAGGCATTTTAGGACACTAAATTTAAAAGTCTTATGCAATCCACTGGGCCTAACTGAAGAGCAACAAAGGTAAGAAGGAATTAGGGACGAGTCTTTTGCCTAATGCACGATTGGAGTACTCTTGCCACCTAGTGGCCAGAGTATGATTTTATGCTAGCCTATTCTTACCTGGAATAGCCACTGAAGAACTGGGACAGGGCAGCTGGGAGTCTGCAGATAGAGATAACCAAGGAGCCCTCTGTTTAGGAAGGAGATCTGCTGTGCAAATGTGGAGCTGGAAGAGGCCAAGTGCAAGGGAATTAGACTTGGTGCCTGGGTGCCAGTCCTTTTGTTTGACCACCCAAACTTTCTGCCTTCAAAATATCTCAGCCTGCCTCTATTAAAAGGGTCCGAAAAAGCTAATATTAGGTTATGAAATAATTGTGCTGATGGTTGGCTGAACAATGTTGTGTTCTCTGAGCTCTCTCTTCAGCAGTGCACATCTGAGCAAATCATTCCTTCACTGTGAATTCTGTTCTCTCAGTAGTACTGGAAATTTGGTTTTCATTTCTCCACAACAGTAGGTTTTGTGAGGATTACCACTTTCAAAAAACCACAATTTCCCTGGGAAGGATACTCTTTTCTACAACAAGAAAGTTCTGAAGAGTCACAGTGATTAAAGAATGCTGGCCACTCTGTGGCCAGATTGGGGATGAGCCTCTTCAAACTTTGCTGGCCTGTTCTTAAGCAGTTACAGCCTGGCATGACTCCAGTTTGGTAGGACTTGACAGAATTTGCACTCTGTGGAGATGACCTTCAGGAACCCAAAGTCACCTCCAAACCTCACCAATGTAGCAAGGTAGGGCTGTAATATTATGAGGATTTGGGGGGGGGGGTCTAGTTCTGTGATTTCACTGGTGTAGAGACCTCTGAGTGAGAGGAAGCTCCCTCTAGCAATGCAGATATACAATGGTTATGTGACATTGTCTTAGAGAACAGCCTAGGACACAGAGAGATGAAGTGGTTTTCCCAATGTCTGCATCAAACTAGGGGGGTCCTTCAATACAGGTTTTCTTGATTCTGAGACCTGACTCCACCATATCAGGCCACATCACTTATGGAGAATTTTAGCTAATATTGGTAGAATGCTTTGAGAGCTTCTGATATAGGGAATCACAAGAGGACAGAGTCCTGTTTTATAAAAACTATTTGCTTTTTATTAAGATATTTAATTATACTTTCCAATAATATTAAGTGATAAACATTATTCTCTCCATTTTACAGATGGAAAACTGAGGTATTTGGGGAAGTTTACAAAAAAAAAAGAGTTGAGTGTTAGAAATGAGGTGAGAATCTAGAAGTCCTATAACCCTCAATCCTGGGCTTTATGCCATAGACAATCTCAATGGACAGAATTAGCAAATGAGAGGTTGTGGGGAACACAACCAGCATATCTGGATCTAGTTTCACAGAACAGCACTTTGTATTTTTCCAAAGCAAGGGAGATATCTAAGAATATGGGAAAACTGACACAAAATACCCAGAGTCAGGGGGAATTTTGAGCAAGAAATAACAAAACAGGATTCAATATTGAATACTTAAAGCAGCTGGCTCAAAGTCAACTCAGAATAGTGTTCTGAGTCTCCTTATATAGTTAGAAGCATAAGCTTCTTTCTCCATTTGACCTCTCACTATGTTTCTCCCTTTTAATACATGCTCTCAAAAATAAAATGATTACTACAAGAAGAAAGCTTCTTTGATTACATGTTTAGCAATTTCCACAAATATGCAGGCTAGCCAAAGGGAAGTTAGGAAACCTAAGGAATTAAGAATTATGATATCATTGGTTTGAGAACTTCTTCCACTCAGGCAGGTTGAAACCTAGCTAGTACTTAGAGTGAAGGTTAGAGAGGTAAGTGAAGTCTCCATCCTCACACAGCTGTGAAATGTCAGAAGCTAGAGTTGAACCTATCTTCCTGATTCCAAGTCTAACACATTATCCACTATGCCAGACTTCCTTTTCTTTTGGTACTAGTACATATTAATAAGTAAACTATTTTGTCCTAGGCTAGAACATAGATTTTAAACCTGGAGGGTACCTTAGTGCTTATCTATTCTAATTTTCTTCTTCTACAGAAGAGGACAGTTAAGTGGCATAGTAATTAGAGTACCAGTACCAGAGTTGAAGTCAGGAAGATTCAATGTAGTTCTTTTTTAGGGTAACAGATTTTCAATTATACACTAAGTTCAAATCTCATCTCACATGCTTACTAGCTGTGTAAACTTGGGCAAGTCACTTAATCCTGTTTGCCTTAGTTCTTCATCTGAAAAATGAACTAGAGAAGGAAATGGCAAATCAGACTAATATCTTTGCCAAGAAAATTCTGAATAGGGTCAAGAAGAGTCAGACAAGATGGAAAAACAATTGAACAAAAACGAGGATGAGGAGAATGAGGCTCAGAAAAGTTAAGTGACTTGCCTGAGGTAATACAGGAAGTAAACAAGTACAATATACATCCATCTTTGATAATTTGAATTTGAACCAGCTGCTTATTCAATTTCTCCCTGAAGACATATGGATTTTGAATAAGTTTCATCTTCTACATATGTGCATACCTGATAAATAATGTCAATACCATATAGTTTTTCTTGAGATAATTAATGTGAATTTTGCAAAAGATAAGTGGTGATGCTTCTAGTTTCTTATCATGGCCAAATGAGTCCAAGGAAAGTTCCAAATAGCACTTAAAATCATGACTCTAAAGTAAAAGTCCTTCGTGGAAATTCCCTTTGTGTCATTAAAAAATAATAAATCAAGGTATTTTTAAGTAGCTAGGAACAGAATACAACAAAGGGAAGTTTTCCTCAAGTCAAACTACTGTATTTCCTAAAGTATGTTCAAGTAATTTTACAAAAGCTATTCTCTTCTTAAATCATTTGAAATTCTGAAGAAAAAAATTTTCTTCTGTTATAATGAAGGTTACCCCTGAAAAATGCACCAATATTGGCATGTACTACTAAACTATGAAAATATTGGCAAGCCTAGATAAATTCAAATACATGTCCACATAGATTCTCATGCACAAAAAAGGATATAGGCAAACCCTGTGATGCAGAGAGATGGATTTAAGGATGTACACAGCCCAGATACATAGATATAAATATACAAAAGGCAGTCACATCTGCCTAACTATGCAAATTGGCAATGACCCTGCCAAAGGGCATATGGTCAGGAAAAGAAATAAACACAGTGATTCTGAGACTATTTAGTTCAGCTCAAAGAGCTCAGCACTATGGCATTCTGGCTAAAGGGCACCCTGCCAGCTTCTCAATGGGGGAATTGACTGTATGAACCCCTGTTGGCTCAGATCAACACATTTCCAACTGATGCTGTAAGAAAGAAAGCCCACGTCCAGCCACATTTCTCTTCTGCCACAATAGCCTTAGAGGGCAATTTTTTGCTAGAAGAATTAGCTCTCTCCCCTCAGGTTCAGAGTTGCTGAGTTGAACTGCAATCTTTGAGGCCAGAAACAATAGAGAGAAAGAAGATGGTATTACTGTTGCCCTCCCTCTGAGGAAATGGCTTTCAAGGAATTCTTTGTCTAGAGCTGGAGGAGATACAAGGGATCTCCATTGCAAGTTCAAGCCAAGCCAAGTCCACTTAATTAGTCTCCACCTTGGTTCCATTCACCTTAGCTGAACTATGAACTATTTAACTTTTTTCAGGAGAAAACAGAGGGATAGAGGCATAGACAACATTATGGGCTGAAGACTTGAATCCAGGAATCCCATTTGCCTATGACAATGGAAAGAAGGACCCCCAGAACTATGACTAGCCCAGTCTTAGAGGAGCAAGGAGAGGGCTGAATGCCTATAGAGAAAGTCACAATAAAATTAGAAAAATTCATGTCATGCCCAAGAAAATAAAATGGCCTTGAAATTTGCAAAACTCATGTTAGGTTGAAATGATGTGATCATTTCCCTGTGGGAACCCTTCTTACCCAGTCCAACCCCTCACTGGGGTCCCAGTGAGAATGCTTAAACAAGCAGCCCAAGAAGCTGTCCCAAGTCTATCTGGAGAGGAAGGCACAGGAACAGAAAGAACAGCGCCTCCAACTAAGAGCAGATAACAACAATCTCTAGGCCTGTCTGAAGTGTGCCAAGTGCCTAAAACAGCTGTCAAACTCTGATCATTCCTTTCCAGAGAGGCTTTTATCTCAGCACTCAGAGATGAGGGGAAACTGCTTGTGCTAGTACAATCTACTAGTGAAGGAAAGAAAGATGGAGAAAGGAATTAAACGAAAGCTAAAAATACTGAAGGACTGACGTGAGTCCTCTCTGGTCAAGTCAAGAACACTAAAAATCATGGGACTTTTCCATATGATTGGAAGTTAAAACTGTCCATATTTGTCTCCTTGAGAGCAAGGACTGCCTTTTCTATTTGCATCCCTGGTTCTTAGTACAGAGCTTTGCATACAGTAAGTGCTTAATACATGTAGCTGCTCACTCCTTTTAGTAAAACTCTAGACTTCATGGTGATAGAGAAGAATTCTTAGTGTCTATTTTTGAAATGGCCTGAGGAAAGTTGGTTCTCTTCCTTATCTCTTCTTTCACATAACAGACAGTTATCCCAGAGAGTAACCACCCCTGAGTGCTTTGGGAATCTCAAATAATCAGGACTAGATAAGCACCTAGGACAGTTGCTAATATAACACCCATTTCTTAGCATCTGTAAGGTTTGCCGGATGCAAATTTAAATAAAATGCCTAAGAAAAGAAATAAATATCAGCTAAAGCTTTTCCATCAGGTAGTGGGCTTCCCCTCACTAGAGTTTCAAGCTAGGTGGTCACTTCTTGACTGGACTGTCATGTCTAACCCTCTGAGCTCCCTTCCAGCTCTAAGATTCTGTAATTGGGTGATGTCTGCTTATGTTCTCTCTCTCTCTCTCTTAAAAAAAAAAAAAGATAAACAAGTATTACCACAAAGAGACAGAAAATTGACAATCCTGAGGAGCACTTCCTTAGCTAACTCCTTCATTAATCTATAAAACAAGCCTGGTCCTTCTCCAGGCCCTTGTCTCTTTGAGGCTATTTGATTATTTTTTGAGGTGTTTGCAGTAGGTCCGATAATTCAGTCCTGTCCATGTTCTATAACTGAATTTATTTCAAACCTGTTTCTAGGAAGCCATGGAAAGGATAAGAAGTTTGTTGTTATGCAGAAACTGGGATTGCTGTGGTCTCAAAGGGAAATGGTTCTCAATCACCTTTTAACATTAATGATGTTTTATACAATGGACCATCTACTTTCTCATGCCTGCTGAAATATTCATGAAGGAATACCCCAGGTGGCCACAGGTGCTGACAGGACAGGCTCAGAGGCCTGCATATATGCAAGCACTAAGCAATTCACATAGAGTGGCTTAGGCACGCAAATATTTGATAGAACAAATATACTTACTCACACTCCCCCATGCAGATATTTATGCAGAGAGGTACCCACTACTGCCATGCACACAGTGTGTGTGAATGGGAAGATCTATAAATAATGTAGCAAGCAATCTCCAGTCTTATTACCCAGCCACCAAAGCAAGTTTTCTTGCTTCATTTGAGTAAAATAAATGCATGATGAAGTTGGGCCTGAACCTTCTATTCTATCAGACAGAATGAAACTCTGCCAAGTAGAACAGAAGTTTGGATAGCAAGTACTCAAAACTTATTGAATCATCTCCTCTCTCCTCTCTCATTTCCCTTCTCACCATTTCTCTCCTGTCTTTTCAGTCTCCCTTCTTCTTTATCCCCTCCTCCTTTTATCTGCTTTTCTTCTGTTAGCCTTGTCAATCACATATGCCATACAAAGGCCTACTCTACCACTCCCAACTAACCACACAAATTCTTCCATCCCAAGCAGATTTTCCACATTTGTTCCCTTCCCCATAACAACCCAAGGGTCAAGAAAAGATTTAAATATCTTAAAGTCCTTATCAATGTAAAGGTTAGAAAATGCTTCAATCATGAATTGATCCAACCATTCTGCAGGGCAGTCTGGAATTCTGCCCAAAGAGCTATAAAATTACATATATGCTTTGATCCTGTAATACCACTACTAAGTCTGTATCCCAAAGAGATTTTTTTAAAAAAGAGAGGGAGGACCTACTTGTACAAAAATGTTTCTAGCAGTTCTTTTTGTGATGGTAGAGAAGTCCATCAATTGGGGAATCACTGAACAGATTGTGGTCTATGATGGTGATGGAATACTACTGGGCTCTAAGCAATGATGGGCAAGATAATTGCAGAACAAGCTGGAAAAACCTACATGAACTGAATCAGTGTGAAATAACCAGAACCAGGAGAATTTTGTACATGGTAATAGCAATACTGTGGAATGATCAAATGTGATAGACAATATCTACGCTCAGCAATACAATGATCCAGGATAGTTCTGAAGGACTTATGACAAAGAATGCTGTCCATCTCCAGAGAACAAACTGTTAAAGACTAAAGCCATATCAAAACATACTATTTTTCACTTTAGTTTGTGTTTTTATTTGAGGATTTTGGTTTTATATGAGCATTCTCTTACAACAATTACCAATATGGAAATAAGTTTTACATGATAACACATACAAAACCCAGATCAAATTGTCTACCATCTTCAGAAGGGGGGAGGGAAGAGAGGAAGACAATTTATTTATATCATATAATTCTGGAAAATGTATGTTAAAATTGTTATTACATGTAATTGGGAAAATAAAATATAAAAAAGAAAGAAAGAAAGAAATGTTTCAATAGACAATCAGAGCCTTCTGGTAAAGTAGCAGGACTAATGAGTTTTATTCTTGGTTTAGCCTGAAGCCTGCTGGGACTTTTCAATTTTATTCTCTCTCTCCCCAAATGTAAGCCCATAAGTATTTTTCATGGTCTTCACATTCAGATTCTCCAGTCATCCATACAGATAGATGTGGTGCTCAAATCTTGCCTCTAACAAATAATAGGTATGTGATTATAGGCAAATAATTTAACTTTGGGGAGCCTCAGCCTCATTATCTATAACATAACAATCAGGATACCTGTTATACCTACGTGATCTTGTGTAGGCATAACCTCTGCTTAAAGCAGCTTCTGTTTTAACAAGTCCTTATTGTTTTTCCTTAAAACTTCTTGGAATTTTTAGGTGCCAGGAAAAAAAAAATAGAAGTTTGAGGCTGGGATGACCACTGGGCATTTAAAGTAACTAGAAATGTCCTAATGTCGTGCTATGAGTGGAACATTTAAAAAGAGAAGCACCACGCTTTGCAAAAGATAGGAGACAATGGCTGTTGTATGTTGGGCTAGGCCCAGGGACACTTGAGGGCTTTAGAACAACCCTAGGAGGAGACACTGAAAGGACATCTAACCATGGACCTTCTGATGACCATCTCATGGAAGTATCATGCCATAGGATTATTTGGGTGCCCTGTGACAAAGTAGGAGGTGAAGTAGTGAAATATTTTCTCCTTCCACTGGAACTTTGATGTAGGGATGATGTTCCAAGTGCTTCTCTACAAATATCTTTGAGTGGACTTTTAAAAAACCAGGGGTACAAGAAGACTAGGTAAGGAGAGTTGGAAAGTTTAGATCCTAACACAAGTGGCTGTGGATTACTCTATCATAAAATTTAACCCTATTAACGATTTTACTTCAGGAAAAAAAAATCTACATGTAAATGAATAATCTTTCTGGGATCATGATAATATGGGCAAGAGATTAAGATCTTTAGAGAATGGGGGCTAGAGTTACTTGATAAATTATGAACTATTGTTGGGATTTAGTCATACCCTTAGTTTAGATAAAGAGATTCGAAAAGGCACGAGGAGGGAAAAGTTAGGAGATAAAGAAATGGCAGTCCTGATTTTGTACACACCTAGTGAGCAGTTGGCTCAGGACCGAAAATGCCAGGGATGGTCACCCATGCACAGTTGCTCCAACTGTTAGTTCAGGGCATACAGTGCCACCAGGTGGCTTTTTTCTAATATACTCATGATAAATCAGCATGAGGGAACTCCTAAAGGCTTTAGGACAGCCCTAGGAGGAAACACTGAGAGGACAGCTGACCAAGGGCCTTCTGATGACCATTCTCACAGAGATATCATGCAACAGATTCTCCTGGGTGGCCTGTGACAAAGTGGGATCTAAGGTTATTCCAGTCATATGTCTCTTGGTGCCAATGTAAAGCCCTGTTTGGGGAGGATACTTTCTTTATATGTGGGAATCTCTGCCCTTTTTATGTGTAATGTGCTTTACAAATTTTAATGGGCTATATGTTCAGTCAATAAATGGGATATTTAAAAGACAAGCAAAAGGAAAAAAACAAAGTATCAAACTTATATTTGTTTATGTTGTTTCTCCCATTTAGAATGTCCTTTCCACTTTTTTATTTAAGCAAATCATAACCATCTCAAATACCATTTCCTCTATAAAATCTTTCTGAAAAACTCTAGTCCACATGGACTTCTCCTCTTCCTAATATCCTGTAGTATTTGTTGTCTGCCCAACATATTTGGGTCTTAATTAGAATTGTAGCATTATTCTTAATATGTTCATATATGGGGACAACTAGGTAGCACAGTGGATAGAGAGAGCACCAGGCTTGGAGTCAGGAAGACTTGGGTTCAATTCTGGCTTCAGAGACTTCCTAGCTATGTGGCCCTGTGCATGCCATTTAACTTCTATTGCCTTACCTTTGCTGCCTTTCTGTCTTAGAATTCATACTAAGACAGAAGGTAAGGGATTAAAAAAATGTTCATATATGTTAACACAAGGTTTCTGCTTCCTACAGGAACCCCTGTTTTACATAGACACTAGAGAGAGAAAGGCAAACAGGTAAAAGGAAGGTTACATGTATATGTCTCATAGGGGAGAAAAGAAAAAAGCTACTGTGCAGTCTCTGCCTGAGTCACAAGATGGTACTCCAAATCCTAAATTACTGGCCAGACTTCCTTTCATTCTTTCTCACATGCACAGGAAAGATTTGCTTGTATTCCTTCGCTTCCAGCCTTTCTTTAATGTCATATAATATATAAGCTCAAATTGTGCCCCTTCCTATTCTTTCACTTTTTTGAATTATTGTTCTCCCCTTGTCCTAATGAAAGGATTCCAGGAGAGAGAGACAAACAGAGGTTTCTAACTCTTCTGGAAGAGGAACTTAGGTGCCTCTTTACCTCATGAGAGATTTTAGATTAGCTCTCATTTGCAATGGGCAGAAGACACCAGTAAAATAAAGGGATGCTATCTGTATGCCACAATGTCCTCTCCTTCATTTTCTGCCTTCCTATTATCGATCTATTTGGTCACTTGTAATTTTAGCAGAGAGAAGGAAATGCCAAGATAACACATGTAAACACAATGTCACCCAGCCTCATACCAAGCAGAAGCTATAAAAAGGTGAAGAGAGGGGCATCTAGGCAGCACAGTGGATAGAGCACCACTCCTGGAGTCAGGAGGAGCTGGGTTCAAATTTGAATTCAGGGACTTCCCAGGTGTGCAACCACAGGCAAGTCACTTAATCCCCCTTACCTAGTCCTCATTGTTGTTCTATCTTGGAATTGATATTTTTAGGAAATTTAAAGAGAGCTTCTAAAGCTGGAGAAGGAAGCCCAGAAACCAGGGGTCAAAGCAATTAGCAGGTAAGAGAGGTTGTGATGGAATTTATTATGACTGCTGACTATTGTTCTTCCTCTGCTGGGCAGGTAAACTGGAAAAGCTGATTTCCTTGTTAGTCAATGTATCTGAGACAGGGAGTGGAAGTCCTTCCCAATCTTCCTTGCTCTACTTTATTTTTAATCCATAAACCCCAAATGGGGATGTAATCTCCTTAATTCTATACATATTTCTTTCATAAGTCATGAGAATATATGGCTAGGATTCCACCCAAATATCTGGCAGCTAAATGGCATAGTGGATAAGACCTGAATTCAGATCTGGCCTTATGACCCATAGTAAACCACTGCCTCATTTTCTCTATTTGTAAAATAGGGATAATAATTTATCAGTGGTGCTGAGGATAAAGTAAGATCATGTTGGTAGAGACCTTTGCAAACCTTAAAGCACTATATAAATGCTAGCAATTATTAGTATCATCTGGGAGGGCAATCAGGAAGAGTGCTAGGAGATGACTAGAGGCAAACATCAGTATAGGATTGATATGAGATTAAATGAGCTAACATATATAAAGCCCTTCGGACAGTGATCTGAGATTGGAACCCATTCAGGGGTAGGTTTCATATTTTGATATTTGAGTAATTTGATATTTGAGTAATAGTCTGTTCCATTCCTCAGATTAATTTCAGATCTTTCCAGTGAAGGGTTAATTTAAGTTGTTTATGGTAGTGTGGAAGCAGCCTAAGTGTTTCCAGACTGATTGCTCCCTGGTGGTAAGTAGAGGTGTTGAAGCCTCTTGGGAGAGATGGGGCCATCCTGGGCACGTGTCATAGCAAAACTGGATGGGCTCGATCGAGTACAGCACCACCTGATGGCCTATCAGAATTTTGCACTACTCCTTTGGATAAATACTTCTATGATACTATCTTGCTTGAGAGGCTAAAAGAAGGTAGCACTTAAGCCACATAGCCAAAGGGTCTTAAATGACAACTATAAAACTTTTTTTTCAGTCTTTTTCAATTGCGTCCAACTCTTTGTAACCCCATTTGGGGTTTTCCTTGACAAAGATGCTGGAGTGGTTTACCATTTCCTTCTCTGGCTCATTTTACAGATAAGGAAACTGAGGAAAAGAGGGTTAAGTAACTTACCCAGGATCACACAGTAAATGTCTGAAGCCAGACTTCAACTCAGGAAGATGAATGTTTCTAGCATTCTATCAACTGTGCTTCTTAGTTGCCCCTAAAAAGCCTTTAATGAATAATTAATGATTTATCAAATGGCTCATTCATGATTTTATTCCTATAGTAGCTCCCTTTTCCCAACTTCTCAATGGACCCAAAAAGTATTACACATGTAGACCAATTGAACTATTTACTAAATTGATTTGAAACTAACACAGTATAACTTTATTTATTTATTTAAAACCTTGTTTTCTGTCTTTATATTGATTCTAAGACAGAAGAGCAGCAAGAACTAGATAATCAGGGTTAAGTAACTTGGCTATGGTCACACAGCTAGGAAGTGTCTGAGATCAAATTTGAACCTAGGACCTCCCAATGCCAGGCCTGATGCTCTATCTACTGTGCTACCTAACTCCAAAGTACTTTTAAATGTGGCTCAGATGCTATAGCAGCCCCCTAGTACTCCACTCTACACATATATGCTCTCTTCTATAACACCTCCCCTGGCACTTCTGAATGAAGGCTCACAGACCATGGCTGAAAAACACTTACTGAAATCAAAGTCACAAAATGGGAAAATGGAATCATATCATCACCTGGAAGCTGGGTGAGCAGTGTGACTTTTGACAGTGATGACACTTATTTCTGGGCCAAATGCTAAGGGAAATGCATAGTCTGATGAGTAGTAGGATGGCCACCAGAGGATCTGAAGTCAGAAGTAATATTCTTCCAGAGGCCATTGATGATACATCCAAGCTCACTGCCCATGTTGCTCCTGGAGCATCCAACATGCTTCTGTTGGGCTTCCTCTGGTAGCTCCAGGCTTATTTTTAAAAATGTAAGCCACTATCTTCATTTTTAAATGTCTAGATGAAGCCCTGTATTAAATAACATTAGGCACTCTGGCTAGGTTAATCCTCTGAAGCCACACAGACCAAGCACAGTCCAACCTTGTGGCATCTTCAGGATGGAAGCAGGGCAGGAAGGTGGAAAGGCAGCAAAAGCTAGAACCTCACCAACGAGGTAACCCATATGTAAGTCATGACTTCCTGAAGGACTGTAAGCAGCTGGAGGGGGAAGTATTATCCTCTATCCTTCTTCTGAAACACCCATAATGCTTAGTACAGGGACACAGAATAATATACAGAAAGTTACTCAATAAATACTTGTATTGATGGGGTGAGCTCAAAATGAGGTCACAGGGGGAAAAAAGGAAGGGAAAGAAGGCACTTATGTGACCTTTGAAGTCCTTTTTATGTTTGCTTTTGGTTGTACTTGATTCCCTAATCCTGAATATTCTCAAAAGTCAAATAATGTCCCCCACTAGTCCAAGGCAGCACTGAAATGCCACCTCCTGCTCCATCCAGTTCTCATTTGTGGACCTACTTCTAATTCCATTCCTTACATTTACCTGAAAAAGAGCTCCTCTAGACTATTCTGAGGTACCAGGTTGGTACAGTCGAGGGTGCAGGGCAGGTGGTTCTGTGACAAAAACACAACTTCACCTGGATGAAGTGTTGGGATCATATATAGCTTCACACAAAATTTCTCTACTAGCAACCTAGGAAACCAATAAAACAGAAAGCCAAAGAAAGAAACTATTAGAATAATATATCTTTTAAACTTGGTATTCACAGGATGGTTTTCACCAATTATTATAGCATGTACCTCTCCTACCTATGCTCAGGTGTAAGTATTCCATAATCATCTTCAAAGTTCTTCAAGGGAGCAAGAGCAGAGTCACCTCCCAGAAATGAATTCTCCCAATCATCTCGTCCCAGGATCTGATTCCTACAGAGCAGACAAAAGCCATGCAATAATTGCTAGATGTTAGGGATAGCCAGGCCTGGAGATGAGAAGATTTGGGTTCAAATCTGGCTTCAGATACTTCCTAGCTGTGTGACTCTTGGGCAAGTCACTTAGTCTCAATTGCCTAGCCCTTGCTGCTCTTCTGTCTTAGAACTGATAATGCGACAGAAGATAAGGGTTTAAAAAATAAATAAATAAGATAATCACTAGAAGTTGCTTCTGCACAACTACCATTAGTACTAGTACCAGGCAGGCAGGCAAAAGCCATAGCAGAACTCACAGCTCATGTTCCTATTTGGTATAGACACTACTCTTTCAGGAGTTATCCCAAAATGAATCCTTAAAGTGACTTTCTGGCAAACTTGGGATCACTGGTGTTTACCAAAGGACTGTTAGCATCTGGCAGTATGGAAGCATTGTCAAATATGACTAAGTATCATGGCTCCCAACATTTATTCATTCATTCATTCGATAAATACTTGTTGAGCATCTATTGAGCATTCTATGTAATATAAATGAAAGACAAGACAACATGGTGGGTAGAGTGCTGGACCTAGAGTCAGGAAGAACCTGGATACAAATCCCATCTCTGACCTTAGTTCTCTGATCATGTCCAAGTCACTTAACCTCTTAGTGCCTTAGGTAACTTTTTAAGTCTTATCTACTAAATTATAGATGAGATATACTTTTGTGAAGGGACTTCCCACCCCCACAAAATCCCAGATAATCTGATATGTGTGTGTGTTTCAGTTATTTCAATTGTATCTGACTCTTCATGATCCCATTTGGGGGTTTCCTTAGCAAAGACATAGGAGTGGTTTTTCATTTCCTTCTCCAGTTAATTTTACAGATGAGGAAACGGAGGCAAACAGGATTAAGTGACTTTCCCAGGGTCACACAGCTAATTAGTGTCTGAGGCCAGATTTTAAACTCAGAAAGATGAGTCTTCCTGACTCCATGCCTGACACTTTGGGCACTATGGTGCCACCCAGCTGCTCATATGTAACTATGAAGGGCAGTTTATGAATAAGCAGCAGAGGCCTGGGTAGAGATAATGTGCTCTAAGAATGTGGAAGAGGGAACAATCTCTATGGCATGGCCTGACAAGAGAAAGTTTCCAAGAGAAGGGAAAGACAGAGAGGAAGAAGGAAGGCATTCAAAAGAGGGGCCACAACATGGCAAAAGGGTAAAGGTGAGAATAAACAAAGTGGCTCATTGTAGAACAGTGGGTTCACTTTGGGGAGTAATGACAGTACACCCAGGAATGAGGACACTGCCAAAAGAGGGGCTGTTTGGTGATTTTAATATCTACCCAGGAGGGTCCTTGTAGGCTTTGAAAGGAAAATTATTCTATTGCCTTTATTTTATTTTAATTAATTAATGAAGAATATTTTTCCATGGTTACATGATTCATGTTCTTTACCTCTCCTGCTCCCTGCCCCCTTCCCAAGCCACTGAGCAATTCCACTGGGTTATACATATTTGTGCATGTTTCTATTGCCTTTATATTACTGATTATGAACAGAGTGATCACATATAATCCTTTTAGATAAGTGACTGCAATTATAAGTTTAAGAGTTAGACCTAGTTGTTAAACTAATTGTGTATAAGATATCAATTTTAGCAATATAATATTAACTATAGTATTGGAAAATATATAGTTTGATGTATTAGAATATTATAGCAATTAACAATGTTAAGGAATAAAACTTTAGGTCTGTGTAATTATCTAGGGAAACTGTTGAAACCCATGCAGAAGAAGGTGGGCTCATTGAGAGGGGAGAGTATACAGCTGACCAGATAAGATGGTAAGAAACAACTTTGTTTTTTTCAGGCGATATTTGATCCTTTTAAAAATTTATGACAGTACAGGCTCCCCAGAGTAGTGTGGCCAAGAGAAGTTACTCTGACCTAAGTAGGAAAGCCAACTTTGTACTGAACTTTGAGGACTTCATGCTTTGACACTCTTCTTCTCTGTTTTGGTTATTCATCTGTTATATATTTCTGTTATTAGTCAGAATTTATTGAGCATTTACAGTAGGTTTAAAATTTTTTTGACTATATTTTGCTTCTTCATTCTCCAAATACACTTAAAAAAAAATCCTTACCTTCTGTCTTAGAACAAATAGTAGATATTGGTTCTAAGGCAGAAGAGCAGTAAGAGCTAGGTAATGGGGATTAAGTGACTTGCCCAGGGTCATACAGTGAGGAAGTGTCAAAGGCCATATTTGAACCCAGAACCTCCTGGTTTAAGGTCTGGCTCTCTATCCACTGAGGCACCTACTTGCCCCCAGATTCACTTTTGGAACATTTAAGGCCAATTAATTAGCACAGATGAGTATCAGGCACTGTATCCGTAACATTTATGGGAACTATATTTCATAAACATTTTTAAAAGAGTTTCTAAGTATGCCCTACAAAGGAAAGACCCATCCCATGAAACTCTGTTCTAGGTTTATTGCTTCATAATAACAAAAGTTTGGCGATACCTCTTGTTATATACACAAAGAGTTTTGTAAACCATAAATATATGTAAAATTTATGCTTTATTAAATATATATATGTTTGCTTTTCAGTTGTGCTTGACTCTTCATGACCCCATTCAAGTTTTTTGGGCAAAGATACAGGAGTGGTTTGTCATTTCCTTCTCCATATTATTTTACAGATAAGGAAACTGAGGCAAATAGGGTTAAATGACTTGCTAGTTAGTGTCCAAGGTTAGATTTAAACTCAGGAAGATGAGTCTTCCTGACTCAAGGCCTAGCACTCTATTCTCTTCACCACTGTCTGTGTGTATGATTTATTATTATTATTATTACTTACCTTTTATCCAGTAGCAAGCAATCTAAACTATTGACATATGAATCTGAGTTCCTGAAGTCAAGCTGGAAAAAAAGATAAGAAAGAAAAGAGAAAGAGAGAGAACAGTGATATGTCATTCCAAGTGAATGGTCCTCAAAGAAAGAGGGACATTTTCCAGAGCTGGCATACCCTGAAGAGAATGATGAAAATTCTAATGAGAAGTCTTCCTAAAAGTCACAACCAGTTTTTCCAAGTATATTGGCTTTTGAGGGGGGTTTTGGGTTTTTGTTTTTCCCTCATTAAAACTAATGTGGCTGATGTAAACTTTCAGTTTAGTTCCATATTCAATCTTGGAACCTAACTTGGTGCCATGGCATATTCTCCATATTCTCCACCCTACAATAAAGTTTCATGCTACAAATACTTTTCTTGCTTTATTTCTCCCTTTCTCTAAGATTATTCCTCCAATTCACAGACTCTAACCTTGAAGTCTAAACTTTAGAAACTAGGACTTCCTAGAAACAAAATTTCAAAGAATCAAAGCACAAAGAGTCTATGGTGGGGAACAAAACCCATCCAGGGAACTGGATATATATTGTATATCAGGGCACTGTATACCTAATACATGGCTATAAAAGACTCCAAAATGAAAATGAAGTTGTGTTTCCACATGAGGGCCTTGAATCATAGCCAAACCGAGGAATTATAGGATAAAGCCAAAAAAGAGAATTTAAGTAAACATATGAATGTGCAACAACTTGCTATGAGATATAGGGAGTTATATAAAAGTGACTTAGGCTGATAACCCTAGAGATTTAGGGGAGGAGTCCCCTCTGCTTACTGAATCGTGGGGTTCAAATGCTGGTGCTGCGATCCTTTGACCAGGGGCTGCCATGTTTTGGAATAGCTCCTCCAGTGTCACCAATTCTTCCTCTGGTTCTGAGTCCAGCTGCAGGGACTCCTCATTCAGACCATATGAGGACTCTGAAAGGCAGCTACCAGAATGGGTTAGGAATGGCAATTCCTGGGCGTATGATAAAGTCTCATGGTGGTCAGCATCTTTAAGACTTGTCTTTGGAGACTGACTTAAGTCTGTGGATTCTAACACCATAGCATTTTCTCTATCTTGCTCCGAAGTTGCCTCTAGTTTTCCTGTGGCAAGGGCCATATTATTCTCTGTGTTCTCCTCTAAGGCCTGTGGGAGGATTGGGGGTGGTGAGGGACTAGGATCAGGGGGCTTTTGGTACAGGAATTCAATTGGTGGAGGACTCCAGTCTTTAGGAAATAAATCAAAAGACCCCTCATCAATCAAGGAAAAAGTATTGGTGTTTCTTGAGGGGCTGAGCCAGCTGGGATGTAGTTCATCTAAGGCACTAAGGGTGTCCATTTTCGGTTTCTTGTGATGATCCTGGGTCCCATCAGAAATTCCATGTTCCTGGGAAGGCAATTGACTAGACAGAGCTCTTGAATTTGACTGAGAACCTTTAAGAAAAGAGATAAGAACAGTAAGAATTTAAATAGAAGGCACAGTGAGTACTTATGATTCTATGCAAAACATTTTTACTCTCCTATAACAAATAAGAATTCAACATTTCAAATCAACAACTATTTATTAAGCTTCTAGTCATAGAAGAGACTAGAAGAAATCAACTAATAGAGTAAGCAATTAATATGGTAAGAAAAGCCTCAAAATGCTCCACTTCTCTAATTACTGAGCACCCCTCAGTGAATGTGTTAGATACTTTACACAGATGAGAATTTTTTGAGTCTCGAATATTTTAAAATCTACATTAGACATTTCTGTCTTAGTTTCAAATTCATTCCCTTAATGCCTGTTTCCAATCTCATAGAGCAAATGAAACAAATAGAGAACTGACATATTACCTTCATGGTGAGATGTAGTTGTCTTGCTCTTCCTACCTCTAGATGCCCTTGAACTTCTAGTGGTTTTGTCCTGAAAGAAATTTACTGTTAAGTGAATTTTAGGAAGGCAGAATACCTTAATGAGCTCACATTCTTTTTTTTTTTTTAAACCCTCACCTTCTGCCTTAGAATCAATATTATGTATTGGTTCCAAGACAGAAGAGCAATAAAGGCTAGGCAACAGGAGTTAAGTGACTTGCCCAGGGTCACATAGCTAGGAAGTATCTGAGGCCAGAATGAGGCTACATCCTTCTGTGAAGAATTTGTTTCGTTTGTTTCATCAAGGAATTTCTTCTCTAGAGTTTCAATTCAAGTAAATCAATTATCCAACCACTACAAAGACAGGGTCAGGTGATAACAGAGAATCAGTTCTGGTGCCTCTGGGAAAAAAATAAGCACCAAAGGTAAAGAGTCCCATATCACCCAACAAGACAATGATAGAACAATGAATCAACTAATATATGTATACACTCTTGATACATCATGAAAGAGCATGAGACAAAGGTGACAGAGAAATGTTTATACCCTTCACTCACCCTTAACTAATCACCATCTTGGAATTGTTTCTAGGATCATAAACAGAAAAACAAGATGATGGCTTGCCAACTTTTATCTTTTTCAACTACCATAGTTGCTAGTATTCTATCATGCTTGACTTAAATTTATTACTAAAGAGTCCTGAAACAGGCTTCCAATAGGAAGAGAGTGAAAAATTTGATACCAGCATCTTTTTTTTTCTCCAATCTCTGAAGAATGAGCCAGTTAACTGCTTGGTGGCCTCTTCTTTGAATGATGACTTGATGAGTAGAACTCAATATTTTGCTCTTTATGCCTACTGGTAGCCTGCAGTTTCTTTCTTGAGCTGGGCTAGGTAACTTCCAAAGGTCTGGATGAACGCTCTAATGGATCAGCCATCTTTTTTCAGGGATTTGGGCATGGTGTTTACTTTTAATAAAGTACCTGAATCACCTGCTTGCTCTGAGGAAGGGGAAGTGAAGTCTAGCTTTCTGATTGGAGGCCAGAGACTGACATCCAAGCAGAGACAGAACCTCAGAATTCATTTAGAGGTGAGATCCAAATAAACTATATTCTGCTCAAAAGCCAATGCCTAGGTTTTAAGAACTTTCTCACTAGAGGATATGGAACACCATCTTCTTTGCCACCTGCCAGGATAGAGAAGAACTCAACATTCATCCAATCCTTTTCAACTAAGAGATTCAAGCCCTTTTTATATTTTTCAGTCAGAGTAAGATTTCCTTCATTCAATGCAGATGAAACTCATTGTAAAAAGGAATAAAGGAGGGGGCAGCTGGGTGGCTCAGTGGATTGAGAGTCAAGCCTAGAGACAGGAGATCCTAGGTTCAAATCTGGCCTCAGACACTTCCCAGCTGTGTGACCCTGGGCAAGTCACTTAACGCCCATTGCCTAGCCCTTACCGCTCTTCTGCCTTGGAGCCAATACACAGTATTGACTCCAAGATGGAAGGTAAGGGTTTAAAAAAAAAAAGGAATAAAGGATGTCTTGCCTAAATAAATTAGGCTAATGGCAGATTTGTGAATGGTATCCAGAAACCCTGATTCCTCATAACAGAGGTTCAAGGATAGAATGATCTTATTCTATCTTACCTACATCTGACCAATAATTCACTCTGCAACATCTAATGTTGCTCAAATGAGAGGGGGACTTATCATTTGTATACAGGGCTGTTGTAAAACAAAACAAAACTTCCATTGCACCTAGTTTTACCCTTTAGGGTCCGGCAGAACAAGTGTACACCATTGGAGGGAGACTACTTTGCAATCTCATTAAAACCATAGGTATAACTACAATTCACTTCAGGTGGAATGATTCTCTCTTTAAGCTGCCAAGACAAATCATTTAAACACAGTGATCAAGATCCTGAATATTTATCTAGTACTTGTCAGTGTTCTGAGGTGTCAAATCAGAAGAGCAGGGCACTGGAACTTAGTACAGGAGAAAGGAAGCCAGGCACCCTGAGGTTCAGCCTTGTGGATAATCCTTTTAGCCCTTTTTGACTGGAGTTTTTATAATATGGTCAACACTGCTGGGAAGCATGGCAATGTGCTTGTGGTCAGGGATCCTTCAATGTAATGAGAAAAATGGAGAAATTTATACACCAGGGAGATTAAAACATTGGTGGGTATGGGACATGTGAAGATTAGAAGCCTGGTGTACTAACAGCTGAGCAGCTGCCTTTCTTTGATGTAGGTTGTTAGAGTTTGGCACCACACTTTGCAAGAAAATAGTGGCTGCTCTTACTTGGAGACATTTGAGGTCGAAGTCACTTAGATTGATAGGCTCAACTAGACCTTACCACAAACTGAATCCCTTTTCCACATTATCTTCAAATATCTGAGCACAGCGATCATGTTTCTGATTTTCCCTCTATAGCCTTTTCTTCTCTGGGCTAAGTCTCTCTGGTTCCTTTAACCTGTCGTCTTATGGAACAATTTTGAGTCTTATTGTTCTCTTATTTGGGTTCCTATATTTGTTCTCCAGTTTATTAACATCCTTTCTAAAATATGGAGATCAGAACTAAACAGAACATTCCACATGTGGACTGATCAGCATGGAATATTGTGGGACCATTCCCTCCTTGATTTGGATATTATGCCTCTCAATGCAGACTAAGACTATTTTGTCTGCCACATCACGCTATTTATTCCTATCGAGCTTGCAATCCACTAAAAATTCCATATCTTTTCCAAATAAATTGTTATCCATGACTTCTTCAAGTTGCACATGTGAAAATTATTTTTTTAAATTCAAGTGTTGTATGTTACATTTATCTCTGTATTCAGTTTTATTTTAGATACAGAACAGTGTTCTAGGCCAGTGTTGTATATTTTTGAGTTCACATGCCCACAGGGCAACTTTAAGCTGCCTGTGAGCCCCCTGCATTACCCAAGAGAGAGCAGAGGGAGGAAGTACTTGTTTTGGGTAGCTAGACAGAGGGGCTAGGCCTGCAAAAAATGTCCTCAGGCACTGGGAAGAGGGGGAATGGAGCAGCTACCCCATGTGGGGGCCACCACAGGTGCCAATACTTCACCAATGCTGTTCTAGGTTGTTGATAATAATTTTTGAGGTCCTGATTCTATTATCCATTCTATTGGTTTTTCTTCCTAACTTTATACCATCTGTAAATCTGATAAACATGAAGCTGTACTTGGATCCAGGCCAGAGGTAAAAATGTGGGATTCTACAGAGAGCCAAGAATAGATTTCTGAAGCACCAGAGTACTCCATCCAAAATGAATATAGTCAATGAATAGACCTAGCTCAAACCACTTCGGGAGCACTGTAAGCCCAGCTGTGAAAGCTACAGAAAGTTGTAATTGTAAAAAGACAGAAGCTCAGGCCATACATCTCCTCTCCTCCAAAGAGCGTATGGAGCCCATTAACATTAGATCAAAAATCAAGAGTGTCTGGAAAAATGAGCAAAAAAACAAATAAACAAAAAAAAATAACTCAACAACAGAGCTATTATGGTGACAGCAGAGAAACTCAAGACTCAAACACAGGAGAAGAGAATGACTCATATGATCTATAAGCAAAACCTCAAGAAAAATGCAATTGAGGTACAAGTTCAATAAAAATTCCTCAGAGTTAAGTGAGCATTAAAGAAGCAGCTAAAAAAAAAATTTTTTTAAGTTTGAGAACAGGAGAAGAATGAATTAATAGGAGAAATAACTGAGGGAAAAGAGAAAGAGAAGACAAGAGAAGAGAAAAAAAGAGATACAAAAATGTCCTGAAGAAAATAGCTCTTTAAAAATTAGAATTGACCAAATGGAAGCTAATGACTCCACAAGGCATCAAAAAATAATATAGCCTAAAAGACCAAAAAATGGAAGAAAATGTGAAATAGCTCATTAGAGGAATGAATGACTGGGAAAACAAATTCAGGGGAAATAATTTAAGAATCACTGGAGGGGCTAGGTAGCCCAGTAGATAGAGAGCCAAGCCTGGAGATGAGAGGTCCTGGGTTCATTTCTGGCATCGGGCACTTCTTAGCTATGACACCCTGGGCAAGTTACTTAACTCCAATTGCCTAGACCTTGTCACTATTCTGTCTTGAAAACAATACTCATTATTGAGTCTAAGACAGAAGGTACCAGTTTATAGTAAAAAAAAATACTGGACAATCTGAAAGCCATGAACAAAAAAAGAAGTTATATATCATATTTCAAGAAATCACAAATTAAAACTGCCTATGTATTTCAGAACCAGAAGGCAAAGTAAAATTAAAATCTCAAAATTAAAACTCCCAGGAATATTGTAATAAAAATTCAAAGCTCCTGGGTCAAAGGAAAAAATACTTTAGGTAGTCAGAAAGAATTTAAGAACCAAGGAACCATAGTCAGGATAATACAATTTTTAGAAGTCACTACAAAGATGAGAGGATAACTTGGAATATGATATTCTAGAAAGCAAAGGAGCTAGTCTTGCAACCAAGAATAACCTACTCAGCACAACAGAGTATAATTTTACAAGTGAAAAAAATAGATTTTAACAAAATAGATGATTCCCAAGCATTCCTGATAAAAAGACTAGTAATGAATAAAAAATTCTGACAGGCAAACAGAGGAGCCAAGGTAAGCATAAAAAGCCAAGCATAAACAGGTAAATGTTAGGGAGAAATCATAGGAGACTAAATAATGTAAAACTATTTACATTCTAATATTGGGAGCTGATACATGTGAGCCCTAAGACCTTTATCATCACAAGGGGTATCATAGAGGGAGTCTAATTTGATAGCAGGCCTGGGTATGATTCTGTTATGTTTAGATGGCCTCAAATGATGAATGGAATGGGTAGGGAAGAAAATGCAATGGCATCAGAAGAAAGGAGAGAAAGAATGGGGGAAATTTTCTCATATAAATGGGATGGACAAAGAGGAGTTTATACAACAGGGAGGGGACAATGGGGGTGGGGGTGGAAAACAGACAACACTTGAACCTCATGCTCATCTGAATTGGTTAAAAAAGGAAAGAAAGTATACACATACATATAAACAAAAAGCAGGGAATAAGAGGGAGGGTAGATTAAGGGAGGCAGTAAAAAGTAAAATAGACTCTTTTAAAATTCAGAATATTTTCCATGGTTACATGATTCATGATTTTCCCCCTCCCATCTTCCTTCCCCCCTCCCAGAGTTGACAAGCAATTCCATTGGGGTTATACATGTATCATTGTTCAAAACCAGAAAAATAGACTTAAGGAGGAGGTAGGGGGAAAAAGAGAAGGATAAATATAAAAAGTAGGATGAAAGGAAATACAGTTAATCATAATTATGAATATAAATGGCATAAGCTCAACTATAAAATGGAAGAGGATAGCAGAATGGATTAGAAATTGAAATTCAATAATAGATTAGGTTTTTTATCCTATATTTAAATTTTCTTATTTATTTTTACTTTCTTTTTTATATTTTGAGTTCCAAATTCTCTTCCTCCTTCCAACTCCTCCCCCTCTTATTTAGAAGGCAAATAACATTGCAATTATACATATGAAATCATGCAAAAACATTTTTTAATTTTTTTAAACACTTCCCTTCCGTCATAGAATCAGTACTACGCATTGTCCCCAAGGCAGAAAAGTGGTAAAGGCTAGGCAATGGGAGTTAAGTGGCTTACCTAGGGTCACACAACTAGGAAGTATTTGAGGCTATATTTGAACTAGGAATAGGAACCCTGTCTCTAGGCCTAGCTCTCTATCAAATCAGCTTCCCTGAGTGAATTGAATTTTAGAAAAGTTAGATATGCTAAATCTCTGGAGAATACTGAATGGGAATAGGAAGGAATATATTTATTTCTTAACTGTGTGAATTTTAAAATTTACTCCACCCTACTCAGACCATACTTTAGAATATATGATTTAGCTATCTCCTGATTAGTAACAATGGAGATACTTGGTTTGACAGAATCAAGTCTTGGGAACTCTACATTTCTCCACCCTACTTAGTTTAACAAGGTCAGGAATATCTGCACCATACTCAAGGATTAAGTATTTGAGAAAATGGCCTTCAACAGACATGTGCAGAAACAGCGGACAGACCCCTGGTCTGTCCTAAGTCAAGCTAAGCTAACATTGGTACAGATGAGATGCAGGAAAGTGATGTAAAACTGTCTATATAGGGCAAGTCACTTGCTCTCTTTGGCCTCTTTTCTGATGGAGAGGTGTCTCTGGCTGGCAGCGTGCTAAGTGTTCCAACATCTTGGTGTGGTGGCAGCTATTTGTCTGGGTTTTGGCGGTGAGTTTGCCCTTGAGCTAATTCATGTTCAGGCATCTTGGCTGAGCCCTCTTGGAGTTCAGGCTAATTTCTTCCTCTTTTTCTCTCCAAAACCTTACCTTCTAGAGCCTCTAATCTTCCTGCCCGGCACAAGCCAGGTGGGAGAAATCCTACACCCTTTTCCGTCTCCCTTCTTCTTAAATTTCTTTCCACTATATTAATTAAATCACCATAAATTTCCAGACTGACTTGGGTAAATTTTTTTTTATTTGGGATATCCATGGTGGCTAATAATTAATATAGTTTAAGTCACAACACTAAAATTATCCTTTACAACTGTGTATAGCATATTAGCAAAAATTGATCATCTATTAAGGCTTTATAAAAACCTTACAAACAAGTGTAGAAAAGGAGAAATATTAAGTGCATCTTTTCTTGACCATAATTCAATTATTACATTCAATAAAGAGTACTTGAAGCAAACCTTAAAAATTAATTTGTAAACTAAACATAATCCTAAAGAATATGTGGGTCAAAGAACAAATTATGGAAATAATCAAAAATTTCACTAAAAATAATAATAGTGGTGAAACAATATAGCAAAATTTGTGGGAAGCAGTAATCAGGGAAAAATTTATATCTCTCAACGTATTTGTCACCCCTTAAAATTTGGCTTCTGATCTTATTCCACTGAAAATTGCTCTCTCCAAAAGTAGCAAGTCTAATAGCCTTTTCTCAGTCCTATTTCTCCTTGACCTTGCTATATAATCTTTGACACTGTTGATCACTCTCTCCCTATAACTCTCTTTTCTCTAATTTTTGTAACATCATTTTCTCTTGGTTTTCCTTATCCTATTTGATTGCTCCTTTTCAGTCTCCTTTGGTGGAACCTCATACAAATCATATCTTATAAACAAAAGCATCTCACAGGATTCTGTTCTGGGACTTCTTCTCCTCTCCCTCTTTATTACTTCACTTACTGATCTCATCAGCTCCCATGGATTTATCACCTCTATGCTGATGATTCTTTTTTCTACCTATCCTCCCTAACCTCTCTGCTGATCTCTAATATCACATATCTGACTGCCTTACAGACATTTCAAATTGGATGTCCAATAGACAAATTCAACATATCCAAAATAGGACTCATTATCTTTTAACCTAAACCTCCCATCACCACCCCCATAGGCCTCAATTATTATATAAGGGTACATCATCTTCCCTGTTCCTCAGGTTCACTATCTAGGATTCATCTTACTATTTCTCTTTCCTCATATCCAATCTATAAACCTTAAAATTTCTTAGACTTATGAATGTTGGAAATTTCCCCATTGGGAAATTTCATACTGGAAAAAATTTTCTACTGATAGTAAGAACTCTATTGGAATGTGAAACCCCTTGGCATGGGAGGATCCTTCTCCTCCCTACTTAGGACTACTTTAGGACAGAAACCTTTTGCTAAACAATGGAAAGGGATTTGACCTATGCTTAAGCATAGAACAGGAAGTTCTTTGAGTCATGATTGATTTTAGAATTGATACAATAGAGATACTTGGAATGACAGAACCAGGTCTTGGAAAATACAATCTCCACCCTATTTAGAGTTACAGGATTTAGGAAGGGCTGCAGCAAAGATCAAGATTTAATTATTTGAGAATATGACCTTCAACAGACATGTGCAAAGGAAACAGACCTCTGGGCAGTCCTGGGTTAAGCTAGAGCCACCATTGGCACAGGGGAGACATCGACAGTGATTGGTAGATGTGAGAACTGAGGGGAGGGGACTTAGATGGGTTCCTAAAAAGATAGTGGGGTATGAGGACAGGAGAGGAGGCTTTTGCTCTGGGAGGAGGTTTTGCTCTGAGAGGTTTTGCTCTGAAGGAGTCTGAGAGGAGAGAGGTCCTGGAGGGAGAGCTCCTGGAGAGGTCTGAGAGGAGGGCTTGCTCTGAAGGAGGCTGGAGGTGGAGGCCCCTGAGACTGTTTCTCCATTTTGGTCACATGAGTGATAGGGACTGATCTCTTTTCTTTGCCTCAGCTATCTAAGGGCTTGGGCCTTTGGCCCAGCCTAAGCAGAGGGGGTATTGAAGCCCTATTCCCTTCTCTCCCTCTCTCTCTCTCTCTCTCTCTCTCTCTCTCTCTCTCTCTCTCTCTCTCTCTCTCTGTCTCTGTCTCGGTCTCGGTCTCTCTCCTCTCTCCTCCCTCTCTCTCTCTCTCTCTCTCTCTCTCTCTCTCTCTCTCTCTCTCTAATACCTTTCTTCCTCCTGTTTGTAATTAAAAACTCCATAAAAGGTTGACTGCTGACTTGAGTTTTCATTTAGGAATTACATAGCTGAATTCCTTGGCAACCTTAAATTAATATATATCAGTCTTTTAAAGTGATTTCCTTGTCACAAATCTGATGCCAACCCTGTCAATTCTAGTTTTGCATCACACTTAAATGTGCCTCTTTCTTTCCTCTGATATTACCACCACTCTGATGCAGGCCTTCAATAACTTATGCCTGGACTACTGCAATAATTTGCAAGTGGGTCTGCGTGCCTCAAGTCTCTCCTCTTACCAATTCATCCTTTACTCATTCACTAAAGTGATTTTCCTAGAGCACAGGTCAGACCAAGTCAACTACTCCCCTTACTCAAACTCCAGTGGCTCCCTATCAATTCTAGGATTAAATACAAAATCTTTTTGGCATTCAAAGCTCTTCATAACCTAATCCATTTTTACTTCTCAGTCTTCTTACATCTTATTCCCTGACATAAATTCTTTGATTAGTGATATTGGCCTTCTTAATGTTCCACAAAAAAGACATTCTATCTCTTGGTTTTGACCACTTGCTCTAGCTATTTCTCATTCCTAAAACAGTTCCCCCTCAACTCCACTTACTGACTTTCCTAGATTTCTTTGGGTCCCATCTAAAATCCCATCTTTTATAGGAAGTCTTTCCCAACTTTTCTTAATTCTAGTATTTTTCTTCTATTAATTATTCCTCATTTATCCTTTTGTATGTATGTATATATGTGTGTATATATATATATATATATACACACACATATATATTTATGTTGTCTCTCCCTTTTATTATGAGCTCCTTTAGAGCAGGGGCTGGGTTTTGCCTTTTTTTGTATGCCTAATACTCAGCACATATTAGGTGCTTGATATATTTTTTTATTAATTGACTGATTTATTGATTATAAATAAAAGAAAGAATGCACAGATTTACAAATTGGGCATGCAACTAAAAATAAATTCCTAAAAAATGAACAAATTAAAAACAATCAATTAAACACCAAAATATACATCCTGAAAAATCAAAGGAGATATTAACATAATTGATTAATCTAGAATCTAATTTTTTAAAATTGATAAGCCATTAGCTAATTCAATGAAGAAAACAACCAATGAAGAAGAATAAAAAGCTATTTTGCCTAATTATATGACAATAAACCTGACAATCTAATTGAAATGGATGAATGCTTATAAAATACAAATTGCTTGAATTAACAGAACAGGAACTAGCATATTTAAATAACTCTATCTTAGAAAAATAAATTGAACAATCCATAAATAAATTCCCACAGGGATGAAAAAACCCAAGGACAGATGGTTTTACAAATGACTTCTATCAAACATTTAAAGAACAATTAATTACAATACTATATAAACTGTATTTTTTAATAGGTAAAGAAGAAATTGCACCAAATTCCTTCTATGACACAAATTTGGCCTTGATACCTAAAGTAGAGAGTCAAAAGAAAGAAAGAAAAAAAACAACCATAGACCTGTTTCTCTAAATATAAAAATTTTAAATAAAATAATTCCAAGTAAGTGACCACAATATATTACAAAAATTACACACTATGACAAGGCTGAATTTATATCAGAAAAGTAGGGCTGGCTCAGAGTTAGGAAAACTATTAGAATAATTGCCCATATAAATAATAAAACCAACAAAAATCCTATGATTATTTCAATAGATTCAGAAAAAGATCTTGACAAAATATAACACCCATTCCTTTTGTTTTTGGTTTTTTTAAGCACAGAAAGATTAGGAACAAATGGCTCTTTCCATAACAAGATAAATACTATAAAATTAAAACCAAGAGCATTATCAGTAATGGAGATTTTCCATTATGATCAAAAGCAATGCAAGGATGTTCATTATCACTTTCTATTCAATATTGTACTAGAGATATTACATATGGAAATAAGACAAGAAAAAGAATCTGAAGAAATAAGCAAAGGAAAAGAAGAAAACTATCACTTTTTGCAGATGACATGATGGTTTACTTAGAGAACCTTAATCAACTAAATAACTAATTAAAACAATTGGCAACTTCAGCAAAGCTGAAGTGTATAAAATAAACCCATATAAGTCATTAGCACTTCTGTATATTACCAGCAAGGTGACATAAAAAGAGAAATTCCATTTAAAACAACTACAAATAGTGTAAAATATTTGGGAGTCTAGCTACTAAGATAAGTGTAGAAACTACATAAACAAAATTATAAAACATTTCACATGAATAAAGCCAGATTTAAGTTATAGAGGAATATTAATTGTTCATGAGTAGGATGAACTAAATTAATTTACTTATTCCATGCTAAACCACTCAAACTACCAAAAAATTACTTTATAAAGCTATAAAAAATGAGAACAAAATTCATGTGTAGGAATAAAAGGTCAAGAATAGCAACATAGACAAATCAATGGGAATCAATATCAAAGGGAATTAATGAAAAAAATGGGAATAAAGGGGACCTAGCAGTACCAGTTCTCAAACCATACTACAAACTGTTAAGATTAAAGTTCTCTGGAGGCTGTATATTAATTTATAATCATTTATTAAATAGTGAAAGAGGATTGGAAAGAAATGGCACATAATCACATGACTGGTCACCTAGCTATTCTCTGGCTCACTGCTCACTGCATGTTTCTCTTTCGCTCCTGCTGCTTTCTAGCAGAGACCCTACTGTTTCCTGGATCCATAACTTCGACAGCCACTTTTTCTGGGTCTCCCTGTTTGAACAGACTTTACTTCAGTCTGGGTCCAAGGCCAGATTTAGAGATGCCAGGAGTCAAGTGGGACAACAGGCAAATGTCTTCTGGGACTTCAGGGAGCCAGGAGGTTGTCTTCCTTACATAGTGTAACAGGGGCTTATTTAAGTGAGAAATAATAATTCAAGATGAGATCTGCCAATCTCCTCCCTTCCTCCCTCCCCTTCCAGTTGATTCTTCCGTTGGTCTCTCTAAAATCAACTCAGAGTGAGTATTATGGTATATCAAATAAATTACTCTTCTCTAAGATTAAGTAAGGAGTTTATTTGGGAGAAAGGGAAAGATAAGAAGATGAAGGGAAAGAGGGTTTGGGGTTTCCCTAATACTAGAATAATTCCTAGGTTGGAAGATGGTGGAATATAGTTCAGATTTGGGAAAATTGGTTAACAGGTCTTGAGAATTCAGTCACTGTAGTACAGCAGAGAGAAATCAGAGAGCAGGACTTTTGTCCTTTTCTATCTCAAGGCAAAGAGACCCAGTTTTTCAGTTTGCCTCCTCCTTTTTTCAGTGGTTCTTCCTAGTCCCCATTCTAAATAGAATGTCCATCTTGACTGACAGTTCTGGAGTCTGTCATTCCCTGATTTGAACAAATTTTCTAAGCTGTCCCTATTGTTAGTCATTAGAACATTAATAAATTATTCTAATATAGTTAGTTTGTTAGTACATTAGTATTTACATATGTACATAGGTTTGTATCTATACAGATTTACATATGTACAAACATAATACATTGTTTTGATTTCTGTGCAAACTCAGGCAGATAAGAAATTTCTTTGTTTGAATTTTCCACAGAAATTTATATATCAGTATGAATTTTGTGTTGCAATTATGCCTATTTTATATACTTACCCAGTCCATGAGATTTCTTTCCACATTGTATTTATGTGTAATATATGTGAAGTTAACATCTATGTCACATTCTTACATGACCTCATGACCACAAAGTCAAAGTTCTTTCATGCCTTTTGATGTTGATTGTAGAATACTATGTGTCTTAATTTTTTCATCTGTGCTGGATACAACTTGTTGTCTGTCATCAACTCTTGATTGAAGACCTGGGTACAGGAACATTCAGGAACATGCATGTGTGTAAGGTTTACATGTGTATGTATTAAGAAATAAAATTTTTCATTGTGCATGGAAGTAAGGTATGAATTCTTCATGAGTGCTTGTCAGTATTCATGAATTGCTCTTGATGTGTGGAAGTAAGCTTTTCATATGATCATCTTTATGAGTGGATATATGTAGTATGTTGTAGTATATGTTATTAGATATATGTTATGATTATGAATTTGATATTCTCTTATCTTTTTTGTTTGAATTTTCACAAGGTGATTTATTGTTTGCTCTCTTCAAAAAGTTCTTTTCAACGTTCTCTTACAGTACTTGTTGACTATCAGTCTCGTGCCAGTATTTAGCCTTAGATGGAGTTTACCACCCGCTTTGGGCTGCATTCCAAAGCAACTTGATTCCAAGAAGACCTGGTCCCAGCATGCTGGGGGCTGCTACCTGCCTCACACCATCCACAGGCATGAGCTGTTGTTCTTTTTTTTTTTTAAATCCTTACCTTCCGTCTTGGAGTCAATAGTGGTAAGGGCTAGGCAAGGGGGGTCAAGTGACTTGCCCAGGGTCACACAGCTAGGAAGTGGCTGAGGCCAGATTTGAACCTAGGACCTCCCATCTCTAGGCCTGGCTCTCAATCCACTGAGCTACCCAGCTGCTCCCGAGCTGTTGTTCTTAACCCAATCAAAGAGTGGGGAGACCAAAATGGATTTTCAAAACTTTTCTTTTAAAAAGGAAAGAGGAATACATATTTGACAGGTATTATCATCAAAACAGTTTGGTTGGGGGCAGTCAGGTGGTTCAGAGGGCTGAGAGGCAGGCATGTGAGATCTTGGGTTCAAATTTGTGGCCTTGGATCTTTAGTAGCTATTTGACCCTGGACAAATCACTTAACCCCAATTGCTTAGTCCTTACCACTCTTTTGCCTTAGAACTTAGTACCAATTCTAAGTCAGAAGGTAAGAATCTAAAAAAACACAACACAACAACTAGGTACTAGGTAAGAGTAAAGAGACTGGTCAGTAAAATAGATTATGATACAATATACAGAAGCAAATGAATGAGCACAATAGCCTAGTGTTCAGTAAAACCAAAGATCCCTGTTCTTGGGGCAACAATTCAATATTCAACAAAAACTTCTGGGAAATTTGGTAGTAGCCTGGTAGACATTAGATATCGAACAAAATCTCACAGTACATACCAAGAAAAGTTCAAAATGGATACATGACTTAGATAATAAAAGGGAAACAATATGAGCAAATTATTCGAGTATGGAAGAAATTAGCTATCAGATCTATGATAGGGGAAGAATTCATGATCAAACAAGAGAGAGATTCACAGAATGTAAAATTAATAATATCAGTAACATAAAATTTAAAAGTCTTTGTACAAACAAAATTAATTTAGCTAAAATTAGAAGAAAAACAGGAAACTGGGAAAAATCTTTACAGGAAATTTTTCTCATAAAAACCTCATTAGATATAAAATATATGGGAAACTAAGTTAAATGTATCTGAATAAGAGCCATTTTCCAAATGAGAAAGGGTTAAAGGATAGGAATAGGCAGTTTTCAAAGGAAGAAATCCAAGCTACCAATAGCTACATGAAAAAAATGCTTTAAATCACTAATAGAGAAATAAATTTAAATAACTTTGAGGTAACACCTTGTACCCATTGGATTGACTAAGATAACAAAAAAGGAAAATAAATACTTGAGGAATTGTGGGAAAACACAGGCTAACCTAAGCTAGCCTTTGATCATTCCCAGTTTGACTAACCTGGAGCTCATGGTGTCTCCTGCCATATAGGTCAAGGTAGACTCCTTGATTAGCTTGCCTGAATCTTTTATTTTGGTTGCACTCTTTTTAGTGATTCTTATCTGCTCCAACCAGCAAAGTCACCATGAACCAAGCCATTTCTGGTGCCAGTAGGATTCCCCAAAGATTAGGAATTTAAGAGTTGGAGACCTTGGATGAAGAATTTCAGGCTACATGATACAGCCAGCTTAATCAGCATGGAAGCTGTGAAGATTAACTTAAATTTCTCCCCTGATTGTGAATATGAAATAGACTGCCCTGTCCATTTTTAGATTTAATCACCAAAAGTATAACCATTCCACTTAATCATTAAGTGGAAGAGGTCTGTAACCCACATGTGCAATAGTGGGTGATAAATCAGAATCAAACTGACTTCCCCCTGGACAGTCCTAAAGAAAGTTTCAACTATGATTTGTCCACATAAAGTGAAGGAAGACAAAGGAAGTAATGCAAAAGAAAGTGTCTTTAAAAGCGAGTTACAACTTTTTGTGAGGGTGATTGGTCTAACAATTGTCTAAGATTCGTGTTAGATTCATTTGAGATTGGCCCGAGATCTTCATCTGAGATCTTTATAGAGGACTTCTGACTTCTGGAGTTCTGAGTTTGAGTTGGAGGCTGGTGAAGAATCTGCTGACTGGACCTGAGATCCTATACATGGTGAGACTGTCCTTGAATCTCTCCTTTTTGGACTGACATGTGGTGAGTGAAAAAGGCTAACTCCTTTCCTGGATTTTCTGAATAGACTAGCCTCAGGAGAGACCTATCCTCTTGAGAGAGGCTCCCTATATCCCCAGGTCCTTGGCTACAAGGGTCAAGGCCTCTCTGGTTAAGGACTAAACTCCCCATCCTGTTTTTGAGCCAGGGTTCAGAGCAAAATACTTAGTGCTTAGGCTAGATATCTTACCCTATCCTTTCTCTGATTTTCTAACTTCACTCTTTCTATATTTTATAATAAATTATAAATCAATCTCTTTGGAATTAATTAAAATTTTGGACGACCCCAATTTTGAGTAATCCAGCCCAATCTTTTTATAATTAATCCCCTTTTCCCCTTACAAAGCCCTGGGAAGCCCAATGACTTGATCCTGAAGAAGGTTTTGGACTGTGCTTTATGGGAACCAAGCTAAGCTTTGAATATAATTCTCATTTCCCTCCCCAGATACTGAAGTGTACAAAGGAGAGGAGGGAAATTATTCCTTTGTATTGGGAGGAATATGTTCATATATTTGTGATTAAACCTTTTGAAGTTAATACTCACTTTGTAAAAGTTTCTGCATAACAAAGGTATATCAATGAACTGTTGGAGTTATGGACTAATTCAACTATTCTGGGAAACAATTTAGAACTCTAACTAAAAGGCTATTAAATGATGTAATACTCTTTGACCCAGCAAAACTACTACTTGATCTGTACCCCTGAAGAAATCGAATAAAGAATAAAATGACCTATATGTACAAAAATTTTTATAACACTGCTTTTCTTAATTATGGATGGCAGATTTGGAAACTGAAGGGATACCCATCAGTTGAGGAATAGCTGAACAAATTATGAATTATAAACGTGATGGAATACCATTGTACTGGAAGAAATGATGAAGGGGATGATTTCAGAAAAAACATGAAAATACATATGAATTAATGCAAAGTGAAGTAAGCACAACTAGGAGAACAATTTAAATGACAACAATATCATAAAGATTAAACGTTGAAAAAACTGATTAACCACAATTCCAAAGGACCTGTGAAAAAACATGCTATCTCCCTTCAGATAGAGATATGAAAGAGCATGAAGAACAGAAGCATATTTTCTTTCTTCTTTTCTTTTTCTTTCTTTCCTTTTTTCTTTCTTTCTGACATGGCTGATATGGGAAATTGTCTTGCATATCTATACATATTTGTAATGAATTTTGTTTTTCTTTTCTTGAAGGGAATCAGGAAGGGAGAAAATTTGAACCCAAAAATAAAATAAAATAAAATAGAATTTATTTTTTAAAATGTCCTAAAAAAGACACCTCTCTCTTACTGGTTTTGTCTCCTCCCTGTCTCTCATTCCAAAGGTTTGGATTCCAGGATGTGTACCAGACTGCTCGTAATCTAAGGTATATTTTGACAAGCTGTACATAATAAAGAATCATAGTTTTATGTACAGTATGTTTTTGTTTTTGTTTTCAGCAAGATTTCTTTTATTTAATAATTGTTAACTGTAAAATTAGATACATTGGATCTGAGAATGCCACTGTAGAATCTGAATTCCTTAGACAATATTGTAATAATTAAAATGGTTGTCTGCCATAAACTGTGGCTGTTAAAAGAGTTAAAATGGTTGATGTTGTAAACTGTAGTGAGTTAAAATGGTGGAAGATATAAATTATGATAGATATAAGAGTGGGTGAGTAAATTTGACCACAGAAAATGTTTCACTACAGTGTCTTGGTTTTTAATCAAATATAAGGTGGCCGCCAGGGAATATATTCCCAATTATGAATATACCCAAGTCAACTGGGTTTTATAGAGAATTTAATTAATAATACAATGAGTAATTAAAGAAAAGAGAGAAAGAGAGAAAAAGGAAATAAGTATGAAGGGCCTTAAGCCAACATGGGAGAGAGAGATCAGTCAGTCAGTCTTTTATCACTCACCACAAGGTCTGTCTAAGCAAGGATTCTAGTGACAGAGTCTCCTCAGAGAGAGTTCCAGCCAGAGTCCTCCTCAAAGAGCCTTCGAGCCAGAGACTGTTTCAAAGGGCCTCTCTCAAGAGCCTCCAGAGGGACAGAGTCCCCTCAGAGGAGCTCCAGCGAGGCCTCCTTAGAGATTGTCCTCCAAGAGCTTCCCTTCTCCAGAGCCTCTCTCAAGAGATTTTCCAAAAGGATTCTCCTCAAGCGAATCTCATAAGAGATTCTGCTTTTTCTTATATAGGGGGTTTTCTCCTATGTCACCTCCCCTAAGTTCTTCCATCTACCAATCACAGTAGACGTTTTCTAAAGGACAGCCCATTACTGCTGGGTCAACTAATCCCTTTAGTAAGTTTGAATCAGAAAAAACACTGCTGGGTCGACTAATCCCTTTAGTACACTTGAACCAGAAAAACTTCTGAATAAGTTTTCACCTCTTTGCTCCTGGCAAGTTTACAAGTTGCCTGACCTTTAATAGGTACTTAGCACCCCTTTGTATTACTTCTAAAAATAGGCATGGCTTAAAGAACTTTTTGCCTCACTATAAGTATGGGCCCAAGTACCCTCATTGTTTAGCAAGGAGTTTTTTCCCCTAAAGCAGTCCTTAAGTATGGGTGGAGTAGAGGTCTTCCCATTTCTAATCTAAATAGAGTTCTCACATCCAAATATGGAATGTTCCCAGTAGGGAATTGTTCCAATTGAGAATTCCCTGATGGGGAAATTTTTAACATTCACAAGTCTGAGAAATTTCAAGATTTTCAATATGATTATTACCATTATTTCTTTTAAAACTATTAACTTCTATCTTAAAACCATAACTAAGTATTGGTTCTATGGCAGAAGAATGGTAATGTCTAGGCAAGAGAGGACAAGGGACTTGCTCAGGGTCACACAGCTACGAAGTGTCCACTGAGTCACCTTGGTGTCCCCTATTGCTATTTAAAAAAAATTTTTTTAAACATTATTTTATTTGGTCATTTTCAAACATTATTCCTTGGAAACAAAGATCATTTTCTTTTCCTCCCCCCCTCCCACCGCTCCTCCCATAGCCAACTGTTCCACTGGGTATTACATGTTTGTTCCAACCCATTTGATTCCAACCCATTTCCATGTTGTTGGTATTTGCATTAGGGTGTTCATTTAGAGTCTTTCCTCAATCATGTCCCCTCCACCCCTGTAGTCAAGCAGTTGCTTTTCCTCAGTGTTTTTACTCCCACAATTTGTCCTCTGCTTGTGGACAGTGTTTTTTCTCCTAGATCCCTGCAGAATGTTCAGGGACACTGTATTGACACTAATGGAGAAGTTCATTATGTTCAATTGTACCACAGTGTTTCAGTCTCTGTGTACAATGTTTTCCTGGTTCTGCTCCTTTTGCTCTGCATCACTTCCTGAAGGTTGTTCCAGTCTCCATGGAATTCCTCCACTTTATTATTCCTTTGAGCAAAATAGTATTTCATCACCAACATATACCACAATTTGTTCAGCCATTCCCCAATTGAGGGGCATCCCTTCATTTTCCAATTTTTGGCCACCACAAAGAGCACCGCTATGAATATTCTTGTACAAGTCTTTTTCCTTATTATCTCTTTGGGGTACAAACCCAGCAGTGCTAGGGCTATATCAAAGGGCAAACAGTCTTTTATTGACCTTTGGGCATAGTTCCAAATTGCCCTCCAGAATGGTTGGATCAATTCACAACCCCACCAACAATGAATTAATGTCCCTACTTTGCCACATCCCCTCCAGCATTCATTACTTTCCTTTGCTATCATGTTAGTCAATCTGCTAGGTGTGAGGTGATACCTCAGAGTTGTTTTGATTTGCATCTCTCTGATTATAAGAGTTTTAGAGCACTTTTTCATGTGCTTATTAATAGTTTTGATTTCTTTGGCTGAAAACTGCCTGTTCATGTCCCTTGCCAATTTATCAATTGGAGAATGGCTTGATTTTTTGTGCAATTGATTTAGCTCTTTATACATTTGAGTAATTAGACCTTTGTCAGAGGTTTTTGTTATGAAGATTGTTTCCCAATTTGTTGCTTCCCTTTTCATTTTGGTTTCATTGGTTTTGTTTGTACAAAACCTTTTTAATTTGATGTAATCAAAATTGTTTATTTTACATTTTGTGACTCTTTCTAGGTCTTGCTTGGTTTTAAAGTCTTTCCCTTCCCACAGGTCTAACATGTATACTATTCTGTGTTCACCTAATTTACTTATAGTTTCCTTCTTTATGTTCAAGTCATTCACCCATTCTGAGTGATATCTTGGTGTAGGGTATGAGGTGTTGATCCAAACCTAATCTCTCCCACACTGTCTTCCAGTTTTCCCAGCAGTTTTTGTCAACTAGTGGGTTTTTGTCCCAGAAGCTGGGGTCTTTGGGTTTGTCATAGACTGTCTTGCTGAGGTCACTTACCCCAAGTCTATTCCATTGATCCTCCTTTCTGTCTCTTAGCCAGTACCAAATTGTTTTGATGACCACTGCTTTATAATAGAGTTTGAGATCTGGGACTGCAAGTCCTCCTTCCTTTGTTTTTTTTTTCATTATTTCCCTGGATATCCTTGATCCTTTGTTCTTCCAAATGAATTTTGTTATGCTTTTTTCTAAATCAGTAAAAAACTTTTGGAAGTTCAATGGGTATGGCACTAAATAGATAAGTTTGGGTAGGATGGTCATTTTTATTATATTGGCTTGTCCTACCCATGAGCAGTTAATGTTTTTCCAATTGCTCAAGTCTAGTTTTAGTTGTGTGGAGAGTGTTTTGTAGTTGTGTTCATATAGTTCCTGTGTTTGTCTCAGGAGATAGATTCCTAAGTATTTTATTTTGACTAAGGTGATTTTGAATGGAATTTCTCTTTCTAATTCTTGCTGCTGAGATGTGTTGGAAATATATAGAAATGCTGATGACTTATGTGGGTTTATTTTGTATCCTGCAACTTTGCTAAAGTTGTTGATTATTTCGATTAGCTTTTTGGTTGAATCTCTAGGATTCTTTAAGTAGACCATCATGTCATCTGCAAAGAGCGATAATTTGGTCTCTTCCTTGCCTATTTTAATGCCTTCAATTTCTTTTTCTTCTCTAATTGCTACTGCTAATGTTTCTAATACAATGTCAAATAATAGAGGTGATAATGGGCATCCTTGTTTCACTCCTGATCTTATTGGGAATGCATCTAGTTTATCCCCATTGCAGATGATATTAGTTGATGGTTTTAGATATATACTGTTTATTATTTTTAGGAATGGCCCTTCTATTCCTATGCTTTCCAGTGTTTTTAATAGGAATGGGTGTTGTATTTTATCAAAGGCTTTTTCTGCATCAATTGAAATAATCATGTGATTTTTGTTGGTTTGCTTGTTGATGTGGTCAATTATGTGGATGGTTTTCCTAATATTGAACCAGCCCTGTATCCCTGGTATGAATCCTACTTGATCATGGTGGATGACCCTTCTGATCACTTGCTGGAGTCTTTTTGCTAGTATCCTATTTAAGATTTTTGCATCTATATTCATTAGGGAGATTGGTCTATAATTTTCTTTCTCTGTTTTTGACCTGCCTGGCTTTGGAATCAGTACAATGTTTGTGTCATAAAAGGAACTTGGTAGAACTCCCTCTTTGCTTATTATATCAAATTCTATTTCTTCTTCTGTTAGTTTAGGCAATTTATATTTTTGTAAATATTCATCCATATTGCCTAGATTGGTATATTTATTGCCATATAATTGGGCAAAGTAGTTTTTAATGATTGCCTTAATTTCCTCTTCATTGGAGGTGAGGTCCCCCTTTTCATTTTTGATGCTGGTAATTTGCTTTTCTTCTTTCCTTTTTTTATTAGATTGACCAGTACTTTGTCTATTGTCCCTGGTGAGCGCTCTGTGCCCCTACTCTGGTTCCGTGGAACAGGTGAGGGGGGAAGGGCAGCTCAGTTCACATTTTTGTGCAAGCTTTTCCTCCTTCTTATAGTGTGGAAATGTTCATTCCCCATGTACCTTTGTTATTGTGGCATTCTGGAGAGTCCCTCCGTTCTTCCAAGGATGATTTTTATGCTCTTTTGAGGTAGTCTATTTCGTTCCATGCCGGGGAGAGGAAGTGATTCTAGATTGCAGCCATGTTTACCCGGAAGTCTACAGTACCTTTTTGTTGTTCTATTGTGTATATGGAGGTGCTCATTTAATTTGATGTTTGTTTAATGCAGAATAAGAAAAAATAAAATAAAGGAAAAATGTGTCCTTAGAAAGAAAATAAGTGTTTTATTGACTTGAGAATACCTCTAATTGAGCATTGTTACATCTGAAAGATATGGAAATAAGGATGTAATCAATCTAATCTTTTTACCTTCAATTTCTTTTTCACTTATTTATTTAATTAATTAATTTACAATATTTTTCCATGGTTACATGATTCATATTCTTTCCCTCCCCACCTTCCCCCTTCTCCCATACCAATGAGCAATTCAACTGGGTTTTACATGTATAATTGATCAAGACCTATTTCCATATTATTAATATTTGCAATAGAGTGATCATTTAGAGTCTACTTCCCCAATCATATCCCCATTGAACTGTGTGATCGAGGAAATGTTTTTCTTCAGTTTTTCTACTCCCATAGTTCTTTCTCTGGATATGGATAGCATTCTTTTTCATAAGTCCCTCAGAATTGTCCTGGATCATTGCATTGCTGCTAGTAGAGAAGTCCATTATGTTCAATTGTGCCATAGTATATCAGTCTCTGGGTACAACATTCTCCTGGTTCTGCTCCTTTTACTCTGCATCAATTCCTAGAGGTCTTTCCAGTTCACATGGAATTCCTCCAGCTCATTATTCCTTTTATCACAATAGTATTTCATCACCAACAGATAATACAATTTGTTCAGCCATTCCCCAATCAAAGGACATCTCCTCATTTTCCAACTTTTTGACACCACAAAGAGTGCAACTATAAATATTTTTGTAATTGTATTTTTTCTTTGGCGTACAAACCCAGCAGTGGTATGGCTGGATCAAAGGCAGGCAGGCACTTAAAGCCCCTTGGGTATAATTCCAAATTGCCTTCCAGAATGGTTGAATCAATTCACAACTTCACTAGCAATGCATTAGTGTCCCAATTTTGCCACATCTTCTCCAACATTTATTACTTTCCTTTGCTGTCATATTAATCAATCTGCTAGGTGTGAAGTGGTTCCTCAGAGTTGTTTTGATTTGCATTTCTCTAATTATAAAAGATTTAGAGCACTTTTTCATGTGTTTATTGATATTTTGATTTATCTGAAAGCTGCCTATTCATGTCCCTTGCCCATTTATCAATTGGAGAATGTTTTGATTTTTTGTTATAATTGATTTATTTCCTTATATATTTGAGAAATTAGACCTTTGTCAGAGGTTTTTGTTATTAAAAGATTTTTTTCCCCAATTTGTTGCTTACCTTCTAATATTGGTTGCATTGTTTACCTTTCATTTCTTCCCTCTTGGGTTAGGAAAATAAAAGTAGGGATTGTGAAAGTTAAAATTAAATCTCAATAATAAAAATATTATATTTTAGGAGATTTATTAATGATCATTAGAAATAAATGAATAAAGAGGATACAAATAAAGACCACGTGCCCATGACTGATCAACCCATTTAAAATCCCCATGCTTAGCTTACCACCACCACCAAGCTTGATGTCATCATGCCAAAGATCCCAAGAGGACCTCCCACTCGCTAATATCCTCTGTCTACAGGAAGTCAGTGGGCTTCCAGGAAATGTAGTTCTTTTTTAGGGTAACAGATTTTCAATTATACAGATGTTACTTGTTAAGTGCATTGTGGTAGAAATTCTTAGTGGGACATGAATTAATCTCTTAGGTCCCAATTTTAAAATTCTGTTATCCTAGGAAGAAGATTCAAAAAGGTTGAGGGTTTGTGGGGGAGGAAGGGGCAGTTTGGCCTTGCTGAGGAGATAGCATCAAAGTGAAAAAAGAAAAATCCTATATACCTTCATAACTTTGAACTCATAGCTTTGTGCTCTTTCTCACTTAATAATACTTTTCCCCTTAAACATCTTGTATCAGATTTATCCAGTAAGAGTTTGGTATCCAAGACATATAGACAACTATCAGAACTATATAAGACCAAAAATCATTTTTTTGAAGAGAGAAGAGATTAAACAATGCAAACAGTTCTCAAAAGAAGAATTGTTAAACTATTAACAACCACATGAAAGAAGGTTCCAAATCACAAGAAAGCAAACAACCTTGAGGTTTCATCTTTTACCTAGAAAATTGACAAAGATGACAAAAATGGGTATATTCAAGGTTGTGAGTGATTGTGGGAAAAGTCATACTAATACATTTTTGTTGTAGCTATAAATAATTACAACTATTTTGAAAAGCAATTTGATATTGTGCAAATAAAGTGACAAAAATGTCCATATCCTTTGACTTAAAGATTCTAGTTCTTTTTTTTTTTATTTTATTTAAACCCTTACCTTTTGTCATGGAATTAATACTGTGTATTGGTTCCAAGGCAGAAGAATGGTAAGGGCTAGGCAATGAGGGTTAAGTTCAAAGATTCTAGTTCTAAACACAGTGGTGGAAAGGTCCTATAAACACATCAAAATATTTATAGTAGCTCTTTGTATGGTAGCAAAGAACTCAAAATAAATTAGATTCCCGTCAATTGGGAAATGGCTAAACAAATTACTAAAATGTCATGGAATATTAAAAGGAAAAAAAAAGACTGGATCTCCCTCTTTTTCCCAGGCTAGAAATGTATGGGCTACTCATAGGCCCAAACCCACTACTGATGGGCATATGAACTCTAATCTGCTCCAATTCCAACCTAGATCGGTTTACCCTTTCCTAGACAATCACCTGCCCCCCTTTCCCATGCTCACCATATTGATGGAGGACTTAATGCAGACATCCAACTGGGCTTACCCCACTGCAGCTCAACACTTCCAAACTCAAGAGATCTTCCAACCTCAGATGCCTATATAGCCAGGTTGGTATGGATAACCAACATAACAATATAACTGTGCTGTAAGAAATAATGAATATGATGAATACATAGAAGCCTGGAAAGATCTATGTGAACTAATGCAAAGGGAAACAAACAAAGCCAAGAAAACAATACTACACTACAACTACATACTATGAACTACAACATACATACTATGAACTACAACACTATAAATTGAAAGAACAATTACCATGATATAATAAAAAAATGAATGTTGCAAAATCAATGGTAAATGCTTATTATCCAGATTACAATATGAAGCTGGATGAAATTAATGAGGTCATCCATCTGTTGTATGTAGATTTAACTAAGCGAAGAACTGGCTATATTACATTTGGAGAACTTTACTCCAATAGTTCTAAGTTGCTCATTGCCCCAAAATACATCCTTAAAATGCCAAAAGTCTGTCAGTGATGTTCTGTGGTTGTGAATCATGGAATACTACACTTTCAGAAGAATCAAAATTGTTGACCCCAAGGAAAATGAAAAGATCTGTGTGTTGGTGAAGCTATGACTTAGTCATTCTGGAAAGCAATTTTAAATGAACTGTTTAAATTCTTTTCTGAAACCTTGAAAGACTTGCATGAAATGCTGCAAAACAAAATGAGAAGAACCAGAATAACAATTTACATAATTACAATATTGTACAGACAAACTACTTTGAAAAACTTTGGAACTCTGATCAATATAATGACTAATCACAATTCCAGATGCTATCCAGATCCAGAAAAGAGAGCATTTGTAATGGACTAAGAATACAGCTTGAAGCATTTTTTTTTTAACGTGGCTAATGCAGGAATTTGTTTTGCTTGGTTATACATGTTTTTAATGGGTTTTGTTTTTCTTAGCTTTTCTTAGTTTTTAAGGGGAACAGAGAAGAGATAGGAAGAAGAGAAATTAGAGCTAAAAATAAAATATTTTAAAATTTAAAATTTAATTTAATTTAAAATGTAAAAAACCAATATACAGTATTGATTCCAAGACAGTAGGTAAGGGTTTCTATTTTTAAAAATTCTTTGTTATATGATGTGGTTTTCTGGGATGAAGGGAAAAAGATACAGAGGAAAATTTAGGCTATGTAAAAACAGAATATATCAATAAATATTATTTTTTCAAATGTTAGTGTTAGGTTTCATCTGCCTGAATTCATGAACAAATAAGCATTTATTAAATGTTTATTATGTGCCAGGCACTTGTAAAAATAATGTATTCAATGAATTGATTATAATGGCTATAAACTGATTAGATACTCTGCTTATTGTGCTTATAAAGTATCTTCAGTTTATATAAGTAAAGTGAAGCTCTTAAGTGAACTTCTCTTCAAGGCCAGGCACAAGGGCGCTAAGAAGACTTGTTATACAAAAATAAGCTATATATTAAGAATATAAGGATATAAAAGTATTTCTAATTCTAAGGGATTCTAACTCCACCCAAATAAAACTCCCTGGTTCCACAGGCTACACTGACCCTTCCTGATCTGACTAACCCAAATTTTCCCTATTCTACAATTAATTAACACTATTATCCTTATAAGAAGTATATAATTCTTAACTCTGTCTCTAAGTTATAAAAATAACAAAGACCAGCTGGCTTAGCCTCAGCAAGAACCAAGTGAGCCTTAGCAGACTGAATCCAAACCAAAGATCAGGTCTTTCTTTGGTCTTCTCAGAGATAAAACAATTTATGAAACAGCAATAGAAGTCACTAGTGTTTCCCAAGTTGGAAAAGGAAAATCACTTAGCTCCTTCAGGTTTTCCCCTTCTTTCCTTCTACCTCAGACAGTGAGGAGAAAGAGAAAAGAAGATGTCACCTGTTCCCAGCACTCAGAGAGAACCACTGCCACTCCTGAGAGCAACTGCCAACTCCCTCAGAGTAACTGCCACTCCCAGAGAGTAACTGCCACAGAAAAACTGTTACACCTTCCCTACACACTGTCAACATTTGAAACTGGCACTGTCTCAGATCTGTTTCAAACTCCAATTCTTTCTCAAGCCAGCTTCTCTAATTCTTATCTCTAAACTAATGTAACAAGACAATTTCTAATATCATCCTTATACACTATACTAAGTATTGAGGTCCTCAAGGAATTTACATTCTATAGAGAGAAACAACATGTACACATGTAAGTTTACACAAAATAAACACAAGGTTATGGATAAGTTTTACCAAGTCAGGTTAGATCAGGAATTGCTTCCTATAATTGCATTTAAACTGAATTTTGAAGGGAAAAAAAAAACAACTAACCAATGGATTCCAAGAAGCAGAGGTAAAAAGGAAATACTTTTTATAGAAAAGGGAAAGCATGTATAACCAATTAAATATTTAACCATTCTTAAATATTGTGACTACATTTTTCTAACAGCTCCATTCATAATCTAACAGCATCCAGATTAAAAGAGAAACTAGTTTTCTAAAATATGGAAGAAATATCTTCTCTTTGAATTCATGTAGTAGGTTACTGCTGCTGAACAAATCTAACACAACACAAAAATTATAGAGTTAAAACCTAGGTTTTATTGTGGTTAAGCACAGATTCAGAGGTAGAAAATTAACCCTGAACCTGGTTTCCTGTTTCTGACAAGTCTTTATAGAGGAAATTGCATCAGAAAGACAGAGAAATAAAGTCTTTTACATTTTGCAAATCTTATACATTCATTTGGGCCATAAAAGTTAAAAAGACAAATTCATAATCCATGCTTCATTCAGTGTCATTAATTTGAACAAACAAAATTACAACAAATTAGTAAACAGACTAAGTTATAGATTTAAACACTAATTTTACAAAATCCTAAAAATTACATGCCTGAATTTTTAAAAAGGACAAATGGACTATTTGGGGAGAAGGGATTTATTTACATATCTCACAGACAACTAAAGGGCAGCTAGACTGTGCAGTGGATAGAGTGTTAGGCCTGAAGTCATAAAGACTCATCTTCCTCAGTTCAAATCTGGCCTCATATGTGTACTTGCTATGTTATCCTACACAAATCACTTAACCCTGTTTGCCTGAGTTTCTTCCTCTATAAAATGAGCTGAAGAAGGAAATGGCAAATCACTCCAGTATCTCTGCCAAGAAAATCCCAAATGGGGTCATGAAGCGTCAGACACAACTGAAAAACCAAAAGCTTGGAATAAGGGAAATCCTTCCACAGTTAGCTTGGTGAATCTTTCCATAAATAAGTCAAAGTCCTGCTTGGCTTCCCATCTAAGGAGTGACAAAAAGCTTTTCTTTAGCACTATTATTACATGAATCAGATTTTAGTCAGGTGAGGTTAATATTAACAGAAAACAGGCTTCAGTTAACTAAACATTCCAGGAAGAATGGCCCTAAGCCCCAAATAAGTTCCAATAAAAGAGATTTTTGTGTTGTTTTCTTTTTTTAAGAATATTTTATTTTACCACTTACATGTAATAACAATTTTCCACCTACATTTTCTGTAGTTATATGATACTGTGAATTTCAAAACTATTCTACCCTAATCAGACCTTTCTTTAGAAGATCAGATTTAGCTATTTCCTGATCAATAACAATAGAGATACTTGGAATAACAGAATCAGGTCTTGGAAACCCACATTCTCCACCCTACTCAGTATAACAAGATTAGGAAGGGCTGCATCAAACTCAAGATTTAATTATTTGAGAAAATGACCTTCAAAATGCATGTGCCAAAAAAGGACAGACCTCTGGGCTGTCCTAAGTCAAGCTTGAGCCACCATTGGCACATGTGGGACACAGGAAGTGAGGTAGAGAACAGCCTTTGGAGTTCTCGGGACTTCCTGTGAAGAGGGCTAGAGTTCAGTTTGAGGCTGGTGCTTGAGGTTGGAGGATCCCCACAGACTGCTTTCCTTCAGAAAGTCACATGAGTGATAAGGAGTGATCCCTTTCCCTGCCTTGGCTCTCCAAGGCCTTAATGCCCACTTTGGCTCAGCCTGAGCCAGAGTGGTTCTGAGTTAAACTCCTTTCCTTCTCTCCCTCTTTCCTTCTCTCCCCCCCTCTCTCTCCCTCTTAATATTTTCTTCCTCCTGTTGTAATTAAATCACCATAAAAATTTATCAGCTGACTTGGGTATTTTATTATTTGGGATTTCCCTTGGCAACCATTTAAATTTAGATTTTTTTCAGTCTCATCTATAATTTTAACTGTTACAATACAGATTGTCTTCCTCTCTCCCTTCCCTCCCCACTCAGAGATGATAAGCAATTTGATCTGGGTTATCCATGTATTATCATGCAAAACATATTTCCATATTGTTAATTGTTGTAAGAGTATACTCATATAAAACTAAAACTGCAAAATACAAACCCAAATAAACTAAAGTGAAAAATCGTATGCTTTGATTTGCATCTTACTCCAACAGTTCTTTCTCTGAAAGTGGATAGCATTATTTGTCAGAAGTCTTTCAGAATTGTCCTGGAACTGCATTGCTGAGAATAGCCAAGTCTTTCACAACTGTTTATCCCACAATATTGTTGTTATTGTATACAATGTTTTCCTGGTTCTGCTTATTTCACTCTGTATCAGTTCATGTAGGTCTTTCAAGTTTTTTCTCAAATAATATTATTCATTATTTCTTAGAGTACAATAGTATTTCATCACTATCATATACCACATTTTGTTCAGCCATTCCTCAACTGAGGGAATCAAACTTATTTCCAGTCAAATAACATCAATTTGGTTGAATACATTTCCAAATCATCTAACATAGAAAATCACATCATCTATCTTATCAATTCAGCATTTCATACTAGTTACCTTCAGAAACCAGTATGGAGTAATTTTGAAGGAATTATATTTTTAATTTTTCTTCATACTATTTCTAAACATATCTTTTTTACTGTTAAATATTAAGTATGTTTTGTCCTTTATAAGGATGATATTAGAAATTAAGTCTTGTTACATTAGTTTAGAGATAAGAATTAGAAAAGTTGACTTGAGAAAGAATTGGAGTTTAAAAAAGATCTGAGACAGTGCCAGTTTCAAATGTTGGCAGTGTGTAGGGAAGGTGTAACAGTTTTTCTGTGGCAGTTGCTCTCAGGGAGTAGCAGTGGTTCTCTCTGAGTGCTGGGAACAGGTGACATCTTCTTTTCTCTTTCTCCTCACTGTCTGAGGTAGAAGGAAAGAAGGGGAAAACCTGAAGGAGCTAAGTGATTTTCCTTTTCCAACTTGGGAAACACTAGTGACTTCTATTGCTGTTTCATAAATTGTTTTATCTCTGAGAAGACCAAAGAAAGACCTGATCTTTGGTTTGGATTCAGTCTGCTAAGGCTCACTTGGTTCTTGCTGAGGCTAAGCCAGCTGGTCTTTGTTATTTTTATAACTTGGAGACAGAGTTAAGAATTATATACTTCTTATAAGGATAATAGTGTTAATTAATTGTAGAATAGGGAAAATTTGGGTTAGTCAGATCAGGAAGGGTCAGTGTAGCCTGTGGAAACAAGAGAATTGGTTCCCTGTGGAACCAGGGAGTTTTATTTGGGTGGAGTTAGAATCCCTTAGAGTTCGAAATCCTTTTATATCCTTATATTCTTAATATATAGTTTATCTTTGTATAACAAGAGTCTCCTTAGCACCCTTGTGCCTGGCCTTGAAGAGAAGTTCGCTTAAGAGCTTCACTTCACTTATATAATGTGAGGATAATTTTAGTGTTGTGACTTAAAATCTAAATTTTAATGGTCGCCAGGGGAAATCCCAAATAATAAAATACCCAAGTCAGCTGGAAATTTTATAGTGATTTAATTGATAAAGTGGAGAAGATTAAGAAGAAGGGAGAAGGAAAGGGTGACGGATTTCTCCCCCCACCTGGCTGCTACCAGGTGGGAAGATTAAAAGATCTAGAAATTAAGGGTTTGGAGTGTGAAGGAGGAAGGAAGCAACCTGAACTCCAAAAGGGGCTCAGCTGAGATGCCTGAACCTGAATCAGGTCAAGGACAAAACTCACCCCAAAACCCAGACAAATAACTGCCACCACTCCCAAGATATCGGCATGCCTAGCACCCTGCCAGCCAGAGTCACCTCTCCAGGGAAAGAGGAGGAGAGAGGAAGTGACGTACCTTAGATAGACAGTTTTACATCACTTTCCTGCATCTCATTTTTACCAATTATAGCTTAGCTTGACTTAGGACAGCCCAGGAGACTGTCTGCTATTTCTGCACATGTCTGTTGAAGGCCATCCCCTCAGATAATTAAATCTTTGAGTTTGGTGTAGATCTTTTTAATCTTGTCACTCTAAGGAGAGGGAGAAATGTAGAGTTTCCAAAACCTGATTCTGTTATTCCAAGTATCTCCATTGTTACTAATCAGGAAAGAGCTAAATCAGATCTTCTAAAGTACAGTCTGATTAGGGTGGAGTAGTTTTAAAATTCACAATAAACTAAAGATACTTTGTAAGCACAATAAGCAGAGTATCTAATCAGTTTATATCCATAATCAATTCACTGATCATTATTTTTACAGTTTTTGCATATTACTTTTACACCTTACAGTTTGATCTACTTATATTGAGTCAAACATCACAATTATCCAAGTAGGAGAACATCTCACTTTTTTTTCATATTTCACTTTAAATAAAACCACATTATAATTCAATTTTAGGACAAACTCAATCAAATTAAATATTTAGAATTACAAATGGTATCATTTGAAGTCTAAATTTTCCCAAGGGTCTCTAACTACCAACATCTCATATTATAGGGTCCATTGCTTTCAGTTAGCTTCTAAAGATGTATAACAGCCTTGCATTTTTACCTCCCCATCTTTTGGGGCCTACAAGACTCTCTGAAATTATGGAAACTACAAACATAATGGAACATATTCTCCTAATGGTTATTCAAAGACGGAATTTTGGTATGCTGTACTCAAATATATTAACTTTCTTTAATTTTCCACCCATTCTCCTCTTATCTCTACTTGCTTAGACCTTCTCCTTTCTCTTTCAGCTGACTAAATCACTCTAAATTTCAAAACTGCAGTTTTCTCATTACCCTCTGATTCAACCCTTCACTTATCTTCATTACTTTCTTAGTCTATTTCCTCTTTATTTCCTAATCACAGTAGAGGTTCATACTTTAGTGAATGTTTTCTATGCAAATTTTCTTATATTGTACCACATAATTGCAAAACTTTTGCCCTCCTGGAGAGAGATAAAAAGGATCTCGAGTACTGTTTGCACCCTAAGCTTAGTCCTAGGGGACTTCAAATCCCTCAAAACACACACACAGAGAGAGAGAGAGAGAGAGAGAGAGAGAGAGAGAGAGAGAGAGAGAGAGAGAGAGAGAGAGAGAGAGAGAGAGAGAGAGAGAGAGAGAGAGAGAGAGAGAGAGAGAGAGAGGCAGAGAGACAGAGACAGAGACAGAGACAGACAGAGAGAGATTTCAGTATTTACAAAAACACTCAAATCAAAATTCTGAAATATAGAGCTCCTTAGGAGGTAGGGTTTTCTAATTATCAAAGTCCATAGATCCAGTTATAGAGATGAGTGTCAAAGACAATTGTCAGGGAGCCTGTATTTCAATTTTAGGGCAGAATTTTGATCCTCAGGGTCTGCCTAAATGTTCCAATAAGCCATGTGGCAGAAGTATTGATTTTCTATAACCAATCAAAGGATGTTAAAATCAAAAGATCCTTCTCAGGGTCAAACATTTTCACAAAGATTTTTAAACTGAACTTTAGACAATATGGATTTCTTAAAGGGAATATCTTCAGAAGAAACAGGCTAACTAGATCCCAAACTTCAAAGTAAAAAATTTTACCATGAATATTTGAACTAGAATCTGAAGAATTCAAAGTAGAATGATTTTGGAACCAAAATTTTCTGTCAAATCAGAATCACTGAAACCAATTCACTAAATCCCTTAAAATAAATTTTTATGTCCATATATAGAAAAGCTTCAACAATATTGTAGAACAGATAATTGAGACAGTAACCAGAAAGAATGAGATCTTCATATAATTTCTGACCTACCTTCAATATGAAACTAATGATCACATGTTCGATGTATACTCTTATCAAGACCATTTAACAGGTGATCAAACTAGGAATCAGAATCAGACCAGAAAGGGAATCTCTAATTAAACTACTTAGTTTTTATACCAGGCCAGAGCCATTGAAGCAGGCCCACTAAGCAGGTCTACTTTTATCAGCAGTTACAAGCCAGAAACACAACCAGAGGTCAGAAAATATGGCCAGAACCCTACAAGGATCAAATACCCAGAACTCAGAGGCAATGACCATAACGAATAGACAAGTTCCTTGCTTATATGCCCAGGGAAAAATGAGGCAAACGGCACAGTTTAGGGAAAGTAGGTTTGTCTATTACTAACTAATTTATCAGTTTTTATACCTTGCTTTAAATACCTGAAATACAGTGCTATGCTCAACAGAATGTCTGGGCAGCTAGCAAACTAAGTTTGTTTCAACAAACTATTCTAATGCAAGAAGCATACATGCACACACACAGAGTTTTATGCATATAACATAGAAGACTTCATTATGCAATTTTTATACCAGGAGAGCAATCTTTATGGCTTGACTGGATCTTCCCTTTCAAAGGTTCTAAGGAAAGTAGGGCCTTGTGTGCAGGGGAGAGCTTCTGAAGTAGAAGCTCCAGTCCTTCCTTCCTTCCTTCCTTCCCTTCCTCTCTCCCTCCCTCTCTCCTTCCCTCCCTCCTTTCTTCCTTTCTCTTCCTCCCTCCCTCCCTCCCTTCCTTCCTTCCTTCCTTCCTTTTTCCTTCCCTCCTTTTTCTTTCTCTTTCTTTCTTTCTTTCTTTCTTTCTTTCTTTCTTTCTTTCTTTCTTTCTTTTTCTCTTTCTTTCTTTCTTTCTTTCTTTCTTTCTTTCTTTCTTTCTTTCTTTCTTTCTTTCTTTCTTTCTTTCTTTCTTTCTTTCTTTCTTTCTTTCTTTCTTTCTTTCTTTCTTTCTTTCTTTCTTTCTTTCTTTCTTTCTTTCTTTCTTTCTTTCTTTCTTTCTTTCCCAAGGGGGCAGCTGGGTAGCTCAGCAGATTGAGAGCCAGGCCTAGAGAAGGGAGGTCCTAGGTTCAAATATGGCCTCAGACACTTCCTGCCTGTGTGACCCTGGGCAAGTCACTTAACCCCCATTGCCCAGCCCTTACCATTCTTCTGCCTTGGAACCAATACACAGTATTGATTCCAAGACAGAAGGTAAGGGTTTTAACAAAAACAAACAAACAAAAAAAAAAAAAACCTTGACTCCTATCTTAGAATCAATACTAAGTATCAGTTACAGAAGAGGCAGAAGAGTAGTAAGGACTAGGCAATGGGGGTTAAGTGGCTTGCCCAGGGTCACACAGCCAGGAAATGTCTAAGGACAAATTTGAACCCAGAACCTCTTGTCCTCAATCCACGGAGTCACCTAGCTGTCCCAATGTTCCTGTCTTTTTTATTTTATTGCCTTTGACTTTGTGGTTTACAAATTTATTATGGGTGAAATATCTCCTCTTTGAGTTTGTGTGATAAATTACTGCTACCAATTGTAACAGTTAAAATTTAGGGGAGATGGGGAGACTGAGGCAGGTAGAAATTAGTTTCTCTCTGCAAGGAGTATTATATTTTTTAGAGGTTTATTAAAGGTTAAAGATTAAAAAATATACAAGTAAGAAACATGTGCCTAGGCCAGAGGCCTAGACAAAATAACCTCACATCACGCAAGAGACGCTCCTGCTGCAAAACGGAAGTCCAAAAGCCCCCTCAAAAGCCTTTGAATCAGCTTAAATACCTTCTCGATCTCGGCCCAGGTGAGATTACAAGGCATTCTGGGGAAGTGGAGCAAAGGCTTGTGGGGATTGTAGTCCTGTAATCGAGTCTATTTTTTACACAATGCAGAAATCATAAAGGTAAAAACCTAGGTTTAATCATGCTTAAGCACAGATTTGGGATTCAGAAAAATAACCCTGAACCAAGATTGGAATTTATGACATGACTTTATAGAGAAAATTATACCTAAAAGTTGGAAAAATAATTTTAAAAATATATAACAAGTCTTTCCCCATTCCAATCCATTTTTCATTCAGTGACTAAAACGATTTTCCTAAAAGAAAGTCAATCATGTCATCCCCTTTATCCACTCAGTAAATTCTGGTGGCTTCCTATTACTTTCAGGACCAAATACAAAATACTATGGTTGGCATTTAAAGACCTTCATAATGTAGCCTCCTGCTATCTCTCTAGTCTTCTTAGACATTACTTCCCAACAAGTCCTCTTCCATCCAGTGACACTGGGCTCCCGACTGCTCCAAGAACAAGACATTCTGTCTCTCAGCTTTGGACATTTTCTCTAACCATTCCCCATGTCTAGGATGCTGCCCATCTACTCCAACTACTGACTTCTCCATTTTCTTTTAAATCTGAATTAAAATCCCACCACAAAAAGCCTTCCCTAATCCCTTTAATTCCACTGCTTTCCCTTATTTAAATAAAGGAATTATTTCCTATTTATCCTATATATAGCTTGCTTTATATATACTTATTTACATGCTGTCTCCCTCATTCTATTGTAAGCTCCTTGAGGGCAGTTGCTTTTATCTCTTTTTGTATCCCCAGCATTTAGAATGTTGTCTGGCATTTAGTTTATTGAATTGACAATCTTTGGCCATAAAGGTCACACAGGCCTATTCAGATTCATTATCTCAAATTTCCTTCAATTAAGACTGGACAAACTAAGTTAAACAAATTGGTAAATGAACCAAGTTACAGATTTAAACACTCTCTTTGCAAAATATTTACAAAACTGTGTGGTCAAGGAAATTTTTCCACAATTAAAATGGGGGGGGGGGGATGTTAAAATGCCAAATTCCCTTCTTCTCATTTGTTTTCTTATCTCAGGAATGTCAAAAGTTTTCTTTCCCCTAATACTATGTTCCATGAGTCAGGGTTTTTTGTTTTGTTTTTTAGCCAGGTAAAGCTAATAGTAACAGAAAAACAGATTCTTTTTTTTTCTTTTAAAATATATTTTATTTGATCATTTCCAAGCATTATTCATTAAAGACATAGATCATTTTCTTTTCCTCCCCTCCACCCCCCATTGCCGACGCATAAATCCACTGGGCATTACATGTTTTCTTGATTTGAACCCATTGCTTTGTTGATAATATTTGCATTAGAGTGTTCATTTAGAGTCTCTCCTCTGTCATGTCCCCTCAACCGCTGTAGTCAGGCAGTTGCTTTTCCTCGGTGTTTCCACTCCCATAGTTTATAGTTTATCCTTTGCTTGTGAATAGTGTTTTTTTCTCCTAGATCCCTGCAAATTGTTCAGGGACATTACACCGCCACTAATGGAGAAGTCCATTACGTTCGATTATACCACAGTGTATTAGTCTCTGTATACAATGTTCTCCTGGTTCTGCTCCTCTCACTCTGCATCACTTCCTGGAGGTTGTTCCAGTCTCCATGGAACTCCTCCACTTTATTATTCCTTTTAGCACAATAGTATTCCATCACCAACATATACCACAATTTGCTCAGCCATTCCCCAATTGATGGGCATCCCCTTGAGAAAAACAGATTCTTAAGGCAACTGGGTAGCACAGTGGATAGAACACCAGGACTCTAGTCAGGAGTACAGAGGTTCAAATCTAGTTGTGTGACCCTGGGCAAGTCATTTTACTGATTACCCCACCCTTGTCATTCTTCTAAGAATTGATGCAAAGAAAGAAGATAAAGAGTGTTTTAAAAAGGGAAAAGAAAACAAATTAGGTTTTAGTTAACCAAAATATTTCTGGAGGAATGGAATAGTAAAGCTGAATAAAAGGGAAATAGTTCCTATCACACCAGCCCTAAGTGACTCAATATGACTCAAAAATACATATTTTACTTAAAGTATTTTATAATTACTTTAAAATATCTAAGTATTTTTAACTTATTTTTACCTACTTAAAAAAAAAGACAACAGAAGGAATGTTACAAGGCAGCTGAGTTGCCCACTATTCAGGTCACATAAGACTGAAGGAAGAGCCATTGCCCAAGGCTTAAATCTATCTGCACACAAGTGTTGGAAAACCATTTGGCAGTTAAGACCAAAAGTAATTCATCTTTCTGCTCCCTTTCCCTTCTACCCCCAACCTTAAGTTTCCAGTTTCTTCAGCTTTCTTACCTCCTCCTTTTATCAAGATAGGAGAGAATCTAAATATCATTTACACTTAGACAAACTGTTTCACACCAATGTGCGAAATCACACTGAGTGTTAGTATTTTCACTTCTCTCTAATTGTGGAATGAAAAGTTCAGTGTACAATTAAAAGAATTTCTGGAAATAACAAGCAGGTGGGGGAAGATTTGAAGAGAATAAAGTAGAGCATAGGAGGAGGTGGAATCTCTTCCTTTGCTTCTGCTATGCCTTCAACTTTGGGTCTTAAAGATAAATATACTATAATCTTGGGACCAGAAAGAAGATAGAGTCTAAAGGGATGCTGAGAATGAACCTCTCTAAACTTTTTTTCCTTTAATTCCTTCTTTTGTCTCAAGATTCCCAGATAGCAGATATAAGAGCCCATTTTCATTGTGCCCTTTTACTTCCTGTAGGTTCTTAACCTTTAATTGTGTCATGTACTTCTCTGGCAATCTAAAATGGATACTGTCTCAATGTTATTTTTTAAAGTACATAATTCCAAAATACATAGGTTTACAAAAGAAATTTGTTATATTGAAATAGAATTACTGAAATGTAAAAAAAAAAATTAATGTGCCCAAGTTAAGAACCCCTAAGAAGAATTTAGCTTAGCTCATTTTATTAACGGTACTCATCCTGTATCCCAAAAAGATTTAAAAAAGTGGGGATGGATCTGTTTGTACAAAAATATTTATAGCTGTGCTGTTTGTGGTGGAAAAAAATGGAAAATGAGAGGATATCCATCGATTGGGGAATGGCTGAATATTGTGGTATAAGATGATGATGGAATACTATTGTGATGTGATATAAGGAATGATGAACTGGATGATTTCTTTAAGAACTGAAAAGACCTGCATAAACTGATATGGAGTGAAATAAGCAGAAACAAGAACATTGTATACAGTAACAAACATTGTGGGATATCCAAAAGCAAAAAGGCTCTTGGATTTAGGAGCAAGATAAAATCTCAGCTCAATCAAGAAGAGAATGACTATAGTTGAGAAATTTACTCTTGGCAATTTTTGAGAGTGCATACACTAGAAATCAAGGGGCATACACATTGGGGGACCTGGTTTCCATAGGCCATACTAGCTTACTCACTGTTTCTAACATTCTGTCTTCTGTATTCATGCCTTTGCACTGGTTGTCCACCATGCCTAGAACATCTCCTATTCCCTCCTCACTTCAATTCACCTCTTCCTCTTCCTGGCTTCCTTCAAGATGCTGCTCAAATGCCACCTTCTGCAGGAAGATAAGGGATCCTGGTTTCTCCAGCTGTCAGAGCCTTCCTCTCTTAAGTCACTTTATATCTACTCTGTATAGGTCTTATAAATACCTAATTATATCCATGTTGTCTCCTCCAGTATAATATGTACTCCATTAGAGCAGACACTGGTTTTGCCTTTCTTGGTATCTGCAGAATTTATTATTACCCAAACGTTGTAAGTGCTTAATAAGTTTCGAATCTACAGCATAGATTGCCCTTGGGCAGCTAGATAGCATAGTGGATAGAGCACCAGGTCTACCCTGGAGTCAGGGTGACCTCAATTCAAATCTGGCCTCAGACACTTATTAGCTTTTTAACCCTGGAAAATGTCACAATCCTTTTTGCCCCGCTTCTCTCCTGTGTCAAATGTGCTGGAGAAGGAAATGACCAACCACTGCAGTTATCTTTGCCAAAAATACCTCAAAAAGGGGTCAATGAAGAGTCTTACGTGACTGAACAATATCAATAAAGATTGCTCTGCCCAAGTGAGCATGACATACATCTGTAGAACAAGACTCTTGATTGTCTGAGAGATGTGTGATGCTATATATGTACATATGGGAGAGAAGTAGAGGAGAGACTAGGCTAGTGGCTAGGCATGAACTTTGAATGACAGATAGAATTTCTTGGAGCCACAGAACTGCAGAGAAACCAGGACTCTCCAACATATCCCTTGATTCCTAGTGCATGTTTACCCTCAGAAATTGCTAAGAGCAGACTTCTCAAGAAAGGTTATTCTTTCTGTGATAATTTATCTACATCTACTACATTAATTTCTATATAAGGGCTGTAAATTAGAATTACTTGTGTATTCTTTATCGGGGGTTCTGAGTTGAAGACTGCATTATTTTCTTTGTCTTTAGGCATCCCAATGAATGCCTCCCTTTTAATTAAAATTTGGCTAGTTGAAAAATGAGACAAAGATTATTTCTGCCTATGTAACCTTCATCACCTGGGTGTAGGGAGGGGTGGATAATTTGATGCAATACCTCCTAATTAGCTATTTATCAATTAGAGATGTCTTGGGATGTTCAAGAGAAGGGCTGAATGTGCTCCTAAAACTATTTATAAATCTGCCCAACAGAGTTTCAGGGTCTTTGGTCATTGGAGGCAAACTCTGACATATCACTTTATTGGTTATAATCCTAGCCTAATCAATAAATTGATATTCTTACCCAGAATCAGTCACTGAAAGTAATTTTAATTGTAACAGCTTGGTTGAGTTGAGATTTATCTTGCTCCTAAGTCAAAAAGCCCTTTTGCTCTTGTATATTCTATCATGCAGAGCAGTGGCTCTTAACCTAGGATCCACAAACTTTAAAAATATAATATCCTGGGGGAAGCTGGGTGGCTCAGTGGATTGAGAGCCAGGCCTAGAGATGGGAGGTCTTAAGTTCAAATCTGGCCTCAGACACTTCCTAGCTGTGTGACCCTGGGCAAGTCACTTAACCCCCATTACCTAGCTCTTACCACTCTTCTGCCTTGGAGCCAATATACAGTATTGACTCCAAGATGGAAGGTAAGGGTTTTAAAATGTGTGTGTGTGTGTGTGTGTGTGTGTGTGTGTGTATACATATATTACATTAATGCAATTCTTTTCTTTTATAATCTTTTGTGTTTTACTTATACATGCAAAAGCATTAACAGAAGAGGGTCCATATGCTTATCCAGATGGAGTCTATAACACCAAAGAATCCATGGTTTAAACTAATCTGTATAATGTCCCTGATTTCTGTTTTACTGTTTGCTTAGATAAAAAACGTTTGCTTACTATCTGTGAACAGATAATCTTTTTGTAACAAGTGTTTGTTGAAAGAAATCTAAACTGGTAGGAATTAAGTTATTACCTTCTCATTTTGGGGTGGGGCTACTTCCTACCCAGAAGGACTTGAGAGCATAACTTTCATCCTGAATGCTTAAGAAGTATATCATGCCTCTGCATTGCAAAGAGCTAAAATGGAAGAGACTGATATCATTCTACCCCAATACTTTGTATGGAAATAGAAGAATGGAGGAGTAAGCACCTGGCCATAGCCTTCTTTTACCCAAAGACAGAAATTTCAATCTCCTTTAGAGACAAGGGGTAGTACATAAATGGAGATTTTGAGCCTTTGGACTTCATCTTCCAGAAATCCCATAGTATTTCTCAAAATTCCCTTTTCCTGCATCCTCATGTTTTGTATTGTATTTAATTGGCTGTAACTCCTCCTGTTTCCTCTCTTTGACCTACAACAGGGCTGAGTTCAAGCAGTTCTTTTGCTTTAGTTATTATTGATAAAACTTTATAAAATATAATGCTTAGTTATTATTAATTTTTAAAACCCACATTTTGGAGACCACAGAGATTTAGAATTCTCAAATATTTTTAAGATGGGATATATTTTTTCAAACATGCACTCCTGCCTGCCCACCTGATTTTGCACCATTGTGACCACTGTGTTCCACCTGCTGCCACTGCTGTTGCTCCCAAATCAGTCTGAGCTGTACTGGCCCAGTCTCCATCCCTGAGATAGCTGGCAACCAGACCCACCTGCATTCTGAACCGCATGGTTTTTTCTCCCCCTGGAAGGGTGACATATTAAAAAAAAAATCTTTCCACCACAATCCCTTTCCTCACCCCACATGGTTTTGAGCCTGTGCTAGTTCTTTTTCCATTCTGTGTCTCTCAGAAAAAATGATATTGCAAAACATGCTTGAAACTCTGAAACAAGAGTTTGAGTTGGTAGAGCTAAAAAGTGCAGTTTGGAGCTGCTGAATTCTTTTCCTGGGAGTTTTTTTTTTCATTGGAGATTTCCCATTTTATTTCCTTCTGCTTACACTACAAACCAACCTGAAATATTTTGACAAAGTTCTAAAAGTCTTAACTGCTCTCAACATCTCATTTATTTTTTGGTGAGAAACCTTTGTATTCTACCTCTCCTTGGCTGACACAGTGTGTCACTGATTGTAAGCTATATATTTTTATTTTTAAAACCCTTTTTATTATTGTTTTTCCTTGCATGTGCAATATAGTATCTCAGTTTTATTTTTTCTCTTCTTTTTGTATCTGAAGCACATGTCAATAGTATTGAGATTTTTCTTTAACAATTTTGATTTTGCAGTAATATAAGTTTAAAATACATTTGTTTTAATATTAATGCATACCCAAAAAGCTTTAGACTATAAAAATGATGCCATTGATTGTTTAAAAAATTATGGAACTTTGCTTAATGATTCTGTCTGATTCCAGAAAAGGGAATATACAAAAGAGCCCCTATATAGTGCTAAAGAAGCACAGAGCACCTGCATAGTGCCTATGGAGCACAAGGTCAAAGAGACCAGATCCCAGTGGGATTGATGTAATTTTGAGCCAAGACAAGAGGACTTGAACTTGTTTGGGGTTCGAGTTAGTGGCTGTTTTGACATAAGTCAAAGTCTGGACTTCCGATGAGCCACATTTTATCAAGCACCTCCTTTTGCTGCCATCCTGGCTCCCATTTGCTGCTGAAATCTAGTGCCTTTTCTGTCTTTCATAGTGTAGCAAATTTTCTGTAGTCCTGGCTACTGATTGGGTTAAGTGCATAATTGCTTAAATCATTTTCATTGGGCCCTGATTCAAGAGCTTGTTATAGATTTGTTTTTCCTTTACTTAGATTTTCTAGACATAAGACTTTTACATTTTGTATTTTGTCCACAAGTTATTTTTCTCTTTTATTTGGATTTTTTTGATGTTTTTGATTTTCTTTTGCAAATTGATTCATATACCTCATAACTCAGCCATGCATCCCTGAGTGATCCCTGTGTTTGTTATTATTCACCTCAGGGGGTCAAATTATTGTTGCGAACTTTGATTTGAATTTGAGCAATTTTAGGACAAGAAACTTACTACTGTAAAGATTAAAATTTAGGGGAGACTGAGGCAGGTAGAAATTAGTTTCTCTCTGCAAGGAGTATTATATTTTTAGAGGTTTATTAAAGGTTAAAGATTAAAGAAAATACAGAATAATAAAAAACTGTGCCTAGGCCAGAGGCCTAGACAAGACCTCACCTACATTATGGAAAGAGCCACATCTGCTCCAAAACGGAAGTCAAAAAGAGAGACCCAAAAGCCTTTGCAATCAGCTTTAAATCCCTTCTCCATCTCAGCCCACCTCAGAATTCCGTGAGATTACAAAGCATTTTGGGGAAGTGGAGCAAGGGCTTGTGGGGATTGAAGTCCAGAGTTCGAGTCTATTTTTTACACTACCTCCCAGGATCCAGAAGACGCCATGAAGATGCCTGCAGAGATGATATGCTGCACCAGAAGATCCAGAGTGAAATTTGAGATGTGAATTGAACTATGGAGGATTGAAATACCTTTGTTTTGAAGGTATACTCTCATGCCAAAGGGGACTGCCCCTAAATTGGCTTTTTGTCAACCTAATAATAATTGGTTTTGTTCTCTTTTCCTTTTATCCACAAATTATTGCAATTTTTAAGTTGTTTATGTTTCCATTATCCTTTTGGGGAGACTGATCTCCCATCAGGATCACAGGGGGATATGTATAAATGGAGATTTTGAGCCTTTGGAGTTCATCTCTTAGAAGTCCCTTAGCATTCCCCAAAATTCCCTTTGCCTGTGTCCTCACATTTTGTATGATTGTATTTAAGTGGCTGTAACCCTTCCTCTTCCTCCCTTTGACCTGCAACCAGGCTGAGTTCAGGCAATTCTTTTGCTTTAGTTATTATTAATAAAACTTTATAAAATATAATACTTAGTTATTGATTATTAATTTTTAAAACCCACAGTAGAATGTTCTAGTTCTTATTTATCTAATATATCCCTACAACTCAGGCTATCCTGAGTCCCAGTGGCTTAAATTAAACTCTTTCACAGATAATAATTAACATGAGTTCAGGGAAGAGAACACTGTTAACATTTATAGCCCCTAGATGCAGATTATCTGGAGAAGTCACAGAATTCTGAAGAGCTGGCCTGCTACAGATTCCTGCTAGATAACATATCCTGTTGAATGAATAAATGTATCATAAAGTGCCTACCACCAGAGCACAGCAAACCCTTGATATTATCTATAACATATCATGGATATAGCTTCACATTATGCTAATTCCTATCAATGACTGTCTAAGAGTATTTACACTATTAAACTGAATACAAATACCTTTGTACTTGTAGGGAAACAGTATTTCAATTAACTCCAAAAGATCTTTTTCTTGCCCTCAAATCTTCAATCTCTAACTGCCCATTGGACATCTGAAACTGGATAACTTGCAGACATCTTAATTCAACATGTCCAGCTTCATTATCTTTCCACTGCAACCCCTCCCTTTTTCTCAATTTCCCTATTACTAGTTTTAAAAATTATTTTTTAATTAAATTTTTTTTTCAGTTACAAGGAGAGACAATTTTTGGCAATTTTTTCCTGATATTTTATGATTCAGATTTTCTCCCACTCTCCCTCCTCCTCCCTGAGGGAATAAATAGTTTGATTTAAATTCTATCAGGGCTTTATATGCAATACATTGCAATACATGCAATATAAATTTCCATATTCCTCATGTTGTGACTGAAGACACATACCATATTTACAATAAAAAATTCCAGAAGAAAATAAAATGAAGTATGGTGTACTTTGATTTAAAATATGATTCCAACAGTTTTCTTTTTTGGCTGTAGATAACTTTTTTTTTTAAATCATGAGTCCCTTGTAGTTATCTTGGAACCTTGTTTAGCTGATAATAGTTTAGTCCTTCACATTTAATCATTGTACAATATTTCTCTTACTATACATACTGTTCTCTTGGTTCTGCTCACTTCACTTTGCATCAGTTCATATAAGTCCTTTCAGGTTTTTCTAAACTCATCCTGTTCATCATTTCTTGTGGTAAATAGCTTTTTAAATTATATACCACATACCATAATATAATGTGCTAACCAGCAGCTGTTATAACAAAAGGAAAGATTAGCTAATTATACCTTGAAGGAAGAGCTGAAGCCAAGGGAATGGATAAGAATAGAGCCAGACACCTATGCAGTTCAAACAAAAGAGCGGGCCACACAGAGAGCCCCAGCTATCTTTGCAGGGACACAAGGCAGATAGATAACCTTAATCAACTTGATCAACTGAGAGAATAGATAGCTCTGATAGCTTAGAACTTGTGCTCTAAGTGCAGATCACACTGCCTTGAGGTTAGGAGAGTAAGAAGGTAAGGTCTTTACAAAGAACAAGGAAGTTCCATAAGATAAGTGGTTCCTGACTTGAAGCCAAGTTCCAGGTAGGAGAGAGAAAAGTAAAAAGAGGTAAAGAGGAGGGTTCTCTGTGGGCTGCTAGTATTTATTAACATAATGATGTAAAAGGTACTGTAATACATATTCATGAAGACACAGTGGATTGCTATTGGTTCAAGTGTAAATTACAACAACTTTGAGGCGTGGATTACCTCAGCCAGGTGAGCACAAAGAAATCTGTATTCATGCCACAATGTTAAGAATGCTGGGATCAAAGGTCAATGCCTTTACTGCCATGCACAGGACTGACCATGCTTTCCCACAGATCAAACATTTACCTTATACATACACATGGGTGGACTGTTACACATAATACCACAGCTTGTTCAACCATTCCCCAATTGATCAATATTTTCTCCAATTCCAATTCTTTGCCACTATAGAAAAAACTGCTAAAAATATTTTTGTTCAAGTAGATCTTTTTCCCTTATCTCTGATCTCTTTGGTATATAGACCCATTAATATTACTGGGTCAAAGGGTATGCATAGTTTTATGGCCCTTTGGACACGGTTCCAGATTGCTCTCCAGAATGATCGTATCAGTTCACAGTGCATTATTATCCTTATTTTCCCAAATCCCCACCAACATTTATTGTTTTCTTTTTTTGGTCATATTAGCCACTCTTGACAAGTATGAAATGGTATCTCAAGAGTTGTTTTAATGTGCATTTCTTTAATCAATAGTGATTTGGGGCATTTCCTCACATAACTATAAATGGTTTAATTTCTTCATCTGAGAACTGCCTATTCATATCCTTTGACCATTTGTCAATTAGGAAATGCTTTGTATTCTTATAAATTTGGCTCAATTCTTTATATATTTGAGAAATGAAGCCTTTTTCAGAGACACTTGTTATAAAAAAAATTCCCAATGATGTTATTTCCCCTCTTAAATCTTGATTGCATTGGTTTTGCTTATATAAAACTTTTTAATTTAATGTAATCAAAATTATCCATTTCATTTTTCATAATGTTCTCTGCCTTGTTTTGTCAGAAACCCTTCCCTCATCCATAAGTCTGACAAATAAACTTTTCCACGTTCTCCTAATTTGTTTATTGTATTCCCCTTTACTTCTAGATCAAATATCCATTTTTACTTTATCTTGGTGTATGGTATGAGATGTTAGTCTATGCCTAGTTTTTGCCATAGTTTCCAGTTTTCCCAGCAGTTTTTGCCAATTAATGAGTTCTTCCCCCTATTTTAGATATCCCTATTGCCATTTAGGGTACAACCATTCTCAGTCATCAAGAGTCAAAATTTAGATGTCATATCTAACTCCTCTCTTCTAAACCCACATCTGTTATAAAGTCCTGTTGCTTCTACTTTCACAATATCCCATCTTGTTTATTCCCTCTTTTCAACTCTGACACTGCCACCACTATAGAGTAAATCCTAATCACCAATAAAATTGCTTATTGGTTGGTCTCTCTGTTTCAAGTCTCTCTCCCTACTCTAGTCCATTTTCCACTTGGTTGTCAAATTGATCTTCAGTAAGCACAGAAGATAAGATCAAATTTAGGATAAGCTATTGGTTAAAGACTGTAATTGTTCTGATTTTGTAATAAAATTTTATAATAGGAAGGCAATCATGTTAATCATTCAGATATAAGAATATATGTATTTTGTGTATGCATATTATATATATATATATATATATATATATATATATATATATATATATATATAAAATGGATAGCTATCTGTCAAAATCCTTCTCTGTCTAAATCCTCCTCTTCTGTCCTTCAAATTCATTTGTTACAGGCCAATCGAAAACTAGCCAAGAGGATGGTGATTTCCTGCCTCACGGAGACTCTAGATCCTCTTTCCAAAGAGGTTGTCAAAACCCAGTTTCTAAATAGGGTAACTGCATGATAAACATTGGTTCTAATCCAATCAAAGGCTAGAATTGTCAGTAGTCCCACTTTAAACACATTTTGATCTGTCCCCTTTATGTCCAAGAATGAAAAATGACAAATGACTTATTCTGGAATTCCCCCTTGTACACCCACTCCTCCCTTTTAAAAAAAAAATCCTTCCTCCCTGGTTCAAAGTGTTTTTGATCAGCATTTTAGATCCAAGTGGGAGCGTCTGTAGACTTTCTGACTTAGTATGACCTGCATATGCCGCATATTAAAGCCAATATACTTAGAAGTTATGCTCTCCCATAATTTTCCCAGATCTAATCATGTCCCACACATACATCAAACCAAATAAACTCCAGCAATTCCCTATTCCCTCCAAGATCAAATGTAAGATCCTTCTTTGACTTCTAAAGACCTTCATAACAGTTCCTTTGTACCTTTCCAGGTTTTTCATATTCTACTCCTTTCCATTACTCTTGGATCCTGTGATAATGGGCTCTTGGCTATCCTTTACATACAACACTTCATCTCTTGACCAAGCATTTTCCCTGACTGTTCCCCATACCTAGAACAATCTCTCTCCTCTTCTCCTCTTCCTGGCTTTCCTGGATTCTTCAAGTCTCATTTTAAGACTCATCTTCTGGCAAAGAATTAGAAATTGAGGGGGTGTCCCTTGATTGGGGAATGGCTGAACAAATTGTGGTATATGTTGGTGATGGAATACTATTGTGCTATAAGAAATGATAAGCAGGATGATTTCAGAAAAAGATGGAAAGATCTACATGAACTGTGAAAAGTAAAATAAGTAGAACCAGGAGAACACTGTACACAGTAACAGCAATATTATAGGATGGTCAACTGTGAAAACATGGATACTTTCAGCAATGTAATGATCTAGGACAATCCTGAAAGACTTATGATGGGGAATGCTATCCACCTCCAGAGAAGAACTGTTGAAGTCAGATAAAAGCAGATCAAACCTTTGACATCAGCATATTTATGGTTTTATTTGGGGGGTTTAGTTATATATGAGTGTTTTCTTACAACAATGACCAATATGGAAGTGTCTTTTGCAGGAAAATTAAAAAAAAATTTTTTTAAGTCTCACCTTCTGTAAGAAGCCTTTCCCAAGTCTCCTCAATTTTAATGCTTTCCCTCTGAGATTACCCCAAATCTGTCCTTATATATCTTGTTGGTTCATTGTTATTTTCTTGTTGTCTCACCCATGGAACTGTGTGCTCCTTTAGAACAGGGATTATTTTTTGCCCTTCTTTGGTTATCCCTAGCACTTATCACAGTACCTTAGCACATAGGAGGCAGCACTGAATAAGCACATGTTGATCCAGGGTCATAAAAGGAAAGGACTTGTCTAGGTAATATCTAAAATCAATTTTAGTTCTAAGTTTAGGATCCAATGATCAATCTTCTACTAAAATTATACTCTCAAAAATCAGTAATAACTTCTCAAATATAATATTCAATGGTCTTTTCTCAGATCTCAATCTATTTGACATCTTTGTGAAACACTATTGACTACCCTCCATCTTCTTGAATCTATAGCACCCAAGTTTTCTTCTTATTTCTGACTGCTAATCCTGACTCTTCTTCCTTATATGTTCCCTAACAAGGTTCATCTTAACTCTCATTGAACTCTCCTTTAGAGAATTTCTCTATTCACACAGCTTCAAAAATCATCTATGTGTAAATGACTCCAATATTTTTACCTCCAACCTTGAGCCTTCTCCCAAGTTCCAGTTTTACGATATATCTTCATCTTCCTATTACTTATTTTACTTGTATATCTTCCCACCACCTCAAACCCATCATTGCCTAAAACCAAACTTAAAAGTCTACACACCCTCTAAAACAGGCTTCTGTACTTCATGTCCCTATTTCTATCAAAAATTCAATAACCCAGTCTCAAAACCTTGGGATCATATTTGTTTCCTCTCTCTCCTGTAGGTCTTGTTCATTATTTTATTTTATTTTTTTAACCATTACCTTCTGCCTTAGAATCAATACTAAGTATCATTCCAAGGCAGAAGAGTCGTAAGGGCTAGGCAAAGGGTGTTAAATGTCTTGCCAGGGGATACACAGCAAGGAAGTATTTGAGGCTAGATTTGAACCCAAGATCTCCCAACTCCAGGACTGGCTCTCTATCCACTAAGTTACCCAGTTGTCTCTATTCGTTATTTTTTAAAGATGTCTATCCCTCCTTCCCATTCTTATTACTAATGCTGACTCTGGTTCTCAACAGTTTACCTGAATTCTTGCCATATCTTTCTACCTGTTTCTGTCTTTAGTCCTTCTTTCCCTCAATACATACACCATAATTGTATTAATCTTAAACACTGCTTTCATCATTTCACTCTTTCATTCTGAAGCATTCAATGGCTTCCAGTAGGTTGCAGGATAATAATTTGATTCTGACCAATCTTTTTAGACTTCTCTCCCATTACTCTCCAAAGTGAAATCTTAACATAGTCAAGATGACTGCATGAACATGTCATAGATATCATCCCAGAACTCTAATTTCCTCCTCTCTTACTATGATAGTAAGTTTTGCATGATAATACATATATGGCCCAGATCAAATTGTTTACCATCTTCAAGTTGGGGGAAGAAAGGAAGGAAAGGAAATAGTTTAGATTTTATAATTTTGGAAAACCTATGTTGAAAATTATTATATGTAATGGAGAAAATAAAATTCTTTAAATTTAAAAATGGAATCTAATTCTCTTATTTATCACTGTTCTATTCTTTCTCAAAGGAATGTTATCCTTTTTTTTTTAACCCTTACCTTCAGACTTAGAATTAATATTGTTAATGGTTAATTTTGGTAGGAATTTGACAAAAGTGAGGAGAACAGTTTGATAAAAACACTAAGTTTAATTTAGAAGTTCAGATAGAAAATAGAAAGGAGGAAAGTGAGATTATTACTCTAATACCTATGCCTATACCTAAAATCCTAATCCTACCTAAAATTTCTAAAAAACCCTATTCTGTCTTCGAGGACAGGTTCTTCTGCCTGGCATACCAGGCCTAATTTATCTATACTACTCCTACCTACAAATATATTCACTACCTATCTACCTAAGCTAATCAATAAACATTAATCACCTACAACCTCCTTAAATCTGTTTCTCTATCCCAGCTGTTAGTAGTCAAAATGCCAGTCCCTCTTCACTGAGAGAGACTGAGATGAACCTCCTGCTCTCTAGGAATCCAGAGACAAAAGTTCCCTCAACTCTCAATGATCCTCCTTATATATCTTCCTCATCTCCTAGGTAATGGAATCTTCAGCTTCAGCTAACTCTTATTTAGAAATCTGCTGCTCTTAAAGAGACAAAGGGAGAGATAAAGAAACTCCCTTTAACAATACTATGTATTGAAGAACAATAAGGACTAGGCAATGGGGTTAAGGGACTTGCTGAGAGTCACACAGCCAGGAAGTGTTTAAGGTCAAATTTGAACCCAGGATCTCCCCTCTAGGCCTGGCTCTCAGTCCAGTGAGATAACTAGCTGCTTCAGGAATCCTCTTACCTTTGAGGAATGTGGGTAGATACCAGGGAGTCTGGTCTAGTATATTGTGTCTGGTATGTTATTCAAAAAAAGGCTGCTTCACTATCTTTAACCTTGCAGGAGGACTCACAGGAGGGAAGGAGGGGGTTGTTGTTAATCTCTCAGTTCTAATTTTCAACCAATCACATTATCTTGCAAGAACTAGTTCTGTAACCAATCATCTGAGCTTTCCCCCTCACTCAGAGTCTCAGCTTGCTCAGGAAGCTGAGATCTTATTTATTGGTAAATTCTTGCTTTACTAATAAATTGATTATGCTTAGAAATGTGTACCTCAGTTTACCTTACTCCAACTGTCATAATAACCAATGGCATCTATCACTTGGCATATGAAATATGTCCCCTCACAAGCATCACAGGACCATCTTACCAGCAGCATTCTAATTTACAATTCTCAGTCCCAAGCAAAAGTTTCAGGAAGTGGTTATTACAGATGCGCTCAAATCAGTGAAGACAGTATTGTAACTGACTTTGAATCAGAAGACTACCCCTGCATTTGAGTCCCAATTCTGTCATTTATTTTTATTAGCTACATGGCCTTAAGGGCATCACTTAATCTCTAAATTTTCAAGCTTTAAAATGAGAAAGCTGGCTGATGGTCTTTAAGTTTCTTTTCACTTCTACACTTGGGTGATTCTAGGTCTGGGATTACATTATTGTGCAGCCCTGAAGTCTTTACCCTTCCCTACACTACTTTGAGCCTTCTGCATGGGAGGGGGTCGGGGGGAGGGAGGGTGGTAGTAAAGTATGTTTAATCACCTGAGAATATAAATGTGGCTTTTTAAGTGAAATAATATGGCCCTAAATTGAAGATAAATTAAGAGAGGTTATAAAATCACTCATTTGATCATCTTTGCTTAATGGAAATTCTTGTATTTTTGCTTTATATTGTTATTTAACTCTTTGATTATCTTGTCTTTTTTTTTTCAGCCCTTACCTTCTGAACCAGGAACAATTCTAAGACAGAAAGGCAAGGACTAGGCAAATGGAGTTAAGTGACTTGCCCACAGTCACACAACTAGGAAGCATCTAAAGCCAGATTTGGATTCAGGTCTCCCCAAATCCAGGCATAGGGCTCTACCCACTGAGCCACCTCTTGCCCTTCTTATTTCTAATTAGGCCTCAAATTCCTTTGTATCACCCTCAGAGTTACCTTGCCCATTGTAGATATTTATTGTATATTCATTGAAGGGATAAGAAAAAGACAGTAATTATTAAGTTCTCAAAGGTTGGTTCTTGATCTCATTCTGTTATTGTTTCACTATTTTTCAGTCATGTCTGATTCATTGTAACCCCTTTGGGAGTTTTTCTTGGCAAAGATACTACAATAGTTTGTCATCTCCTTCCCCAGCTCATTTTTACAAATGAGAAAACTGAGGTAAACTGGATTAAGTGACTTGCCCCAGGGTCACACAGCTAATAAGCTTCTGAGGTTGGATTTGAACTTGGATCTTCTTGATTCTAGACCTGGCACTCTAGTCACTATGCCACCTAGCTGCCCCAGTTTCACTCTATACTCTCCCATAATATTCATGCAAACTGTCCACCACACCTAGAACACATTCCCTCTATAACTCTACTTATTGAAATCTTGCTCTTTCTTCAAATCTAATTTTAGGTGCTAATTCTTCCATGAAGTCTTCCCCAGATTCTCAACTGAATGCTCTCTCTGCTTCCTCAAATTTTATCAAAACGGTTTTTCTGAATTTCTCCTTTGACCTTACCCTTTGTATTTTATGTACATGCCATAGTCCTATTATTCAACTGCAAGCTCCTCCAAGAATGGGACTTGGAAAGTGTTTATTGATAGTTCCATTCACATAGTAACCACTTAGGAAATGTTTATCTAATCAAATTGCCTCACTTCACCACTCTGGGGGGAAAGGCTAGTTGAGGATGGAGTTTTAAAATAATTTATTTTAAAGGTCTCATAACTGAACTGTTAAGTAAAAGACCTGATTCAGTCAGTCAAAGCATTTACTAAGCCTAGACTATGTGACAAGCACTCTGCTAAGCATGGAGGATAAAAAGAAAGGGAAAAAACTTAGTCTTAACAATTTTCTTTCTTTCCTGCCTCACTCTTGTCAGTAAAGACTTCATGTTTCTAGGTCACATCAACGTTTCTATTGTTGACAAATTTGAAATTCAGTCTCAATAAGTTATTTGGGATTCTACCTCAATGTTCCAGGTATTAACCCTTTGGGAAGAATTTCTTTTGTCAAATTTGAAGTAAAGGGGATAGCTCTTAAGCCCTCTTGTCTTTGAAATCAACAGGAACTCCCAGTGCTGACATTTTTCTAGACTATTTTCTCTCTCTCTTTTTCTACATTATACCCTATCTTATATGATATTTACCTGTACACATGTTAGATTCTTCCTATTGAAAGGTAAACTCTGTAAGGGTGGGGATGGCTTTGTTTTTTAATAATAATGTCAGGAAGCTGCAGATAGAGCGCCAAGCCTGAAGTTGGCAGAATCTAGCTTCATTTCTGACTTCAGACACTTTCTAACTATGTGACCCTAAGCAAGTCACTTAACCTCAATTGTTTAGCCCTTATTGATCTTCTACTGTGGAACCAATACTTAATATTGATTCTAAGACAAAAGATAAAGACTTTTTAAAAAATGAACAAGGGGCAGTTAGGTGGCTCAGAGGACAGAAGGCCAGGCCTAGAATAGGGAGGACATGGGTTCAAATTTGGCCTCAGACAAGTCCTAGCTGTGTGACCCTGGACAAGTCATTTAACTCCCATTGCCTAGCCTTCACTGCTCTTCTGCCATAGAATACATAGTATTATAAGGGTTGAAAAAAAAAGTGAATAGATGCACAGAAAAGTTCTACTGAGGACTCTAAAATGGAAACAAAACAGCCAATAAATTTTTCTAAGGGGCCCAATGAAGGATCTATTGGTCCCCAGAAACTTGACATTTCTGAGCATAAAATAATCAATATATGACTATCAAATAAGATGTAATATTTTGAAAATCTTAAAATATTGTGTTTACTACTATTATGTAATATTGCATAAGAACTTCCTTCAAGTGAACATTTTTATCTAATTGTCATTGCAATACAAAATTATCCTCCAGTAACACATGCCACATTTTTTTTTAATTCTGTGGTTAAAGATACAAACAGGCGGTCAAATAGCCTGTTAAAAAGTTTTTTTTATTTCCTTAGGAATAAAAAATAACAATTTTCCAAGATGCAGTGAAGTTAATAAAAGACTATTGGGGAAGAAAAGATTTGAACTCTAAATCTAATAGTATCATTGCTTTGTCCTGCAAGTTACAAAAGTCAGTTAACTTTCCTGAGCCTTAGTTTTCCTGCTTCAAATGCTCAAATATATCTGTGAACTCCTAAGTTCAGGAATTCCCTCCAGTGATGCATATCACAACCCATTTAGGCCTATGCATCCTATAGAAATCACATTCAGTCTGCCTTCCTAATGTGTTGTTCCTATAAATATGGAATATGAGAAATGGTGTGGTATAGGGAAAAGAACTTAACTAATAATAAGAAATAGATTTGATTTCCTGGGCATCTGTCAAATTAGAGGACTGAATGAGACCAGAAGTTCTTTGCCTAGGGTCAATGAAGTTGTTGGAGTTTTTAAATATATATATTTTGATAGTTGTATTTAAATATACTTGGTTTGTAATCCTTTGTGGGGTTTTGTTTGGTAAACCTATGCATTTATTTTATGCATTTAAGAACATTATTCTAAGATCAAAGTTGTTTTCATTGCTATAGCAACATTGATAGATCATTACTTTTCTGTTGGTCCCATTTATGTATGATTCTTATTTATATCTTTCTGCAAATTCTGCATAAAGGATCCATACAAGTTATTATAATGACCTTAATTTTACTAATATATTTTAATAATTTATTTTTTCCAATTACACATAAAAATAATTAATATTCATTTTTTAAAATGTTGAGTTCCAAATTATCTCCCTCTCTTCCCTCTTCCTCTTGAGAAGGCAAACAATTCAATAAAGGTTATAAAAATGTATTACTAATATATTTTTAAAGATTCTTTGAAACTAATAGTCCATTCATTTTACCTATTATTTTGTAATATGTATATAATAACCTATGACAGTATTTTTTATCATATAGACTATTAACACTCTCTAGCTTAAAATTAAGATATAAACACTAGCATGTCATGTATTTTGAAAAATAAAATTATTTCCATCCACATAATAAATGAAGACATTCTACAATCCCTGAAATTTGTCTTATATCAAACTGTCAGTATGAGAATGGGGGAGGGAAGAATAAGACACCCATGAGAATAAAGATGAAGCTAATTTATAGGATTATTTTCCAGAGACAATTTATAGAATTTTGATAAAGTTATTGCTATGTGTAACAGCAACCACACAAGATTAATAACATTTATTACCTACCACTAGTGCAAAGTACCAAGAAGGGCTCAGACAGAAATCTCAGGAGCTTACATTTTAGGAATACAAGACAACTAACACAAAAGCAATAATACACTATAACAGGAAGCTGTATTTCAATGAAAAAAGTGTTAGATATGGAATCAGATAATTGGGGTCAAATCCTAACTCTGCCACTTGCTATCTGTGTAATCTCAAACAAGTTATTTCACCTCTGTGGGCTTCAGTCCCTCATTTGAAAATACCAAAAACAAAAACAAAAAAATGAAGGACCTGAAATAGGTGACCTCTAAATCTGAGGTCTATTCCATTCCTAAATCTATGATCCTCTCTGTAATAGGAATGACCTCTAATGGCCCAGGCCTTAGAACCTAGGCCAGTGATGATGAACCTATGAAATGGGTGCCAAAGATGGCACACAGAGTGCTCTCTGTGGGCACATGTTTGCCGCCCCCCCCCCCAATTTGTTACTAGGAGGGCAGAGGGACTCTGGTGGAGTTGCTCCTCTCCCCCTCTCTATATTTACTGAGGACATCCCTTATTTCACACACCCCTCTGCCTAGCAGCACAATGGGAGTGCTTTTTCCTTTCCCTTGGGTGGGGTAAGGGGAGGGGAGTGGGGCACATGGTCTGGGAGGGGGCAGGTATAGCACTTAGTCTGGGGGGGTTGGGTGGGAGCAGGGCTAGATACTCTGTTTCTAAAAGGTTCACCTTCCTTGGCATAGGCAATATTCATAGGACCAACCCACTTGGAAGCTTGATGAATTTGCTTTTATACATAAAAAATGGTAGGATTTGATCCTGGTCTTCAAAGCAAGCACCAATATCCTCTAATATTTCCTGTCAAATTACTGCAAGATGACAAAAAGCCTTTAATTGTCTACCAAGCAGGAACAGAGTGGGCATACAAAGGTCTAGAAAGAGCAATCTCTCTCTCCCTCTCTTTTCTAAAAGATTAAAAGTGAAAAGGAAGAATTGTTGTGGGCCTGGTGGTTAGGGAAAGGGGCAGATTGGGCCTTAACTCCCACCTAGCTGTCATAGCTTCAGACTCCTGGCACCTGTTTTATCTCTTGCATTTTTCCTAGGAGGGTAGTGGATAGAGCACTAGGCCTGAAGTCAGTAACACTCATCTTCCTGAGTTCAAATCTGAGCTCAAACACATACTAGCTTCCTGGACAAGTTACTTAACCCTGTTTACCTCAGTTTCTGTATCTGTAAAATCAGCTGGAGAAGGAAATGACAAACCATTCCAGTATCTTTGCCAAGTGCCAGACATAATTAAAAAGTAGCTGAACACACGCATAGACTTCAGTGAATGAATATCCAGATAGACAAGTCCACTTTACAACCTTGTGAGCTTTGACATCACACAGTAGCCATAGCAGCTGAGTTGGATGAAGACTGTGGTGAAGAGACCTCAATGCAGCTAAACAACTTGTTTGACCCCAAAAGGAGCCAGTCCAACCTAGCAAGGGAATCATCAACTATACCACACCCAAGTTGTGGAAATTCTTTCTAGAGAAAAAAAAAAAAGACTCTTAGAATAAGAAGCATTCCCCAGATTAGGCAGGAGGAAGTGTTATGTTTCATAACATTAACTTTAAATTTGACTACACTCTCTCTCCCAAGACTAAATGGGTACATAGAGAAAATCTCCAGCTTTCGGGGGGAGGTGCAAGGGAGTATTTTTGCACTATGATTTTTTTTTTACCTTCTCAGTACATATCCCTTTCTAAAAACTAATTCATATTAATCCTGTAAGTAATATTAGGGAGTTATCACCTGGTTAAGGGCTATTGGGGAATACATCAGATGCAGGCTTGTACGTTTAGTTTTAGATACCTTTATCCTCTCAGATTTATCCTTAGAAATCTGAGAGGAGAAGTAGTCCACCAGTCCTTGAGAACTAACATGCCTGTGCAAGTTGGGGAATGGGAGAATGAGCATGTAGCCTGTGCTACACTTTAACTTAAAAAATATTCAAGTATTCAAATGGAGCTATGATCTCTTCAAATTAGGGATTCTCTCTAAGATGCAGCCTGCAACCCAATTATATCTATGCAGCATCTTCTGTGACCCTTATCCACATTCTCCCAAAAGTTCACCACTTGGCATTGACATAAAGGGTTTTCTTTCAACATCCCAAGGGTACCAGTAGAAGACTCAGCCAGTCTAACTGACATGCTTTTGCCATGTGACTACCCAGTCTTCTCTTCCTTTTATGTAATTCCTTGATGACATGTTTTACTCCACTTCTTTGGATGTCCTCATTAGTTATATGTGGCAGCCTGCCCACACCTATCATCCTCTTATCACTGTCTTGAGTGTGCTTTCATCTTCACTTCTCTAGCAATGGCACTCCAAGACTCACTCACATACAGCAACACTGGTAAAATATTTGTATTAAAAAGAGGAAGCTTTGATTTCATGGGAAGCTTACAGTCAAGTATAAGAGCTCTGCAATTTCCCAAAAGTAATCCAACTTGTTTTCTTTTTCAAATCTGGGCCTGGATCCATTTAGTACTGTATCTCTAAGATACATTGACTAATGTATCAGTTCTAGCCATTGAAGATGGACAGACCAAATTCCTTTGAATGATTAGAGATTCCTTTTTTTTTTTAACCCTTACCTTCTGTTTTAGAATAAATACTGTGTATTGGTCTCAGGGCAGAAGAGTGGTAAAGGCTAGGCAATGAGGGTTAAGTAACTTGCCCTGGGCCACACAGCTAGGAAGTATCTGAGGGCACATTTGAATTCAAGATCTCCTGTCTCTAGCCTTGGCTCTCAATCCACTGAGCCATCTACATGCCACCCCCACCCCAGGTTTGGCAGTTATTGATGTCTAATCAGTTTTTTTCTTTTTCTTTTTTTTTTAGTATTAATAAAGTTTGAGATTATCTCTATGCTTTTGGTATATGAATGTCCTCATCCCCTGCTACCCTCACAATTTTATGGTCTCTATCACAGATATAGTCAGTCCAATCCAGCTGCTTTTCCTGCCTTTGTTCTCTTTAGTGACATTTCTACTTCCCCTTAAGTATCCACAGAGCTGTGTGATGGTTCCACTATTGTTGATTAAGAAAGGTTTGTTGAAATGTTCTTTGCAAATCATTTCCTTTTGTCTTCTTTTCTAATCCTCTTTCTGTTTTCATCTTTGAATGCCCTTGGGAAGACACTGCTTAGTTGAATAACTTGTCAGGCTTTCTTTAGGTTGATTTTACCTTGCCCTGCCTCTCTCTACTTTGTGAGATAATATTGCTCATAACTGTCCATCAATCTTCTTTATAAGGTTTAAAAAAGAAGTTTATATTCTATTCTGGTATTGCCTTTAAAAGTTTCATCTCCCCCCCCAAAAAAATTTGGCAAATAAATCAAATGTTTTCTAAGGTATTTGGTGCTTTTGATTTCCTTATAGTAGCAGAAGTTTTTCAGTTTTTCAGTTTCAAGTAATCAATGTTACTATCTTTTTTATCTTTTGTAGTTACCTCTACATCATGTTTGGTTAAGAATGCATCTCCTAGGGTCAGCTACATGATTCAGGGGTTTGAGAGCCAGGAGGACATGGGTTCAAAGCTGGTCTCAGATACTTCCTAGCTATGTGACCCTGGGTAAGTCATTTAACCCCAAGTGCCTAAGCCTTACTGCTCTATACTTATCAATTCTAAAACAGAAGGCATCAGCTTAAAAAATGAAGAAAATACATTGGGTCTTTCACTGGGACCATAGTGGAAGCTTTTTCAAAATGGTAGAATTTATCAGAGCTTGAGCTCCAACCCAAGAATTAGGGCTTTGTGGAGGTAAACCATATAACTCTATACAGATGTTAGCTGCTATTATTATTATTATCCCATGAATATAAACTCCTAGAAAGCAGGAACTGTATCTCTTTATATCTTTGTCTTGATATTTCTCTAGGTCTGTTTCTCATCTATGAGGGAATTGGACTAAGTAACCCCTTAGGTCTATCCATTCAAATTTGTGATCCTAATTGCATTTGAGTTATAAAATTAGGTCCAAGATTAGATGGGGGGAGTGGGGCAAGGCATTTTTAAAGCAACACTTTTGGGCATTTTACTTAATGTCATGAACAACATTGCCTATCTGGTAAAGTCTATGGCCCTCTTTTCAAAATGTTTTTAAATGAATAAAATGCAGGGAATTACAAATAAAACCAAATCTATTGAAATAGTTGTCAAAATATGTATTTTTAAAGTTCACAGACCCCAGATTATAGAAAGCATTTGAGTTAAGCTTTAAATGATGCAAAATTAATTGGAAGGGAACTAATTATTGAAATGCTGTGAGAGCAAGGCTTTTTAGAGGTATGGTTTTCTTAGCCTTTATTCCAAGCACCTAGTTCCATATTTTATACATAATGTCAGCTTAATAGAGGTTTCCTAAATTGAAAAAAGTATTGAATGAAGGAGGCAGAGATCACAAGATGGGAATAGGGAGAAGGAGGTGGCAACAAGGTAAGGATGGGAATGGAGAGGAAATAGAGGGGAAGAAGTTAGGAAGCTAGAAGGTTGAGATGAAAGACAGGGAAGGAGGTGGAAGGGAGAAGTAGAAAGAGAGGGAAGGAGGATGGAGAGGGTAGGAAGGGAGGACTAGAGGGAGAAAGATGTTGGGAGAGAAGAGGCAGAAGGGGAAGAAGAGAACTGAGAAGTTTGGAGGGAAGGAGGCCGAAGTGAAGGAGTGGGAAGGGAGGATGACAGGGCACAATATGGGAAAGGAGAGGAGGTAGCTTGGGCAGAATGGGAATTATGGGAAGGGAGAGGAGTCTGGGAGGGTAAGGAGATAGGGAAGGGAAAGTAGACCAAATGAAGGTGAAGACGCAGCGAGTCTAACAGGGACACATGCTCTTCCTTACTTTCAGAGCCTGGCCTGCGGAGTCCGAGGACTGGTTCCGGCCCCAGAAGCCCCAGGGTCTCACCTGTCCCTATCCCCTCCTCTCCGACGGCTGCCCCAACCCCTGGGGTTCCACCGTTCGCTGCTGCTGCCCTACCTCTCACCACGCGCACACTATCACTCGCCACGTGCACAATTCCTCCCTCCACCCCCAACTCCCGAAAATGACGCCTCAGGCGCCCCCCACCCCCACCTCTACTAGTTGTTGCACCCCGCGGAAGCTGCCACATGCTGGAAAGCCAAAGTCTGCTCAGGTCTCTTTCCCGGAGCTTGGAGAAGAGTCTTCATTGGAGCCAATCAGGCAAGTGACTCAGAGTGTGTGTATGTTAGAAAGGCTTTGGGGTGTCTTGGATTAAAGGCTAGATCTGGAGTCAGGAAGGCGGGGAACTGATTTACTAACAATATAACCCTGGGCAAGGCTCATAATTACCTTGATGGGCCTCAGTCTACTCATCTGAAAGCAGGGATAATAATACCAATGGTACTGCCTCCCCTGATTATTGTGGAGGCTGAAATCAGATCATGTACCTGGGAGCTCTTTAAATGTCAGTTATAATTCTTACTCTTGGCCCTGACTGCTGTGCCCTGCCCCTCCCTCCTTTCTACCACCCAGTTTGGCACAAATTGGATGACTGCCATTTCTACTTTTCAAAAGTCACAGTCGTGTTGGTGAAAGAGACTGAGTCTGGAATCAAAGAATCTGGGTCAGAATCTTTGCTTTGCCACTGACTACCTTCATGACCTGATAACCTTGGCCTTATCATGCACCCCTCACTCTCTCTCATTCCCCAGATCCAAGAGGAAGCCTGATCTTGTCATTGCTATCTCAATGACTCTAATTCCATCTTTGTTCAGGCTCTCACCACTTCACACCTGTGCTATTGCAATAACTTCATAATTGGTCCCCTGCCCTTGGGTTTCTACCTTAATCCATCTTCCACACAATGAGAAAGTGATTTTCCTAAAACAATTCTGACCTCACTCAGAAAACTCCAGTGATACTCCAATGCCTTTCAAAATTTTTCAATTTTTCACATTTCATTTTTTAAATTTCATTTTTTTTTTATCAAACTCTTACCTTCAATCTTAGAATCAATACTGTGTATTGGTTCCAATGCAGAAGAACAATAAGGATTAGGCAATGGGGGTTAAGGGACTTGTCCAGGGTCATACCACTAGGAAGTGTCTGAGACCAAATTTGAATCCAGGATCTCCCATCTCTAGGCTTGGCTTTTAATCCACTGAATCATTTAACTTCCCCCTCCATTTCACTTTTAAAGCCCTTCACAACCTGACTCAAAGCTGCCTTTCAAACTCCATAATCCTTCTGGCACTCTGAGATCCAGCCAACACAGCCTTCCTCTTGCTCCTTTTATTTTTAATTTTCATTTCCAAATTTTCTCCCTTCAACTCCTCCCCCACATTAAGAAGCCAATCAATATTATACCCAGTACATATGTGAATTGCTATTCTTTACACAGCATGCCCATCTCCAATTTCCTTCCCCATGCCTGAAATGTATTTACTCCTTACTGACAAATTCTTTCTTTCCTTGGACACTCAGCCCAAGTCCCCCTTTCTCCAAGAAGCCTTTCTTGAGCCCTGTTTTGTTGTTAGTGCCCTCCTCTCATGTTTGTATTTATTTTGCATATCATTTATATTAGGATGATCAATTAGTCACAATACCAGGAACAGTAATGGACAGGGGGCTACAAATGTAAAACTGAAAAGCAACCCCTTCTCTCAAGGGACTTGGATACAGCTAGGGTTTGGGGGGAGGGCAACATGTACATATGTAAGTACAGGGTAATATATGAAGTATAGACCGTCCACTATAGACTTTTTAAAAACCTTACCCTCCATCTGTAAATATTAAAATTAATGTCAATAATAAAAATATTATATTTTAGGAGATTTATTAATGATCATTAGAAATCAAGGAATAAAGAGGATACAAAATAAAGACCACATGCCCATGGCTGATTAGCCCATTTCAAAATCCTGACATTTAGCTTACCACCACCACCATGCTAGCTGCAAGCCCAAGAAAGAGTCCAAGAGGGGGCAGCTGGGTAACTCAGTGGATTGAAAGCCAGGCCTAGAGATGGGAGGTTCTAGGTTCAAATCTGGCCTCAGACACTTCCCAGCTATGTGACCCTGGGCAAGTCACTTGACCCCTATTGCCTAGCCCTTACCACTCTTCTGCCTTGGAGCCAATACACAGTATTGACTCCAAGACAAAGGTAAGGGTTTTAAAAAAAAAAGAGTACAAGAGGACCACCCACTGGCTAATATCCTCTGTCTACAGGAAGTATATAACAATAGGAAGTCAGTGGGCTCCTAGGAAATGTAGTTCTTTTTTTAGGGTAACAGATTTTCAATTATACATTCCCCCTGAGATCCATGGAAGACTAGTCTCTCCAATGGATCTTATAAACACAAACAACTTTGAAATTACAATAATTTGAGGATAAAAGGAAAAGAGAACAAAACCAATGATTGCTAGACTCATTGACAAAAAGTCAGTTAGGGGGCAGTCCCCTTTCAGCATAAGAGTATATATAGAAAACAAATGCATTCAACCCCACACAGTTCAAATCACCACATCCCAAAGTTCACTCTGGATCTTCTGGTGCAGCTTGTGGTCTGTGGAGGCATTTTCATGGTGCCTTCCCCAAACAGTTCACTTTCTAGATTCAGAGAGGTAGCATGTTTCTTAACCTAAAATTACTCTCAAAAGAATTTGAACTTTGCATTTTAGAATAATAATAATAATAATAATACATTCTCCCCTGAAGAGGGTGTTGAAAAACACAGGGATCACTTAGAAATGCATGGCTGAGTTATGAGGTATATGAATCAATTGGCAAGAGAAATCAAAAACATTTAAAAAAACAAATAAAAGAGAAAATAATTTGTGGATGAAATACAGACTATCAAAGCCTTATGTGTAAAATTCTAAGTAAAAGAAAAATAAATTTGTAACAAGTCCTTGAATCAGGACCCAACTAAAGTAATTTCTATCCCACAAGTCTGTAGTACAAAATGTAATAATATTTCACTTACCCATGTACAGCCAAGACTACAGGAAGTTTCCATACTATAAGAAAGAAAAGGGACTAGATTATAGGAGCAAATGGGAGCCAGGATGGAGCCAGAATAATTGATGTCGTATATTTTATATAGACTGTGTGGTACAAGGAAGACCTGCATTTAACACATGTTAAACAACCACAACCTTGAGTCTCACACATAATTAAGTCCTTGTGCTCTTTGTGCAGAATGTCATCAATCCATTAGGATTGGTTTGGTCTCTTTGACCTTGTGCTCTATTGGCACTATGCAAGTAGCATTGTGCTTCTTTGGCACTGTGCAATGGCTCTCTTTGTATTCCCTTCTCCTGGAATCAGACAGAATCATTAAGCAAAGTCCCATAAAACTAAAATAGTATATTGCACATACAAGCAAAAACAATAATAAAAGAGTTTTTTTTCAAAAATATATAGCTTACAATCATTGACACACTGTGTCAGCTAAGGAAGGGTAGAGTACAAAGGCTTCTTACCCAAAAAAATGAGATCCACGTCCTCCTTCAAACTTGGCCATGATCCACTGTGAGTGAAAAGCAAATTATTTTCACAAAATAACAGTTGTTGTGTTTTTTTATAAAGAACAGTAATACAACAGGTAATGCACATTCAAAAAGTATCAAAATCCCCAAAGTTATAATAGCCCATTTAATTACAATAGCAAATAAACCCACTATAATTAGGATTTATATGAGACGGCTGTATGACACTTTAAAAAATCTTAGAAGCTAATGAATACTTGTCACAAGTTTTTCAGGTGTAGCAATGTTTCAACCTTGGCTGAGATATTTTTTTTTAATCTATTATTGCCATCATTACAAAAAATGTGGCAGAGGAGTCAAGAAAAAAACCAAACCTCTGAACTGTTCATATTGGGTCTAAAAATGTCACCAAGAATTTGGATCATTCTGGTGGAAGGTTATATATAATAAACTGAAGAGTTACAAATGAGATATGCTCCCTCTTGGGAGCCATCCAGGGGTACCATGCCCTGGCATCAACTTCCCAGCTCCTTTGGTATAAGACAGTAATGTTCCATCATTCACATTTTTACAAATGAGGGAGGTGGGGATTATAACTGTACTTTACTTCGGCTACTAAAATGGACCTTACCTCTTGTTACAAATAACTCAGAGGCAGGCAAAATAATCACTCAGAGTTGTTGAAAAAAGAATCTAAAAATCATGACCAAAGACCCCTTAAAATCAATTTTAGATATTTAGCTCATTAAATTTTCCAAAGGTTATTATACAATTGTAGCCAGTTTTTATGAAGTTCATTCATAATCTATTTGACAATTTACAAAGCTAAAATAGAAGAAAAAAAGCTGTTTTTAATGGGCTTATTCAATAATATTTGTTCAGTATAGTTATAGGGAAAAGGTAACAATATAACAATAGCTAAAACATAGTAGATTAAACTGATTCAGTGTAACAGAATAGTATTGAATACATTAATATATGAACTTAAACAACAAAATTAAATCTTAAAGCAGACAATCATCAAAATACAATAAAATACAGAGACTTTCATAAAACAGTGTAGTCTGAAAAGGCTTAAAATTTTCACCTCCAGTTTCTTTAAAGTTCCTTTCTCTATACATCCAGATTCCTTTTGTCATATTTTTTTGACTCTCCCATAGTGAAGGAGAATTCCTCAATGAACATGGTGAGGAAGAACCCCAAAATGGATGAATCTTAGAGATTTGTAAGGTCCAAATGGCAAAGGGTTGTAGGAAGATGAGTTTTCTCCCCTGAATATTAGACAAGATAAACAAAAGGATTAGTGCACTCATGAAAAAATATCCTAAAGCTGGAAGCTGTTTGAAATAGGTAATGCATTGCTCTTTCATAGAATGAGCCATGCTTGTAATTTACTTACTGTTTGAAAGAGTAACTTCCTTCTTCTCTTCCCCACTGAGATAAAACACCAGTTTCCCCAGCCATGTGGAAAGGGAGTTAGGAGGCTAATTGTTGCCTAAGGAAAATATACCCCAGTTTTTAACCAGCTAGTTTGTGATTCTGAAGACACAGCTGCAACTACCAGCAACCCAACAGGACTGGGGCTGGGGCTGGGTTGGGGCCAGAGATCATAAGGAGGATTCAAGAGTAGGAGCAGGAAGTATCAGCAACAGCAATGCCAGAGGCAGCAGTAAGGAACTGAGGAACATGGGCTCAAGCAGATGGGCAAGAGAAGTGGCTTATCTCTTCTTTGCCAAAATTCCCCTGGCTAAAAATAGCTCAGCTAGTAGGGAGGGCAACTGGGGGAAAAAGTACGGAAAGAAAAAAAAAGAAAAAAGCAGCAGCTCCAAAGAAAGGGTGGGTGGGGTGGGCAAAAAGCCTTGGCAGGAGAAACATGGCTTAAAACTTATCTAGGCTATCTTTTAAAAAATTGAGAGTTTTTCTCATTCCTTCTGGTTGCCAAAAATATAAAAATTAAAATTAATGTCAATAATAAAAATGTTACATTTTAGGAGATTTATTAATGATCATTAGAAATCAAGGAGTAAAGAGGATACAAAATAAAGACCACATGCCCATGGCTGATTAGCCCATTTCAAAATCCTGACAGTTAGCTTACCACCACCACCATGCTAGCTGCAAGCCCAAGAAGGACCACCCACTTGCTAATATCCTCTGTCTATAGGAAGTACATAACAAATGTAGTTGTTTTTTTAGGGTAACAGATTTTCAATTATACACATCTTAGCATCAATTCTTTTTTTTTAAACCCTTACTTCCATCTTTGAGTTAATACTGCTTATTGGCTCCAAGGCAGAAGAATGGTAAGGGCTAGGCAATGGGGGTTAAATGACTTGCCCAGGGTCACACAGCTAGGAAGTGTCTAAGACCAGATTTGAACCTAGTGTAAAAATAGACTTGAATCCAGGACTTCAATCCCCAGAAATCCTTGCTCCACTTCCCCAGAATGCCCTCTAATCTCACTGAATTCTCACCTGGGCTGAGGGCGAGATGGGATATTTAAACCTGGTTGTGAATAGGCTCGGTCCTCTTTTTACTTCCGTTTTGGAGCACATGTGGCTCTCCACCTAGCAGGCAAGATGTGAGTGGTTGTGTCTAGGCCTCTCTCTCTCTGGCCTAGACATGTGCTTTTCTTACTTGTATATTCTTAGGTTCTCAATCTTAAATAAACCTCTAAAAAAATAATACTCCTTGCAGAGAGAAACTAATTTCTACCTGCCTCAGCTTCCCCTAAATTTTAATCTTTACACTAGGAACTCCTGTCTCTAGGCCTGGCTCTCAATACACTAAGCCACTCAGCACCCCCCATAGTATCAATTATAAAAAATAAGAGTGCCGAAGGCTAGGCAATCAGGGTTAAATGAATTGTCAAGGGTCACATAGCTTGGAAGTATCTGAGTACAGATTTGAACCCAGTATGTCTCATTTCCAGGCCTAGATTTCTATCCACTGTACTACCTAGCTGATCTAACTAAATTCTTTGAGGCCCAGAACTGTTTGATCCTAGCACTGTGCCTGTCAGAAACTTAATGAATGCTTATGGTGATATCCAAGATCCTTTACAATTTAAAATCCTATGACCAATATTATTAAATACTAAATGCAGGTAGCTAGGAAGCTAGGAAGCTAGGAATCTAGATTGAGAGCCAGGCCTGGAAACTGGAAGTCCTAGGTTCAAAACTGGCCTAAGGCCATCAAAGAACTCCTTAAAAAAAATCCCCAGGGCCTGATGGATTCACAAGTGAATTCTGTTAAACATTCAAAGAACAACTAATCCCAATATTATACAAACCATTTGACATAATAAGCAAAGAAGGAGTTCTAACAAATTCATTTTATGACACAAAGATGGTATTGATTCCAAAGCCAGGCAGGTCAGAAACAGAGAAGATCTACAGACCAATCTCCTTAATGCATATAGATGCAAAAATATTAAATAAAATACTAGCAAAAGGACTCCAGCAAGTGATCATGAGGGTTATTCATTATGATCAGGTAGGATTTATACCAGGAATGCAAAGATGGTTCAATATTAGGAAAACTATTCACATAATTGACAATATCAACAAGCAAACCAACAAAAATCACATGATTATCTCAATACATGCAGAAAAAGCCTTTGACAAAATACAACACTAATTCCTATTGAAAACACTAGAAAGTATAGTAATAGAAGGACCTTTCCTAAAAATAATAATCAGTGTATATTTAAAACCACCAGCAAACATCATCTGCAATGGAGATAAATTAGAAGCCTCCCCAATAAGATCAGGAGTGAAACAAGAATGCCCATTATCACCTCTATTATTTAACATGCTACTAAAAACACTAGCAGTAGCAATTAGAGAAGAAAAAGAAATTGAAGGTATTAAAATAGGCAATGAGGAGACCAAGCTATCATTCTTTGCAGATGATATGATTGTCTACTTAAAGAATCCTAGAGAATCAACTAAAAAGCCAGTTGAAATAGTCAACAACTTTAGCAAAGTTGCAGGATACAAAATAAACCCACATAAATCATCAGCATTTCTATATGTTTCCAACACATCTCAGCAGCAAGAATTAGAAAGATAAATTCCATTTAAAATCACCCCAGGCAATATAAAATACTTAGGAATCTACCTACCAAGACAAACACAAGAATTATATGAACACAACTAGAAAACTCCACACAATGAAAACTAGCTCTAAACAATTGGAAAAACATTAACTGCTCATGGATAGGACAAGATAACATAATAAATATAACAATTCTACCCAAATTAATTTACTTATTCAGTGCCATACCTATCAAACTACCAATAAACTTTTTTACTGAATTAGAAAAAAACATAAAGTTCATCTGTGTAAACCTTAAAATTTCTTAGACTTATAAATGTTGGAAATTTCACCATTGGGAAATTTCATACTTGAAAAATTTCCTACTGATAGTCTATTGGAATGTGAACCCCCCTTGGCATGGGAGGGTCCTCCTCCTCCCTTCTTAAGATTACTTTAGGACAGAAACCTTTTGCTGAACAATGGAAAGGGCTTTGACCTATGCTTAAGCATAGAACAGGAAGCTCTTTGAGTCATGATTGATTTTAGAATTGATACAGTAGAGATAACTTGGAATGACAGAACCAGGTCTTGGAAAATACAATTTCCACCCTACTTAGAGTAACAGGATTTAGGAAGGGCTGCAGCAAAGGATCAAGATTTAATTATTTGAGAATATGACCTTCAACAGACATGTGCAAAGCCACAGACCTCTGGGCGGTCCTGGGTTAAACTAGAACCACCATTGGCACAGGGGAGACATTGACAGTGATTGGTAGATGTGAGAACTGAGGGGAGGGAACTTAGATGGTTTCCTTAAAGATAGCGGGGTCTGAGGAGAGAAGGGGAGGAGGTTTTGCTCTGAGCGAGGTGGCTCTGAAGAGGTTCGAGAGGTTTTGCTCTGAGAGGTTGTGCTCTGAGAAGCTTGCTCTGAAGGAGGCTGGAGGTGGAGGCCCCTGAGACTGTTTCTCCATTTTGGTCACGTGAGTGATAGGGACTGATCTCTTTTTCTTTACCTCAGCTATCTAAGGGCTTGGGTCTTTGGCCCAGCCTAAACAGAGGGGGTATTTAAGCCCTATTCCCTTCTCTCCCTCTCCCTCTCTCTCTCTCTCTCTGTCTCTCTCTCTCTATCTATCTATCTCTATCTCTAATACCTTTCTTCCTCCTGTTTGTAATTGAAAACTCCATAAAAGGTTGACTGCTGACTTGAGTTTTCATTTAGGAATTACATAGCTGAATTCCTTGGCAACCTTAAATTAATATATATCAGTCTTTTAAGGTGATTTCCTTGTCACATCTGGAAGAACAAAAGATCAAGACTATCAAGGGAAATAATGAAAAAATGTGAAGGAGGGTGACCTAGCAGTACCAGATCTTAAACTGTACTATAAAGCAGTGGCCATCAAAATAATATGGTACTGGCTGAGAGACAGAAGAGAGGATCAGTGGAATAGAGTTGGGGTAAGTGACCTCAGCAAGACAATCTATGATAAACCCAAAGATCCCAGCTTTTGGAACAAAAATCTACTATCTGACAAAAGCTGCTAGGAAAATTAAAAAAGCATTATGGGAGAGATTAGGTTTACAACCTACACCAAGATAAACTCAGAATGGGTAAATGACTTGAATATAAAGAAGGAAACTATAAGTAAATTAGGTGAACACAGAATAGTATACTTGTCAGTCTTTGGGAAAGAAAAGATTTTAAGACCAAGCAAGAGTTAGAAAAAAATTACAAAATGTAAAACAAATAATTTTGATTAGATTAAATTTAAAAGGTTTTGTACAAACAAAACTGATGTAACCAAAATTAGAAGGGAAGCAACAAATGGGGGGGGGGGGAGATCTTAGACAAAGGTCTAATTACTCAAATATATAAGGAGCTAAATCAATTGTACAAAAAAATCAAGCCATTCCCCAATTGATAAATGGACAAGGGACTTGAAGAGGCAATTTTCAGGTAAAGAAATCAAAACTATCAATAAGCTCATGAAAAAGTGTTCTAAATCTCTTATAGTCAGAGAAATGCAAGTCAAAACCATGCTGAGGTACCACCTCATACCTAGCAGATTTCCTAACATGACAGCAAAGGAAAGTAATAAATGTTGGAGGGGATGTGGCAAAATTGGAACATTAATGTATTTATTGCTGATGGAGTTGTGAATTGCTCCAGCCATTCTGGATAGCAATTTGGAACTATGCCCAAAGGACTTTAAAAAACTGTCTGCCCTTTGATCCAGCCATATCATTGCTGCATTTAGATCTATAAAAATTAAAATTAAATCTCAAATAATAAAAAAATAATATTTTAAGGAGGTTTATTTAAATTATCATTAGAAATCAAGGAATAAAGAGGATGCAAAATAAAAATCACGTGCCCATGGCTGGTTAGCCATTTTCAAAATTCCCAGCTTATCCCATCGCCGCTGATTGCTGCATCATGCCCAAAGAGGCAGAACCTCAACGCCCCCTCACTTATACTCTGTCTACAGGAAGTATATAATGACAGGAAGACAGTGGGCTCTCAGAAAATGTAGTTCTTTTTTTAGGGTAACAGATTTTCAATTATACAGATCATCGAGGAAAGAGATCATAAGGAAAAAGACTTGTACAAAAATATTTGTAGCTACACTCTTTGTGGTGGTAAAAAATTGAAAAATGAGGGGATGCCCTTCAATTGGGGAATGGTTGAACAAATTGTGGTATCTGATGATGATGGAGTACTACTGTGATCAAAGGAATAATGAGCTAGAGGGATTCCATGTGAACTGGAAAGACCTCCAGGAATTGATGCAGAGTAAAAGGAGCAGAACCAGGGGAATGTTGTACACAGAGACATACACCGTGGCACAATCAAACGTAATGGACTAGCAGCAATGCAATGATCCAGAAAAACACAGAGGAATTTATAAAAAAGAACACTATCCACATCCAGAGGAAGAACTGTGGGAGTGGAAACACAGAAGAAAAACAACTGCTTGATCACATGGGTCGATGGGGATATGATTGGGGATATAGACTCTAAACAAGATATTTGCACCCTAGTGCAAATAGCAATAATATGGAAATATTCTAAATTAATTCATTATTAAAATTTTCCAAATTAAAAAAAAATAAACTGGCCTAAGACACTTCCTAGCTGTTCCCTGAACAAGTCACTTAACCCCCATTGCTTAGCCCTTACCACTCTTCTGTGAAAATTTGATTTAGCTATTTCCTGTTTGTAACAATGAAGATACTTAGTTTAACAAAATCAGGAATGTCTTGGGAACTCTAATTACTCCACCCTACTTAGACATACTTTAGGGAAAGATAAAGTTGTAATCTCCTGATTGAACAATGAAGGTACTTAGTTCTCACCTTATAGTGAAGCTAGAACTTTAAGCTAAGTCTATTTTTAGATCTTAATACAAAAAGGTATTAAGTGACTATAAAGGTTAAATTAATCACAAAAAGGTCAAATAACTCACAAAAAGTGAACTTAACAAAGAAGTGTTAAGTAACTCTAAAGATATAATCAAATCAAAGAAGATGAGAACTAAAAGTATGAGCAGTCCTGGAGAAAAGCCTTTGATATGATTGGTAGATGTGAAAATTTAGAGGAGGAGACACAAGGGTGAAAAGTCTATATATTTGGGATTTTTGCTCTCTCTGGCACCTCATTGGCAGTGGAGAGTTAGCTGAGATCACCATGCTGAGCCTTCTGGCATCTTAGCATGGCTACAAGCTATTTGTCCAGTTCAGTGGTGAGTTTCTGGATGAGTTTCCTCCTTTACTTTTCCTATTTTATTGCCTTAGAAGCCTCTAATCTTCTTCAGAGACCTAGAGGCGGGAATTTTAAACTCCTCCTGGCACAGGCCAGGCAGGAGGAATCCTATATCCTCTTCCCTCCTCCTTAAATTCCTTCCCTCTATATTAATTAAATTACCATAAATTTCCAGACTGATTTGGGTATTTTATTTGGGATTTTCCCTGGTAATCAATTAAATCTAGATTTTAAGTCACAACCCTAAAATTATCTTGACACTTCTGCCTTAGAATTGATACTTACTATTGATTCTAAGATGGAAGCTAAGGGTTTAAAGAATAAAAATTAAAAAGTAAATGCAGGCTGCATTACATTTAGGGACCACTTGATTTTTCTCACATAGAGCCAATTCCTTTACCAAATGATCTTTCCAAATAAGCTATGGTTCCCTGCATATTCAGATACTCTGGAGCTGTGGTCACAAAAGTTCATAACTCATCATTTCAGTACCAAGAGCTGTTCTTAGAGGGGATCTTGTCCCAGTCTGGCCCTTGCACCCTGAAGAGGAAGGACTTAATGTATCAGGTGAAATTCACTGGATCCAGATCCCATATGAGAATTTTTATTCTTTTTTTATTTTTTTTAAACCTTCTGTCTTGGAGTCAATACTGTGTATTGGCTCCAAAGCAGAAGAGTGGTAAGGGCTAGGCAATGGGGTTCAAGTGACTTGCCCAGGGTCACACAGTTGGGAAGTGTCTGAGGCCATATTTGAACCTAGGACCTCCCATCTCTAGGTCTGGCTCTCAATCCACTGAGCTACCCAGCTGCACCCCCCCCCCCATATGAGAATTTTTAATTGGGTTTAATATGTATAGACTAGCAGCAACGAGGTGGCACAGTACATAGAGTGACAGGCCTGAAGTCAAGAAAACTTATCTTCCCAAGTTCATATCTGGCTCCAGATACTTACTAGCTAGTGGGACCCTGGGAAAGTCACTTAACTCTGCCTCAATTTCCTCATCTGTAAAATCAGCTGGAGAAGGAAATGGCAAACCATTTTAGTAGCTTTGCCAAGAAAACCCCAAAAGGGGTCATAAAGAATCAGATATAACTGAAACCACTGAACGATAACAATAAATTAATAGATTAGAGATAGTTTGTGGACCTATGATTTCATTGATACAGTGAACCCTAGTTTGAGGAAACTCTTATCAATGCAGGTTGGCTCCTTCTCTTCAATTTACAGTCTTAGAGAATTCCCAGGAGCACCAGGGGGTTAAGATAGCCAGTCTGTGCCAGAGAGAGGATTTGAACTCAGGTCTTTCTGGTTTTTAGGCCAAATGTCTATCTACTTCCTTACTGCTGCCTCATTAATATGGGTAATGAAAATAAAATAAAGCTCTAGAGAATAGCAGGATATCAAAAACCATAGAAATACAGGATAAAGTAACAGACCTAAGGAATGCATATTAAAGATCACACCTTGGCACAGGTGGCAAACTCACCCCCATCAGCAAAACTCTGAACCACATTAAAATATAATTGAGAACTGTTTAACAAAATAAGAATACAGTATAACATAGAGAATGTTAAATTATGATTTTCCAAGTACACTTAGACATATAAAACCTCTTTCACCCATATGTGGCAGCAGAAATCTGTTCCTATTTGAGTTTGACTCTACTGTGTAGACTGTGTAGACTGATTGGGTTTCCAGAATCACTCCCCTGCCACACACACATACACAAAAAAATTCCTAACTATATTCAAAGATGTAATTGGAGAAAATTTCTTACCTAGGACAAGAAGAGGTCACTGGAAAGAATGCACAGGACTGTCCCTTTCTTCCCAGAGAGGAATCCAAACATTCAAGTCTTCTAAGACATCATCAAACTACAAAAACAAGGAAAGAATTCTTTAAGCATTTAAAAGGAAGAAAGAGATTTCTCATTTAAAAACACTAGTCAGAATACTTTCAGGAGAGTCAGCAGAGCTGGAACCAAGATTCCCCAACTATTTTTGGAGAAGACCAGGCAGCAGTAGAGAACAGAAAAGGGGGCTGGGTTTGGAATCAGGTTTGAATTCTGACTAGGATTTCTGGATCTTTTTGTCACTGTAACAACCAGCAGCTGGCACCAATGTAGCAAATCAACCAAACCCAGCCGCTGCCTTACAGACGATTCTTCCAAGGACAGTGATAGAACACAGTGTTTTCCTCCCCTCCAGTAACTTCTACTTTGGAAACAGTTTGCACCAAATTAAAACTGTTTTATCCTTGATGAAATTGGGCTACAAATTGTTTCCTAGTAGCCATAGCCTGGCTATCGGCATTCATTCTCTCCTTTGAACGTCAAAGTAAAGTCTTGGATATCTTGTTGTCTTCACTCCTCTAAGGAATGAGTTGGTTACAAAAGTGGCACTCAAGGCCCTGGGGCATAGGACTGAGAACTGGGAGATGGAGGAGGGCAGGGGCTGCACTCAGTAGGCCTGCAGAGCTAGGAGAGTATGCTGCAAGAGAAGGGCAGAGCTGCTATCAAGAGAAGACAAAAGACTACTCTGTAGGTTAAGCCAGGGGGATAGGGAAACTACTCACTCTGCAGGCTTGGTTTCAGGCAGGAGCTCAGCATGGCAGGACAAGGCTATTCAGTTGGCCAACGGGAGGCAAAAGTGAGCCCAGCAGGCCAGGGTGAGTAGGCATTAGGTACCTCGAAAGTCTAGGGAATATGGTTAAAGGCAGGCATTCAGTTTTCAGGCTAGGGGGTCAGTTGAGAGGTTTAAAGCAATTTGAAGCAATCCATGCTCTTATTCCTCAAAGAAAAAAGGGAAAAAATCTAAAAAATCAAAGAGAACTAAAAAACCCTTTAAAACAAACAGAAATCAGCTGAAACAGAAATGGAATAAAGCAAAGTGCTGATGCAATTTGAAGAGAAAAAAGCTATAGAGCAAATCAAACAGCTGAAGTACCCAGAGTAGCTCTGAAAGAAAAAGGGAGATATGCTCAAATGGATAAATGAAACATCTAAAGAAATAAAGTAAGAATCAAATGGTAAGAAAAATCACAAAACCAAAGAAGAGCTTATAAAAATGTTTTATTTATTATTTTTATCTCCGAAGAAGCTAAAGAAGCAAAAATAAAGAAAATGATGATATAGGGAATATTCTAGAAAACCAGAAATCAATAGTAAGCTAAAACTTACTACCACAGGAAACAGAATTGTAAGCAATGCAGACTAACTAGATAAACAGTTTCAGAAAATACCATAGTCTCAAGGATTACTGACATCCCAGAATCCCTAGAAAATCAAAAGGACTTAAGCCATATACATATATATATAATACATGCTCTATATATATATACATATATATATATATCAACAAATGGTCAAAGAGTGTCACAAAATTATCTAAAACAAGCAACAAATTGAAAAATCCACAGGACAATCATAGAGTCATAGACATAAAATAATAATAGCTAATATTTATATAGCACCTACTATGCACTATCTCATTTGATTCTTATAACAACTCTGGGAGGTAAATACTATTATTATCCTCATTTTACAGATGAGGAAACTGAGGCAAACAAAGTTTAAATGATTTGTCCAGGATCACACAGGTAGTAAGTGATATTTTAACTTTGGTCTCTCTAACTCCAGACCCACAGCACTGGGTAACCCAGGTACTTTTTCAAAGCCATTTGTCATTCTAGTCCTTCATTTTATAGATAGAGAAAATGAGGCCCAGAGGGAGCAAAATGACTTGTCCAAGGTCATAATAAGTGGTAGAGATAATATTTTAATTTAAGGTCTGTAACTCCAAATCTAACATCATTTCCACTGTACCATATTGTCTGTACCTCTGAATTCAGATAGTAGTATCCAAGATTCATCACACAATATTGGCAACTCCAGATGTAGCTGTAAAACTCACAACAAAAAGGCTCCACCAAATTACTGTTGGCATGTTTCCCGAGCATTATTCAGGATCTTTGGCACCAAAGAGAGACAAAAACATAGAGCTAAATATATACTAAATGCACTTAAACAGAGACAAGTCTCTCTCTCTCTCTCTCTTTTTTTTTCCTTTGGTGGCAAACAAGATTGAGTAACTTGTCCTGGGATGCCTAGCTAGTTACGTGACTAAGGCTGGCTTTGAACTCAGGTGTTCCTGATTCCAAGTCCAGCATACTATTCACTGTGCCACCTAACTGCCCCTCAACAGAAACAACTCTTTAAGGGCAACTATCAGAGGTCACACTGGAAGCTTTCCCTCACAGGATTTTTCAAAAAAAAAAAGGCTCAGTGTTTTGTGATATTTGCTTTGGACATTCATTCTTCTGGGATTTGATAGGCTGGTGTTTGTTCTTCCTTACTGACTTAGTCTTTGGGTAAGATTGTGACACCAGAAGAAAATTCAGGCATCTATCCACATAGGCAGCCTCAGAAGCCTCAGAGAGATTGTGAGACCAGCCCATGTACACAGCCTCAGCTTCTAACTTTTCAGCCACACTTGTGAGGAGATAGAGAAAAGGAAGTTGACCAAGTGATCATGCTTGGGTTTCCCTTGGCCAGCCTTTTAAAGTATTAAACAGTCTGCCAGGGCAGTAAGTCAAGTGGAGATTCGCATGGCAACTGGTTAGGAGTTGAATTCATTTTCTATAAGAGCAACAAGGGTGAGTGGAAGTATTTCCAGGAAATTTCCTCTTCTCTCCTTTACCTAGAGACTAAGGATGCTTTGGGTATATCTGCCCTGTTGTAAGGATAATAGCACAGAACACAAAAGATAGAGAGAGAGGAATTAAAACATCAGACTCCTTCACAGGCAAGTGGCTCATTGATGCCCTCATACTGTACTTAAAAAAAACAAACAAACAAACAAAAAAAACCACCTTCATCTTCTGTCTTTGAATCAAGGCAATGGAGGTTAAGTGACATGACCAAGGTCATATAGCTAGGAAGTATCTCAGAGCAGATTTGAACCCAGGACCTCCCAAATCTAGTCCTGGCTCTCACTCCACTGAGCTGCCTACAAGACGCCCTCCCCCCCATACTGTACTTTTGTATTCACCTTATCAAATGTAATCTAGCCCCAATAAATGAACTGAGTAACTATGAGGGTCTACCCTGAGGAGAAAAGAGGAAATTTAGATCAAGTGACACAAACACTGAGGGAGACTTGTGGATTTTCAGAAAATATTCTATAACCCTTTATAGCTCTGGGAAAGAAAATCTGGGAAATGCCTAGATTCAGTACAGAAGACCCTAGAGGCAATCCAGCTAAGGACAATACTTTCTGTGCATGCAGATGGAAGTGTGCTGGCTTAGTGAGCTTCAGTCATCACCTGGTGGCTGGTACAGATATAGCACCTTGGGTCTCTAAACTACTCTGCTGGACTTCTACAAACAGAAATATTGACCCCATTAGACCCCAGCTGTCCCAAGTAAGCATAAGACAGAAATTTAACCCCTCCAAAGATTAAATTCATGGTAGCCAGGTTTGGCAAACCTGAGAAGAAATAACATTGTGGCAGGACTATAGACTGGGGCAAATATTTTGGTTTATACTTAGTTGGTGACATTTAAATCTATGACTAGCATTTTTTTATATCTAGGACAAATTTTACAAAGTGTTTCAGGACAAATGTATCTTCAAATCAATCTCTTCCTCCTCTTCTTCATTCCCCTCCTTCTCCTCCTCCTCCTCTTCCTCCTCCTTCTCCTCCTCTTTCTTCTTCTCCTCCTCTTTCTTCTTCTTCTTCTTCTTCTTCTCCTCCTCTTTCTTCTTCTTCTCCTCCTCTTTCTTCTTCTTCTTCTTCTTCTTCTTCTTCTTCTTCTTCTTCTTCTTCTTCTTCTTCTTCTTCTTCTTCTTCTTCTTCTTCTTCTTCTTCTTCTTCTTCTTCTTCTTCTTCTTCTTCTCCTTCTCCTCCTCCTCCTCTTCCTCCTCCTTCTCCTCCTCTTTCTTCTTCTTCTTCTCCTCCTCTTTCTTCTTCTTCTTCTTCTTCTTCTTCTTCTTCTTCTTCTTCTCCTCCTCTTTCTTCTTCTTCTTCTTCTTCTTCTTCTTCTTCTTCTTCTTCTTCTTCTTCTTCTTCTTCTTCTCCTCCTCCTCCTCCTTCTTATCCTCCCCCCTTCCTTATTTTCTGCCTTAGAATTAAATGAATAACAATTCCAAGGCAAAAGAACAATAAGAGCTAGGCAACTAGGGTTAAATATCTTGTGGAGGGTCACACACAGCTAGGAAGTGTATGAAGCCAAATTTGAACCCAAGTTGTCCCAGCCCCAGTCCTGGCACTCTATCCACTGAGCCAACTACCCACCCCTCAAATCAACTTCATCAGATTAATTGTTTTGAAGGATTTGTGGGTGGAGTGAGGAAAATAGAGATCCCAAGACACAGAAAGGGTAGTCTAAGGAGAGGTCACTGGGAAAGAACATCTGGTAGTTTTCTATTTTAATTTTTTTTTTTACTAATTAGGTGCTAAGCCCAGTTGTTTCTACCTGCTGAAAGAGTATAAGTACTCTTGGTATCTTCTAAATTTTGTTAGTGCCCTACATGATTTAGACATGAAGGTTGACATCAAAAGCTAATTAGGGGAGCATGGGAAAATTTTAACTGTCAGACATAAAGATAAGGGAAGAGTTTCTAACCAAACAATAGAGAAGATGATGGGTGATAAAATGGATAATTTTGATTACATGAAATTAAGGTTTCACACAAAGCCAATGCAGCCAAAATTAGAAGGAAAGCCTGAGACTTGGAGGGAATTTTGTAGCAAGTTTCTCTGATAAAGACCTCATTTCTCTCATATATAGGGAACTGAGTCACTTATAAAAATAAGTCATTCTTCAATTGATAAAGGGTCAAAGTATATGAACAAAAGATTTCTTTAGAAAATTAAATCACAGCTATCAATAGATAAAAATGTTCTAAATCACTATTGATTAGAGAAATGAACATTAAAACATCTCTGAGATACTTATCTTACATCTATCAGATTGGCTAGCATGACAGAAAACAAAAAATGGAGAGTAATTTGGATCTATGCCCAAAACATTGTAAAACCATGTATACTCTCTAATCCAACAAAACCATGACTATGTCTGCATACCAAAGAGACAAAAGAAAAAGGAAGAGAACTTTTATGTACAGAAATATTATAGCATCTTTTATTATGGTGGCAAAGATTTGGAAGTTAAGGGCCTGTTTATCAACAGGAGAAGAGCAGGACAAATTATGATATATGATATATGGTTGTGAAGGAATAGTATCATGCTATAAGAAATGATGACCAGGAAAACCTGGGAAGATTTATATAAAATGATACAAAGTGCAGTTAGAACCTGAAAATATTCTACACATTAACAGCAATATTATAATGATGATCAACTGTAAAAGACTTCACTACTTAAATGGATACAGCAATCCACAACAATTCCAAGGAACTCATCATGAAAAATGCTATCCACCTCCAGAGAGAGAACTGATGAACTCTGAATGCAGGATGAAACATACTTTTTCACCTTTTTTTCCAACATAGCTAAAATGGAAATGTGTTTTGTATGATTTCACAAGTATAATTGATAACACATTGCTTTCCTTCCCAATGGGTGAATGGGGCGGGAGGGAGGGAGTTTGGAACTCAAAAGTAAAAAAAAAAATGAATGTTAAACATAAATAAAGGATAAATGTACAAATGAATAGATGCTAGCATCCTAAAGCAAAATCTTAATATCCCTAACCTAATTATGGCTCTGTATGTATCTGTATTATTTTTTTAATGTTTTATTGACATTTTCCATTTCTTATATCACCCTAGTATCAATGTATCCATCCTCTTTCTTCTTCCTGAAAACCATCCCATGACGGTATTTTAGAGATGGAAAAAAAAATCAGTACAACTTATGGATACATTGAAAACATTGCAGCCCTGCTGAGGGCTGTCGAACCCACACTGTCTGACAAGGTTGTATGTGGAAACCAGGGTTGCAGAGCACTCCTTGGAAAGATGAAGACACCCTCTCAGCTCCCCTCTATGTGACTTCTCTCAATAACATCCCTTGCTATTGAATTATTGTTCTCTCCCTAGTTCCAGGAAAATAATATAAGAGCAAATACTTACAGAGTTAACACACATATGCCCCACTTTAGTACCCCCAAATTACTACTCCAAAGATCATATTCACAGAATCAAAACCTAAATAATTTCATGTATCCACTACCCCCCCCCTTTCTCATTCAACAGAGTTACATTCAGATTCCCCATACCCATTGCAAGGCTAGCACAACAGATATATCAATCACTCCTCTAAGAACAAACTGCTATGACACACTTCACTGATCTGTTTGTGTACAATAACCAGGGCAACATCGCTAAGATACCTTAGTGAAACACAGAGAAAAAAATAACATGGAAACTGAGGAAATTTCTAATTCTGGTCTGTCTTATATTACCCTTTAACCCTGTACTTGGCAGTGAATGTTTTTGTTGCCCATCTCCTAAGTAATTCTGGTTGATTATGAAAGCTGATCAAAAGCAACAATGATTCTCTTAGCTGGTCATCCCACAGGTTAGGGGGAACTGACCTCTGATTACCCTGCCTATGTCATTTATCTCTATCATTTATTCCTTTGTTATAGCAACATGCTATGCAAGATGATCACAGAATGTTAATTAAACAATTTGTTAAAAGTTAATATGTGACATATCCAATTATCTGTAAAAGATCATGTATGTTGAAAATTGAGACTGTGTGCCAGAAAAGCATGTAACCACTGAGCTATATAATAAAAAGAACCCTGTGCCTGGTGGAAGAGCTTTGTGATGCCTGAGCATCAGGTCTGAACACTCAGCTGTCTCCCACTCCTCATTTCACCTGAGCCACCCCACCTAACCAGAAACAACCCTGGCTTCAAGAGGCTGCTGGACAGCTCCCAAAACAGCCCTAGATACTTGCAGGTGAGTTCTTGTCTCATAGAACCATATAGTAGTCAACAATTTATATCTAGAAGAGCTTTGTCACACTTATTGACACTAATACATTCCTTAAAACATTTAAGTAAAATAACTTTATGAGGATTTTTTCTTTAATATAGTTGTGATAGGGATTTTTTTTTTCATTTTGACTCCTGTTAGGTTTGGGAGTGGGTTGGAGGGGAATTCAAATGATTCCTTGACTATTTAGTGCCCTTCCAAACAGCATAACAGAGGATATCTTCAATGGGCAGAGCTAGGGCCATGGAGCCATGGGCCACCATCTGCATGAAATGTACAGATTTCTCTTGGTCTGTGCAAGAAGCATGGATGTCTGAGACTGAACACTGCAAGTTACTAGCTCAATGAAACCACTGTCTGCTTGCCTCCCTTTTATTTTAAACAAATGGCTATGCAGACTAACCATCTGTTGCCTAAAAGTAAATTTTGTGTTATGTCCTATGCATGAGTCTTCAATTCATTTCAACAAATATTTCTTAAGTACTTACATAATGGGAAAGGCTTTATGAGGGAAGCATTAATGTTCCGAATGTGGGCCAGGGATAAGGTTTCTTTATTTGTGTGTAACCTTCATGACCTTTCTTTTTTTTATTGAATTTCAGAATTATTTTGGCATATTCAGAAAGCCCCCTTTCTAGGGACTATACAACAGATGATTCAATTCAGCTCAGCAACACATTAAAATGTTTATTAAAACTGTGCTGAAAATACAAGAAGAGGGTAAAGGGGAGGCAGAAAGTTTATGTAAGAACAACATTGAGTAGAGGTTTTTTTACCTTAAAAAAAAACATATTTCATTGAGAACCTTTTGTCTTTATAGAACATTCCTTTTCTTCCTACCTCCCTGAAGAATGAACCATACTATGTGAAAAAGAAAAAAACAAGCAAAAACATATGAAATAATAAATCTTGTCTGAAAAGGTATATAATATTCTGTCCTAACAGGGTCATGAAGGAGGAGTATGTTTCACTATCTTTTTCTCTCAGAGTGAGTTTAGCTTCCCTTTGAGGATTTAAAAAACTTATGTTATATTAATGTCACCCAAAGCCTGGAGGCAAGGAGGTTTCCTCTTCCCCTTAGAGGACCTTAGCTCTAGACTCATGTAGAGCTCAGATTTGGTCTAGAGAAGCCTGACATCTAAAAAAGAACAGACCAAGCTTTTTTCTCTTGTTCTCTAACTTATTATATCCCCACCCTGGAATCTTAGGGAAAATTTTCAGCAAAACTTGGGCATCTCTGCTGTTTAGAATCTCACCTAAAAAGGTATTAACAAGTCTTTTTTTTAAAAAGTATTCACTGACCACTACTAGGTCTGTATCCCAAAGAGATCAAAGAAAAGGGGGAAAAAAACTTCTTGGTACAAAAATATTTGTAGCAATTCTTTTTGTGTGTGTGTGGTGGCAAAGAAATGGAAATTGAGGGGATGTTCATCAACAAGTTATGGCATATTGTGATGGAATGCTATCGTACTATAAGAAATGTTGAGCAGGATGGTTTCAGGGAAACCTGGAGAGACATATAAACTGATGGAAAGTGAAGTGAGCAGAACTAGGAAAATATTATACCCAGTAACAGTAACATTAAAGATGATCAACTGTGAAAGACTTGGCTATTCTGATCAAGACAATTTCAAAGGACCCATGATGAAAAATGCTAACTACTTCCAGAGAGAGAACTGATAAACTCTGGATGCATATAGAAGCATACCTGTAAAAAACTTGCTTTATTTTTCTTGTTTTGTGTGTGTTTTCTTTTGCAACATGGCTAATATGGAAATATATTTTTCATGACTTCAAATTTATAATTGTTAACACATTGCTTGCCTTTTAGGGGGAGGAGGAGAAACTGGAAGAAGGAAGAGACATAGAACTCAAAACTTTTAAAAAATAAATATTTAAATATTTTACATGTAATTAGGAAATATTTAACTAAATAAATAAAGACACATTTATAAAAATAAAATTATTCAATGTACAAAATAAGGAGCAGTTGGGTGACACAGTGGAAAGAGTGCCAGACCCAGAGTAAGGGAAACTTGAGTTCAATTTTGGCCTCAGATATTTACTAGCTGTGTGAGTCTAGGCAAATCACTTAACCCTGTTTGCCTTAGTCTTCTTATCTTCAAAATGAGTTAAATTCCAGCATCTTTGTAGAGAAAACTCCAAAGGGATCACAATGAAATGAATGAATGAAATGACTGAAAGTACCAAGTAGTAGAGTTCAGCTATAGGACAACTATTTATTTCCTCTACTACAAAAAAAAAATTGCTAAAACACAAAAGACCCATAAACACACATTTACAAATGCTTAAAAAATAAAACCCATCCATCATTCATCTTGGAAATATTATCTTAAAGCCTTCTGGAGACAGGTTTTCTCCTGTTCACAAGTACTGGGCATAGAGTCAAGAAGACCTCAGTTCAAATTCCACTTGTGACACTGTGAGTAGGAAAGTCACTCAATCTATTTGAACCTCAGTTTATCATCAATGAAATGATAATAATCATAACTGCAGTATCTGACAAGGCTGCTATGGCTCTGAAATGAAATCAAGTAGATAAATGCATTCTGACAAAAAAACTATGTAAATGTTATATATTTTAAAATTATTATTATTATTATAGTGCCCAACTGTGCCTTTTGTCATTATAGTAAATGGTATTTACACTTCTATCATTTTCCCCGATTTGTATTGGGCATATGTAGGCAGTCAAGGAGCATCTGCCTGGCTCTTTTATATTTTTTAATTTTTCTTCTTTCATCTCTGGGGAAATGTTTCACAGAAAGAGAGAAGCTGGCAGGGCAAATTCTGGAATTCTAACACAGGGAAAGATTGCTGTACCCTCCCCCCATCCATCTGGGATCTTATTCTCCTTTTCCATTAGGAGCAGAAAAGACTAAAAAAGGCAGCATCTATTCTGTGTCCTCTTTTTTTACTCTCCTCCCTCGCCTTTTTCCTCTGAGATGGCAGCACCAGTCACTGAGAAGGGTAGCAAAAGTATGAGCAGTGAGCATGACCAAGACAAAGGAACAGTTGGAATTGAAGGAGCCACTGCTGATTAGAGGCACAGCCAGTATCCCCCACAGTATGGTAGGGATTGTGAACTACTTCCAATCCCGTTTTCAAACAGATGGTGAACCAAGGCAAAATCTCATTTCCCCTGAATCCCTTTAATAGGGGAGACTGAGACAGGAGAGTGAACAAGACAACACATTTCTCTTTCATGGACTGCTGATATGTGTTCTTGGTGTTTTTCATCAGCACCTAAAGAGTAGTGCAGGGTTGAAAGAATTTGTGTTTTTCTTTTCTATCTAACTTCATAATACTACGAATCCAATGGAATTGTTGGCTAGTCTTGATGAGCTGCTTTTTGGTTCTTTTAAAATTACTTTATTGGGGATAACTTGCTAGGCAGAGGGAGGGATATATCTAGAAATGATGATGATGTAAAAACAAAAGATTTAAATCAAAATAAGATTTAAAAAACTATCCCATAAAAGACAACAACAGGAAAAAAAACAACCTTGTGAACCTATGAGTGTTATCGTTAGTGACTTGAAAGAGTGAAGTGCCCCAAAGAGTAGGGGGCTACAAGTCAGTTTAGATAGATTTTATATATTAATATTGGATCAACAACTAATTTATCCCTAGACTAATTGGAATTCAGACAGGTGTTCAAAAAATGCTACTGGCCAAGAGTAACTATTGTAAGAGTAGACTGCCCCAGATATTTTCAATTGAGCTACCTCACATGTTTGGGGAGACTGTTAAAAAAAAAAAAGTAGCTATGGGCCCAGGTGGGTATGATGGCTCACATCTGGAATCCCAGCTTTCAGGAAGGCTGATAGATCTCATAAGCTCAGAGGTTCTGAGTCCAAAATGGACTAAACCAATCAATCTTGTGTCCACCCTAAGTCTGACTTTAATATAGTTAGCTCCTAGGAGTTGGGGTAGGAAGATCCATCAGGTTGCCTAAGAAGGTCAATTTCTGGGCTAATAAGTGGTGAGATAATCCATGAGCAGTCCCTGTACTTCCAGACTGTGAGATAGGGAGACCTAGTTTGTTTTTGTTTTTGTTTTAAGTGACTATCCCATGCTCCTGCATCAATGTAGCTGAAAAAGCTTAAATATTATCTCCAGGTATCTCCAGGAGTTAATTTTAACTCCTTCAAGTGCCATAGATAGAAATGTAAATTATTTTGTGAGCTTATTTTATATACCCAGGCTTCAAAGAGATAATAATTTCGCTCTGAAGTACTTTGCATTTATTTTGTATTTACTTATGGCACATAGGCAAACTAGGTGGCACAGTGGATAGTGTGCCAGGCCTAGAATCAGGGACCCCTAAATTCAAATCCAGACTCAGAGACTCTGAGAAGTCATTTAATATGAAATGAGCTGGAGCAGGAAATGGCAAACCACTCCAGTACCTTTGCCAAGAAAACCCCAAAAGGGGTCACAAAGAGTCTGGAACAATTGAAATGACCGAACAACAAAAATCTACATACATATTAATTTCTCTCAGTAAAAAGTAAGAGAAAGTCCATGAGAGCAAGGCCCGTTTTCTATCATCTTTCTTTCTTTGTTTCTTTGCCTTTCTTTGTTTCTTACCTTCCTTCCTTCCTTCTTTCTTCCTTTCCTTTCTCTTTGTCTCTCTTTCCTTCTATCATACAGCCTACCTTGTAATATAAATAGATGCTTAATAAAGGCTCATTGAATGGTATTGAATTGAATCACAATATCTTTCCATTACCCCATAGAATCATAGATTTTAAAGTTCATTATCTAATCTATCCTCTCTTTTTGCATTTTATGAACTGAGGCAGAAAGAGATGAAATTACTTTCTCCAAAGTACTCAGAATTGAGATTTGAAACTAGTCTCTAACTCTAAATCAGCACATTTTGCCTCCTTCCATTAATTCTATTTTTTAAAACCCTTATCTTCCATCTTAAAATCAATACTGCATATTGGTTTCAAGGCAGAAGAACTGTAAAAGGTAGGCAATCAGGATTACACAGCTAGGAAATGTCTGATGTCAGACTCAAACCTGCAACCTTCTGTCTCAGATCTGGCTCTCTATTCACTGAGCCACTTAGCTGCTCATTTGCTATTAGTTCTTTTGTTGGGTTGCTCACATTTCTCAGCTACACTATTAGGCCATCCATAGATAGACAGAAAAACATCATCATTTCCAATGCCACTCTTAAAATAATGTAATGCCTTTATTTTCTCTAATTTTTTTCTATTCTTTTATCCACTATGCCTAACATTTATAAAACTATAGGGAAAAAAAGCCCTTTTCTACATCTATTTTTTAATGAATGACTCTAATGTTTCTCCATTGTTAAATGTTTCATTTATAATAGACTCTTTTCCAATGGAGGCAAGGCCTTCCTCCTCTATTTTTAAAAATGTTTTTGACCGAAATTGTTCCCATATTTTTGGCCCAATGTCATTTTGCACCTTTGATGTCATTTCATTTTATTTTCCTTATTGATATGATTTATTATATTAACTTCTTGGTTTCCTAATATGAAACCATCCTTTGTTGGTTGGCATAAAACCTACTTGGTAATAACAGATATATGATATTGCTTCATATTCTTATATTGCTACATATTGCTTGGTCCCATTTGCCAATAATTAAATATTTTTAACTGAATCAATTAAAATGTATGTTGTAATTTCCTTTTCTGCTTCATCTGCCATAATTGTTTATCAAAACTATAAGTGGCTCATAGAAAGAATTAAAATAGTGTGCCTTTGTCTCTTTAATTATAGAGTCTAAATATATAGGGATTACTTGTTCTTTGAAGGTCTAGAAGAATTCATTTATAAATCAGTGTGGCCATAGTGCCTTTTATTCAGAAGGTCAATAATGGTCTCTCTGTCTTCCTTTTCAGAATTGGTCTATTTTTATGCTCTATTTCCTGCTTTGCCAGGAAATAGATATTTTTGGAGATATTCATCCTTTTCTTTTAGGTTTTTAAGAATATTAGTATAAAACTCTGTGTAATTGTCTCTGATAATTTCCTTAATTTCTTTCAAGTTTTTTGTGATCTCACCTTTTCTCATTTGTGATTTTGATGATTAGACTTTTCCTTCTGTTTTTAAAAATTACATTTGCCTGTTGTCTATTTTAGTTTTTTAAAATAGCTTTTGATTTTATTATTTAAAGTGTTTGTTTGTTTTGGGCTTATTCATTTTAGCCTAATCTCAATGATCTTTCCTTTTATGTTTTCATGTTGGAGGACCCCTTCTAGGATTACCTTCCCAACTTGGCAATTATACTCATGAGTTTGCTGATTGGGTCCTTAGAGGGAAAAAACTGCTCACCAGACTCAAGCCTACAATGCCTCAATCTGTTGTCAGTGGCAATCTGCCATGGCCTAGGTGAATCTCTAGGCAGGAGGTCTTAAACTGGGATATGTAACTTTTAGAATATATATGTCATATATATGATATATAAAACTATATTTCAATACACTTGGTTTTCTTTGTAATCCTGTGTATTTTATTTTATGCATTATAGACCATGCGATCCTAGAGAGCAAGCACTGTCTTTTGTCTTCTCTATATCCCTAGTGCTTCACACAGTGCCTGGTACATAATAGGAACTTAAATAATCTTTATCAAATGACTATTTAGAGAAGGAGACCATAAGATTTACCAGACCTCTAAAGGGGTTCCTGACCCAGAAAAATTTAAGAACAACAACAATAATAAATTATTAAGCACCTACTGTGTGCAAGGTACTATGCTAAGCACTGAAAACCCGCCCCTGTTCCAGAGACTTAATTGGGTTTGACACCTCTGCAAGCCAGCCCCATGCTGCAAACCCTGGGGCTTTGGTGTAGTACAATCTCCTTCTCAAGGTCTCTTCTGGATAAAAGGCAGAAGCAGCTGGGAAAAGAGAGAATGAATCCATTCAAAGGACTCTGTGTCTTTAAAAAAAAAAAAGTCTGTCCAGAGCAAGAGACCAGACTGCAACTACCTTTCATGAATTAGAGTCCTGATGTTATTAAGCTCCATGCTTCCTTTTAAAAAAATTTGGCATGCAATATAGACCAGTTCAGGGTATACCTCTGATCCATATTGCTTCCTATACTTGACTGCCATTGTCCTCAAAATGAGAGATTTTGTGATAAATTGAGGGTTCACCACATCCTGGGAGGAAAGAAATTTACTGAAGGATGGTCTTTGTAGCCCACAAAAGGATGGACGGGCTAGAGACAGGATAGGAATGATGTGGTTTTTCTAGGAGGGACTCAACCAATCTAACTGTATGGTGGAAGGCCTATGGTAGTGATGGTGAACCTATGGCACAGGTGCCAAAGATGGCACACAGAGTGCTCTCTGTAGGCACAAGGTTACCTCTTCTCCCCACCCTACTCCCCAAGGTAGTTAGTAGAAAGGCAGAGGGACTTGGGCAGAGCTGCTCCTGTCTTCCTCTCCACTATATCTCACAACCTTTTTTCACATTCCCTACCCCTCCACCCAGCAGCCCAAAGGGAGTGCTTTCTCCCTCCCCTGTGTGGGGTAAGTGGGGCAGGAAGGTGGGGCAAGGTGTACCTAGCACTCAGTGGGGGAGCGGGACATGCCATTCAGTCTCTGGGAGGTAGGGCACAGCACACAGTCTCTAAAAGCTTCATTATCATCATTGGCACATGGTCTCAGATCAGCTTTTGAGGATGTGGCAGTTCCCCAAATGGAAGGTGGTAGTTGTCATTTTTCAGTCATATCCTACTCTTTGTGACCCCTTTTGGGGTTTTCTTGGCAAAGATACTAGAGTAGCTTGCCAGTTTCTTCTCCAACTGATTTTACAAATGAGAAAGCTGAGACCAAAAGGATTAAGTGACTTGCCCAGGGTCACACAGTTAATAAATGTTTGAAATCATATTTGAACTTAATAAGATTAGTTTTACTAATCCAGGTCCAGCACTTTATCCACTGTGCCACTTAGCTACCTAGATGGGTAGGGGACTTTTACAATATTAAAGATAGAGTGGTAGCACTTGGACTAGAGTGCATCAGCAGAGTGGACTAGCTAGATTTTCCTTTTTTATACATGTAGCCTCCCTTACCCAAGGAGTTATAATAAAACTGAAATGGATGCCTACAGGGCAAGACAGAAATCATCAGTGTATTCTGATCCAATGACCACTGGGGGCTATGAATGCCCACTAGAAAAGAATTTCCTTCTCCTCTCATCCTGAAAGAGAAAGAGAACAGAAATCTTGAGGGAGGTAAGAGGGAAGCAATGTAATAGGGAAGGACATGAGGCCCTCTAAGGGACTTCAGAGAGAGAAAAATAGAACTAGAGATCAGTCGGCTCTTGGCCACTCTACTAACTAATATCTCTGTTTCTTTGATCACTGCTCTGACCTAAAATTTTTAGAGAGAGAATGCCTGAGATGAAAAGAGAAGAGACTATATAGCTCCTGTTTTGCCAAGAACAGACAATAGTGAACCTCCTACCTTTCCATCTCTTACATCTTTCTGTCTCTCTCACTGAGTCTATGTCTCATTCCTTATTTCATTTTTTAAAAAATTAAATTTGTTTGCTTTCTGTTTTTGGTTGAGTATTTTTTAAAAATCAGTATCTAAGTTATCATTCAGGGTATACATCTCTAGGGGGAAAAAAGTAGCAGAACAGGAGGCTATCATCACCTTAGAGACTGCAATAAACATTTATTAAGTACTTACTATGTACTAGGCACTTTGCTAAGGACTTTATAAATATCACCTCATTTGATCCTCACAACAACCCTGTGTTGGTAATAAACAAGGAAAGAGAGGCAAATAGAAATCCAATGATGTGCCTGAAGTTACACAGTTATTAAGCTTTTTCAGGCTGAATTTGAACTCAGATCTTCCCAACTCAAGGCCCTGCAATCTAACCTCCACCAATCTCCACCTAACTGTCTAGAAATATCCCCTTTCTCATCATTAGGATTTTTTTAATCATCTGGGAGTTAGAAACAAACCAAATGGATTTTTATTCATACAAATTAATATAACTCAACCAAATCTAGAAAAAGATCACATATATACAGTCCAAAAATAAATCTAGGTCAACCTGAGCCAGCAATATTCTGGTGAGAAGTCTGGTTAAGTGGAGAGCTCAAGTCCCTTCCCTTTATGGCAGAAGCCACCTATACCTTCTCTCTCCCCATTGTTCTTTTCCAAAAGGTTCTCTTAGGTGGGGCAAGGAATTGACTTGAGAAAAATAATACTCATTGGATACCAGAAAGAAGGAACTGGAAAGGACTATATTATACCCATCCACCACTATTATATACAAAAAAAGTCCCATCTCTAGCATTCCTCAGTAATGTTTGAATTTCCTAGTTCTTAGGAATTTCTAGGGTGGTGATTGTTTAAATGATCTGTACCACCATTTAAAGAATAACTTGGGATCTAACTTTCTGATCTGCACTGGGGATGCAAGAACCTGTTATCTCTAGTCCCTGTAATTTTGGTGCTACAGAAAGCTATGTCACTTGGACTGAGATGAGCATTATCACAATTTTAGAGATATGGAGAGATCTTCCCAGAAGTTTAGGGATGTGGGAGCAAAATAATGAACTGTAATAAATTTCAAAGGTAAGTAAGAACAACAAACCATCAAAGTATCCTTGAGAGGCCTTTTTGTTTTGTTCTGGTTTTAATTTAAATAATTTTTTTTCTTTGCCAAAGTTAATGGCCTTGAACTCTCTTAGAACAATAGAGTTTTTGCCTGAGAGTTTACAGTTTTCTCTCAAGAAAATACATATAAATTTGTTGCTTATGCAGGGGGAGAACTTTAGAATTTTTAAAGTAAGGAGAGAAGGCCTCAATTGAGCAATATGGTTAGGTATATATAAATTCATTTATATCTGTAGAGGCAGGATGGCACTTGCAATTAAAAAATCCTAAATAACAAATATTCTTATATGCATTATGAAAGGGAAAATTATAATCTAGACACTATGGAATATATTACAGTAGTCATAATTTTGTTGACATCTTAATGGGTATAAAGATCCAAAAAATTCAGGGAAAATCTCTCCATGTTTCTAACTTTGAAGACTCTAAAGCGAGAAAGCTGCCTCAGCAAGAGGTTCAAAGAGTTTCTATAGCTAGGTCCCACTTCAAGAGAATGTCATATTTGAAAATCCAAAATTACAAAGCAGATATACTAGGGGATCTTTGTCTATATCCCAAAAGAATTAAAATACCAAAATCCCCTAGCAAACTCCATAAATAGAATCACCCAAAATATTAATTGATATGCAAAAATCTAATCTCTTCAGTTTTTCAGGAATATATATGTTGAATAAGGGAGTATATGGAGAGTTCATAACATACTAGCACCTCTGATGTGTAGGCTGCTGAGCCCTTTTCAGGACTCCTCATCATCCACTTTTGGTGTCTGCCTTTCATCTAACTTTCATCTGGGGTTCATCTAACTTTCATCTGGGGTTCCAAGATGCAACCCGTTGAATGCAACCAACACGTCTCAAACTGGTCAATGAGTTAAGGGATGTCTAAGACCTCAAACATGTGAAGACTTCTACCAGTGGAAGGGTAAAATGAGAACAATTTGTTCTAGTGACCATGAAGGTGGCTGAAGTAGACACTGTGGAGCACTTAGAGTTTGGTTAGACAACAAAGATGCCAAGATTATTCACACCAACCTTGACCATCACCAATCATCTTGACTTTTTGTCTTGCTACTGGGCTTGGATGACTCTGGAAGAGAGAGTGAGGCTGAGGATTTGAGGCATCTCTGCCTCACTTAAATCCAATGTAATGTCATTGATCCCCTTTGAAGCTAAAGACAAACAACAACATAGTTCCTGGGTAGGTGTTTAGTTGGTTAACTGATTTCTGATTCCAAGGCTGGTACTGTCTATTACACCAAGGCTGGTTCTGTCTATTACACCAGGTTACTTTTCTTACTTTTTCAGTTGGTCAAGGACCTGTAGTTTCATTAATATGGATCAGTTATCTACCATGGCAGATCATAAATCATCTGTACCTTAGCAGATGTTCTTTGATAGTTACTGCGGACAAGCACCCACTCCACATCCAACCTCATGATGAATCCCTCCAAATCTCCCTGGGATGGTCCTCAGGTAATAGGCATATAATTTTCACTAAGCATGTACTCCAGGCCTTTCCAGTTTGGAAAGGGGTTGGGAGAGTTTATGATCTTCTGGCATAAACTTGGAAATCCCAGGTTTGTCTCCACACACAACAAAAAAGAAATTTTACTATAGATAATGATGTTATAGTTTGAAAATAAATATGTAGATGGAAAGAAAAAACATTTTTATTTCATTCCTAAACAATCAAATTTATTTAATTAATGGATAGATGCTTGATGGGCACAGTACAACTTCTCAAAATTTAGAATCAAGTTAGATATCACCATGCTCATTTCTTGTTCTGCAATGATTTTTCTACTGTGCTTGTTTTTTAATTGTAGAAATGGCCAAAAAAAAAAACAGTTTCTCAAAGATGTAAGTGAGAAAAATTATTGGCATGGCTTAAAGCATACGTAAACAAAAACAAATAAAATATTTGAGAGCATGAATGAAAGGAATGTGGAACAATCTAATGCTGAAACTGTGAATTACTTTGAACTAATTGGTGTGTCTGACAGATGTGAGCATTGCTATTTCTTTTTTGGTGCTCTGGGGCACCACAATACTCAGTTTGAGAACCAACTATAATGGTTCCAAAGCTGACAAGTGGTCCTATGAAAACGGGCCTCTCTTCTTTGCTTCATCATTCCTTTTTTTCTCTTTGTTTCTTCCTTCTTTCTTTTCTTCCTTCCTTCTTTCCTTTCTTTCCTTCTTCCTCCCTCCCTCCCTCCCTCTCTTCTTTCTTTCTTTCTTTCTTTCTTTCTTTCTTTCTTTCTTTCTTTCTTTCTTTCTTTCTTTCTTTCTTTCTTTCTTTCTTTCTTTCTTTCTTTCTTTCTTTCTTCCTTCCTTCCTTCCTTCCTTCCTTCCTTCCTTCCTTCCTTCCTTCCTTTCTTTCTTTCTTTCTTTCTTTCTTTCTTTCTTTCTTTCTTTCTTTCTTTCTTTCTTTCTTTCTTTCTTTCTTTCTTTCTTTCTTTCTTTCTTTCTTTCTTTCTTTCTTTCTTTCTTTCTTTCTTTCTTTCTTTCTTCCTTCCTCCCTTCCTTTCTCCCTTCCTTCCTTCCTTCCTTCCTTCCTTTCTTCAGTCATGCCATATCTGGACTAGAACTTGTTAGGACCAAAGTAATGATTTGTGTTGAGTTTGAGGCTACTATCTCCAGAGACTAAGGTAATATAAGGGAGTATCTGCCTCAAGGTATTAGAGAAAACTTTTGTGTTTTTGTTATTGCTATATCTATGAAGTAAATATTCCTTGGTGGAAGTTATTTGATGTTAAATGGTTAAATAGAATTGGGTCTATTATTCCTGGCACCTAGCAGTAGGTGTCAACTTGTGAGGGCTTAAGCCAATAGCATAGAGAAGAGACACTTTTCACTCCTCAAGGGTTGGTAGAAACTGGAGGGAAAGATATAGCAATCTGGTTCTGGAATAGTGAGCCAAAGGAAGCAATTAAATGGAACTGATATGTTACTTACTGGTAGCTAAAAGTAAGAAAGGGCAGCTAGGTGGTACAGTGAATAGAGTGCTATGCCTAGAGTAAGGAAGACTGGAGTTCAGGTATGACCTCAGACATTTTGTAGCTGTATGACCCTAGGCAAGTTACTTTACCCTGTTTATCTCAGTTTCCTCACCTGCAAAACGAGGTAGAGAAGGAAATGGCAAACCACTCCAGCATCTTTGTCAAATCCCCATAGTAGGTCTTGATCAGTGACACATGTAAAACCTAGTGGAACTGCATGCAGACTGTGGGAGGAGGGGGGGGGGGAAGGGAGGGAAAGAACATGAATCTTGTAATCATGGAAAAACATTCTTAATTAATTAAAAATTTTCACAATTAAGAATACCCCAAAAGGGGTCACAAAGAGTCAGACGATTGAAAAATTACTACAACATTACTACAATGTAGGGGAAACATAAGGGCTGTGGCCTTAAAGTGATGGCAGTAGAGAAAAACACCCCAAACACTCAAGGTGACCCCAGAATTCTGAGGGAGAAATCTAGCTCACCCTGAGAAAATAAGCCTAGAGCAGGGAGATACTTGGCATACAACAAAGAAGAAAAAAGAAAAAAACAGTTCAGCAAAGCTAACAAATCAATCAAGCCTGACATTATATGTAATATTAACTGCCCACAGTCTCTCCTACCTCTACAAAGAAGGAAGAAATGTGCATTTTCAAATCTATTCTTTGGAGCCAAGGTTAGCCATGATCATTTCACAGCATTTCATTTCAATTATTCTTTTGTCCTTTTGTTTCTATTTACATTATTGCTATTTAGACTATTTCCACTTGTGCATACTTTCAATATTTGAATCCATAAGCATTTATTATGAGCTTACTATGTCCTAGGCAGTTTACTTCAAATCAGTTGATATAAGGTCTCTGTTTTCATTATATTCATCTTTTCTTATAGAGCAATAATATTCCATTACATTCATATACCAAAATTTCTTTAACCATTTCCTGATCAATGGACAGCTCGGTGGAGCAGTGGAGTTCAAATTTGGCCTCAGACACTATCTGTGTGACCTGGTGAAAATCACTTAATCCTGCTTGCTCCAGTTTCCTCATCTGTAAAATGAACTGGAGAAGGAAATGGCAAACCACTTCAGTATCTTTGCCAAGAAAACCCCAAAAGAAGTCACAAAAAGTCTGACCAAAGCAATTAAACAAAAAAATCTATGGGTATCTTTTAAAATGTTTTGGTACATATAGGACATCTAATTATTAACCTTGTTAAGGAACATACCATGCAGCTAAATCTCGAAGTCATTTGACCCAGGTGACATTTTAATAATTTTCTTCATGTAATGCAAAATTATTTTCCAAATGATTAGACCAATTCATAATGATGTATTGTGTACCTATGTTTCCATATTCCCTTCCACCATTGACTTTTTCTTTTTTTTAATTAACTTAAAAAAATTTTTTAATAAACCCTTTCCTTCCATCTTAGAATTAATACTGAGGGGGGCAGCTGGGTGGCTCAGTGGATTGAGAGCCAGACCTAGAGATGGGAGGTCCTAGGTTCAAATCTGGCCTCAGCCACTTCCTAGCTGTGTGACCCTGGGCAAGTCACTTGACCCCCATTGCCTAGCCCTTACCACTCCTCTGCCTTGGAACCAATACACAGTATTGATTCCAAGACAGAAGGTAAGGGTTTAAAAAAAAAAAAGAATGAATACTGAGTATTGGTTACAAGGCAGAAGAGCAGAAGGGCTAGGCAATGGGTGTTATGTGACTTGTCCAGAGTTACATAGCTAAGAATTATCTGATCAGGAAATGGTCACATTTGAACCTAGGACCTCTTGTCTCTAGGTCAGGTTCAATCCAGTGAGCCCCCTACCTGCCCCCCATCATTGGCTATTTCTTTTATCATTTTTGTCCATTTAATAAATGTGAAGTAAAACCTCAGAGTTGTTTTGATTTGTATTCTCTTACTATCACTGATTTGAAGCAAATTTTCATGTAGTTGTTAATAATATACTATTCTTTTGAGAACTATTTGTTTCTTTTTTTTAACACATATCTATGGGAGAATGTCTTCTGGTTTATATATTTGTGTTAGTAATCTATGTATCTTGAACATCATATCATTTTCAGAGATATTTGATGCAATGGTGGTGGTATTTTTTTTTCCAAACCAAGTACAATTCTGTTCCTACAAAAAAATTTCAATGTCATGTAATTGAAATGGTCTATTTTTCTTTGAGGATCACATCTATCCATTGTTTGGTATAAATTCCTCCCCCTAAACAAAATTGTTAAGCTGTTTGTATCTTTTGACTCGATATCACTAATAGGTTTATGCCCCAAAGAAAGAGGAAAAAGACTCACTGAACAAAAACTGCAAGTTTTTTTGTGGTGCCAACTAGAAAATAAGGAGGGGTGTCTTGGGGAGTAGCTAAACAAATTATGATATATTATTTAATGGAATAATATTGTACTATACAAAATGATATAAAACATAGTTTATTAGAAACCTAGAAAGATTTTTTTGACCTGATGCTGAGTGAAGTGGGCAGAACTAGAAAAACAATTCATACAACAACATTATAAACATTGTAGAGACAAACAACTTTGAAAAGACTTGAGACCACTAATCAATGCAATGGCCAATCATGATTCCAGAAGATCAAGGATGAAGTATGTTATCCACTTCAAGGCAGGTGGACTCAGGTACAGATTGAGACACATAATATAGTTTTTAGTGATGGCCAATGTGAACATTTCTTTTGCTGACTATGCATATTTGTTACAAAGATTTTCTTTTTATTTTTTCCAGTGGATGGAGGCAAGAAGAGATGAGATTTTTTTAACTGAAAAAAATTAAATTTTAAAATTCACAGTTTCAAAAATTTAAAGAATCCTTTCTCTAGCCACACTTGTGAAAGGTACCTGATTTGGTTCTCTCCTGATTCTTTTTTTTATGGCATGATATTTAATATTCAAGTCCTCTATTCATTTTGAGCTCATCATGGCATATGGTGTAAGGTGTTGGTCTAAAAAAATCTAACTTCTGCCAAACTGCTTTTCCATTTTTGCAGCAATTTTTGTCAAATAGGGAATTTTTCCCCAAGTGATTTATGTTCTTGGATTTATTAAACATTACATCATTAAGTCCTGTTATTCCTGATTCTTCCTTATGTAACCTGTTCTTTTGAACTTGTTTTTTAACCAGTGCCAAATAATTTTGATGACTACCGCTTTATAGTGTAATTTGAAGTCTAAAAAGTAGCATCCCTTCTTTTTTCCTACTATTTCCCATCCTTTCCCTTGAGATTTTAGATTTTTCCTCTCCAAATTAATTTTATTATTTTGTCTAGCCCTATAAAATATTTTCTTGATAGTTTGATTAGTATAGTACTAAATTTGTAAATTAATTTTGGTTGTATCCACATTTGATCACAATTATAAATCTAATTTTGTTTGCAGATATGAATGCTAAGGGTAGGATATTAGACTACTCCCCAAAGGGGACAGAGTCTAGTGTAGTTAACCTACTTTAAGTTCCCCAATAGCAGCTAACATTTAATAACCATAATTAATATGTAAGTAATGCTTTCATTGTATTACCTTATTTGGTCTTACAATCACCTGGTAAATAGGTGCCAATGCTATCTCCATTTTATAAATGTCAAACTTCAGGCTGAGAAAAGTTAAGTGATTTTCCCCAATTTAGTTACCAAGCGACTAAGGTAGGATTTGAACACTTGTGTGCTTGATATAGGCTCTAATACAATACTCACACTGCCACCTAGCTGTCCTTTACTATAACACTTCTACTATGTCCAAACCTTAAAGTTTAACACAAACGTATGCAAATTTTGTCTACAATTATTTTTAATTATTTTTAAACTTCATGCAAATGTGTCCTTTTGCTACTCTTTAAAAATGGGTTGGCTTTTTAAAAAGTCTTGAAACCTAGAATAAGTCAGCTGTTTTTCTCACTTCCCTTAATAAGTGGTTATCCATCATCTGACTGAATGCTTCCAGTGGCACTCCATTTCCAGATAGCTCTATTTGACCTAAAACTTTTTACTTTCCTGAATGAAATTTATTTCCACATCACTTCAACCTGTAAGTCCTCTCCAGTACTTCATTTTATATGTAAAATGAGTTCGAGGTTCTCGGTCAAGAGACCTGGATTCCAATTTGGCTTCAAATTCTTATAAACTGTGTAGGTAAGTCACCATCTCTCAGAGCATCAGCCTCCAGACCTGTAAAATAACTATAATAGTTTCCCTGAGTTGTGAGGAAAGAACTAGGCAAATGTGATTTATCATTGTTAAACTGGATAGGATTCTAGAATTTGGAAGATCTGGAGAAACAGGCATGGCATCTACTCATATATGAATATATTTGGTAATATAACAAAATAAAATTTAATTATAACAAAAACTGGAAAGGTACATATGTTACAACTAATATCCTTGCCTTAGTTAATGTCAACATTAAATAATGACTTGGCTAATGTATTAACTCTTGTAAGAAATTCTTATGGTTCTGGAAGGCATTATTTTCATAAAATTAAAAGGAGAAAGTAGGATTAGGATTAAGGTTTAGATTATCATTATATCTTCTGCTTTACCAGTAAACACATTTCTAGTTCTCTATCACTCATTCGTTCTTAGTTTCCATAAGCACTTTTTTGCTCCCTTTTGTGTTTTCAGATTTTGCTTAGGGTCTTTAGTAGCTAATGTTCATGAGAAATGATCTAATAAAATAGTACTTATAAGGCAGAAGTTGTCTGTTGTGGGGCATGTCATTTATCTGAATGTTAATTATAATCACTAGACTGAAGGAAAGGATCTGGCACCAGTTATAAAGTAAAGTAAAGTTATTATAAAAGAAAAAAGATGGAACTTAAATGGAAGGAAAGGACTGGAAAGACAAAGTAAATGAATTTTATAGGAAAAAATTAAAGACAGTGACAAGAATAGAAAGTGGAATAGGAGAGAAATTGGTTCCCCAAGTCAGTAATATTTAAGGCAAATATCAGAAATTAAAATATTCAAAACAAAAACAAAAACTAGGAGAGAGCATAGAAGAGTACCTTTCTAGGCCTGGCCCTAGTTTTGTTTAGGAACTGCTTGGCTTGAGGGAGTTCATTATTGTCGATTTGCCAATGCTCCCCAGTTATAGATGTGGAGTTTTTCTACTATTGTCATTTTTAGGGTAAGAAAAAAAGTAACCCTTCTAGAACCTAAGAATTCCTTAATAGAGTTTATGCGTTGACCAAGTTCTTACTGCTAAGGCTAGGATATTAGTTATAACATATTCTGGTAACCTGGGTTGAGTGTGACAGATCAGCTCAAAATCTTATTCAAAGTCTATAGTATAAAATCTATCAAATGAATACTGCCCCCATTTGTGCCCCATTCATGAACTTCATGCTTTCTCTGGTGATCCACCCTTAGAACTTTGTTCCAATCATAATTGTTAGTTTTAAAGGACAGAGTGATGACAGTGACTGAAGACTTCCACAAAGACTTCAGGTCATTACATAGAATGTCCTTTCTAGGATGAATTGCTTCCCTTCCCTGGACAGTTTGGACAGGATTCATCCCTGGTCTCTAATGCAGTCTAGAAGAACAGAAAATGACTTTGAGGGATCATTTTCCAGGCATAGAGAAGAGCTTTGACTTGTCCAAGGCCATAACTAGTAAGTGGTAGAATTGGAACGAGAAGCCAGTGCTCCTGGTCCTGTTTCCCCAATCTTATTTTATTTTGTTTCCCCAATTTTAAATGAAAGGGTTGAACCAGTTTGGTGCTGTGGAAGCGTGATGAGATGAATTTGCTATCAGAGGGCCTAAAATTTAAAATCTAACTCTCCTAGCTGAATGACTTTGGAGAAGTGATGGTGACCACCACGGCTTCTGTTTCAGTTTCCTAAACATAAGGGAGCTTGCTTGGAATCCCCAAGTGGGTGGGTGTTCTTGGTCGGCCTCAAGGAAGGAAATAAGCATATATTAAACCCCTACTATGTGCCAAGCACTATGACAAGGACTTTACAAATATTATTCCAACCATCCTAGGAAGCAGGTCCTATCATCATCATCATCACCATCACCACCACCATTTTACAGTACAATTTCAAGGACCTGCCCAGGATCACAAGGCTTAAACAGCTCTTAACGAGTGCAGGCCCAGTGCTAAAACCACTACCACCTTGCCGCTTGAGTCAAAGAATCCGATCTCTTTAACAGTTGAAACTGCTTTATTTAGCGCCCAGTACGGTACCAGGGCAGTCCGCTACTCAAGAAGCAGGAGCACTCGTAGAAAGCGCCGCTGACTACACCTCACCTCTGGCAGTGCCAACGCCAATTCCTCCCCTCGTCCCCAGCAAGGGCGGGCTCCTCGCGTAACCCAAAGCTCAGGCGCAGGCGGGGGGAGGAGGAAGAGCCAGGATAGGCTGATCCAGATCACGCGCTCCGCGAGAGGGCGGAAGCCCCGCCCGTCTCGATAGCTTCACTCCGGAAGCGCCGCTGCTGCTACCGGTCATAGCTGTCTCAGACGCAATGGCTTCAAGGTTACTTCGGGGTGCTGGTGCTCTGGCGGTCCAGGCCTTGAGAGCCTGCGGCCCAGCTCGGGCAGTCGCTCGTTCCATGGCTACAGGAGGAGGTACGTGAGGCGTCGGACCCCAGGGGACCCTCTCGGCAGCGGCTTCTGTGGAGAGGCCCACCAGTCCTGGCGAGGACGGGAGGCTGTAGTGGAAAGGGCTTCCTTTCTCTGTCCGCGGGGAAACTTCATAGTGGACGCAAGCTGGGCTCGGGGGAGAGCATCGTCCACCGGCGCCTCCGTTAGACTTTAAGCTCGCGAATGTCAGAGACGGTTTGGCTTTTGTCTCTTGTATCCCCAGTGCCTAGACAGTGCATGGCGTAGTGTGATAAATATTGTTGGGTTGGATTTTTTTCCCCCCAAAAGCTTTACAGTGGAGACACCGAGTGACCTTGCGGAGACCTGGGACACTGGGAGTCCGCTGTAGTTCAAATACTTTCTTCCTCCCCCATTGTAGCCAGTGGCTATTACAGGGATAGCCTCGGGCCCGCCTCCAGGAAATATGAAAATCGGCCTCTGTTTTAAGAGATGTCTCCACATAGTTTGATGTCTATTGGAGACATAGGGAATATTACTGAAGATTAGCAGTTAATCTTAACTGCTGCCTGAGCTGTCAAGCGTTCTTGCTGTAAAGCATCCGTATAGACAGCCTCCTTTATTCATGCATCTTCGTGTTAGGTATTCCTTCTGATGAGGAGCAAGCTACTGGCTTGGAGAGGGAGATTATGCTGGCTGCAAGAAATGATTTGGTGAGTTTAAAATTCCACCCGAGTCTGTTATTCCCCATTTTGATAAGATTTGCATTGGTTCACAACTGTCTCTTGGGGGGGGGGGGGATCCTTCCCCCCCATCTGTAGGGAGAGAGCATATCCAATCACCTTAAAGATCATGGCCTTGGAGGTGGAAGGAGCCTTAGATGTTAGCTAGTCCAATCTCATTTTACAGGTGAAGTGATTCCTCAAAGTCACACAAGTAGTGACAGAGGCAGAATTTGAACAAAGGTCATCTTACCTCAAATTCTGTGCTTTCCCCCACTGTATGAAGTGGTCAGTCAGCTCAATTATTGAATATTTTTTTCCTACAGGATCCATACAACATGCTAGCCCCAAAGGCAGCTCCAGGCACTAAGGAGGAGCCCAACCTGGTCCCTTCCATCACTGACAAGCGAATAGTGGGCTGTATCTGTGAGTATTCCTAAAAACTAGATATCCCAAGGTACAAATACACTGGAAAAGATGACATCCTTCCAGTTAAAGATTGTGGGATTAGAATTGAAGTCATCCTAACACTAATTTATCCTAAGGCCAAAGAGAGTCTGTGACTTGAGAGGGCAAGTTGGGGGGGGGGGGGAGGGTCCCAGCTTGATTTATTCATTTATTCCTTGCATCTCTGAACTTGTAGCACTTTAGAATTTTGAGGTGGTCTCAGACCTTAGTGGACTATGAACATTAAATTCACTTGACCCAAGAAGAAATGCTGCAGAGGGGAAGAAAGGAGATGCTAAAATGGTACTGACAGTTTTTCAGATGCAGTTTTCCTTTCTAGTAGACTTCCATCTTTCTTCTCTACAGGTGAAGAGGACAACAGTGCAGTCATCTGGTTCTGGCTTCACAAAGGTGAAACACAGCGTTGCCCTAACTGTGGAACCCATTACAAGCTGGTACCTCAGCACTTGGGCCACTGAGCCTCTGGATTGGTTTACTTGAGATATGTTGTGATGTTTTCTTCCCTCCAATAAAAGACTAGCCAGAATTATAAGTGGCTGGTTTCATAGTTTTCTTTTTTTTTCTGCCCCACCCTCAAGAAAAATACTTCCAATTCCCTGAGTTGAAGCTTTATTAAAAAGAACCCCACAAATTTTACTGCCCTCTGCTGCAATCTAGAATAAATGTGTGATAACTAAAAGAGACATTCTAACCAGCTCATTAAGAACACAGTTTCTTGCCATTTTCTGTACTTTTAAAACTTCATTATATCTTTTTAGCAGTTAGTATATTATCCATCTCTTGTAAGCTATACACTAAGTAGTTCAAGAGACAAACTTTCATTTAGGGTTCAAATTAAAGTAAATGTTTAAAAAAAAACTGACTAATGAGTGAGTGAGCTTACTTTTTTGTAAGCCTTTACCCTCTACCTCAGAATTGTGCGTATTGGTTCCAAAGCAGAAGAGTAGAAAGGGCTAGGCATTGGGAGTTGTGACTACCCAGAGTCACACAACTAGGACCAAGCCAGGCTCTTTTATCTGCTGAGCCACTTAGTCGCCCCAGGTTCCCTTTACTTTTTTCAGCTTCCTATTCTACCCCTAATCTCAACCATATTCATGATATCACTCTTTGCACAGATCCTAGGAACAGCGAGAATTGACACCTGTTCTAACTATGTTAACTGTTATAGCTAAACCCATTTTAAGCACCTTGTTTCTCTGTCACCTACAGTATCATTCTCTTTACTGAGAAAGATAGACGCCAGTCTTAGCTCTTATGTTACCCTATTTAAAATAAATCTGATTACTTGCATGTGCCAAGCTTTACAGAATATAAAGATGAATAAAATATGGTTTGGGCCATCAAGAAGCTTAAGATTTGCTGTAAGAAATACACTCATGATATGTGAGGGCCATAAAAGTAGAAGAAAGGCCTGTAGACCTTAGGGATTACTGCTATTTGGGGTGATTTTGGTAGGTTTCATAGGCCAGTAATATTCAACAGGTAAGGTTTTGAAGGTGGGTAAGAGGGGTAGGAAATGAGAATTGCTAGGGTTGAAATTCTAGGTGGGGAGAAGACCGTGAACAAACCATAAAGCATGTTTTTAGGGGATGGTGAGTGGTCTCCCTTTTGATCAGTGTAGAATGCACATAGGGCAGGAAAATAGTGGAGACAGAACTGCATAGATTAGGTTCTAATTATTGTTTATCCTTAAAAATATGTGAAAGTACCATTCAAAGGTATATCAGACTAAGGAGTCGAGTCTGTATTGAGTAGGCAGTGAGGATCAACAAGACTTCTGAGCAGGGAAGTGGCAATGTTATACTTAAAGATTATCTGATTGGATTGGAAGGAGAAAAAACAAGATTATTGTAATAGTCAAAGATTGTGATGGTGAACCTTTTAGAGATGGGGTGCCAGGCCCCACTCCCCAGATCAAGTGCTGGGTGCCCCATGCCTGCACCCTTGGGGTAGAGGGGAAGAGGAAGCACTCCCCTTGGGCTGATAGGCAGAGGGACAGGTGAAGTGAAGAATGTCCTCAGCAAATATACAGAGGGGGACAGGCATGGCCTGAGCTCTGCCCCCTGTAAGCTGCCCACCTTACCCTCTGTGCACTCCCATTGGGCTGCTAGGAAGAAGGGTAGGGGTGTGTGAAAAAATGTCAGGCACAGTGGAGAAGGGGAGGGGAGCAGCTCCACCCTAGTTCCTCTGCTTTTCTAGAAATGAACTGGAGGTGACAAGGGAAGGGCAACCATGTGCCCACAGAGTGTGTATACCATCTTTGGCATCCATACCATAGGTTCACCATCAGTGGTCTAGGCCCTTAGGTTGAATGAGAATAAAAAGGTTAGACACTGGTAAAGATAAGATGCATTTAAAAAGAATTGCCAGAACTATCTTTTCCTGACTTATGTGTTGCTCCTCTTAATACATTGCTCCAGCCAAACTAGTCTTGCTGTTCATCCTACTCTCTTGCTGCATTTACAACTGGCTGTCCAACATTCCTGGAATGTATTCCCTCCTCACCCCCAGCTTTCTTCAGAGCTTAGCCCAGACATCTACATGAGGCCTTTCCTGGTCCCCTCCAACTGCTGTCTTTCCTTCCCACCCTTCAAATTATTTTGTATTTATTTTGAATATGTTTTGCATATGGGTTTATGTGTATAGGTAATCCCCTATCAACTGTAACCTCAGAGGACAATGGCATTTTTTTATCCAAATCTCTAGCAGAGTAGACATTTAATACTTGTTGACTGACTAGGCAACAGAAGAAGTTAAAAATGAGAGATTTCAAACCTAGGCAAACAGGAATGTGGTAATGTCATTGAGAGAAATGAAGTTGGGAAAAGGATCTGGCTTGAAAGCTTTCAAAACAGCTACTGGACTACACTGTTAGTTAGCTCCTCAAGGACAAGGATCCTACTTCTGTTTTTCTATTAGTGCCTTACTCATAAAAGAGGCCCAGCAATTAGAAGTAATGACAAATTCTAAGAGTCACAACATTACCCAAAGTTACTTCTAGGAATAAATTCTGTTAAGTGTTGGTAAGGCTTGTGAATTCTCTGTTTCCATCTAAGGAGTTTTAAAAAGGGAATGATGGAGGTGGGAAATTCTGCCACAGAGTAAAGGGGCCTATTCTCTGGGGCCTTCCATGTTACCCTGACAACTCTAGCTCTACCTGTTTTGGAAATAGAATCCATGCTGCACCATTCTACCTTGGAGGCCTTTCTCTAAAAGACCCTGGGGATGGATGAGGAAAAAATCTAAGTGGTATGCATAGCATCTGCCCAGCCAATAATAGCTGTCTGCAGAACAGATCAACCCCTAGAAAAGAGGAAAGAAGGATAAGATGCTTTCTGCAAAAGTCAACAAAACAATTAGAATAAAGTATAGCCACATAGCACACATTGTTCATAATTATTACTATAATGAATTTACAAAAAAAAATACAGGCAACTGTGTTAAATTATTGTACATGTCAGTGGGGCAGGGCTGTGAAGGATGGGGACCTGGCCATAGGACCCCTTGTTTAGGGGAATAAGGGAGAGGAAGAAAATGCCCTACCACCCAGGCACAGCCCTAGCTCCTCATTAAGTGGCTTTCATTGAGCAAATGAAAAATAACCCTTTCCAATCCAGAGTAAGCAGGGAAGTAGGAAGATGGGGGCAGCAGTTCATTTAAGTGCTTTGCAGGGGAAGATAAAGGAGCCTCCACATCCTAACCCTGTTTAAATCCTTGCTGTGAGACCAAAGGATTTAACCCTGGATCAAGGGCACCAAAGTACTAGGATGAAAGGCTACCCTACTAACCCTGCACCAGGGAATCCCAGCCCTAGGCAGAGAGAATGGTGAAGGAGAGGAGTCAGAAATGCCTTATCCAAGACTCTCACTGCTGTTGATTTAATAAAAAGATAAGTGAATGGCTTAAAACTGACCAAGGCAGATGTGAAGCAAAAGATCTGCTCACAACCTCGGTCCTCTCTCACTTCCCTCCCTAGAAGTTAGTCATGCAGTCTTCCAGGTACCCTCGTTCTAAATTGGGCCCTGCAATGGGAAGGAAAATGGGGATAGCAGGGAATATGGACTTTAAGGGAAAGCAACCCCCACAACTGTCCACAAGTAGGTGACCACAGGCTACCTTGGTCCTAGCTAAGGGTGGCAAGCCTTTCCCCCAGTTCCTATGTTTCAATTTAAGGACCCTATCTACCCAGCTGAGAAGTGGAAACAGGTGTGAGGGAGGAAGGGCATAGGGAATTAGCTACACCACCCACCTGGGGGGTGCTGGGCATGCAGGGGGGCCCTAAGCCTGGACCAGAAAGGGTTAAATGCAACAGTCCCCCTTTCTTTTCCTTTCACCCCCTCCTATACATGCTACCCACTCTCAGCACTAGAAGGTTTTTCGATGGATTGCACGGGCTCCATCTTCCTCATACTCCTTTTTGGATACCCACATCTTCTTAAAGGTGTCCAATGAAGCCAGTATAGAACCGCTGTAGAGGAGAGAAGATTGTCACTAGAGATTTAGACTGGTCTAAAGATTTAGACCTTTCTGAAGGACTCAAAATTCCATTCCCCTCATCCTATGAGGTAAAGATCCCTCTGGAGACACATCTCCATCTTGAAGATAGCTTGACTGATTATTCACCCCAGCTGTCAGCTCTGAAACCCAGGCTCCTTCATTCAACCCTTGAACCTTACCCTATCCATGTAGAGTACAGCCGTTCCTGAGGTGCTGAAATCTAAAAGGAGCAAAAACTGTCAGGACAACAATCCCATTCCCACATCTGTCCACCCCTCTCCTACAGCAGTCTTTCCCAGGTGCAGAAACTCACTCTACTTCATTCATAGGATAATGGGGAAAGTGTGTTTGGTCTCTTGAAGTGAAGCTACCTAAGAGCCCTGAGTATATGGGTATTAATTGAAGAGATAATGGGTTCAGAAGTCAATGCTTTCTTTTTCTTTCCTGAAACTGAGATACAAATGATTACCCACAGCTTTACCTTAATTTTTACATCTTTTGGGGCAAGTTTCTTTACTTCACTCAGTAACCGGTCACCAAAGCCTGAAAACAAAACCAAAAAAAGGCTAGGAACCCAGCTCTCCCCTCATCACCCTTATAAAAAGTATCAACCTGCCAGTACTGTTCCTTCTTCACTGTGATCTGAGGTATAGGTAGGGGTAAAGACAGATGTTCTAGTAGGAGGGCAACAGTCGATATATCCCTAGTCTGAAGGAAAACAGAATAAAGCCCCACACTAAGTAATGTTCTGCATCAATTCCTAGCCCTTGCTGATATGACAGTTATACAGACCACCAGAAGGTACTGAAGGAAATGGAGGACTAAGCTGCAGCTCCACTAAGCAGAACAGCAGAGAACAAGATGTTCCAGCTCCTAATGTGCTCTTGAGGCTGATCCTACCTTTGAAGAGGGTTGAACCTCCTGAGAGAACAATGTTGGCAAAAAGTGTTCGTCGAAGGTCCATGTCTGACTTGTGGATGGCGAAGGCCAGTACCTCGTGAAGACCTTCACTCTCATCCCCCACCAGATCAGGTTGAAATAGCAGCTCAGGAGCCCGGAACCGTGCTGGCCCAACCTTCATGACAGGTAAATGAGGTAGGTAGGAGGACCCTCAACCTTGAGGCAGGAAGGACCCCAAAAGATCCCTCAGCTTTTCCCCTGTGCCTCAGAATACCTTCAATCCACAAGGTGCAGCACCCCCCCCCCTTAAAGCCCCAAGCAATGCCTTCCCTGACCCCAAAGACAACACTTGCTTTCCCAATCCCACCTTCAAAACTTGTGACTTACATCAAGTGTGCTACCATCTGGCAGGGTGTACTGCACCTTCTCTGTTTCCAGAGCCTCATCTTTCTGTGGGTTGATAGACAAGTAGCAGGCTCTCTGTGGGTAAGCATGGACACAGGGGTCTTAGGCAAGGCGTCACATATAAAGATGTCACTGAATCGTTTGTTTTTCCCATTCCTACCTCAGACCCATCTGTCTCTTCACCCCTTATTTCTATCGTATGTATCTTCCCCACTCAGTTACCTCTTTTATAGTTCGGACAACCTCAAACTCAGCTGATGTATGAAAGTCAGCTCCTTCCTTTCTCAGAAGCAGTCGTAGGTAACGGGAAACATCACGGCCAGCAATGTCAACTCTCATGATGGAATGCGGCATGGCGAAGCCCTCATAGATAGGCACTGCATGTGTTACCCCATCCCCTGAATCCAAAACCACTCCAGTTGTTCTTCCTGTTGCATACCTGTAACCAAAACATATCCCTACCCCATCTCAGCTACCGATTGCCTCCCTACACCCCACCTATAGCAGAAAGCTTTCCATATGGTAATAGCAGTAATAACAATGGCCAGCATTTATATAGAGCTGTAAGGCTTGCAAAGCACTTTATATATAATCTCACTTGATCCTTGCAACAATCTTGTGATATGTGCTATTATCATTCTTATTTTGCAGATGAGGAAACTGACCCCAAGTCCAAAGCTCTATCCACTAAGTTACTAAGATGCCCCTCTACGCACCTAATAAATATCTGTTTAGCTGAATTAATTCCTATAGCCTGAAGGAGCATGGAACCAACTTTTTCAATGTAATTATTTATTTTTTTTAAGTCTGATTTTAATACCAAAACATATAAAAAAGAACACTTCCATATGCAAAGTAAAAAAGAAAAAAGGATTATAGATGAAACCACAAATTTCTGGCGTATAGACTTTTAAGAAGTATATAATGAATTCAGTGTTACTTTCAAAACTGTCTTACTTGTCTGTTTCCTTCTGTTCTCTGCATGGAAAAAAAATGCTTCAACAACCCTCTCTTACATTACCATCAGCTCTCCTTGCTCCTACAAATCCCCTTCTCATTGAAAATTTCAAGCAATCCAAAAACAAAACCTTTGTTGCCAATAAGCAGAGACAAACAAAAGAAATACACACATTGATAATGTCTTATTATATATGTCTCATTATGTATGTCTCATTCTGTAACTCACTTGTTCTTAAGGGAATAATTAAAATGTGGCTGGCTCTAGAGTGAAGTTCAATGGTTGAATACTACACAACACAGGGTCATTTGGGCCCTAAATCTTAGAAAGACCAAAAAAGTAAGCCTAAATATTAGGGTTCAGGAAGATATACTCACAAGCTGAGCACAGCCTGCATGGAAATGAACAAGGCTGGTACATTGAAGGTCTCAAAGAACACTTCAGCTGCCTTCTCCCGGTTTTTACTTGGATTGAGAGGAGCTTCCGTTAGAAGAACAGGGTGCTAGGTGTAATGAAGAGTTAAAGGCTCACTCACAAGACACTGAACTATCCAATGTACTCCCATTTTAGATTGTCACGTTACACCCCCAGCCTCTCCCAAACTCAGTGAGTAGCTGCAGCCCAAACTGCCCCCTTCTCAATGTTACTATCCAGTCATCTGTCAGCAGTTACACTTCCAAAGACACCCTGCTCTGTATCCCAGCATTCCTGACCTGGAAAACATTAGTCCATATCCTAGTCAAGAAGAGGAGGGGAGGAGGAGAGGAATGACAACAAGTCTCATCAAAGCACCTGGGAGAAGCTAGGGGAAAATTTAGCTAAAAGATGAATCAGGAGAGGAGAGGAAAAAGCAAACTGAAAGGTGATGTTATACCTCTTCAGAGAAAGTCTGTAGCTGGTCTTTGGAGTAGACATACTGCCAGATTCGTTCCATATCATTCCAGTCCTTTACTACACCATGCTCCATAGGGTAGCGGATAGCCAGCAATCCCCGGTGCTCCTAGGGATGAAATGCAATATATTGAACATATATGAAAACAAAACCTCACAGTCTTAAATGGTATTCACAGAAATAACAAGGCTTCTGGCTCTTCCCCTAAACTGAACCTTGTTCCTCTCTTAATATCATTATCAAGCTATGGCTTATTCAATGTCTCAATACACTCTGGCTCAGGATGGTGCTTTACATATATATTTAATAAATATTTTTGCTGAAGAGAAGAGAAAAATAGCAATAGAGATTAGGGCAGCACTATTCTGAGCGACATGCAAAATAATTTCTAAAATACAAAAACCAATATCCTCCAGGATGGGACCCATTATCCTAATTTTACGGATGGGAAAACTGATACAGAGTGGAAGGTAATACTATACAATGAGTGAAGTGATGAAAAAAGGAAGAGAATTCAGGAATCCAGAGCTCTACCTAAAAAGTAATGATCAATAGTCTAATACTCTGAACCTCTGGCCACTGCTGCTTAGAAGATGACCCCAAACCATGGAAAAGACAGGATGAAAAGATTTTACCTCTGCTTTGGGCCCAATGAAGAGATCTCCTTCTAGGGCTCCAGCCATCACACGTATGTGCTTTGGACGCCCAACACTGCAAGGACAAATGTGTTAAGAGATGTGAGTTGGGAGACAGAAGGGAAGGGGTATATAGCTTTGACAATGCTGTCCCTTCCCAGGGAAATAAAAAACCAACACAAAAGTTCTAGAACAGGGACTATTTTTTAAACCCTTACCTTCCATCTTAGAAACAATACTGTGCATTGGTTCCAACACTGAAGATCTATAAGGGCTAGGCAATGGGGATTAAGTGACTTGCCCAGGGTAACATATTGAGGAAGTATCTGAGATTTGAACCCAGAACCTCCTTTCTCTAGGCCTGGCTCTCAATCCACTGAGCTACCTAGTACCCCCTACAACAGGGATTCTTAAACTTTTTTGCATCAGGGGCACTTTTGGTAATCTGCTGATATCTATGGACCCCTTCTCAGAATGGTTTGTTACCTTTATTATAATTAAGGAAATGTTAAATTTCAATTAAGAGTTAGTGAAAATAAAGACTTTTTTTGCCCATCCCAAGTTCACTCCCCTGAAATATATAGATCTCTTGGGGGCCTGGGGCCGAAAATTAAGAAATTCTAGTCCACATAATGACAATCCCACATGGGGAAAGGGTGAGAAGCAGAAGTCAGAACACTGTTCAATAAGAATTATGGTCTATTATGGTCAGTTTGGCAGTTCAGGGAAAGATAAGTCTGTTCAGATTTAATTTCAGATTCCTTTTACGAGCTTTCCTTCCCATTTCTACCCAAAAGTCACAAAGACACTCTGAGTTCACAGGAATCTCAGCCCCTCAATTCCAGCCTAGGCCCTGGCAGAAAGTCAGTCTTCTGCAGGCACAATGACTCAGCCCATACAGTATGTATTGGAGGCCAGGCAGCTGAAAACCAAGGGGATACAGAGTGCCAAGAAATAGAATCTAAAAATGACAGGACATGTTTCATGCAGCCATCTTTGTTACATCCCACTGCCACACCCTGGAACAAGACTTAAAGACTAGATATCTTACCACCCTGAAAAGAGATCCAGATTCTCTCCACATCAACACCAGCCAGGGTTTCAAAAAGAAGGACTGAAAACTCATTTGATCTCTTATATTGCCCTTAAAACAGAAACCAGGCCCAAACCCTTTCCGTGATTCTTACAGAAGCAAGTTATTTTAATAACCTGGACCCCTAGTGAAAGTTATTACACAGACAAGAATGCAAGAAGACAGCAAACAAAAGAAAGTGAAGAAGGGTTTGGAGAACAAGCTAATTGACACTTACTAGTTTGGAAAACAGTATTTAGGAATCTGATCTCCAGCAAAGCCAGCCTTGATTGCCCCAGAACCCTGTAAGGAAAAACAATGCTCAGCACCCCCACAGTATGAGAGGGATTGAGATACAGGAAGTCTAGCTACAAAGTCAGGGAGAATAGAATAAAAAAAAGGAGCAGCAACCCCAATGCTGGCCCATGAAAAACAAATTCCTAACCCTGGTCCAGGAACAAATAATCCATAGCACAAACTCTTTCCATATCCCCATCCCCCAAATAAAAACAAGAATGCTCATCATGTAATCATAAAACTAGATCTGGAAGGGACCACAGTGGTCAGTTACTCCAATCTCCCTCATTTTGCTAAAGAAGAAAGTGAGGGAGGTTAAGTGATTTGACTAAAATTACGTAGTCAGTATTTGAGGTAGAATTTGAACCCCCAACTCCAGGACCATTCTTCCCCAAGGGATCCCAGGTGGGCAAGGACAACAGCCAAGGTCTCCCAAAAGAGATGATTAGATCCACTAGAACAGGCATCATTTCTCACGTGACTTCCACCCAGGAGAATAGGACAAAGAGTATAAAACAATAGTTTGTTTTTTATCTAGACTTATTACTTTCCTGATGTGGGGAACTACCTGTCAGTTAATGCCTTCTATTAATGCAAGGCACTTGTTCTGCAAAGTCTTAGTGAGTTGCTTGGGGAAGCTGGAGGTTAAATGATTCAACCAGTATGTTAGAGACAGGTAAAATAAGGTTTGCTCTCCTGCTGCCTCTCAGCTACCTGCTATGCCTCATAACCATAAAGACCTTTAGAGTAAAAATTAATTTCAAAACAACGTCATCTGTACCATTAAAATGTTGGACTATTCCCAGCTGTGTGACCCTGGGCAAGTCACTTGACCCCCATTGCCTAGCCCTTACCACTCTTCTGCCCTGGAGCCAATACATAGTATTGACTCCAAGACGGAAGGTAAGGGTTTAAAAAAAAAATGTTGGACTAAGATGCCGTGTGAGGTCCCTTCCAATTCTAAATCTATGAAGCTATGAATCCTGTGAGAGAAATCTAGTCCAGGTCAAAGACCTAACTTGGATACCAGATCTTCCAAATCTATATACTTATGACCTAAAGAGTCACCTTCCACCAAAAAATGACCTAGTCCTTCTTATTCCTTGGTCAAAGGCTTACCAAGGGCAAGACACCTAACTTCAAGCCTCTTACTAAGTCAGTCAACAATGACCTATGCTGGGCCACATCCATCAATCAATCCCCAAGCATGTATTAAATGTCTATTATCTACCAGGCACTGTGCTGGAAACATGAATAAAGTGCTAGAAGAGTCAGGTTCAGGTCTTTTATCTGACCCCAAAAGAAATCTAATTCAGTGGTTTTGTGGAAACAAGTTTCAGATCACAGGAGTAAGTATCTACAAAGAAAAGACTAAGGGGTAGCCAGATGGCTCATTGGATAGAGAGCCAGGCCTGGAGATGGCATATCTTGGGTTTCTGGCCTCAGACACATCTTAGCTGTGTTACCCTAGGCAAGTCACTTAATCCTAATTGCCTAGCCCTGACCACTCTTCTGCCTTGGAATCTTAGTATTAAGTATATACTTTAAAAAATACTTAATACAGATTTTAAGACAGACAGTAATGATTTTTTCTTTTTAAAAAAGAATAGGCTAAGTCCCTAATCAGAGTACAGAGATACCAGAAAAAAAGGGCAAGAATTCTCCTGAGAACTGTCATAAGGAAGCTAAAATATCCAGTAATACAATCACAGACTTAGAACTGTAAGAGCCCGTGGATGTTATCAAGTCTAACTCCATCCTTTTACAGATGCAGAAACTGAGGCCTTCAGAGATTAACATACAGGTAGTATGTGATAGAGGGGAATCAAAACTGTATCCCATGACTTCCAAACTAGCACTCTCCCTAAGTCACAGAGTTATCAGTTCTGCGGATGAAATTGCCTTGATTTTGGTTCAAAGCACAGACAGTCCCATTCTGAGAAACTCAGCCACTGGGCTATCAGATGACCCAAGTAGCCAAGCCAAGATTATTTCTTTCTGGAACTTCAAATCAGTTATGCTCTAATTTGTTCTTGAGGCCTGGGATGTATGATCTGAACATACTTCCTTGACCAATGCATCCATTTCTTGTCCAGCAATGCAATAAGGAGAAAGGCTTGAGTACCCCAAGGAGCATTCAAACATTTGAGCAACTAGTTGTATCTTCTCAAAGGAGGAGGTGCAACTATAGCCTGCTGCCCTCGAGAAAGATTGGCCTGGTAGGGTCCTAGTAACTGGAGGGCTTGCTAGGTAGAAGTCGTTTCAATACTGTATCACCAGCATCCATAATCCAAGAATGAGGAGATCAGTATAGTGAGAGGTGGGGCTAAATTCAGAGAGACCCCTTAACTATCAGAGATGTTGAAATATCAGTAAAGCTGAAAAATTTTATGTTTCTCGCTGAAAGAGATCTTAGGATCATCTAATCAAATTTCTCACTTTCCAATGAGGCCACTGAGACCAAAAGGGGTGAAGCAGCTTGTCTGGAGTCACACAGGTGGCAAACTTCAGAGCCAAGATTCTGACCCTAATCTGCCCTTTGGCCCCTTTAGTGCTCCCTCCAAAGCACTAAGAACTCTACACACAGTGCTCCATGATAAGATCACTGGATGACAAATCTAGAGCTGGAAAGGACCTTAGAAGTTATCTGATTCAACGCCTTCATTTTACACCTGAGGTCTAGAGGAGCGTCAGTGACTTGCCCAAGGTCACACCACAAGGAGTTGTGCAAATTCAAACCCAAGACTTGTGAACCCAAAGCCGGTACTACTCCACCTGTTTTCCTAATTCTTAGCCTTGGGGATGATGCTAGGCTTCCTCGGTTGACCCACCCCGCCCCCACCTCCACATGCATGCAGTTGGGGGTAGGAGTGCATCCCGCAGGCGCAGATCGGTCGCGACTCGAGGAGGGGGCAGGGAGGCAGCCTCCTGCCCGGAGCAGGGCAACGTCCCTGGAGGAGAGAGGAAGGCTAGCGAGTTTGCTCCGAGTGGACACGCGGGAAGAGAATCTCGAGTATGGGTTCTGCGCGTGCGCCCCTCCGGAGCTGTCACATCTCTTGGGCTGGGGAAGGCCCGGAAAGGTGGGCTGGGGTAGGAGCTGCGCCAGGGAAGGGGCAAGGGCGCAGCTGGGCGGGGTGGGGCGGGGCTCAAGAGGAATCCGGATACTCTCCCAGCGCCTGCCCCGCCCGGGAGCCGCCTGCCTGGAGGCGGGAGGGGGGGAGGCGGGGCGCGCGCGCCCCCGGCCACCCGCCCGCCCCTCCTCGTGCCCCAGAGCCCCCGCTCCCGTCAACCCGTCCTCAAGCTCTCCCTGGATCTCACATTGTCGATCACCACGGGCTGGTTGGCGATGATGTCGTAGGACTCCATGGCCAGGCCGGCCCCGACTGGCTGGAAAGCGAATCCGATGGACCGTCGGACGGGCTGGGCAGCGGCGGAGACAGCGGCGGCAGCGGCTTCCAGACAGGGCGCCGCCCCCCCCCACGCCCCGCTTCGCCTCCCACCAGCACAGCCTACCCTGCGCGCCCGGCCTAGGCCCGGCTTGGGGCGCGTAACCAATCACCGTTCCGACCTGGGCTGAATGACGGGTTAGAGTCCCCTAGTCGGGATGGGAAAGGGGGCGGGACCATTGCGTTTCAGAAAGCCAATCGGATTGGGTTTTCGGGAGAGGGCGTTGCCCTTTCATGGTAGATTGCGCGGGGCCGGGATGATGTCATGGCTCCGTTCTTAAAGCGGTCTAAAGCTAACCGTGCCTCCCGCAGACGGAGCACCAGTCTGTGAGATATCCTGGGTGGTGTGGTCTGACTCTTCCAAGGGCCATGCACCGCTTCAAGGCGAAGAAGCAGCTAGCTTCTCTTTTCCAATAAAGGAGGAAACTGAGTAAGGAAAAAAACTTAGAAAAGGTCTGAGCCGGGCTCTTCTCCAATCACGGCCATCAAGTTTCCTATTCGAACCGCTGTCAGGGCTGATGTAGTGAAGGGTTAGAGCCTCTGATTGCAGAGCCAGCGAACCTTGGTTTCGTCCTCTGCTACTTAGAATATCTCGTGACCTTGAGCAAGCTATTGTAAACTTCGTGTAAAGGCACACTGCTATCCTCTATGCATTTGTCTTCTCATCTTTGTAAAAATTGAGGGCTGACTAAGATAACCCTAAAGTCCCTTCCAGTTCTAGAGCCTCCTCAGAAATATTCCAACTGTTTTTGCTTTCAGAATTCCTTCCATTCAATGATGGAGAATCTTTTGCAGAATTTAGGTATCCAAAAGACTGGGACCATTGGGAGAAAATCCTGGGCTCTAGAACAGTACCAATGTCTTGAAGTTGACTTTTATCATGAGGAGTTGACTATCAACCCAAAAAAGTAGTTATTGGACCAATCTGGCAGAAACTAGGCATAAACCCAAATCTCACACTATATGCCAAGATAAATTCCAAATGGTAATAATAGCCAGTGTGTGTATGTGTGTGTATATACATGTGTGATTTGCCCACAGACACAGCTAGTATTTGAGGCTGGATTTGAACTCAATTCTTGTTGATTTCAGGTCCAATATTCTATCCATTTATGCTACCTAAGTGCCTCTTACATACATACATACATACATATATTTATAAAGGGGAACATACGAAAAGAGATTATGTTTATGACATCATAAACAGAACAAGGAAGCAATTATCTTTATAGAGAATAGAAGAGTCCATGACCAAAATTTAGAAAGGATTACAGGAGATGGAATGGAAAATTTTGATTTCATAAAATTAAGAAGTTTTTGCAGAAATATAACAATTACAGCTAAAATTAGAAGGGAAGCAGGTAACTAGGAGGAAATCTTAGCAGAAAGTTTCTCTTCTGGGGGGCAGCTGGGTGACAAAGCAGATTGAGAGCCAGGCCCAGGGACAGGAGGTTCTGGGTTCAAACGTGACCTCAGACCCTTCCTACCTGTGTGACCCTGGGCAAGTCACTTGACCCCCATTGCCTAGCCCTTACCACTCTTCTGCCTTAGAACCAATACAAAGTATCGATTCTAAGACAGAAGGAAAGGGATTAAAAAAAAGTTTCTCTTCTAAACTTTCATTTCCAGGATATATTAAGGAATGGATTAAAATTTAAAAGATTAAGATCAATTCCTCAATTGATAAATAGTCAAGGAATACAAATAAGCAATTCTAATAGTAAGAAATCTTGACTATTAATAATCATGCTCCAAATCACTGAAAATTAGAGAAATGCAAACTAAAGTAACTTTCAAGTTCCATCTCACACCCATTAGGCTGGCAAAGTTGACAAGAAAAATGACAAATGTTGACAGGATTTCAGGAAAGTCAGCACATTAATTCACTGTTCTTGGAGCTATAAATTGGTCTAGGTAGGCTGAAAGGCAATTTGAAACTATGTCAAAGAGTTATTAAATGTGGATACCCTTTGACCTAGCAATACTACTACTAGTGGACCTATACCTTCAAGAGACCAAAGAAAGAATAATATAATATATTTATAGCAGTTCTTTTTGGAATAGTAAAGAACTGGAAACTAAGGTTATACCTATCAGTTGGAGAATAGTTGAATAATTTATGGTATATAAATGTAATTTAATACTATTGTTCCACAAGAAAAGATTAAAGGAATAGTTTCAGTGAAGTTTGGGAAGATTTTGTGAAGTAAACAAAATAGAGAATTTGAACCCAGGCCCTCCCATCTCCAGGCCTGGCTGTCTAAGCTACCCCTTGAACCAGACTTCTCATGAGCAACACACATACATTTGCTTAGACAACATCTCCACCAGAAAGTCCTACTCACTTTAAAATCAAACATGTCTAAAACTTAACTAATGTTATAAAATGCTGTAGGATGCAGAAGGTTTGGTGGCACTGTAGCCTCTCCTTTTCTTACTCTTCTGCTCTTTATCTACAGAGTTCAATCCTGAGGGAAACTGGACCTACTGAGAGGGTTAGGCTTCCTTTCCTCACACTGTTGGGCTCATTATGCCCTGACTCAGCATATATCAGGGACAATTACTTTAAGTTTAGATTTGGGCTCATGTCTTCTTATACAATAATAATGCTATAAAAACAAACAACTTTGAAAGACTTAAGAACTCTAATCAGCTCAGTAACCATGATCCCAGGAACTCATAATGAAATATACTACATACTATCCACCTCCTGAAGGAGAGGTGATAGACTCTGGATATTTGCCCAGGGTCACATGGCTAGTATCTGAGGCCAGATTTGAACTTAAATCTGGTCCTAGCTGTGTGACTCTAGACAAGTCACTTAACCCCCATTGTCTAACCCTTGCTACTCTTCTACCTTAGAATTGATATAAGAAAGAAGGTAAGGGTTTAAAAAAAGAAAACAAACTTTAGGGATATTCCAACTCTTCCCTTTTCCTCACTCCTTGTATATATCAGTTACCAAATCCTGTTAATTATATTCCCACAATAACAGCTAATATTAATATAGAGGTCTCTGTATACCAGGTGCTGTACTAAGTGCTTTACAATTATTATGTCATTTGATTGTTACAGCATCTGTGGAGCTATTATTTCTATTTTACAGAAAGGGAAACTGAAGCAAGCAAAGGTTAAGTGACTTGTCTAAGAACACACAGTAAATATTTAAGGTCACATTTGAACTCAGGTCTTCCTAACCCTAGGCCTTTAGTTCTATTTCCTAAACCATCTGGCTGCCACAAAATATTTGGCATCCAGTCCTTCAGAAGGTTGAGGAAGGAGCCAGTTGATCACTCTGTCCATGGATTTTGTACTTAGGGTACTAGGGAGCTAAGTTACAACTTGAGGAATTAAGACTTGGAGAAAATTCAATACCTTTTAAGGAAAAAAACTAAGGTAGTGTGCAATAGGGCGTAAGAAATTGCTTCCACTTATAATAGAGTTCATCCTTCCCTAGCAGCTACCTTCCCCAAGACACCAAGACAACCTCTTGGCTACCAGCTCTCACTTGGTCCTCTTTGCCTTTTTTGCCTGTGTTTTGGGGGCCTACACGTTGAGTAAGGATGAGCATTACCCCAAGTGAAGTTCCCTAAAGAGAATTTCTTTGTTTTAATTTTCAAATTAGTTTATTGCTGCTTTTTATAAAATATCACTCAACACAAACATCTCTCCCTACTTCCAAACCTTCCTTACAACAAAGAAAAAAAAAATTTTTTTTTTTAAATATATTTTATTTGGTCATTTCCAAGCATTATTCGTTAAAGACATAGATCATTTTCTTTTCCTCCCCCCCCCCACCCCCCATAGCCAACGCACAAGTCCACTGGGCATTAGATGTTTTCTTGATTTGAACCCATTGCTTTGTTGATAGTATTTGCATTAGAGTGTTCATTTAGAGTCTATCCTCTGTCATGTCCCCTCAACCTCTGTATTCAGGCAGTTGCTTTTTCTCGGTGTTTCCACTCCCACAGTTTATCCTTTGCTTATGAATGGTGTTTTTTTTTCTCCTGGGTCCCTGCAAGTTGTTCAGGGACATTACACCACCACCAATGGAGAAGTCCATTACGTTCGATGATACCACAGTGTGTTTGTCTCTGTGTACAATGTTCTCCTGGTTCTGCTCCTCTCGCTCTGCATCACTTCCTGGAGGTTGTTCCAGTCTCCATGGAACTTCTCCACTTGAAAAAAAAAAAAATTTTAATAATGCATGATTTTATTAGTTTTATATTATGAAGGTTTTTTCTTTTAATCTCAATACATGAAATCTGACTTAAAGATGGCTTAAAATAAGAGTAATCTCAAGCACTGAATCATGAAGTTATCTAAATAATTTGAAACACAAAAGCAAGTAAAGCCAATATATTGACATTGAAATATCACATTTCTATAGTTCCCCAAATCCCTAGTAAAAAGAATACATTTCTTCATCAATCTTTTGGAATCATGATTACTCTCTTAACCTGAACTCTAATAATATCTTTTAGAGTTTTCTTTTTTCATTAATGTGTATATGTGTATGTGCATATATCTATATTTGCTCTGTAGCCGTCTCTTGATTCTACTTTCTTCCCATTTCATAATTTTGTGTAAGTCTTCTCAAGTTCCTCTGAATTCCTAATTTGTTATTTCTTACAGCACAATAATCATCCATTACTTTCTCTTTCAGTTTGTTCAGTTATTCCCCTTTCTATTGGCCCCTACTTTGTCCCCAGTGGTTTTTTGCTATTCCAAAAAGTTTCTCTAAATACTTTAGCATATAGAAAGCTTTTTCCTTCAGTTGCTGACCTCATTTGGTTATGATTGGATGGATGTCTGGGTCAAAGTGTTCAAACCGTTTATTTTTCTTAAAAAATTCTAAATTATTGAAATAGTTGGAATAGTTCACAACTCTACCAACAGTGTATTAGTATAGGGCAGCTAGGTAGCATAAGGAATAGAGCTCGAGGTCTAGAGTTGGAAGGATGTGGGTTCAAATGTGGCTCCAGGTACTTCCTAGGTGAGGCAAGTCACCGAGGTTGTATAGACCTTGACACTCTTCTGTTTTAGAATTGATACTAAGACAGAAAGTAAGAGTTTTAAAGAACAGCACCCACCCATGTCTTAGTGTGCTTATCTTCTCATAGCTCATTCAATATTACCACTTTGTCTTTTTTCATCCTTGCCAATTTGATGGGTATAATGTGAAACTTGAATTATTTTCAATTGGAGTTCTCTTATTAGTGATTTGCAGCACTTTTTGTGGTTATTGTTTGCAGTTCTTATTCTGAAAAGTATTTGTTACATATATAGATATCAATATCTCCCCATTACCTATTATAAAATATTTCTTGGTCTTATATCTTTTGTCACTTCCCTACATTAGTATAGTGGTAGTCTCTTGGTGACTGAGAATGACTATTGTCTTTGTGCAGTTTCATCTACGGTGTGCTCTCATGTGGCTTTGGAGTCCAAAGGCTGAGGTGCACAGTTTGTGGCACACGGGGCATGGGACGCCAGTTGTTACGGGAGGTGCGGCTGTGGCCTGGTGTCGGCGTTCACGCGCAGCGGCAAGACGTCGACGTCGCTCATCTTCAAAAGTGGTGGCAGCATGGTGAATGTGGGTTCACCAGCTGCTTCTGTCAGAGGCAGCGAGTTCTAGTTGCTTTGGTGTAATGCCAGCCCACTTCAAGTTGGACTTTAGCTGATCCTTGAATCTTTTCTTTGGTCGGCCTTGTTTCCTGAGTCCAGCTGACAGTTCACCATAGAATACCTGTCTTGGTATTCGCTGTGGGTCCATGCGGATGACGTGTCCAGACCATCGTAGCTGGGTTTTGAGGACCATGACTTAGCAGATTGCTTTCACCCATGATTTATTTTCAATGTAGTTTCTCTTCTAGCTATTTTTCTTAATCAAATGCTTTTTGATCTTATGTTATACAAATTATCTATTTTATTTCTTATGAACATCTCTATCCTCTGTTTAGTTAATAATTCTTCTTGTTATGACTGTGAAAAGTACTGCATCCCATTCTCCTCTGATTTTTTTTAAAAATTATATTATTTTTACAGTTAGGTCAAGTATCCATTTAGAACTTATTTTGGAATGTGGTGTAAATGTGATCTAAATCTACTTTATACCAAATAAATAGATTTCCAGTTTCCTACATGTAAGATTTCTTTTTTAAAAAATTAGTTTATATTTTCAATTAAATCCATGTTCTCTCCTTCCTACTTTCCCCACTCCAAAGAAAAAAGAAAAAAAGACCCCTTGTAATAAATATTCATAGCCAAACAAAAACATTTTTCTCCATTAACCAGGTCCAAAAAACATGTTTCACAATCTCTATCTGAGTCAGGAGGACACTCATAACATTTTATAGGAGACATCAAGATTCTGGAATCAGAAGACCTGGGTTCAAATACCACCTCTGATAATAACTTGTTTGGTCTTAAGCAAGTCACATAACTTCCTTGGGCCTCAGTTTTCTTGTCAATAATCTGTAAAATAGAGGCAGGATGATCTAGATGGTCTCTGAAGTCTAGATCTTAAAATCTCCAACCACCACATCTTTACTCAGGACATGCCTGTTATACAGGTCCTCTTTACCTTTGTCTCTTAGAATTCCCAATTCCCTTCAAGATTCAGCTCAAGTTCCAATTCTATCTTAGTTATTAGTGCCCTCTCATACTCCCAAGCCCCTATCCCAAGAGAGTGGTGGGCAAATAGCAGGCATTTAGTAAATGTTTGTTGAATAGAAGGGGGAAAAAATCTGATTTTCTGGAAGAAGCCATTTGAATCAGAATTCCAATCTTGAATCCAGTTAGAACTCATCTGTTTTCTTAATGCAGCAACCCCTCATTTTGCTGCTGCTGCTGCTTTGTCTCTTTAATGCAGCAAGAAGATCCAGAGAAGGCCAAATTCAGTCTGTGTCCGCCAGCATGTGATGGTGAAACCTTTGGTGGAGGGAAATCAGCATCACGTCCAGCAGAGGTCGCTGTGGTCCAAGATCAGTTGATGTTGCCTTCTCCAGGCTGGGATACAGTGGTTTCTAGATGGCGTGTATGTGTTTCCTCCCACTACCTCCACTCAAGGAGTGCAAAATTATCAAGGGAAGGCATGTTCCTGGGTTGCCTGAGTGATGCTGAGGCCCAATACTGACCTGTTCTGGCAATGGGAATGGGCCTCTGTTAGGGTTGGAATAGCCTCGGCAGGATGAGAATAAACTTGGCATTTCAGCAAATTCTACACCGAAAATATCTTCTGTGTGCTATGGACAAATAGTCCTCAAAGGAAGAACTGCAAACGATTAAAATCTCCATAAAGGGCGGCTCCAAGTCTCTACTAAGAAATGAAATGAAAATCAAAACAACTCTGCTGTTTCTCACCTCATCTGCAGAAAATTGGTAGAGGACAAAAGCTGGACATGATGTTGAATGGGTTTGTGGGAAGATACATACATTCACCCATTAATACTATTGCATTAGTATATGCATTATGGAAAGCAATTTAGAATGAGGAAAATAAAGTAACTAAAATGCCTATCCCCTTTGACCAAGATATTCCACAGGTAGGCATGTACCTCAAGGAGGTCAAAGGCAAAAAGGCCCCATATACGCCAAAATATTTGCAGCAGAACATTTTGTAATAGCAAAGAACTGGAAACCAAATAGATGTGCAGCAATTAAGGAATGGCGGAGCAAATTGTGGCTTATGAATATAATAGAATATTACTGTAATGAAGAAATGATGAATATGATGAAAATGGAGAAGGATGCGAAGACCTTACATGAACACTTCACTTGCAAAGTGAAGTGAGCAGGGGGGCAGCTGGGTAGCTCCATGGATGGAGAGCCAGGCTAGAGATGGGAGGTCCTGGGTTTCAAATCTGGCCTCAGACACTTCTTAGCTGTGTGACCCTGGGCAAGTCACTTAACCCCCATTGCCAAACCCTTACTTCTCTTCTCTTGAAACCAACACATAGTATGGATTCTAAGACGGAAGGTGAGGGTTAAAAAAAAAAAAAGTGAATTGAGCAGCCAAGAACACAATATATACAATGACTACAACAATAAAAGTAAATAATGATAAGACAATCTAAAATTAATGGTATAAAATTATAATGACCAAGCTTGGCCTCCAAGAAGAAGGACTGCCTATGTCAGACATTTTCTGTATGCTGTTTGTTTCTCTTCTGAATGACTCTTTGCTAAGGAAAGAAAGATTCACTGGGAAATGGAAGGGATGGAAACCCAAAAGATATAAAGAGGAAAAGCATCTTTTTTGAGATGTGTAAGAAAATTTGATGTCAGTGAGCCAACTTGCTGGTACTATTAAATAGAAAGCCTGTACTTCTTTTGCCAAACAGCTAAGAGAGCCCAGAACAGAAGCATATAGAACTCCTAACAGTCTATGGGGCCAATATGTTATTATGATATTCTGTGTTATTATTATAACATTCCATACAATTATTTCATCATCTGAGAATACAACATTTGATGGATTTGTGGAATTAATAAAAACACTTTTTTGTAAACCCTTACCTTCCCTCTTAAAATCAATACTATATATTGGTTCCAAGGCAGAAGAATGATAAGAGATAGGCAATGGGGATTAAGTGATTTGCCCAGGGTCGCACAGCTAAGACATATCTGAGGATAGATTTAAACTCAGGACCTCCCATCTCTAGGCCTGGCTCTCCATCCAAGGAGCTACCCAGCTGCCCCCTAAAAACACATTTCTTACCAGCACCATCAGTCATTTTTCACTGATTAAAATTCCACACCGCCATCAATAGCCAGGTAAAAAGCAGTGCTGCTTATAGTATTAAACTATGCTTGCTATCTTGACACTGCAACTTGTTTTTTTTTATTTTATTATTATTTTTTAAACCCTTACCTTCCATCTTGTAATCAATACTGTGTATTGGTTCTAAGGCAGAAGAGAGGTAAGGGCCAGGCAATGGGGGTTAAGTGACTTGCCCAGGGTCACATAGACACTGCAATTTGGATAAGTTCTTAGATGACATGTTTCTGTCATCTATGCAATGCAGAGCTTGCAATGAGTCCTTCCAATTTGATTGAACCAATTAAAATATACTATGTTAAAAACTTAACACTAAAAATGTATGCATATGTGCAACACTGGCAATTTGTCTTTAACTTACAAAATTACCCCCCTTCTGATGCTTTCAGTGTACATTCACATATGTATGATAATAATAATGCATTTTAAAATACTTTATGTTTTCTTTTTTATTCAAAGATATTTTATTTTCCCAATTACATAACAATAACAATTTTCAACATGAATTTTCTGAAATTATAAGATTCAAATTGTCTACCTCCCTCCCTTTCCTCCCCACTCTTGGAGATGGTAAGCAATTTGGTCTGGGTTATACACATATTATCATGCAAAACACATTTCTATATTGGCCACTGGTATAAAAGAATACTCCTATAAAACCAAAACCCCAAAATAAAACCATAAATAGCTGGTGTGAAACCTAGTATGCTTTGATCGGCTTCCCAACTCTAACAGTTCTTTCTCTGGAGATGGATAGCATCCTTTGTCATAAGTCCTTCAGAACTGTCCTGAGTCATTGCATTGCTGAGAGTGGCTAACTCTTTCACAGCAGATCATCATATACTATTACTGTTACTGTGTACCATGTTCTCCTGGTTCTGCTTATCTCACTCTGCATCAGTTCATATAGATTTTTCCAAAATCATCCTGCTCATCATTCCTTATAGCACAATCGTATTCCATCACCATCATATACCACAGTTTGTTCAGCCATTACCCAACTGATGGACATCCTCTTAATTTCCAATTCTTTGTACTTTGTGGTTTCTTAAGCATGTTTTCATCAACAACCCTGTGAGGCAGATAGTATGAATATTATTATGTCTAATTTATAATTAAGGAAACTAAGAATCAGTCAACTCACTCAACATCTGTTTACCTTAGTTTCTTCAATTGTAAAATGGGACCAAATGAGATAATTTTTTAAGGCACTTAGCATAGTGCCTGGTACTATATAAATAGCTCTACAGTCAAACAGTACTTTTCACTCATCTCGTTCTAAGCAAATGTCCCCATAAGTCCCCAACCTCAAACTACCAGCTCGCCCCTTCTCTGATTGTATGGAGACCACCAGCTACCTCTCAGACTTCTTGACCTCTTTATTTCTCTCACGCTTTCTTGGTCTGGGCTATATGTTTTCTAATAACCATTCATAATTAGCTTAATTTTTGTGCCCCTATTTGTCGGATCTCTAAAATCATTCACTCAATCAGCTGTAGGAGGAGGTCTGATCAGGGAGCCCATGAGCCCCAGGATGAGTTCCCCTAAATCAATTTGAGGAGATTACAGGGAAAAGATCTGGAACAGGAGGCATCCGAAGGGCATACCTTATGGAGGAAAAACTTGCTGAGAGGGCAAAAAGAACAGCTCTGGTTGATTTCTGGTGACAGAAGCTGATTCTAAGATAAATGGCAACTGTTGTAAGTTGGGATTGATTCAGGCATTCCTGGTGCTTCAGGTTTGGATCAGAATAAAATGAGACAGTCATAGATCCTCTAATTGCTAACAAAAGAAGGTTTTCTTAATGATAGTGGAGAAAGGTTATTTGGCAAGGATACAGCATTAATTCAATTGAGTGAAACTTCCTTGACTCTGCTGGCCATGCTGGTCTGCTGATTAGAAACCTGAGGGAAGGGAGCAACCCCTACCACCTCATGAGTGGCTTTTGTACTAAGGCCACCTAAAGCCGTGATAGTAGTCTGAGCTTTAGTCCCCTGGATCTATAAAGTCTCAAGGGTGGTTTGATTAGCTCTTTTTTAAACCCTCATCTTCTATCTTAGTATCAGTTCATAGAGGAGCAGCGAGGGTTAAGCTTTTGGGGTTAAGTGACTTGCCCAGTGTCACACAGCTAAGTGTCTGGGAACACATTTGAACTCGGGTCCTACCAACTCCAAAGCTGGCACTCTATCCACTGTGCTACCTAGCTGCCCTTCAGTAACTTTCAAAGAAAAATTTAGCCTAGACTGCAAGGCTGTTCTTTTCACCATACTCTATCTTTTGATGAGAAAGTCCTAACTAAGATCTTCTAGAAGATCTTTCACCCTTAAATGGCTGTACTGAACACTCTTCATCTTGGGGACATGAGAAGTATGACATAGAAAGCACTGGAGGAAGAAAAGAAAAGCTAAAATGGAAAGACAGCAAAAAACCCTCACCCCCAAATAAAAATAAGCCATGTAATGCCCCCCTAAAGGAGTGACAGAATATGGATGTGAATAAAAAACAGAAATTCCAGATTTTACCTCTTCTATTGATCCTAAATATCAATTCCAAGACAGAAGAGTGGTAAGATCTAGGCGCTAGGGATTAAATGACTCGCCCAGGGTCATACAATCAGTATTTGAGTTCAGGTTTGAACTCCCAACTTGAGGTCTGATGTGCTATCCACTGAGCAACCCAGCTGCTCCAGAGCATTGCCTTTTCAAATAAATGCCCCATGAGCCTTTCACCAAAGAGTTCCATAAAATCCACATTACACAGTTCAAAGTGGCCTCCCAGGTGCCATTAAAATGTCCCAGCAGGGTGGAGTTGTGAACTGATCCAACCATTCTGGAGGGCAATTTGGAACTATGCCCAAAGGGCGACAAAAGAATATCTACCCTTTGACCCAGCCATAGCACTGCTGGGTCTGTATCCCAAAGAGATAATGGACACAAAGACTTGTACAAAAATATTCATAGCTGCGCTCTTTGTGGTGGCCCAAAACTGGAAAACGAGGGGATGCCCATCAATTGGGGAATGGCTGAACAAACTGTGGTATATGTTGGTGATGGAATACTATTGTGCTCAAAGGAATAATAAAGTGGAGAAGTTCCATGGAGACTGGAACAACCTCCAGGAAGTGATGCAGAGCGAGAGGAGCAGAACCAGGAGAACATTGTACACAGAGACTAATACACTGTGGTATAATCGAACGTAATGGACTTCTCCATTAGGGGCGGTGTAATGTCCCTGAACAACTTGCAGGGATCCAGGAGAAAAAAAAAACACCATTCATGAGCAAAGGATAAACTATGGGAGTGGAAACACCGAGAAAAAGCAACTGCCTGAATACAGAGGTTGAGGGGACATGACAGAGGATAGACTTTAAATGAACACTCTAATGCAAATACTATCAACAAAGCAATGGGTTCAAATCAAGAAAACATCTAATGCCCAGTGGACTTACGCGTCGGCTATGGGGGGTGGGGGGGAGGAAAAGAAAATGATCTATGTCTTTAACGAATAATGCTTGGAAATGATCAAATAAATATATTTTAAAAAAAAAATGTCCCAGCAGAGGGTTTGTACCCCAAAGAGATAATAAGGAAAAAGACTTGTACAAGAATATTCATATCTGCACTCTTTGTGGTGGCAAAAAATTGGAAAATGAGGGGATGCCCTTCAGTTGGGGAATGGCTGAACAATTGTGGTATATGTTGGTGATGGAATACTATTGTGCTAAATGGAATAATGAACTGGAGGAATTCCATGGGGACTGGAATGACCAGGAAGTGATGCAGAGTGAAAGGAGCAGAACCAGGATAACATTGTACACAGAGATTGATACACTGTGGCACAATCGAATGTAATGGACTTCTCCATTAGTGGCAATGCAGTGATCCTGAACAACCCAGAGAGATCTACAAGAAAGAACACTATCCACAGTGAGAGGAAAAACTGTGGGAGTAGAAACACAGAAGAAAAACAACTGCTTGATCACATGGGTCAATGGGGATATGATTGGGGATGTAGACTCTAAACGATCACCCAAGTGCAAACATCAACAGCATGGAAATAGGTTCTGATCAAGGACACAAGCAAGTAATACCAATGAAATTGCCTGTTGGCTGTGAGAAGGGTGGGTGGAGGGGAGGGAGGGAAATAATGTGATTATTGTAACCAAGTAATAATGTTCTAAATTGACTAAATAAATTAATTTTTTTTAAAAGTCCCAGCAGAGCATTCATTAAACTTATTAGACAGTCCCAATTTTTTCAACTTTAGGAAGGACCTGGGCATACCATGGCTGGTAGACCTGTAGATCACTAATATTTCAAATACAAGAATTATGCAAACTCAAACAATATTTCTCTTTTTCAGGTTTTATTTTTTTATCATTTTTTAGACATAGAGCGCAGTTATATCCATTTCTCTTTGTTAATATCCACAATTTACTGATTCTCTCTGGGACAAAGGAGGCTGCCTAACAGCATGCAGCTGACACCACCGACTGCACCAAAGCCTTGGAGACTCACCTTCCTCTGTGTTGTAATTCCCCCCTCAAACAGGGTTGTTTTGTGCCTTTTGTCCTTTGGTTTTCTCCTCTGAGCACAGGTCAGATGTTAGAGTTCCTTTATAAAAGAAAATTGGTATTTTGTTTCTATTTACAAGAACTTATCGTCTTTCTTTTCCACTGGTTACCCCCACAATTACATAATTAAACTCTCATACAATACCAAAACCAAAAGCTTTACATTTACAAACAAGAGCAGAAATACACTCATAGTCCAGCAAAGCCAATCCCCACATTGGCCATGTCCAGAAATGCACGTTTCTGGCTTTTTAGTCCATCATCCCCTTGGTAGGATAGGGGTGGTGTGACTAACCGAAGTTTGGATGTCTTGCAAAGTCGTTTTTAGAGAGTAGAGTTCCTTGAGGATGGGATTTTCCTGCACAAACGGTTGAATTTCCTCCAGAAACATGTCAGAGGACATGCAGCCTCAGAAGGAAGATTCTGAGAGTGGATTTTGCCAGACTCAAGAGTGACCTCATGGGTAATGTCAAGTTTGAAGGTTTGGGTACCAAATGCCTAGAGGAAGATTTCATCAATAACTTGCTTTTTGGAGAAGGAAGATAACCAAAGTGGCCCTTAAAGCTAGAGGAAGGGAGAAACATAGTGGGGGGAGCTGGGGACAGTGTGCCCCAGCCAGGTGATCTAGACTTGCCCACTCTGCCTGCTTTTGCCAGAAGTTGCTCAAACAGTAAAGGTTCAATGTGAAGGGAAGTGCTTATTTAGTGGCCCCTAAAATGTGCTTCAATGGAAAGGCAAAGGGGCTATTTGAGGGCCTTAGTTTTTTCCATGAGCTGATAAATACTTGATATTCTATGCATTTCCCTTTGGGATGAAATAAATACACATATTGCACAGCAAGTGCCTGCATGGGAGTTCGGGACCTCAATACCTACGTTCAGGGAAATCTAGACATTTGCTTTGCTATCAGGTGGGGGGCATGAACCAAAGGAAAAAAGAAAGAGAAATTGGTCCTACAGGATAAGGCACTAAGGTCTGACCCCAGAATCTGGGGGCGGAGAGGACTGTATCCCCTCAACTCATTTCTGCCTCTGAGAATTCATAATTTTCTTCAATACCATCTCGAATGCCACCCTCTCCATGAGGCTTTTCCCAATTCCCCTATTGGTTAACAACGCCCCCCCCCCAAATTACCTTCTATTTGTTCTTTATATATTTTGTATTTACTTCTCCAAGAATGTGTTTCTCTCAATAGAATATAAAACTCTTTGAGGGCAGGGACTCTGTTGATTTTGTCTTTATGTCCTGAGACCCTGGCATGATACCTGGCACATAGTAGGTATTTCATAGATGTTTGTTCTTTAATTTATACAATTTTTCTTCAGTAACATTTTTTAACATTTTACTCCTTTCTACATACTCTGATGATACTGACCTTCTTGCCATTCTTCACACATAGCTCTTTTCTCTTATAATAAAAAGTTCTTTGGAGCATTTTTTATGTGGTTATGAATATTTGGAATTTTTTATTTTTTCCCCCAATTATATATATTTTTAAATTTTTATATTTTACATATTTTTTCATGTTTCCAGGATTCATTTTCTTTCCCTCTTCTCTTTCCTCCCCCCTCCCAGAACTGACAACCAATTCCACTGGGTTGTACAAATGTTATCACTTGATACCTATTTCTACATTATTCGTCTTTGAAGTTTTTTTTTTGAGAACTCTTCGTTCACATCCTTCAGCCATTATCTGTTGGGAAATGACTATTAGCTTTCTTGTTGTTCAATCATTTTAGTTATGTGTGTGACTCTTTGTGACCTCATTTGGACTTTTTGTGGCAAAGATGCTCTAGTGGTTTGCCATTTCTTTTTCCAGCTCATTTTACAGATGAGGAAACTGAGGCAAACAGTCATACAGCTAGTAAGTGTCTGAGACCATATTTGAATTCAGGTCTTTCTTACTTCAGGCATAGTGCTCTATTCACTACACCACCACGTTAGTTACATATATGTATGTATGTATGTGGGTATATGTCATATATATCTGTCACATATTACATGTGTGTGTTGTTTATATATCTTGATGCTAAATCCTTGTCAGAGAAATTTGATATAAAGGATCCCCCCCATTCTACAACTGATCCTACATGAATGAATGTTGTCTGTGCAGAAGTTTTTCAGTTTCAAATAATCAAAGTTATCTATTTTGTCTTTTATAATTCTCTCTCGTTTGGTTAGGAATACTTCTCTTATCCATAGCTGTGAGGAGCATATTATCTGTTTCTCTCTTGCTTTTTTAATAACATGATATAACATTTTCAAATAAGATTTTTTAAATATGATCTTTAATATTAAAGTCATGTATCCCTTTAGAATGTATTGTAAAGTGTACCATAAGGTGTTGATAGAAGCCCTAATTTCTGCCAGACTGCTTTCTAGTTTTCTCAGCAGTTTTTATCAACCAAGAAATTTTTCCCTTGGTAATTTATGTTTTCCATTTTACCAAACATTGGGTTATTGAGTTCTATTGTTTCTGAATTTCCCTGTTCCACAGATCTCTATTCTTCAACCAATACCAGATGGTTTTGATGGCAGCTGTTTTATAATATAGTTTGAGGTTCGGAAGTCCTATTCCCTCTTCATCCTTACTTCTTTTCATTATTTCCCTTAATATTCTTAGATCTTTTTCAAATGAATATAGTTATTATTTTATAAAGTTCTGTAAACTGTATTCTGTTGGTAATTATATTGGCATAGCATTAAAAGTATAAATTTATTTTGGTGGCAGCCTGTTTTATTTATTTTTTGTATCCTAAACTTCGAGAACAGCTTTTTTTTTTTAAACCCTTACCTTCTATCTTGGAGTGGTAAGGGCTAGGCAATGGGGGTTAAGTGATTTGCCCAGGGTCACACAGCTGGGAAGTGTCTGAGGCCAGACTTGACCCTAGGACCTCCTGTCTCTAGGCCTGGTGCTGTATCCACTGGGCTACCCAGCTGCCCCCAGAGAGAACAGCTCTTAAAACATAGAAGGTACTTAATAAATACAGACTGATCAGCTGACAGATGGAGTTTCTCCATGGCAGTTTGATTCAGAATTAGACAAAAGACTTAATAATTCCCAAACTTAGTCCCTGAGAAAGTAAAATTGGGAATGGTTCTGGGGACAGTAGTTCCTAAGATACAGAAGCCTGAAAAAAAAACAATTCCCTTTTAGTTTCTTTAGAAATATTCAGAATTAATATTTTCTCCAGCCTAAAACTTTTTTTTCAGACTTTTCCTGTAGGAAAGTAGATAGAACAAAAGCTAAAAGATTAATGATGATTATCATTAGATAATCACACAACTAGATGGCACAGTGAATAGAGGGTTGGGCCTGAGAGAGGGAGGACTCCTCTTCATGAGTTCAAACCTAGCCTCAGAAATTTAATAGCTAGGTGACCCTGGACAAGTCACTTAACCCTAATTGCTTTAATTCCTTCATTTGTAAAATGAGCTGGAGAAACTGCTCCAGTATCTTTGCCAAGAAAACTCCAAATGGGGTCATGAAGAATTGGATAGTATGGAAATAAATTAATAACAACAACAAAAAAAAAACCCTAAACTCTTATCTAGGTAAGATAATAGGCTCTCCATCCACCTGAAGTGACTCAATCTATGACCACCCTTAGGGCAATGTCTTCTTTTGCATTCAAGGTTAAGATATTAATCACAGGAAGGAACTCTTTTCAGTTCTAAAGGGCAGTGGTCCAGGAAGGAACTGTGTGGTGACTGTTCTGTATTGTTAACCCCAAAGAGTATTTTTGTGTATTGTGAGCTTTTTCCTTGTTCAAGTTTCCTATAAATGTTATCTGAAATTGTCTTGGGGGTAGAGTCATGATGGAAGGCACTAGGGACTATGCCAGTTTGGATATAGATCTCCAAACTAGTAAAAAGAATTAATTTTAATATTGTAGAAAATAGCATCTGTAATATTCTCCTATTCCCCTCTGTCAAAGGGACATCCTTGATGGTGCAAATCTCCCCTCCCCATTCCTAGATTCAGAAATGTCTTACATTCTTGGTTTCAAGGCAGGTTAGAGCTAGGCTCTGCCCTTTGAATCAGACTTCTGTTTAGTGGTAGGTAAAACCAACTTAGACTAGCCAGAACCATCTGAGTGTCCCTGTCTCCTCATTAAATTGTAAAAGAATTTGAATCTTAGAGGGGAAACTGACCAGAATGAGGCCAATCCTCTTGCTTGGATGGCCACAGGCAACTGGAAATTCACAATCATGCTTTGCTTCTCACATGACTCACTGCCCCCTACCTTTTCGTTTTCTGAGCCCACAAAAATCTGTCAGTTTTCCTCAGTTGGCACCCATATATTCAGGTGCAGGGCTGTGCCTCAGGCTTGCTGCTCTTATAATCTCAATTAAAGATGCCTTTTTTCATTTTTATATGAGTGGTTTATTTCAGAACTCAATGCCTTTAATGATAAATTAAACTGGTTTCTGGCAGACTTTAACCTAAAAATGCTGGGTACCATATTAATGGGTCTTTTTTTTTATAGACAATTGGCCCATCATACCTGAATAAAAGAATTAAGCATTCCTGATTGGCTTGATCAAGCATGCTTGATGTCCTTGGTATTTTATTTATAATTTACTGCCAAAAGCATAAAGGACACCAACCCATAGGACCTTGAGATCTAAGAATTATTCTAGCCTTGTAATAAGTGAAAATTCTCCAGATGCTATATTTCTTACATTTAAAAACTTAATTTATTAAAGACTGATATCTCAACAACAAAAAACCCCACCCACAAATGAAACTTCAAAGGAGATCTCAGAGAGTCTGAACAACATTTGAATGACATTCCAGGCTTAGAGTTAGGCCCTGAGAATAGGAAAATAAAATAAAAGTTTCCATCCTAAAAGTGCTGCTATTCTGTGGGGTATGAGAGAGAAGCAAAAGCTCAAGCAGTAGGGCAGGAGAACTGGGCAAGAGTGAGAACTTTTTGTGCACAGCAACATATATCCCTTATTGATATCTGTCATCACTCAGTGCCTCTCTAGGATATCTCTGATTGGGAAACAGTTACCCAGGAAGCAGGCTCCGAGACCTCAACTCCTCTCTCTCATTACTTCATCACAGGAAGGGAAGTGTCCTAGGGACACCAATAGACCCTGAAAATACCAACACATTCTTCCATGTGGGTGGGCCATTGCAGTCCAAAATAGCAGCTGCTCAGTTCATGGAGGTTAGAATTTGTGGACTTCATCACCCAAGAGAATTCTTCTTCACAGATAAATAAGGAGCAGGTCTCCATCCTGTCCAGTTGAGTTGCCCTGAGGTCTGGGAGTAAATTATTTTACCTTGGAAGTTGGTTGACCTTCTAAACCCAAAATTGAAGAAAAGTTTCACATGAGAATAATGACAGTTCAATATTAATTTTCCACAACCTGAGCTGAGGATGTGCAACCTTCTTGCAGTCTATCTTGCAATGTTTTGCTCTTACAAAGCAAACCTCTGCAGAACAAGGCAGGTCACAGATATATACAACACAAGCCATGGATAGTCTCTGTGATATGGAAATCACTTTAAAAGACTGATATATATTAATTTAAGGTCGCCAAGGAATTCAGCTATGTAATTCCTAAATGAAAACTCAAGTCAGCAGTCAACCTTTTATAGAGTTTTTAATTACAAACAGGAGGAAGAAAGGTATTAGAGAGAGAGAGGGGGGGGGGGGGGGGAGAAGGGAATAGGGCTTCAATACCCCCTCTGCTTAGGCTGGGCCAAAGGCCCAAGCCCTTAGATAGCTGAGGCAAAGAAAAGAGATCAGTCCCTATCACTCATGTGACCAAAAAGGAGAAACAGTCTCAGGGGCCTCCACCTCCAGCCTTCTTCAGAGCAAGCCCTCCTCTCAGACCTCTCCAGGAGCTCTCCCTCCAGGACCTCTCTCCTCTCAGACTCTTTCAGAGCAAAACTTCTCAGAGCAAAAAAAACCTCCCAGAGCAAAACCTCCTCCTCCTGTCCTCAGACCCCGCTATCTTTAAGGAAACCATCTAAGTCCCCTCCCCTCAGTTCTCACATCTACCAATCACTGTCGATGTCTCCCCTGTGCCAATGGTGGCTCTAGCTTAACCCAGGACCGCCCAGAGGTCTGTTTCCTTTGCACATGTCTGTTGAAGGTCATATTCTCAAATAATTAAATCTTAATCTTTGCTGCAGCACTTCCTAAATCCTATTACTCTGAGTAGGGTGGAGATTGTAAATTCCAAGACCTGGTTCTGTCATTCCAAGTATCTCTATTGTATCAATTCTAAAATCAATCATGACTCAAAGAACTTCCTGTTCTATGCTTAAGCATAGGTCAAAGCCCTTTCCATTGTTTAACAAAAGGTTTCTGTCCTAAAGTAGTCTTAAGCAGGGAGGAGAAGGATCCTCCCATGCCAAGGAGTTTCACATTCCAATAGAGTTCTTACTATCAGTAGGAAATTTTTCAAGTATGAAATTTCCCAATGGGGAAATTTCCAACATTCTTAAGTCTAAGAAATTTTAAGGTTTACATCTCTCACGGGGAATTTAGACAAATGTATGACTGTTCCACTCTGTGAAAATGTCTTTCATTTTTCACAATTCAGTGCTGGTTTGGAGGCCTCCTTTCCATTTCTTATGGATCTGCCAACCGTGGCCAAGGGAACAGGCTGGTCTGTCCTCTGACACACCTGTAGAAGTTGGGGAAAAAAATGAATAAAACTTTCTGATATTAACAGGCCCTCAGCTAAGAGGGAAGAGTGAAATTTTAGGTTTGAGGTAGTATAGTAAAGAGATGGCTATGGGATGTCTCAAAAGAAAAGAAAACCAAGAATGAACAGCAGCTAGCTTATCCCTGCTCACAAGACCTGATTGTTCATAAATCAGCAAATGGTTCCAAACGGGGCGGGGCTTGACTTTTTTGTTTTATTACCTAGAGCAGGGGGTCTAAAAACTATGACCCCTCGCAGGCCAAATCTGGGCTTGTCTAGACTTGAGAAAATGGATTATGCAGATTAAAATTTAAAATGCTACAGTTTGGTGAACATTTTTGAAGACTTAGTTGCTAAACATTTACCAGCATATCCCTGAAGAGAGAATTCTGTCATCCTACCTTGGTTTCTTTACCAGTAGGGTAGAAATTAAGGCTAGATGTATCCAGAGAACGAGAGACTCTGTTCCAGTTAAAAACCCACTCCTTTCCCTGTCTAAGATAACTCAAAGTGTTAGTGATTAAATTGAGTATTTATAGGTAGCATAATATAGTGAGGATATCACTGGATTTTGGAAGCAAAGATTGTCTCACTTTTCACGATTTCTCACAACTGTATTCCCAGTACTTAGCACAGTTCTTGGGAAATAGTAGAGTTGATGAAGGTTTTTCAATTCCATTTTTAAACATGTATAAGATGGAGAAATTAGCAACAGCATTTCTGGGACAGAAATGTTTTCAACCAGACTTGATTGCATTTGATTGCACTTTAAAATCTAGAAGACTAATTCATTCCTTTGTCCTCATTAAATAATCAGAAATAGTCTAATGCTTATGAGGAAAGACCAAAGGGGAAAGCATTTAAACAATTTAAATTTTTAATGTAAGGATTTTGTACTTGTCAGTAAGACTCTGCTCAAAGCTGAAAATTTTTTAAAAATTGGGGGCAGCTGGGGGCTCAGTGGATTGAGAGCCAGGCCTAGAGTTGGGAGGTCCTGGGTTCAAATCTGGCCTCAGACACTTCCCAGCTGTGTGACCCTGAGCAAGTCACAACCCCTATTGCCTAGACTTTACCACTCTTCTGCCTTAGAACCAATACACAGTATTGATTCTAAGACAGAAGGTAAGGGTTTAAAAAATAAAATAAAATAAAAACAAAAAACTGATGGTGACCACTACTTGAAAGGCATTATATCTAAATATGATGACTTCTCAGAAAATGGAATAAATTCAAGAGGGATGTTTGCATTCTTATGATCTCCTTCAAAAATGATCATGTTTTACCCAATGGAATTGCTTGTTGGCTCTGGGAAGGAGGAGCAAGGAGGGGAGGTAAAGAACATGAATCATGTAACTATGGAAAAATATTATAAATTAATTGATTAAATAAATATATTTTTAATGATCATGTTTTAGAAGAGATTCTGGATCATTAAGGCTTATGTTAGAAGAGTTCCAGGTCTTCTAGACATTCTGGAAATCAATATGGAACTCTAGACCCCTCAAAAATCACTGAACTGTGATTGTCTTTTGATGTAGCAATGCCATTACTAGTCCTATACATCCAAAGAGATCCAAGAAAGATGGACCTATATTACAAAAATATTTATATCAGCTCTCTTGATAGTAGCAAAGAACTGGTAACTAAGGGCAGGTATCCACCATTTGGAAAATGGCTGATCAACTTCTGGTATAGGAATGTAATTGGAATATTGTTATGTGGTAAAAAATAAGGAAAAGGATGGATTAAGAGAAACATGGGAAGATTTATTTGAATTAATATAGAATGAAATGAGCAGAACTAGAAAAACAATTTATACAACTACAACATTATAAGACAATACCTTTGAATACCCTTTCAATCAATGTAATGACCAACTGAGGCTTCAGAGGGCCAATGATGAAACATTCTACTGAACTGCCACCAGAGATGGGATGGGCATGAGACCCAGAATGAGGTAGACATTTTTGTACATGGCTGATGGGTGAATTTATTTTGCTTTACAAGACTTGTTTAACACAAGGAAGGTTATTTTAAACCGTGGAAGATTTTTTGGCATATTTGGAGGCAATTAGTAAGGATAAAGCAGTGAAAAAACACATACACAGAAGAGAAGAGGAGGTTTGGTGTCCATCACAAACAAGTAACCTAGCTTTGATATTGAAATGCTGAATTCGTGTGTGTGTGTGTGTGTGTGTATGTTTTTAAGCTGTTTATCTGTAGTTTCATATGTAATTCCCAGCCCTTTCTTCCCCCACTATTTTTTATATATGGAAATGCTCATGTTAATTAGTATTTTTGTGGTGTTGGTATTCAGATGACTTTTCTTGGCAAAGATATTGGAGTGGTTTGCCATTACCTTCTCTAGTTCATTTTATAGGTGAGGAAACTGAGGCAAATAGTTTGATTTGCCCAGGGTCACACATATAATAAGTGTCTGAGACTAGACTTGAACTCAGGTCATCCTGTCTCCAGACCCCTATTTGCCACCTAGTTGCTCCAATTTTTTAGTACAAAATAACAAAAAAATAAAAAAATAACCAAGTGAGAGGATGACTAGGGTGCACATAAACATACATTTCCTTTAAAAAAAGAAAATAAAGGGGACAGCTAGGTGGTTCAGTGGATTGAGAGCCAGGCTCAGAGATGGAAGATTCTGGGTTCAAATGTGATCTGAGACACTTCCCAGCTGTGTGACCCTGGGCAAGTCACTTAACCCACCTTGCCTAGCCCTTACTTCTTCTGCCTTGGAACCAATACATAGTATTATTCTAAGATGGGAGATAGGGTTTAAAAACAAAAATCCCTAACCTTCTGAAAACACGCCAAGAAAACTTCAAAATGTATCATTCACATGTTGATTTTAATGAAAAAAGAGAACCAACCACATACTCTTCGACCCAATCCAGTAGTCCAGAGAAGGACCTCAGAAACCCTGCAGGAGCCCTGACATAGAAGCTGTGTTTAGGTGGAAAGGAGAGAACAGAAGGGCACTCTCAAAGAGCAGCAACCTCAAACCCCATGGCAGGCAGCATAGAAGCAGCTGAAGCAGCCCCTGAATCTCAGCAGCAGAAGAGAAGGTCTCAGGGAAGCCCTGGAACAGGAGGTGACCAAGGACTACTGTCCAAGAGGGAGGCCCAGGGACGGAGCAACCCTGGAGTTCATTCCTTGAAGGAGAGGCCTTGTCTGGACTACCCCACTAAAGTCAAGGCAAGCTCTGCCCCTGCCATCCAGGAGAACAGGAGTCCATGGAGCCCGACCCAAAGCAGGTTCCCCCAACCTATGTACTGAGGCTCCTGAGATAAGGGAACCAAGTAAAATTCCCCAAAACTGGAGGATTGAGAGACACCCAGGGGTAAAGCCAAAGGAAGAGAGCAACCTTACCAGTCCAATTGATGCCTCCAAAAATGTATATATGAAATATATACATCCTGGCAATAAGGACTTTAAAAGTACCTGAAAAAAAAAGAAATAAGAAAAGCAAAATGGAATAGCTAGGGATGAAAGGCCAGCAAGGAAATATGACACCTTAGAACAGATGGTAGAAAATCTCACTCCAAAACCGAAAATTATGTCAGGCAAATTCATTCTGTAGGGTTGGATCAACATAAGGAAGACTATAAATATAATACTTATGTTAATAATAAAAAACACATGATTATCTCAACAGATGCTGAAAAAAACCTTCTGACAAAATCCAACACCTGTTTCTGTTAAAAAACACTAGAAAGCACCAGAATAAATGAACCTTTCCTTAATATAGGAAATAACATCCATCTAAAACCCCCAGCACCCATGATGTGTAATCTTTCCAACAAGATCATGGAAAAAGCAAGAATACCTACTATCATCCTTAGTATTTAACATACTTTTAGGAATGCTAGCTGACAAGAAGGAAAAATAAAGTAAGAATCATAAGTAAAGAAGAAACAAAATTGTTACTTTTTGAAGACAATAGGATGATTTGCTTAGAAAAAGCCTGAAGAACTAATTAAAAATATAAATTTGTCAGCATGGCAGGATACAAAATAAATCCATGCAAATCATCAGCATTTCTGTGTTCCAAAAACCAAAACAAGCTGAAAGAGCCAGAAAGAGAAATTCCATTAAAAAAAATGGCTGAGTGACCTTGGGCAAATCACTTCACCTGCTTCAGTTTCCTCATCTATAAAATGAGCCAGAGAAGAAAATGGCCAACCCCTCCAGTATCTTTGCCAAGAAAATCCCAAATGGGGTCACAACTGAAATGAATGAACAATAGCAAAATGCTGTTTGGGAGGTCTGGGTGTTCAGGGAAGACTAGCACCTCTGGTGGAAGGGTTTGCAGAGCCCTTTTCTGGGCTGCTCATCCACTTTTGATGTCCACCTGGCACTAGGGTCTTACCTGTGGCTCAAAGAAAGTGTAGCATGAGAAAGCCATCTCAGCAGATGCAGTGCAGAAAGAAAACCATCTCAGCATCTGCAGCAGAAAGCAGTGGCTTTCATCATCTATACCAATACAATAGGTGTGAAGTAGAAAATCAGAGTTGTCTTAATTTGCATTTCTCTAAATATTAGTAATGTAGAATGTTTTTTCTTCTGTGGTGATTGATAGCTTGGATTTCTTCATCTGAAAATTTCCTGTTGGTGTCCTTTTTGGCCATTTATCTATAGAAAGGTTTGAAGGTAACCCATGGGCCACAAAACCTTCAGTGAATTAGGGGAGTGTCTAATCTAAGCATGTGAAGACTTTCCCTGGCAGAATGGGTAGATGAGAACAATTTGTTCCAATGGCCATGAAGGAGATGGAAGCTGGCACTGTGGACTGTTTGCAGCTGGGTCAGACATCAAAGATACCATGGTCAACCACTGCATCCCAGGCTAACACCATTCATCCTGACTTTTGTCTTGGCATTGGACTTGGATGACTGGAAGAAAGAATGAGGCTGATGACTTTGTACAATTCTTCCTCACTTAAATCCAATTCACTTACAAGTTAAGACATCATCCATTTGGTCCTTTATGAAAACAAATAATAAACAATAAATGTTGAGGTCTGGATTTGAACTCAGGATTTCTTGACTCCCCAGGTCCAGTGCTCTATCCATTATACCACTCAGCTGCTTCAGTATAAAACATATAGAAAAATATTTATAGCAGTTCTTTATGTAATAGCAAAAAAATGGGAAACTAAGTAGGTCCCTAAATGAGGAGGAATGGATAAATAAGCTGTATTATATTAATGTAATGGCATATTATTGCACCATTAGACATCACAAAATGAAAAAAATTCAGATGGAAACTGGGAAGACCTGAATATATCTAGAGTGAAGACTCTCCACAATGACAACAGCAGTATTGAGAAAGGCAACTTTGAAAGACTTAAAAACTCGAGGTAACACAATAATAAGTCCAAATGACTGGGGTTTAATCATGTCACCCATTTCCTGCCAGAGAGGTAATAATGATGGACTCAAAATCCAGAATTAGATAGTGTTGTTGTTGTTTTTTTCTTCAGATGACCAGTGTGAGAATTTGCTTTGTTTGATTACATGAGGTTTTTTTGAGAGTTTTTGTTTTTTAATGTTCAACTGGGGGAAGGGGCAATAGGAGGAAATGATAATAATGGCTTTCATGAGTAAATAGCTAGATAAATAAAGATATTTAAAAAACAATACTACTCTTTGAGTCCAGCCAGTCAACCAGGTCTGATTCCATCTGATTATATGATTTTCTAAACTTCATCTTTCCATCTTTCTCCACAGGAATAATGTGAGATACTCTATTGAAAACCTTTGCTAAAATCTAAGTAAACTATATCATCAATAGAATTCCCCTCAAAACTTTGACGTAGCCTTGTCAAAAAAGGAAATAGGTTAATCCATCATGTCTTCTTCTTGATAAAGTCATGCTGACTCTTCCTAATCACTGCTTCCCTTTGTAGATGTTTTCCAAGCTTCTCTTTAAATGATCTATTCTTGAATTTTCCCAGGAGTTGGAATCAAGCTTAGTGGCCTCTGACTTACATACTCCATCCTCTTTCCTTTTTGAAAAATCATAATATTTGTCCTTCTCCAGTGTCATGTATACAAAAATATTTCTAGCAGCTGTTTTTGTAATAGCAAAAAACTGGAAACTAAGGGGGTCCCTAACTCCATCAGCTTTCAGATATCATTCACAGTGGATCAAAAGTCCTGTCTGTAATCTCCTTAATTATCTTGGTTATCAATTCTCCACTAATCACTTTTGTTCCATCATTTCTAAAACAGAGTAGAGAAAACAGAAACAAATATAAGAATTGAGAAACTCAACTTCTCTCTCATCAGTTATCATTGTCCCATTCACCCCAAGCAAGATGCATCCCTTCTTTGAGTCTTCTTTTTCTCCCAATGTAATTAAAATTTAAGTAATCTTTAATAATTAAAAAGGGTTCATAAGCAGAGGACAAACTGTGGGAGTAGAAACACCGAGGAAAAGCAACTGCCTGACTACAGCGGTTGAGGGGACATGACAGAGGAGAGACTCTAAAGGAAACTCTAATGCAAATATTAACAACATGGCAATGGGTTCGAATCAAGAACACATGTGATACCCAGTGGAATCACGCATCGGCTATGGGGGGGGGGGGGGAGGAAAAGAAAATGATCTTTGTCTTTAACAAATAATGCTTGGAAATGATCAAATAAAATATTATAAAATTTAAAAAAATAATAATTAAAAAGGGCATCTTTGCTGTCCTTAGTTTTTTTGACAATGTGACAAAACAAAGTTAATGATAAATAATATTAATAACAATATCTTTGCCTCTAGTCTTTAGATATTAACCTGATACAAGGCAACCAGTTACTGGGAAGGTCTGAGCATGCTCAGCTGAGCATGCGGTTCAAGATTGGAATCCAGTGTTTGCTAATACTTCCCTGGTGGTGAAACTGTTAGCTGGGGAATTTCAGTAGCTATCCCAGTCACTTTCCTCAGTGCTGTTAGAATAGGATTTGGGTAAGGGAAACACAAGAGGGAAACATATAAATAAATCTGCTTTATTATTTGGAAAGGGAAAGGAAAAAAGGCATAGGGATATCCCTATTCTTATTCTTAAACTAACTAAACTCTATTAACTATGTTACTTAACTAAAAACTTAACCAAATACCCCAATCCTCACAGCAGGAGTCCAAAATAAAATAGAGCCAGGATCTTTTGTTGTTAGATGTCCAAGAAGTCCTGATGTCCAACTAAGACTGATACTGCCAGCAGCCAGATACAAGGAAAACTCCTTCTTCAGTTTGATCACAAGCAAACTTCTCTTAAAGTCTTTAGGAGAACAGACTAGAACCTTCCAAGAGAGCAGATACACTCAGAAGACAAACTGTTGGTCCATAGAATCTTCCCAGATCCTCAGGCTCAGGCTCCCATGTGACTCTTGGTCACATGCCAATGTCAATCATTCCTAGGTTTGTATTTCTCAGTTTTTTGCAACAGTTTTGCAAATTGCAAACCTTTTCATCCTTTATCACAGTGTCTATGAAAAGCAAGTGATCCCATGAGAGAAGAAGCATACCTTTGAAAAATATAGATCACATAAAATACACACGTACACAGAGGTATCGTTATGCGTACAGATAGGTACATTCCCAACTCCCAGTTCATGGGCTATTTGGTTCAAGTAATATTTAACAAAATAAAATGTTAGTACAACAGATTTAATGGAGCATATCCTTGAGGTTGGCAAGTAGCATGATAAAGGTCAGGGGTCAGACCGCAGGGCCAGAAAAAAATAGGTTCAATTTCTACTATTGACACCTCTGAATCTCTAAAGCAACTGTTTTTCTAGATATATATATATTTTTTTTTCTCTCAATTACATTAAAAACAATTTTTAACATTCATTTTTTAAAATTTAGAATTCCAAATTGTCTCCCTCTCTCCCTCCCCAATTCCTCCCCAAGATAGCAAACAATTTGATATAGGTTATACATGTATAGACATGCAAAATATATTTCCATATTAGTCATGTGAGAGAAAACAGATAAACACACATAAATAGAATAAAATATATATATACTCAGATCTGCCTTCAGATTGTATCAGTTCTTTCTCTGGAGGTAGAGAGCATTTTTTATCATAAGTCCATCAGAATGGTCTTGGATCATGTATTGCTGAGGAAAGCTAAGTCATTCACAGCTGATCATCATGCAATATTGCTATTACTGTGTACAATAATTTCCTGGTTCTGCTCAGTTTGTGTTGCATCAATTCATTTAAGTCTTTCCAGTTTTTTCTGAAAACATCCTCTGCTCATCATTTCTTATAGCCCAATGGTATTCCATCACAGTCATATACTACAACTATTCCCCAATTAATGGACATCCCCATAATTTCCAATTCTTTGCCACACCAGAGGAGCTACAATAAATATTTCCATACATATATGTCCTTTCCTTTTTGCCTTTGTTTCTCTTTGGGTTTCAGACCTAGTAATGGTATTTCTGGGGCAAAGGGTATGCACAGTTTGATAGTCCTCTGAGCACGGTTCCAAATTGATCTCCAGAATGGTTGAAGCAGTTTACAACACCACTAACAGTGTATTAATATTTCAAATATCTCACAACCCCTCCAACATTTGTCATTTTCCTTTACTGTCATATTAGCTAATCTAATAGATGTGGGGAAGGACATCAGAGTTGTTTTAATTTGCATTTTTCTCATTGATAATGATTTAAAGCATTTTTTCATATGACTATAGGCAGCTTTGATTACTTTGTCTGAAAATTGCCCATTCATAACTTTTGATCATTTATCAATTGAGAAATGACTTAGAATTCTCATAAATTTGACTCTGTTTTCCACATATCCGAGAAATGAGCAAGGCAATACCTTTAAGACAGTCCCATATTTATATGGCCAAAGGAAATTTACTTTCCCTGGATTTCTTATGCTCATAAAAGCATAAGTCTAGACCATTCTTGGAATTCGTTGTAACAGAATGTATACAAAATATTGCTGTTCTCTAACTCTTTAAAATGTGTATTTAATGGGAATAATCAAGGGAGTCTCTGATCTGCTAGACTTGAATATATATTATATACATATATGTAAATATATACATATGCACATACATTATTATCATTTGACATTTGTTTATAAATTGTCTGTTTATGTGCAGGGTGCTTTGCTAGGTGCCTTATAAAAATCTAGCTATATAAAAACAGATAAATTAAAATTAGCAAATGTTTACTTGCTTGGCAAACAGATTCATCTAGCCTCCAAGAATTTCTATAAATTGAAGCACAGTTTAGAAAGCAAAAACAGCAAAATGCAAACAATGACTGCAGTAACATCAATGAAAGCAACCCTAAGAGGCAGTCGAATTCCCATGAAAGGCAATGAGCAATGCTGGTCCCAGTGGACAGATGATGGCACACACAATGGGCACCAAATGTTAATAAACTGCCCCGCTCAGCTGCTGTGTAGGTTTTGATGAACTGTTTTTTTTTTTTCCTATGACAAGGAAGCATTTGTTTGTGGATAGAGGCAGAGAAAATGGTCCATGTCTCTTGTAAAAGTAAAAAATATCAAGAAATAAAAGCAAGTAAATGGGAAAAAAATGAAATCACTTTAAAGTGTTTCCCCATAGGGTTCATAGTAAATCCCCGAATGCATTGTAAATGATGTAATTTACTCATTTCTCCACAACACAACTGTTGCATACAATCAGATCAGTGTTATGTGATGACAACCCCTAGTGGCTAATAAAGCCACTACGTGGCTTATTTATAGAAACAAGGAGACCTTAGTTGGACTCTTCTGAGGAAGGCAAAAGGGGTATTCAGGGCACCAAGAGATACAAGGGAACAATGGGGCTATGGATTTCTACTCCCCAATCTTTCATTGATTTCCTCTGCAAACCCCTCCCCTTCTTTTGTGCCTATTTCCCCATAGAAACAAGAGAAAACATTATTGAATCAATGGAGCCTGAGCCCTAGCAAAAGGGCCAGCCAATTGAAGAGTTGGTTGTATATTGTCTGAGGATCAGCATAACTAATTTGGTTAAATTCTATACAAGGTTTGACTGCAGAATGATGAGTTTTTCAGCCCACAGCATCTCCCCAAAACGAGTGGGTTGTATATTGTCTGAGGATCAGCATAGCTAATTAGGTTAAGCTCTATGGGAGGTTTGGTTGCAGAATGATGGATTTTTCAGTCCACAGCAGCTCCCCAAATTATAGGAGGATTACAATCTGTATCAGTGACCACACTTTGAAAATCACAGCTCTTTGAAGTATTTCCCATAAACATGTTGTGGTTTAGTCATTTTTGGTTGTGTCCAACTCTGTGACCTCATTGGGAGGGTTCTTGGCAAAGATACTGAAGTGCTTTGCCAGATCCTTCTCCAGATAATTTTACAGATGAGGAAACTGAGGCAAACATGGTTAAATGACTTGCCAAGGGTCACCCAGTTATTAAGTGTTGGAGGCCTGATTTGAACTCAGGAAGATGGGTCTTCCTGACTCTGGCCACGTATTCTATCCACTATGACATATAAAGCAGGTTAAAGGAAAAGTTGTGTAGTGGATGAAAGGCTGGCTTGGAGTCAGAAAGACCTAGGTCTAATCATGCCTCTCACACATATTAGCAATGTGACCACAGGAAAGTCATTTAATCTCTCAGTGCTCCCAAGCAATTTTTGAAGCTTGCTCTTTGGAATTAGAAGAACTGAGCTCAAATCCCAGCTCTGTTACTTACTACCAATGGGACATAGCTCTAGATCAGTGGTTCTTAACCTGGGATACATGGACCCGTCAAAGGAACTAAGTATAGACTGCAGGGACTCCATGAATTTTGAACTTTTAATATTTTGACAACTGTATTCAGATATAATTGGTTTCTTTCCAATCTTCTGCATTTTATTTTATGCATTTAAAATAATTATTCTGAGAAGAGGTCCAAGGCTTCATCAGAGTCTTTTTCACAAAAGGAGCTGGAAGGTCTTCTCTCAAAATCTGCTCCTAGATCTCTAATCTTTCATTGCCAATTTACATTAGAGAACAGAGTTTCCATACCAGGGAAGTACACGTTTGGCCACATCATGCCATGAACCATCAAAATTCCATATACCCTAAAGCATTGTTAAAGCTCACTACAAACACCAGCTAGTTTTGTGATGAGGGGAAATTATTTAACTTCTTGAGCCTCAGTTTTCTCTTTTGTAACAGAGGGATGATGATACATGAGTTACCTACCTCATTGAATTGTTGAAAGAAAAGTGCTTTAGAAATCCCTGGGAGAGGAACTATATGAACACAACTACAAAACACTCTCCACACAATTAAAACTAGATCTAAACAATTGGAAAAATATTGATTGCTCATGGGTAGGATGAGCTAACATAATAAAAATGACAATCCTACCCAAATTAATTTACTAATTTAGTGCCATACCCATTGAACTACCAAAAAACTTTTTTATTGAATTAGAAAAAATCATAACAAAGTTCATTTGGAAGAACAAAAAAATCAAGAATATCCAGGGAAATAATGAAAAAATGCGAAGGAAGGTGGCCTTGCAGTCCCAGATCTCAAACTATACTATACAGCAATGATTATCCAAACAATATAGTACTGGCTAAGAGACAGAAAGGAGGATCAGTGGAATAGACTTGGGGTAAGTGACCTCAGCAAGACAGTCTATGATAAACCCAAAGATCCCAGCTTTTGGGACAAAAAGCCACTATTTGATAAAAAAAAAAACTGCTGGGAAAATTGTAAGACAGTATGGGAGAGATTAGGTTTGGATCAACATCTCACACCCTACACCAAGATAAATTCAGAATGGGTGAATGACTTGAATATAAAGAAGGAAACTATAAGTAAATTAGGTGGAGATAGAATAGTATTCCTCTCAGATTTGGGGGAAAGGAAAGATTTCAAGACCAAGCAAGAGTTAGAAAAAATCACAAAATATAAAATAAATAATTTTGATTACATCAAATTAAAAAGGTTTTGTACAAACAAAACCAATGCAACCAAAATTAGAAGGGAAACAACAAATTGGGGGAAAAAATCTTTATAAAAAAAACCTCTGACAAAGGTCTAATTACTCAAATTTATAAAGAGCTAAATCAATTGTACAAAAAGTCAAGCCATTCTCCAATTGATAAATGGGCAAGGGACATGTATAGGCAATTTTCAGTTAAAGAAATAAAAACTATTAATAAGCACATGAAAAAGTGTTCTAAATTTCTTATAATCAGAGAGTTGCAAATCAAAACAACTCTGAGGTATCACCTCACACCTAGCAGATTGGTTAACATGACAGCAAAGGAAAGTAATAAATGCTGGAGGGGATGTGGCAAAGTGGGGACACTAATTCATTGCTGGTGGAGTTGTGAATTGATCCAACCATTCTGGAGGGCAATTTGGAACTATGCCCAAAGGGCGATAAAAGACTGTCTGCCCTTTGACCATAGCACTGCTGGGTTTGTACCCCAAAGAGATAATAAGGAAAAAGACATGTACAAGAATATTCATAGTTGCACTATTTGTGGTAGCAAAAAAGTGGAAAATGAGGGGATGCCCTTCAATTGAGGAATGGCTGAACAAATTGTAGTATATGTTGGTGATGGAATACTATTGTGCTCAAAGGAATAGTGAACTGGAGGAATTTCATGTGAACTGGAATGACCTCCAGGAATTGATGCAGAGTGAAAGGAGCAGAACCAGGAGAACATTATACACAGAGAGAGATTGATACACTGTGGTACAATTGAATATAATGTACTTCTCCATTAGTGGCAATGTAGTGATCCTGAACAACCCAGTGGGATCTACAAGAAAGAATACTATCCACATTCAGAGGAAAAACTGTGGGAGTAGTGTGAATTTTAGATTTATTCCACCCTGCTTAGTCTAGCAATCATATACACCCCTACTTAAGAATCAAGTATTGAGAAGGATGGCCTATGACAGACATGTGCTAGCAAATGACAAATAAGAAACAACTGACAGACACCCCCCCCCCCCGGGGCTGGCCTAAGTCAAACGTAAGCTACCATTGGTACATGTGAGACACAGGAAGTGATGTTAAAAAAAAGTATATATTCACGTGATTTCCTCTTGCCGGTCTTTCTTGGGTAGTGGAGGTGTTGAACTTGGGGCTCTCTCTCTCTCTTTCTCTTTCTCTTTCTCTCTCTCTCTCTCTCTCTCTCTCTCTCTCTCTCTCTCTCTCAGACGTTGGGTTCACTAGCAGTATGGCTCGCTGCAGCATTTTGGCATCTTGGAATACTTGGCATCTTGGCATGGGTCAGGTGAAGCGTCTTCCCTGAGCTCTCTTAGAGTTTAGGCTGATTCCTTTTTTTTCCTTTACCTTTCCTAAAAACTCTATCCTTCAAGGAGGCCTCTCATCTTGGAGGAGGCCTTGTGGCTGAAAGCCAAGCTAGTTTAATCTTGAAGGAGGCCTTGTGGTTGAGGTCTCTGAACTCCCCTTGGCTCAGGCTAGGCCAGAGAAATCTTATACCCTCCCTTTCCCCTCTCTCTTCTTAATTCCTTCCCTCTATATTAATTAAACCACCATAAAATTCCCAACTGACTTGAGTGTTTTTATTGGGATTTGAATTAATCCCTGGCAACCATAAGTATAATATATTAGTCAAAAACCCCAAAATTTACCCCCTACAGTAGAAACACCAAAGAAAAACAACTGCTTGATTACATGGGTCAAGGGGGATATGATTGGGGATATAGACTCTAAATGAATATCCTAGTGCAAAAATCAACAACATGGAAATAGGTTCTGATCAAGGACACATGTAATACCCAGTGGAATTGTGTGTTGGCTATGGGAAGAGTGGGGGGAGGGGAGGGAGAGAAAAAATATGATTCTTGTAACCAAGGAATAATGTTCTAAATTGACTAAATAAAAGAAAAAAAGGAAAAAAAAAGAAAGCCCTGTGAGTGGGGGAAATTTTTATCCTTGAGTGCATATATTAACAAATTAGGGAGGACAGGGGTCAAAGAATTGGGCATGCAAATTTAAAAAACTAGAAAGAGAACAAATTTTAAATCCCCAGATATAAACTAAATTAGAAATACTAAAAATTAAAGTAGAAAATAATAAAATTGAAAGTGAAAGAACTCTCAAATTAATAAATGAGACTAGGAGCTGGTACTTTGAAAAAACAAATAAAATAGACAAAGTACTGGTTAATCTAATAATTAAAAAAAGGAAAGCAAAAACCAAATTAACAGTATCAAAAATGAAAGGAGATTTCACCTCTAATGAAGAGGAAATTAAGGTAATCATTAAAAACTATTTTTGCCTAATTATATGGCAATAAATACAGCAATCTAGATGATATGGATGAATAATTACAAAAATATAAATTGCCTAGATTAACAGAAGAAATAGAATACTTAAATAATTCCATATCAGAAAAATAAATTTAATAAGCCATCAAAGAACTCCCTAAGAAAAAATCCCCAGGGCCTGATGGATTCACAAGTGAATTCTATCAAACATTGAAAGAACAACTAATCCCAATACTATACAAAGTATTTGACATAATAAGTAAAGAAAGAGTTCTTCCTTTTATGACACAAATATGGTACGATTCCAAAGCCAGGCAGACCAAAAACGGAGAAAGAAAACTACAGACCAATCTCCTTAATAAACATAGATGCAAAAATCTTAAATAGACTACTAGAAAAAAGACTCCAGCAAGTGATCACAAGGGTTATTCACTATGACCAAGCAGGATTCATACCAGGAATGCAAGAATGGTTCAATATTAGGAAAACTATTCATATAATTGACCATATCAACAAGCAAAGCACCAAAAATCACACGATTATCTAAACAGATGTGGAAAAAAGCCTTTGACAAAATACAACACTAATTCCTATTGAAAACACTAGAAAGTATAGGAATAGAGGGCCTTTCCTAAAAATAATAAATAGCATATATTTAAAATGTAGAGCCCAATAAGTGGGTCTACAAGGAGGGCTTTGTCCTTTGTGATAGGGACCTGAGGAGAAGTAGGGAATCAAGGAACCAGGGTGAAGAATGACAGACACAAGACAAGTCAGGGTTTGAATAGGGCAGGCAACCCTATGATTTTCCCCTTGGGAGGAAAATATGAGGAGCAATGGAATACGAGGTAGAGGAGAAGATTAAGGTATAAAATGTAGGCCAACAGGGGCTGGAGCCTTGGGGAGGAAGAGGTTCAGAAAGGGAGAGAGACAGTGATTGCTAGGGCAGATTGAAGATCCAAGAGAGATTCATAGTGGCCCACCTCTATATTTATTGCTTTCGTCTGTTTAGGGAAGTATTCTCAAGCACGTAGTGAGGTAAGAGCAACACCTTTTTGGGCATGTAGATTTCAACCCACACTTTCTTGACTCAATTCAACTCCGAACCAAAATGTTAATGAGTTTGTCCTAGGCAAGGGCCGCATGGCCAGGTCAAAATTTCATTCACAAACATCCGGGTATAACCTTGTGTCTGAAGACACAGTAACCATACAATCATTTATATTTCATAGATGTGAATATGCTTGGAATGCTACATAAAACCATCAGCAAGCATCATCTACAATGAGGATAAATTAGAAGCATTCCCAATAAGATCAGGAGTGAAACAAGAAAGCCCATTATCACCTTTATTATTTATCATGGTACTAGAAATACTAGCAGTAGCAATTAGAGAAGAAAAAGAAATCAAAGGTATTAAAATAGGCAATGAGGAGAACAAGCTATCACTCTTTGCAGATAAAATGATGGTCTACTTAAAGAATCCTAGAGAATCAACTAAAAAGCTAGTGGAAATAATCAACTTTAGCAAAGTTGCAGGACACAAAATAAATCCACATAAATCATCAGCATTTCTATATATTTCCAATCCCAGCAGCAAAAGTTAGAAAGAGAAATTCCATTTAAAATTACCCTAAATATAAAATACTTAGGAATCTATTTTCCAAGACAAGAATTATATGAACACAACTACAAAACTCTTTCCACACAATGAAAACTAGATCTAAACAATTGGAAAAACATTAATTGCTCATGGGTAGGACAAGCTAACATAATAAAAATGGCAATCCTACCCAAATTAATTTACTTATTCAGTGCCATACCTATCAAACTACCATGAAATGTTTTTACTGAATTAGAAAAAACTATAACAAAGTTCATTTGGAAGAACAAAAGATCAAGAATATAAAGGAAACTAATGAAAAAAAATGTGAATCTCAAACTGTACTATAAAGCAGTGATCATCAAAACAATATGGTACTGGCTAAGAGACAGAAAGGAGGATCAGTGGAATAGACTTAGGGTAAATTATCTCAGCAAGACAGTCTATGATAAACCCAAAGATCCCAGCTTTTGGGACAAAAAGCCACTATTTGACAAAAACTGCTGGAAAAACTGGAAACCAATATGGGAGAGATTAGGTTTAGATCAACATCTCACACCCTACACCAAGATAAATTCAGAATGGGTGAATGACTTGAATATAAAGAAAGAAACTATAAGTAAATTAGATGAAAACAGAATATTATACCTCTCAGATTTGAGGGGAAAGGAAAGATTTCAAGACCAAGCAAGAGTTAGAAAAAATTATAAAATGTAAAATAAATAATTTTGATTACATCAAATTAAAAAGGTTTTGTACAAACAAAACCAATGCAACCAAAATTAGAAGGGAAGCAACAAATTGGGGGGAAAATATAACAAAAACCTCTGAGAAAGGCCTAATTACTCAAATTTATAAAGAGCTAAATCAATTGTACAAAAAATCAAGCCATTCCCCAGTTGATAAATGGAAAAGAGATATGAATAGGCAACATTCAGATAAAAAAAATCAAAACTATCAATAAGCACATGAAAAAGTGTTCTAAATTTCTTATAATTAGAGAAATGCAAATCAAAACAACTCTGAGGTATCACCTCACACCTAGCAGATTGGCTAACATGACAGCAAAGGAAAGTAATGAATGCTGGAGGGGATGTGGCAAAATAAGGACATTAATGCATTGCTGGTGGAGTTGTGAATTGATCCAACCATTCTGGAGGGCAATTTGGAACTATGCCCAAAGGGTGCTAAAAGACCATCTGCCCTTTGATCCAGCCATAGCACTTCTGGGTTTGTATCCCCAAAGAGATAATAAGGAAAAAGACTTGTACAAGAATATTCATAGCTGCACTCTTTGTGGTAACAAAAAATTGGAAAATGTGAGGATGCCCTTTGATTGGGGAATAGCTGAATAAATTGTGGTATATGTTGGTGATGGAATACTATTGTGCTCAAAGGAATAATGAATTGGAGGAATTCCATGTGAACTGGAACAACCTCCAGGAATTGATGCAGAGTGAAAGGAACAGAACCAGGAAAACATTGTACACAGAGACTGATACACTGTGGTACAATTGAATGTAATGGACTTCTCTACTACCAGCAATGCAATCATCCAGGACAATTCTGAGGGACTTATGAGAAAGAACAAGGGTCAATGGGGATATGATTGGAGATGTAGAATCTAAATAAAGGAGTCCAGGCATATTCTAATCTTGAAAATATTTTAGAGGTGCTCAAAAAGCTGACTCATATTATTTCTAATGATTGGTGTCTGTAATCTTGAATTATGTTGAACCCTAACCTTGTCAAATTCCTAGCCCTTCCCTGAGACTCTGGAAGACTGGCCAAACAAGCTTAAGTGCCTTAGGCCTTATGAGTTCCTTTTTTAGGCACTAGATTTACCTACTATCTTGGGATCTTGTGACCTCATAATGTTAATGTATCAGACCACTGGTCTAATTATTATTTTCCCTTCCCCCTATACCAGTAATGGGCAACCTTTTCATCTAGGTGTGTCAAAATTCACCAAAAATCTGAGCATAACTCAGGTGGTGTGTCATTTTGGGGAAAAAAACCCATAATTTGTGAATCTTAAAATTGCTCAGACTATACCTTAGAAGATTTGGTTAAGGTATTCCCCTATTATAACAATGGAGGTACTTGGTCAGGAATGTATTGAGAACTTTAAAATTACTCCACCCTGGTCAGACAGTGCCTTAGGGGAAGATAAAGTTGCAAATTCCTGATTGAACAATGAAAAGTCCCTAACTCATACTTATAGTAAAGCTAGAACCTTAAGTTAGATCTATTTTTAGATCTAATACAAAAGGGTGTTAAGTACCTATAAAGGTTAAATTAATCACTAAAAGGTCAAGCAACTTACAAAAGGCAAGATTAACAAAAGAGGTGTGAAGTTTTAGTCTAATCAGAGAAGGTGAGAACAAAAGAAGATAAGAACTAAGAATGGGCAGTCCTGGGAAAAAGTGTCTACTGTGATTGGTAGATGTGAAAATTTAGGGGAGGTGACATAAGAGAAAATTTCTTTAAAAGGAGAATTCAGTTCAGTTTGGAGTTAGTTCAGTTTGGAAGTTGAATTGGAGAAGGGTTCAGGAGTTCAGAGGAGGGTCTCTGAACTCAGTTCAGGAGTTGAGGATTTCAGTGAAGGACTAGATCTTGCTTGGGACGATCTTGTGTTGAGTGATAAAGACTGACTCTCTCTCTCTTAAAGCTCGCCCTTTCTACTATTCTCTCTTTCTTTCTCTCTCTCTCTCCCCTTCCCTTAATTCCTTCATTTGTATTAATTAAAATCTCTATAAAACCCAGTTGACTTGGGTATTTTCATATTTGGGAATTTTCCCATGGTGACCACTTATTTTTTATTTAAATCAAGACACTAAAAATTATCTTTACAGTTTGGCCGAAACCTTTACAGTTTTGGCAATTCACAGTCTTGAAAAACCACATTTTAGCATTTACAAATTTTGTGATATTTATAGTTTAAATAACAAAAATGTATAATTGTAATATATAACTGTATTTAATAATCCAAAAATTAATTATTTAACTTACCTCCTTAGTGACTTCTTTGTTCATCTGTTAGTCAGTTTCTTTTCTTGGCTTTGATATTATTTAACTTGTTTGGGGTGCTGTGAACAAAGATAAGTGAGGGGGAGGGGGAATTCCTTGACTAGCCTGCCTAAGTGATAGACAGACAGACAGATAGATAGATAGATAGATAGATAGATAGATAGATAGATAGATGTGACTTTTTTGTTGCTGAATTTCATTGCCTAAATCTTCAATTGAAGGTTAGTATTTACTAACTTCATCTGTCAATCTGTTTCTTTTGTTGGTTTTGATATTATTTAATGTTGAGAATAAGGTCTCACAAAAGTAGATAGAGGAGAAAATTTCGAGTAAAGTCATTGCTATATTTTTCAGGGTGCTAAAAGTGTCTGGTAATAGGTTGGTTCCAAGCACTCCTCTGTTTGCATTTTCACCATATTTCACCCAGTCTTCCACAGACCTGGCCCTGCCCCTCCCTTCCCCAGCCAGCTGGCCCTCGCAGCCTGCCTCCACACATAGACTCCTTCCTTGCATGTGCTCCTCCTCCTCACCCCCACAGGAGCCCCATGCTCCCTGCCCCCTCAGCCAGTGGCCAGCAGCCAGAGTATGGAGCAGCCGTCCCCCCAGGCCAGGTCCAGGCATAGCTGCCCAGAGGCTCCCAGCCCCATGGTGTGCTGAGCCCGCATGCAGCCACCTGTCATAGAAAATGGCTATGTGTATCAGTGCCCACACACCTGTCATGGGTTTGCCATTAAGGCAAGGTTACTGTTGTAACCTCAATAAAAACTCTATTATGTCGGCTATGAGGGAAGCTCTATTCCATCAGAGCTAACTCTCTAACTACTTCATGTTGGAACATTCTTTGTCTTTGTGTCTTTCTTCTCGCCTTATGCTCTTCTTTCCTTAGACTTTTACCAGTAACCCATTTTTTTCTCAGTTCCTATTTCCCCTTTCTGAATGTTTTACCCACAAGGAACTTTTGTGAAGTTGGTGGATGGCTTCACTAAACAATCACCCTAGTGCAAATATCAATAATATGGAAATAGGTCTTGATCAATGACACACATAAAACCCAGTGGAATTGCTCATTGGCTATAGGAGGGGAGTGGAAGGAGGGGAGAGAAAGAACATGAATCATGTAACCATGGAAAATTTTTCTTAATTAATCAAATTAAATTATATTTGTAATTTATAAATTTATAATTAAATTACATATTAATTTAAAATAAAATTAATTAAATAAAAAATTTTATAAGAGAAACCCCTGTGAGTACAATATAAGTTGCTCTTATCATTGCTCTAACTATCCTTGGTCTGCCTAATATAGGAATACATGAGGTCTATTAACTCCCTCATTTGAATATTATACTTTTATAAATGCAATTTAACGCTGCATACAACCTAAGACTAAGGCACTATACTTTATATGACCATCACCTAAGAAGAAGCAAGGAATAGTAGATAAAAAAACCCACTTCAAAGCAAAGAATAGTATTGTTGAAGTATCACTTCTGATACATACTGCTATGGTCCTGGGCAAATAATTTAACTTATGTGTTCTGTGTGACTATTTAAGACTATAAAAGCCTTGCAGCAGAAAGACTAAGAATTAATTGGAAACTAAAAAAATCTTATCCTAAAGAATGAATGGCCAAAGAAGAAATCATAAAAACAATTAACAATTTCATTAAAGAAAATGACAATGAGGAGACAACATGCCAAAATTTATAGGATGTAGCCAAAGCTCTACTCAAAGGGAAATTTATATCTCTAAATACTTACATCAGTGAAATAGAAAAAGAGCAGATCAGTGAATTGGGCATGCAACTACAAAAACTAGAAAAAGAACAAATTAAAAATATTCAATTAAAGAACAAATTGGAAATCCTGAAAATTCAAAGGAGAGAGTAAGAAAATTCAAGTAAGAAAACCATTGAACTAATAAATAAGACAAGGAACTGGTTTTATGAAAAAATAAATAAAACACTGGTTAACTTGATTAAAAAAAGAAAGAAAACCATATCACCAGCATCAAAAATGAAAAAAGGTGAAATCACAACCAATGAAGAAGTTAAAGTATTTATTGGAAGTTATTTTGTCCAAAAAAGCCAATAACTTTGACACTCTAAGTAATATAGATGAATATTTACATATTCTAATAAACTACCCAAATTAACAGAAAAAGAAATAGAATACTTAAACAACTTCATCACAGAAAAATAAATTTAAAAACCATCAAAGAATTCCCTGAGAAAAAGGCCCCAGGGCCAAATGGAGTCACAAGAGAATTCTACCAAACATTAAAAGAACAATTAACTCCAAAACTACATGAATCATTTGGAAAAATAGAGGGAAAAGGAATCCTTTCAAATTCCTTTCATGACACAAATAAGAACTGATACCTAAACCAGGAAGAGCTAAAACAGAGAAAGAAAACCATATACCAATTTTCCTAATGAACATGATGCCAAAAGTTTAAATAAAATACTAGCAAGGAGATTACAGCATTATATTACAAGGATCATACACCATGAGCAAATGAGTTTTATACCAGGAATGATTCAATATCAGGAAAACTATTAATATAATTGACCATATCAATAACAAAACCAACAGAAACGATATAATATAGAAAAGGCTTTTGACAAAATACAACACCCATTCCTTATTTTAAAAAATTAGAAAACATTGGTATAAATGGAACTTTCCTTAAAGTGATAAATGATATCTATCTAAAACCATCAATAAGCATTATTCATGATGGGCATAAATTAGAACCCTTCCAAATAATATCGGGGTGAAGCAAGGATGTCTATTATTGCCCCTTATTTAGTATTGTATCAAAAATGCTAGCTATAGCAATAAGAGCAGAAAAAAAATGAAGGAATTAGAACAGGCAGTGAGGAAACAAAATTATCACTCTTCATTGATGATATGATGGCATACATAGAGGACCCCAGAGAATCAACCAAAAAAGTAACAGAAATAATTAGCAATTTTCACAAAGTTGCAGTATACAAAATAAATCTACATAAATCATTGTTATTTCTATTTATGACCAATAAAGTCCAACAATAAGAGACAAAAAAGGAAATTCAATTCAAAATAACTCTAGACAATATAAGGTAGTGGTATACCTACCAAAACAAACTCAGCAACTATATAAACAGAATTACAAAACACTTTTTATACAAATAAAGTCAGACCCAAACAATTAGAAAAATATTAATTGTTCGTGTAAAATAGGCTGAGCCAATATTATTAAAATGACAATCTGACATAAATTAATTTATCTATTCAGTGCCATGCTAATCAAAGTACCCAATAATTATTTCATAGAGCTAGAAAAAGATATCAAAATTTATCTAGCAGAGCAAAAATCCAAGAATATCAAGGGAATTAATGGGAAAAAAATTATGAAGGAAGGACTATCCATGCCTAATCACAAACTTTACTATAAAGTGGTAATTGTCAAAACAATCTGGTTCTGGTTAAGAAATAGAGTAGTGGATCAATGGAATAGTTTAGGTGATCAATATATAGTAGTTAATAACCATGGTAATCTAATGTTCAATAAACCCAAAATACAAGCTCTTGGGATATATGGGGTGCTCAGGGAGGGGTAGTATCTCTGGTATGGAGGGCTTGTCGTGCCCTCCTAGGGCAGCTCTTCAGCCTCTGACCCTCACCTGACACCCAGCTCTCACTTGTGGCTCCTAGTAGCTGCTAGCATGCGGCAGCGGCCACACCCCGGGCAACAGCTTCAACAGGCAGGCTAAACCTTGTGAGGGTAGCCATCGGGTCGTCGACCCCTGGTGAACTAAGGCTTTGCTCACCCAGCATGTGAAGACTGCTTTGGTTGAACAGACAGAAGAAACCAATAAGAAGGTTCAACAGCTGAGAGGGCGACTGTGGAGTGCTTGGCCGTCCAATGCAGCTGAGGAAGTCTCCAGGTATAACGATTTTTCGTGACAATAGACCCAGGCTTCCAACGCCGAGAGAGTGGGACTGTCTCTGTGTATTGACTTTTCCACTTAAATCTCCTTCATGCACAAGTGTTTTTTGTGCACTCATCTACATCACAGATGAAAGCGCACAAAAACAAACATCATCCTCAGTTACTGAGAGACTACTACTACAAGCTTTTGGGGGAAGAACTCAATAATATGGCAAAAACTGCTGGGAAAACTGGAAAACAGTATGGTAGAAAGGAGGCAATGACCATCATCTCATGCCATACACCAAGATAAAGTCAAAATAGATACTTGACATAGAAATTAAGGGTGATACCACAAACAATAATAAATAATAATTTAAATTTAAACTATCTATAGTTATATGAAAAAAATACTCCAAATCACTATTGATAGAGAAATGCAAATTAAAATAACTCTAAGATACCACCTCACATGGATCAGATTAGCCAATATGATTGAAAAAGAAAATGATAAATGTTGGAAGGGATGTGGGAAAATTGGGACACTAATATACTATTGGTGGAACTGTGGACTGATACAACCATTCTGGAAATCAATATGGAACCATGCCCAAAGACTGCAAAACTATTCATACCTTTTGACTCAGCAATACCAGTACTGAGTCTGTACCCCAAAGAGATCAGAGATAAGAAAAAGAATTCGTTTGTATAAAAATATTTTTAGTAGTTCTTTTTGTAATGTCAAAGAATTGGAAACTGAGAGGATATCCATCAATTGGGGAATGACTGAACAAATTGTGGTATATGATTATAATGGAAAACTATTGTGCCATAAGAAATGACAAACAAGGCAAATTCAGAAAAACCTGGACTTACATGAACTGATGCAAAGTGAAGTGAGGAGAACCAGGAGAACATTGTATACAGTAATAAAATAACATACGATGATCGACTGTGAAAGACAAAGTATTATCAGCAAAGCAAGTTTCCAAGATATCCAGAAGGGACTCATGAAGAAAAATAGTATCCACATCCAAAGAAGAAACTGTTGGCGCCTGCCTGCAGATCAGAGCACATCATCCTTCACTTTATTTCCTTCCTGAGTTTTTCATTGTTTGTGTCTGCTGTCATGGCGTGAGCAATATGGAAATTTTTTTTCCATGATAACACAGATATAACCTATATCAGACTATTTACTGCTGGGGGAAGGGAAAGAATCTGAATAGTAAAAAGTAAAAAAAAACAATTATCAAAAATTGTTTCTACCTGTAATCCAAAGGAAAAAACATTTTTAAGACTATGAACACGTTGGCCACCAGGAGGCACAATTTCCACTGGTCCCAAACCATCCAAATGCAACTGGAAGAGCATCAAGTGGTATGCTACCTATATTACACTCTTCCCTTTCCCTCTGCCCGTCTGACAGAATCTACACAGGATAGCCAGGTACGAAGAATACCAGCTCAAGGGTAATCTACCCCCTTACCCTTCCTTTCAGCATTCATAAGGTAGAAATCAGTAATTCCATTCCTTCTGATGGGATGGAAGATGATCAGGTCCTGCCAGTTTCCTTGCCACTGCCTCCCATTCTTACCATCTTGCCTGCCTCCATACCCTGCAGACCCCAGGCACCATCATTTTTTTAAACTTCTTCTTTCTATCTTAGTACCAGTTCTTAAATGAAAGAGTCACAAAGGCTAGGTAATTGGGATTAAATGACTTGCCCAAAATCACAAAGTATCTGAAGCCTGACTGGAACTCAGATCCTCCCTACTCCAGGCCTGGTTCTCTATCCACTGTGCTACCTAGTTGCCTCAGGCACCATGATTTTAACTATTTATAGGACCATATTATTGAGGGACCTCAAAGCTTTTTCATTCAATCTACTCATTATGGAACCCTTGGGATTTTATGGGCTTTTCCATCTGACCTACAGGCAGGAGGAGAGCCAATTTTTAAATTTTCACTGTGAGGATTTGATCTTTGGAAATGGGCAAATGTGATCCATCAGGACTTGATTTATTGTTTTATCTACCCCTCACACTTAAGAATATGATGGAGAAAATATCGATCATGCAGATTAATTTTCAAAGTGTTTCTCATGTTTTTAGAAACACTTATTGGCATACTCCTGCCTACAGATGAACTTCATTTCACGCACTGTCTATCCTCATTAAAGTGTTAGTTCCTGGAGAGCAGGAACTGTATAACTTTTAAAATTTGTTTTTGAGCACTTCACACAGTGTTCAGCACAGAGTAAGCATAAACATGAATAAATTTATCCATCTATTAGTATATGCCAATGAAACCACAAGTCCATCTCTCAGACACACACACACTCCCTCTGAAATGAAGACTTCATCAGCTCTTTCAAGCAGGCATATCACATTGTTGGTTTATAGGTATTGTGGTCAATTAAAACTCTCAAGTCTTCTTTTTACATGAATTTCTATGAATCCATGTGCCATAATCTACACTTGTATTTATTTTTTACTCTTTACTTTCTATCCTAGCAACAACTCTAAGACAGAAGGGCAAGGACTAGGCAAATGAGGAGATTAAGTGACTTGCCCAGTGCCACACCACTAAGAAGTGTCTGAGGCCACATTTGAACCCAGACCCTCCAAACTCCAGGCCTGGTACAGTATCCACTATTTCTCTCTGTTCTTGTTTGGAAATATTGTAGCTAGTCTCTTAATCCAGATGGGGGGAAATGGTTCTTTTTTTTATCTATCTATCTATCTATCTATCTATCTATCTATCTATCTGTCTGTCTGTCTGTCTGTCTGTCTGTCTGTCTGTTTTTAAAAAAAAACCTTACCTTGGAATCAATACTGTGTATTTGTTCCAGGGCAGAAGAGTGGTAAGGGCTAGGCAATGGGGGTCAAGTGACTTGCCCAGGGTCACACAACTGGGAAGTGTCTGAGGCCAGATTTGAACCTAGGACCTCCTGTTTCTAAGCCTGGCTCTCAATCCACTGAGCTACCCAGCTGGCCCTGAACTACAATTTTTAACATGGGTTTATAACAATATTCTGTTTATAAAATACTAATGATCTGTGGTGTATTTTATTTGCCAATTAAGGCAAATGTTTTATTCTTTCTGAAAAAAAAATCAGCCATCTATCTGCCCCTATTCTTGTGCTTTTTAAAAAAATCTAATATTAATAATATGGAAATAGATCTTGATCAAAGATAAATGTAAAACCCAGCTGAATTGCTCTTTGGCTACGGAAGGGGAGGGGAGGGAAAGAACATAAATCATATAACCATGGAATATTCTTAATTAGTTAATTAATTAAATAGATTTTTTAAAAAATCTAAATATAGGATTTTACCTATTGTTGCTAAGTTGTGTCCAGCTCTTTGTGACCCTATTTTGGGTTTTTCCTGGCAAAGATACTTTGCCATTTCCTTTTCCAGCTCATGAAGAAACTAAAGCAAAGGGGGCTCTCAATGACTTGCCCAAGTGTCTAAGGATGGATTTGAAGTCAAGAAGAGGAATCTTTCTGACTCCAAGCCCAGTGCTCTCTTCACTGTGCCACCTCACTGCACTTTAGGATTTTCCCTGCACAGTGGCTAAATTTCATTTTCTGTAGTTTCACTTTAGTGCTCTCTCCCATGGAGAGCATGTCGATTAGTGATCGTCGTCGTCCATTCCATCTTGATGCCATTCGTCAATATCATAAGTGCTTACTGAATGAATGAGTGTAGGAATGGATGCAACCCGGACTCAAATAACGGAGCAGCCCCAGAAAGAGGAGGGAACTCAAAGCATTCCATGTCCCAGCCTCATAGGCTGGCAGGCGGGCGGGCGGGCGGGCGGGCGGGCGGGCAGGCGGGCAGGCATTCCCATCAATCAGTTAAAAACACATGCTTACAATGAGCAGAGAGCATTGTCCTAGAGCCCTGGTGGGGGAAGGGGGAGGGAAAAAGAGAAAAAGCAATTGGAATTTCATGCACTAAAAGACAGGAAAACCGAGAAGAGAAGAGAAAAGGACTGGAGAGCTGAGAGGGAGCCCTAGGGGGCCTGCCCTTCCCCCTTCCCCATTTAACAGAGGAAGAAAGTGAATCCCAGGAACCCTAACAAGGACAATGAAATCGATTTAGGTAGAGGTCACTTTCTTTTCCTAACTCAGGGTCCAGGACTATATTTAGTGACCTAAATTAGTAGTGGGAGGCACGCGGGAGCTAGTGCTCAGTTTGGACTCACAGAGCCTGAGTTCAGCTTTTGCTACTTAGCCCCTGCTTGACGGATGCTGGTGAATCACTTCATCTTTTCCAGGCCTCAGTTTCCTCATAAGGAAAGAGAATCTCTAAGTTTATCTCCCAGATCTAAATCAATGATGCCTATGACTCAAAGATGATACTGAGGCTCTGGGGACAGATGGTATGGCGGTGTCTCCAGCCAAGATGGGGCAGGGAAAAGAGCTTTGGAGATGATCCAAAGAATTCGGTTTTAGTCATGCTGAGTTTGAGGTAGAAGCAGCATGTCCAGCTGGAAATGTCCTATAGTCAGCAGGAGTTTATAGACTTGAACTCTGGGGGGAACGCAAAAACAAACCAGCCTTTGAGCTGAGGGCTTCTTGCACAGGTCCCCTGAAAACTGGAGAAAAAATACGGAAAAAACAAAACTGTTTGTATGTCCACAAAGCCCTCTCCAGGTCATGGATTTTCAGTCAGTTGGGTTTCTGTTCTGGAGGGAAAATCTAAGTTAATTTTGTAGCCCCGCAGAGTGAACAGCACGGTGGCTCAATTAAAAATGCCAGTCCTACAAATGTTAAAAATAGATTTTACATGTAATTGGGGGGAAATAAAATTTCAGAAAAGAAGAGAAATCTACTGAAGGAGCAGAAACTAGTTTAAAATAACAGAGAGAGCTTGAGCAGAGAAAATCAGAACCATGAAATAAAAAGCACTGGATCCTGCCCTCCATTCCCCCACCCCAAATGCCACACCAGGCTGGGGTAGACAGGAATTTATTGGCCTATTTGTCAGGGTCCTTCTACTGAGGGAAAAAGGCCAAGAGGTTTGGGAGAACTGAACATAAAATTCTGACGCTACAAAAACAAATCATTCCAGGGAGAAAGGAAAGGGGAAGGCATGGGAGAAAATGAATCTGACTCCACAGAGAGTTCTTTGAAGAGTTCAGATTTATTTTTTAAAATGTATAACAGATAGGAGTGGCACATAAACAAGGAAAAATGCAAAAGAGTAACAAGCACCTCAGCTAGGTATATAATAACTGAAAAAAAGAGATAAAAGGTTGCACTAAGTACATAATAACTATACTTGTATATGGTAGAATACTATATATGATTTGTCCATATGATCTCATTTGATGCATACAACAATGTTGAGGTAGGTAAGTAGGTACTATATGTATTTTTGTTTTATTTTATTATTATTTTTTAAACTTTTACCTTCCATCTTAGAATCAATATTCTGTATTGGTTCCAAGGCAGAAGAGTGGTAAGGGCAAGGCAATGGGGATTAAGTGACTTGCCCAGGGTCACACAGCTGGGAAGTGTCTGAGGTCAGATTTGAACCTAGGACCTCCTGTCTCTAGGCCTGATGCTCAATCCACTGAGCTACCCAGCTGTCCCCATGACAAATTTTTAAAAATAATATTGTATGTTTTTCCAAATATATATAAAACCATTTTTAGCATTAAGTTTTCTAAAATGTTGAGTTCCAGTTCTCTCCCTCCCTTTCTCCAGAAGTGAGACAAATTTAGGAATATCAGTTTGGCAGCTGTGTCAAGGATGGATTAGAAAGAGTCCAGGCTGTAAGCAGGAAGTCTAAATATGAGGCTACAGAAATTGTCTAGGGGAGAGATGGTAAGGACCTAAGAGGAGGTAGGGGTCCTGTAAGTAGAGAGGAGGGGACAGATGCAAGAGATTATGGGAGAAAATTTTAAAAACCTCCTTTTCAATTCAACTAAAAATATTAAGAAATAAATATTTTTTCAAGATAAAGTTTATCCAAACCTTTCTAATTTTCTTTTAGACTTAACCCCTTTCTCATAAAAGTCCTTAACCTAAAAAATGAATTTAGGGTGGTAATCAAATTTAGAAAGAGAAATACTTCATCCTTTTAAAATTGCTGACTTGGGGTCAGCTAGGTAGCTCAGTGGATTGAGAGCCAGGCCTAGAGAAGGGAAGTGGAGGTTCAAATTTGGCCTCAGACATTTCCTGGCAAGTCACTTAACCCTCATTGCCTAGCCCTCACCACTCTTCCACTAGGAACCAATACACAGTATTGATTATAAGGTGGAAGGTAAGGGTTTTACAAACAAACATAAATAAATGAATGAATGAATGAATGAATGAATGAATGAATGAATGGATAGATAAGACATATAAATAAATAAATGAATGAATGGATAGATAGATAAGATATAAATAAATGAATGAATAGATAAATGGATAAATAAACAAATAACCGAATGAATGAATGAATAAAATCACTGACTTCCCAAGTCAACAAGCCTTGTTAAACTCATACTTTGTGCCAAGCACAGAGCTAAGTGCTTGGAATATAAGGGCAAACCAAAAAAACAGTTCCTGTTTTCAAAGAGCTTACATTCTAATGTAGGAAGACAATATACAAAAGGAAGGTGAAAATGGGGTTGGGGAGAGATGAGAGAACTGAGTAAAGATGGTAGAAGGAAAGTCCTGGGAGTCAGGGGGACAGCCTGGAGAAGATTTGAGCACCCTCCTTAAAACAGAGGTTCCAGGAGGAGCAAGCCCATCAGAAAGAGAGGCTCAGAGAAGGCTGACAGTATTTCCAGGCTCCGAAGAAATTCAGGAGTGGCAGAGTGAGTTTCCAGGGAAAGGAAAGTCCTAAAGAAAATCAGAAGCTTCATCTCTGAAGGGATTAAGAAATTCATCTACATAAACAGTACCTCTTTTCCCCATTCTGAAGAAACGAGGGTCTTGGTGGAGGGGGGGGGGGGATCAATTACTTCAGGGGGGACCTTAAGGGCCAAGGGGGGATGAGAGGCAGGAGGACACTCCCTAGGGTCATTCTGGAAAGATCAAGTGACTCTTGTTCTATTAGGCGAGGGGAATGTTACCCCAAATCTGTGTTTTATCCTATAATGACATTTTCCTTGTTCACGATTCCTATAAATGTTACTTTGAAATGTCTTCTGGTTAGAGAGAGATCTGAGGGCAGGAGAGGATTGCAGTCTGGACATCTCTCTCCAGATGGAAGGATGCTTGAATTTAGAATAATGTTAAGTTAAGAGATAAACTGCTCCCTAAAATGCAAGGCTTTTAGCATTGATATTTTTTCTTCAGTAAAGTGTCATGGAAGGAGAATGAGCAGGATGTGGCAACTGACTGGATATGGGAAGGGAGAGAGATGGAAAAACTGATGAACCGCTGGGAATGGATGAATGGTAGAGCCCTCCACAGAAATAGGGAAGTTAAGAAAAGAGGTGGGGGTGGGAGTGGGGCAGATAATGAGTTCTGTTTTGGACACTGGAGCTCTGAACAGAGACTAGGGCTGGATATGCAGATCTGGAAGTCTGTGAGTCCAATTAAGGTTTTGTAAGGATCAAATGAGGTAATGTGTAAAGTGCTTCGCACACAATAAAGCCCTCTATAAACGTGAGTTATCATCATTATTTTTCTCTAGGAGTTTTGTAATGAAAGAAAGGAAAGACATAATATGATAGTTTGAGGGCACAGTAGTGCCAAATTAAAGGGTTTTTTTCTGTTTGTTTTGTTTTGCTTTAATGAGGGAGATTTGGCCATGTTTGCAGACAGCAAAGAAAGAGCCAGAGAAAATCTAAGAGGTTCAGGATAGAGCTCTAGAAAATAACTCACAACAGGGGATGCCCTGGGCAATGATCCCTCAAAGGAGACTGAGAAGGAATGGCTGTACAGGTTGGAGAACTAGATAAGTGTGAAGAAAACCCAGGGTGGAGAGAATATCTAACAAGGAAAGATAGCTTATAGCGTCAGATACTGCAGAGAAGTCAAGAATTATGAGGACTAGGGGGCAGCTGGGTATCTCAGTGGATTGAGAACCAAGCCTAGAGATAGGAGGTCCTAGGTTCAAATCTGGCCTCAGACCCTTCCCAGCTGTGTGACCCTGGGCAAGTCACTTAACCCCCATTGCCTACCCCTTACCACTCTTCTGCCTTGGAACCAATAAATAGTATTGATTCCAAGAAGGTAAGAGTTTAAAGTAATAATAATAAGAAGAAGAAGAATGGGGACCATGGCCATGGCCAAAGGGCTTTGACAATTAAGTGCTCACCCCCAAATCTGGAAAAAAATTATTTTAGTTGAGTAATAGAGTCAGAAACCAGACTGCAAAGGGGAATAAGAAAGAGGAAAATGCAGGCAATGAGTATAGATAGCTTTTTCTAAGTGTGACTTGCAGAAGAGAAGACCCATGTTCAAATCCTGCCCCAGACACTAACTAGCTGTGTGACACCGGGTAAATCCTTAAATTTCTCTCAGCCTCAGTTTCTTCATCTATAAAATGGCGATGATAATAATACTAATGCTTGCCTGGCAAAGTTTTTGTGATGATCAAATGAGATAACATGCAATGTGCTTTGCATACTTTAAAGCCAGCTATCACCATTATTATTATTTTCTAGGAGTTTTGCTATGAAAAAGAGAAATGCATAAGATGATAGTTTGAGGGAACAGTGGTGACAAATTAAAAACTTTTGTTTCTCTTGTTTTTTTTAAATGAAGGATAATTTGGGCATGTTTGTAGACAGCAGAGAAAGAGTCAATAGATAGAAATTGAAAATTAGAGATCAGATCTGATTATGGGAGCAAGCTGTCAGAAGAGACTGTAAGAGATGAGATCAAGGACAGAACCAGCCTAAATTTGGAGAAAGGCTACTTATACATTAGAAATTGTAGCAGAGGAGGAGAATAGGAAATAATGTCAAGGCTCTTAGAGATCTAGAATAGTGAATGAGAGGGAGCTCCAGGAAATGACCTCTATTTTCTTGGCAAATTAGAAGCTCTGTTGTAGTTACACAGCTAAAGACTGGAAAATGCTTCCAGTGCCTTTGAATTTTAGTACCCTGCGGCAAACCCCTCATCTTCCTACCCTAATTATGGCTTTATATACCAATAAATTCTAAGTTGATCATCCCTCAGACCACTCTGAGGCTGTGTTAAACAGACGGTATTTTTATTTTTGTTTTTATTTTAATTGTCGATGATCAAAAGACATCAACATGAGTCCAATGGGAAAAAAAAAATCTTGCCAACTATCCTAGTTCCTCCTCCTCAGGGTTTATAAAATGATAAATCAAAAAAAATTCTCTTTTTTGTATTTGTACAGATTGCTGATTTAGACCACGTAGTGTAAAGATTAAAATTTAGGAGAGACTGAGGCAACTGAAATTAGTTTCTCTCTGCAAGGAGTATTATATTTTTTAGACGTTTATTAAAGGTTAAAGATTAAAGAAAATACTAAATAAGAAAAAACACACGCCTAGGCCAGAGGCCTAGACAAGACCTCACCTACATTATGGAAAGAGCCACGTCTGTCCCAAAACGGAAGTCCAAAAAAGAGAGAGAGCCACAAAAGCCTTTGCAATCAGTTTAAATCCCTTCTCGATCGCATCTTGGGAAAGTGGAGCAAGGGCTTGTGGGGATTGAAGTCCAGAGTTCGAGTCTATTTTTACAGTAGGGAACTCCCAAGGTGGAAATTCTCTCCACCAGGGCAGACTGGCTTTCACAGGATTTTTCTTAGGATCCTGAAGGAGGGACTTTCTCATAGTTATAAGCAAGGCAAAACGAGAAGAACTCTGATCTTCCTGACTCCAATCTTGTCCCTTAGTTTATGTTGCCTCTCAAAATAATGAGTAATAATAATAGCTAATATTAAGGCTTACCTTTGCAAACTTTACATATATTATTTCATTTGAAATCAAGAGAATATTAGGGGGGCAGCTGGGTGGCTCAGTGGATTGAGAGCCAGGCCTAGAGATGGGAGGGCCTGGGTCAAGTCTGGCCTCAGACACTTCCCAGCTGTGTGACCCTGGGCAAGTCACTTATCCCCCATTGCTCTTTTGCCTTGAAACCAATACACAATATTGACTCTGGGAAGGAAGGTAAAGGTTAAAAAAAAGAGAGAGGAAGAAAATATTAGGATCATAGTGTTGATCTTTTAGTATGAATTCATGAAATACTGGTCAAAAAGGAGAAATATGAGTGAGTACTACTTGCAATATCATGTTTATCAGCAATATGGCTGATTTTCTATATGTCTAGTGTATATTATATGTGCATTACATATGTACGGGATATATGCATGTATGCATACATATATATATATATATATATATATATATATATAAATACAAAACGTGCTTATCAAATTTGTAACACAAATCTGGGAGTGAAAGTTATTATAATGGATGATAGAATCAAAATGTGACAATATCAGGGGCAACCAGGTAGCTCAGTGCATGAAGAGCCAGACCTAGAGATAGGAGGTTCTGTGTTCAAATCTAGCCTCAGACACTTCCCAGCTATGTAGCCCTGGGCAAGTCCCTTAACCCCCATTGCCTAACCCGTACCACTCTTCTGCCTTGGAACCAGTACAAAATTGATTCTAAGATGGAAGATTAGGGTTTTTTTAAAAAGTAACAATATTATAACCTGCTAGAATGACAAATTGAAAAGAACAAAAGCAAATTTCACTGAGATAGAGATGAACTCTTACCATAAGTTCACTTTAGGTAGAAAAAATATAGAATAGGAGAATCTTAGCTTAACAATAATCTATATATAAAGAAGTATAAAGAAGATGATTAGCAGAACTGGAACACAAGCTAAACATCCAGAGACCAGGAACTCCCTCCCCCTGCATTTTCACTGGCATGTGCAATGTACCATTCATTTTTGCTTAACTGTTTTTTTCTTTGTTAGCAGAAGTTCAGTGCTGGAGCTGGGGGTAGAAATTACTCCCATTAAAACAATGATGCAAATAAATCTTTTTTATTTAAAAAAGAAGAAGAATGAACTGAGTTCTGGAAAGTTCTCATAGAGGGAGATACACATGGGGGGGATATTGTCCAGGGAACAGTATTTTGATTTGGAAAGTGAATGCAACAATGGGGTAGACTGACACATACTCACTCAGTAGTCATGGCAAGACCAGTTTACGTTTCTGGAATTGCTAAGAGCTTCCTCCCACTTTCCGGTCTCAGGGAATGGGGCTGGCATCTGGAGAGAAGATGGCTGGGGGGAGGAAAGGAAAGCTTGACTGAGACCAGCTAGAATGGAGTGGGCCATGTCCGGTGCTCACCAATCAGTACCCCATGGTCCCAGGGCAGGAGTTCATCTGGGATCAGTAGTCCAGCATGGTAAGATGATCAGGATGGGAAACCAATCTGAGGCTCTTACCTTCCCAATTCCAACCTGGTCAGTTCAGCCTCAGGATGAAATTCACTTTTTTTTTTAATTGGAAAATGTTATTTAAATAATTAATTTAGAATGTTTTCCCATGGTTACAAGATTTGTGTTCTTTCCCACCCCTCCCCTATCCCCCTCCCTTAGCCTATGCACAATTCCACTGGGTTTTACATGTGTCATTGATCAAGACCTATTTCCATATTATTGATATTTGAACTAGGGTGATTTTTTAAAAATTTTATTTAATTAGTCAATTTAGAACATTATTCCTTGGTTACAAGAATCATGTTTTTTCCCTCCCCTCTCCCATTCCCTTCCATAGCCAACACACAATTCCTCTGGGTTTTACATGTGTCATTGATCAAGACCCTTTTCCATATCATTAATATTTGCACTGGGGTGATCATTTAGAGTCTACATCCCCAATCATATCCCCATGGACCCATGTGATCAAGCAATTTTTTTTCTTCTGTGTTTCTACTCCCACAGTTTTTCCTCTCAATGTGAATAGTGGTTTTTCTCATAGATTCCTCTGAGTTGTTCAGGATCACTGCATTGCTGCTAGTACAAAAGTCCATTACGTTCGATTATACCACAGTGTATCAATCTCTGTATACAATGTTCTCCTGGTTCTGCTCCTCTCACTCTGCATCACTTCCTGGAGGTTCTTCCAGTTCACGTGGAATTCCTCCAGTTCATTATTCCTTTGAGCACAATAGTATTCCATCACCAACATATACCACAATTTGTTCAGCCATTCCCCAATTGATGGGCATCCCCTCATTTTCCAATTTTTTGCCACTACAAAGAGTACAGGTATGAATATTCTTGTACAAATCTATGAAATTCACTCTCTTGTTAAATGAATTCTATCTTGTCTGTTCTCTCCTCCCTGACACAAAATTCCATCATTTAAATATAATCTATACTAATACATCATTTAAAAACCAATGTTATATTGATCCTAGGTGGCTTCAATCATAGACACCATGGTCTCTGGGGAAAAACAGTAACTAATTTCTGGCAACCCAATGGTTGCCTAGTGGATATAGGTGGGCTGTAAAATTTTTCCAGTGTAGGTAAGATGGAACCTGAGAGATATCAGCAGGACCATATATGTTTGGAAAAGGATGTGGGTCTATCATGTATCAAAAAAAATTTGAAAACTAGATGATGTACAACCCCTAGAGCCAGGAAGTCCTGAGTTCAAATCTAACCTCAGAAGCACACTAGCTATGTAACCCTGGACAAGTCACTTAACCATTGTTCTCCTCAATTTCATCTGTAAAACAGAGAACATGATACCACTTACCCCAGGGTTAGGAGATCAAACGAGATAATAATTGTAAAGTGCTTAACAAGATGCATTCTGTAATAATAAACATTCTATAAATGTAAGCTATTATTATTATTTGGAAGAGAAGGCAAGATAGCTGACAACTTCCTAGTTCTTCCTGATGTGTGTGTTCTGGGGGGAGGGGATTGGAGATTTGCTTCTTATAATTAATCTGTCAGCTTCTACTAAGCTCCCTATTTATACTGCATTTTCAAGTTTATAGAGCGGCGGAGTCAGGACTAGAGATAGGAGGCCTTGGGTTCAAATTTGGATTCAGACACTTCTTAGCTATGCAGCAAGTCATCTAACCCCCATTGCCTAGCCCTTACTGCTCTTCTGCCTTGGAACCAATTAGATTTGATTCTAAAATGGAAGATAAGGGTTTCCCCCCCTTTTTTTCTTTTATTTGTTTAGTTTTTAAGATAAAGGGTATTAACTTGGAAATAACACAGAACTACCAAAGTAGTCAGAAAATGCCATTGTTTAATCAGGATGGGGATAAATCCAATATTTGGCCCTTTACTCAGAATCTGGTGCCACTACTTTTACAGGGTTTACACCCTGGACTCTGGGGATGTTATCCCTGGGAGTACCACCAGGCTAGATGACAACTCCAAGGAGCCATTAAAGTTGGGGAGCTTAAATACCTTTCTAGGTGAATCATGGGGGTTAAGGATGAGAGGGACAGTTGATTGACTCTACAATGGTAATAAAGGCTAATGAGGACTCTCAGACAGGAATAACTGTGAGGGCTGATGCTTTACAAAGGACACAAAAGGGAAAGATTCAGCCAAAGGCTGGACCACCAGAGAGAGGACTTTGGCCAGAGGGGAGAGACCATTGGGACAAAAGAGATACTTAACATCTGATGGGATTAGCCATTCCCACCCAAATTTACCAAAGGTATTGTTAGTCTGAGAGGCAGTGAAGTAGGACTTTCTCTCAGGGAGGAACTCTCTTGTGACAAGGCCAAACCTGGGGCTTTCACCTTTATGTTAAGTAAACTGGGGACCACTAAATCTTTCTAGGCTACAAGTTTGGGAGCTTCTAGATTCCATGTTGATAAGAGTTTTTAAAAAAATCAAATTTATAGAGCATATATATTTTATCTCAATTGATCAGCACTGTGAAGTGAGGTAGATATTTAAATATTCAAATGGATCTATGATCTCACAGATGTAGGAATTTTTTCCCATCTTACATATCATTGTTACCCATCCACACCTGCCATTCTCATTCATGCCCCCATAAGTTAAAGACCCAGGCAGTAAGTAGTACAAATATCATTCCCATTTTACATAAGGGGAAAGTGAGATGCAGAGGTTAAGGGAATTGCCCACCTAGCTACTAAGTTTGAGAACTTGAATTTGAAGTCCTTTATGACTCCATATGGAAATAAAAATGACTCCAGTCCACCCTCAATCAGATTTTTAGGGGATTCTTCTGCAAGTCCTCTTTATTTGCCAAGAGACAATTATTCCAAAATGAATGGTAGACTAAGAAGACCTACTTCATCCTTGTTCTCAAGGGAAGTCCTGGTCTGAAGATAGCCTTTAGAGATTTGTAGAACCCCCCAAGGAAGCTTGGACTCTAGAACAGTAATGGAATGCCAGGCCCCGCCCCTGCCCCAACCCCCAGACCAAGTGCTGTGCCCCTCCCCCACACCAAGTGCCAGGTGCACCCTGTCCCACCTTTATCCCACACAGGGGACTGAAGAAGCACTCCCATTAGGCTACTGGGCAGAGGGGTAGGTGAAGGGAGGAATGTCCTCTGTGAGTGTAGAGAGGGGGAGGGGAGTGACCTAAGAGCTCTGCTCCCTTCCAGCTCTGCCACCAGTGCACCACCCACCATTGGCTGCTGGGCAGAGGGGTGGAGGATGGGAAAAATGTCATCAGACACTGTGGAGAAGGGAGGGGAACAACTCCGCCCAAGTCCCTCTGCCTTTCCAGTAACAAAGGTGGGGGGAACTGTGTGCCCACAGAAAATACTCTGAGTGCCATTTTTTCACCTATGCCATAGGTTCACCATCAATGCTCTAGAGTCTTGGGGGTGGAGGTGGGAGTGTTTGCTGAGCCAGTGATGTGTTGGTAAATATTTAATAATTGTTCTCTAGGGGAAAAAATGGGGGGCATAATATACTTTAAATTTAATTCCCATTAATAACATTTTCTCCTCACTTTCCTAAGTCTAGATAATCAACAAAACAATAAATCGAGTTTTAACTTGAAGGGTTTGCTGATTTCTAAGGTATAAATGCTCACACTGAAAACTTAACAAACGGCTTTTATAGTCTTAAAGTTCAGGCACAGACCCCAGCCCAGCTCAGGGTGTTTTCAATCACTTGAGATGGACTTATGACCAGCTGAAATTCTCAAGGATCTTCCAAACCAGATATGTATCTCCATGGCTAGCCATGGGAGGGTTTACCCCTCCAAGGTCAGATTACCCATCCACACCCTTCTTCTAGATGGTCATGGGTTATTCTTATCCATTTTTCTGTTGTTCAGAGAACAATGAGGCACAGAACAGGGGAAAATTCATAAAGCCAGGGTTAGCTTGGGGTTTGGGAATGAGAGATGGTTTCAGTGTTTCTCTGCCTTTTTACTCACAAAGTTGTTTTATTTGGTTTAAAAGCCGCAAAAAAGCTCAACCCTTCAACCTCTGCTTCTAGGCTTGAGTTCATAATGACAGGTAGGCACCCAGACCAACCTGGGTAATAAACATCCATTTCACCTCATTACTTTTATTTTAAAATCCAGTGACCTCACCAGTACATCTGGAGAACTCACATAGAAACATGATTTCACAGCAGTGCCTTGTTTTTATGCTTTAGCCACATAAGAGAAAGCTGAAAAATCATATACTAAATTATAAAAATATTTTTTGACTAGCAGAATTAATAAAAATGTTGATGTCACTCTGACTAGAATCCAAACTTTTTAACAACTGAAAAGATTTTTTCAAAGCAGTGATGATATTAAAGGTCACACTCCCTGCAAATGAAGGAATGGCAGGGAGCTTTAGTCCCTTAGGCTCCTTCCATGGCTGGTCCCTGGACCTCCATCTGCCCACAGCAAAAAGACAGGCTGAAAAAATAGCAATGTGAGAAGTCTTCACTAACAGACAAAGCAAAAGAATGCTTTATGAAGAAGGAGTGTGATTCTGGACCCAGAAGATGCTCTAAAAAGAGATGCAATAAAGAAACACAAGCTCCAGGACATGCTGGGAAAGACATGAGAGAATAGCGACAGTTGGATTTCAGATTCTGGGGGTGGGGGGCAGCCAAAAACGACCCAGGGCCCTTAGAAAGGGCAAACCTGCTCTCCACAGCAACTGGAAGACTTAGTTCAATTGATGAGAAGCTTTTGTCAGTGCAACAGCTGGGAAAGGGCTAAAGCTGGCAACTGTGAGCCTGAGTATGAGGCCCCAGTCATTCAGCTGTTGTCAGCTAAGGAAAGAGGGCCCCTCATGGGTGTTAGCAGAAACTACCCAGGACCGCAACCAAACCTCCAGTTCCCTTTCCAATAGCAAACTCTTTGGGGACCTTATAGAGGATTTTTATAGGAGAACCAAGGTTCTGGGGGCAGCTGGGTGACTCAGTAGATTGAGAGTCAGGTCTAATGACAGGAAATCCTGGGTTCAAATCTGCTCTGACACTTCCTGTGTGACCCTGGGCAAGTCACTTAACCCCAATTATCTAGCCCTTACCCCTCCTCTGCCTTGGACCATTTAACTTCAGAAAAACACAGAACTACTAAAATAGTCGGAGGAACCAAATCTTTAATCAGGAAAGGGATAGGTCCAATAATTGGAGGTCATCACAGAGCCTGGAGCCACAAACTATCAGGGTCTACACCCTGGGGCTCCAGGAAGTATCCCTGGGAGAATGCACCCAGATAGATGATTTCTCCCAAGAACAATAGAATCTGGGGAACTTATATACCATTTGGGGAACTGAGAACAGGGAAGTATGGTTGACTGGCATTACCAGGGCTACAGGGGTGTATGGGGTGTTCAGGGAGGGGTAATATCTCTGGTATGGAGGGCTTGTCGTGCCCTCCTAGGGCAGCTCTCCAGCCTCTGACCCCCACCTGACACCCAGCTCTCACTTGTGGCTCCCAGTAGCTGCTAGCATGTGGCCACACCCCGGGCAACAGCTTCGACAGGCCGGCTAAACCTTGTGAGGGTAGCCATCGGGTCATCGACCCCTGGTGAACTAGGGCTTTGCTCACCCAGCATGTGAAGACTGCTTCGGCTGAACAGACGGAAGAAACCAATAAGAAGGTTCAACAGCTGAGAGGGCGACGCAGGGAAGCCCAGTGGAGTGCTTAGGGTGTGTTGGAGCACAAAGGACAACATGGCCATCCAATGCAGCTGAGGAAGTCTCCAGGTGTAACGATTTTTCGTGCCACTGGACCCAGGCTTCCAACGCCGAGAGAGTGGGTCTGTCTCTGTGCATCGACTTTTCCACTTAAATCTTCACGCACTAGTATCTTTGTGCACAAAAATACACAAAGACAATCCTCATCCTCGGTTACCGAGAGACTACTACTACTACCAGGGCTACAAGGAAAGGAGAAGTCCAAGATTGGATTATCAGGGAGAGGCTGATGCTTTACAATGGACACAAAAGGGAAAGATCCAGCCAAGGGCTGGGCTACCTGGGAGAGGACTTTGATACCACCAACAGGGGAGAAACTGCTAAGACAAAAAGATATTTAACATTTGATTTAAGTCTACCTTAGGGTCTATTGTTCAGTCTGAAACTAGTGAGTCTGAGGCCTCCCTAGGGTGAATTCTCATGTGACGGGGGGCAAACTTGGGGTCTCCGGATTTCAAGCTGACAGAACAAATAGGCAGTATTGATTCTAAGATGAAAGGTAAGGCTTAAAAAAAATGCCTCTATTCTAACTATAATCATTCAGTCATATCCAATTCTTCATGACTCCATGGACCAGAGCATGTTCATGGGATTTCCTTAGCAAAGATCCTTGAGTGATTTGCCATTTCCCTCTCTAGTGGATTAAGGCAAATAAAGGTTAGCTGACTTGCCCAGGGACATACAGCTAATAAATGCCTCAGGCTGGATTTGAATTTGGGTCAAGCTCTATCCACTGAGCCATCTACCAGCTTCATTTCCTTAACTTACTCTCCCTTTTATTCCGAGAACTTCTCCCTTTTACCCCTCTTATTTTCCTTTTTTTTTTTTAAACCCTTACCTTCTGTGTATTGGTTCCAAGGCAGAAAAGCAGTAAAGGCTAGGCAGTGGGGGTTAAGTGACTTGCCCAGGGTCACACAGCTGGGAAGTGTCCCAGATCATATTTGAACCCAGGACCTCCCTTCTCTAGTCCAGACTCTCAATCCACTGAGCCACCCAGCTGCCCCCTCCTATTTCCATTTGGAAGGAAAATGCATTTCTATACCTGTTTGTGTGAATGTCCTCCACTCTTTCACCAGATATGCAAATTTGTAGATTCAAGTATTACCCTCTCCATACACCCTTTTCTCCTTTTTTATATAGATTTCTAATTGTACATTCTGATTATGTGAGATAATTTCCCATCCTTCCTCTCCCTTTCATCCCCATTTCAGTATTCCTCTTCCTCATCCTTTCCATTTTTCTTTTAAAATCATCAAAAGTCATAGCAGAACCACTTCTAATTGGCCTACTTCCAAGATCCCTAACAATAATAGAGTTCTGAGGATGCACCTATATCATCTCACCATATTAGAACGTAACCATTTATCCTTGCTTAGAACCTTATGATTGTTCACTCATGTTTACTTTTTATGTTTGTCTTGATCCCTGTGTTCCTGTACAACAGAAGATTCAAACATAGAAGATTCCAAAGTTTCAATGCAACTCTAATCTGGTGGTGCCTAGAAGTCTTTGATTTCATTAAAGATCCTATTTTCCCCTGTAGGATTATATTCAGTTTTTCTGGGTAAGTTATTCTTGGCTGTAAGCCTATATCTTTTGCCTTCTGGAATATCATATTCCAAGCTTATTCCAAGCTCTCTGCTCCTTTAGAGTGGAGGCTGCTAAACTGTATAAGATCCTATGACCTATTTGAATTCTTTTTTCTGGCTACTTTTGGTATTTTTTTCTTTGACTTAGAAACTCTGGATTTTGGTTATAACATTCCTGGAAGTTTTCACTATGGGGTTTCTTGTAGGAAATAGGCTTTCTATTTTTCTTTTGCCATTCAGTTTGTAGAGATCTGGGCCATTTTCTTATATGGTTTCTTGAAATATGCTGTTCAGGCTCTTTTCTTTTTGATCATGGCTTTCAGGAAATCAAATGATTCTTAAATTCTCTCTCCTCAATCAGTTTTTTAGGCCATTTATTTTTATTACGGGATAACTTACATTATTTTCTCTTCCCACCCATTGTTTTATTTATTTTTTTTAATATTTATTATCTCATGGAGTCATTAGTATCCATTCTAATTTTCTGGAGTTTATTGCTTAGTCAGGTTTTGCGTATTTTGTGCCAAATTGGAATTCTCTTTCCAATTGCTCTCTTTTCTTTTAGAATTAATTTTCCTCTAGCAGTCTCATTTCATTTATAAAATATTTTAAACTCTTTTTAAAAGCTCTTACTTCATCTCTTCCAGGAATTCTAGTTAACCTTAAGGCTAAGGAAGGGAGTTTTGTTTTGTGACATTGCTTGTAGATATTTTAGAGTCATTCTCTCCTTCTGGGTTTGTGTCTTGAGCATCACTGCCACCAAAATAGTTTTTATGGTGGAATTCTTTTTTTGTTTGTTCGTTCATTCAGCTTTCTCCTTGACTTTGGACTATACATTAGGGCCTGGCTCTGTAAACTTTGTTTTTTTTAAACCCTTACCTTCCATCTTAGTATTGGTTCCAAAAGAGAAGAGTGGTATAGACTAGGCGATGGGGGTTAAATGACTTGCCCAAGGACATAGAGGTAAAAAGTGTGTATGTCCATATTTGAACCCAGGACCTTCTGTCTCTAGGCCTGGTCTCAATCCACTGAGCCACCCAACTGCCCTGCTCTATGAACTTTTAAAAGGGAATGTCTAGATTGGTCCTATTGCTTCCTTGGGATATGGATTATTATATTATTTCAGGATTTCATTCAGCTCAGGCTGAATGAAGACTTGCAAACTTTTGTCATTCTCAAATAAACTCCAAACCAAGTCAGTTGATTTCCGTCCTCAGTTCTGAGCTCTGCAAGTTTCAGCTTGCAGATTCAGTTAAGTAACATTATTTTGCACTTGCTTAGTTGGAGTTTCAAGAGACTGTTACTGGATCAAGGCACTATCAATTAGCTCAAAAACACTGCTGGTTTAGAATGAGAGAACTCCCCTTTGGTCTGGGATTCCTGCCTTAGTTATGCAGGCCTCAGACTGGGCTGTTCTGGGACTGAGATCCTGCTTGGCTCCCTACCTCTGAGCCACACAGATGCTGATTGCTCCTCTGTCAGTCAGTCCCCAGCCTAAGGCCTGAAACCATTCTTCACTTGCTGGACCATCCCTTAGGCACAGGTCTCTTCCTTCCATGCTGTTTCCATGATTGGGGAGTGAACAATGGAGCTGCCAGTTTGTACCTATTCCTGCATCTGTGCTGTATTAGGGGCCTCTTCTTATTTGGTGAACAGCTTCCCCCTGCTCTCTGGTCATTTCTGGCAAGTCCTATTCTCCGGTATTGATAGATTTGTCTCCTGAAGCTGACTTTGGCTGGAAGAATGTTGTTGTTCAATCATATTAGTCCTGTCTGACTTTTCGTGACCCTATTTGGCATTTTCTTTTTTTTTAATTTAAATTAATTGGGGGCAGCTGGGTGGCTCAGTGGATTGAGAGCTAGGCCTAGAGATGGGAGGTCCTAGGTTCAAATCTGGCCTCAGAGACTTCTCAGCTGTGTGACCCTGGGCAAGTCACTTGACCCCCATTGCCTAGCCCTTACCACTCTTCTGCCTTGGAGCCAATACATAGTACTGACTCCAAGACAGAAGGTAAGGGTTTAAAAAATTAAATTAAATTAATTTTAAAAAATAAATTTAAATTAAATTCATCAATTTAGAACATTATTCCCTGATTACAAGAATCATATTCTTTCCCTCCCTCCCCTCACCCCACCCTTCCCATAGCTGATGTGCAATTTCACTGGGTATTACATGTATCCTTGATCAGAACCTATTTTCATGTTGATGTTTGCACTAGATTGATCATTTAGAGTCTATATTCCCAATCATATCCCTTCAACCCATGTGATCAAGCAGTTGTTTTTCTTCTGTGTTTCTACTCCCACAGTTCTTTCTCTGGATGTGAATGTTCTCTGGATGTTCTTTCTCATAAATCCCTCAGAATTGTCCTGGGTCATTGCTTTGCTGCTAATAGAGAAGTCCATTATGTACCACAGTGTATCAGTCTCTGTGTACAATGTTCTCCTGGTTCTGCTCCTCTCACTCTGCATCACTTCCTGGAGGTTGTTCCAGTCTCCATGGAATTCCTCCAGTTCATTATTCCTTTGAGCACAATAGTATTCCATCACCAACATATAACACAATTTGTTTAGTCATTCCCCAATTGAAGGGCATCCCCTCATTTTCCAATTTTTTCATTTGGTGTTTTCTTGATAAAGATACTAGAGTAGTTACCATTTCCTTCTCCAGTTCATTTTACAGATAAGGAAACTGAGGCCAACAGGGTTAAGTGACTTGCTCAGGGTCACACAGCTGGTATTTAGCTAAGGCTGGATTTGAACTCAGAAAAATGAATCTTCTGGACTTATCTATTTTTTTTTTCTTGGACTAACTACTGATCAAGAGTAGGTCTAGTATATTTTCTAGATGTTTGGAGTTGGGGGAGGTGGGGAGCATGGGAAGTTTACTGTACTTTCCTGCTTTTTACTCTATCATCTTGGCTCTGCCCCCAATCCTGTTGTTTCTTAGCACAGGCTGAGACCCACAGAGGACTGAACATAAATAAAACATTTTAAAAATGTGTGTTCGGTTGTTGTGAGAAAGCCATGGTAATTTTTGTGAGAAGATAAGCGACAACCTTGAGAAAGAAATGAGAAGTAAATATGGTGGCAGGAAGGTCTCAGAGGATTCAGAAGCACAGTCTCTTATAATACGTCCTTGAAGGCTCCAAATGGACATGCCAATAAAGGGAATCAAGCAGATGGCTGGGAAAGGTGAGAGAGACAGCTTGAAGGATATGGTTAGGCAGTACACATGCTCAGAGGTAGGTGTTTGGTTCCATCAGAGCAAAAGGAAATAAGAGGTGCTGATCATTAAATAAGTAGTGCAGAAATAGTATTCTCCTGGAACAAAGCTCTAATTACAATTACAATTATTATTATTATTATTATTATTATTATTATATCATTAGATTCAGGCCTCAAAACAACTATGGCCATCCATGGTCTCTGAGGTCTCCTCTCGAAACAAATATTCCATCTAGTTCGTAAAGGCTGAATAATTAGAATGAATCCATTTAAAAAACTATGTTTTCTTTCTTTCTTTTTTTTTAAACCTTTATCTTCCATCTTAGAATCAGTATACTGTGGGTGGTAAGGGCTAGGCAATGGGGGTTTAGTGATTTGCCCAGGGTCATATAGCTACGAAATGTCTAAGGCCAGATTGGAACCCAGGACCTCCTTACTCTAGACCTGGCTCTCAATCCACTGAGCTCCCTAGTTGCCCCCAATACTGTTTTCTTGATGTTTTTTTCTTGACATCACAATAATTTCTGGAAAAACAAAACATACTGACCCAAATGAAGCTTTCCTTACAATGCTTCCTGTAGCCTCCTGTTGTCTATGCTTCTCTCTCACCTCGGTGCCTCAGATGTTCTGTGCCTACCTTTTAGGTTTTTCTCTTGAAAGTTGTTTCACTTTGTTTCCTTACTGGTTCTTTCACTCCTATATTTGTTTTGTGGCATTATTTTAAGATTGGTTGGAGAGGATTCTCATTGTGACTTTCAGCTTCTCTGCTTGGCTCTGTCATCTTCTCAAGTCCCCTTATGACAATGAAAAGCAAATTTTAAATCTGACATGGGGACTACATTATTGTACAGTGATTCAAACTAACCTTATTTGTCTATTTTGGGGAGGAGAGGAGTGAGGACCTGAACTATAATTCCATTTTTATAGAGTGAGGCAATTCCTTTAATCAGTGACCACTGGTACCTGCTCTACAACTTAAAATGTTAGAGTTTTGTTAGGTCCTGAGAGCTGAAGTGATTTGGCTTAGGCCAAACAGCCAGGAGATATTAGAGGTGAGAATTAAGCCCAGGAACTTAGATCCAAAGCTGGAGGGCACCTCAGAGACCACCTAGTCTAACCCCCTCATATAAAGAGATAATTGGCCCAAGGTCAAAGTGGTAGCATGTGTTAGAGGTGGGATTTGAACACAGAGTCTCTGACTCTGGCTCTGCCCTTTCCACTGTAGAGGTCATCCATCCATATCCCACTGCCTCTTGCCATCTCTTAATTTCACACCACGACCTCCTTGGACCAAGACAATTTAATATGATGTTTAATGTGCATTTGAAAGGGTATTATACTCTGCCTATACAATGTGGTGTGCCTCATAACAAGGGTTCCAGAACCCATGGCCAGTTTGAGATTTTGGGCCATCCTGGCCAAAGCTCCTTTCGTTTTTAAAGAACACTTTTATATGTCAATACAGTATTTAATAATCATTTTCTGAGATTTTGTGAGCCATGTTCTCTCCTTGTCTTCCACTCTTCTCCCCTCCCCAAGATGGCAGATAATAGGATCTAGGTTGGACATATGCTATCATACAATAAATATTTCCACATTTATCATGTTGTGAAAGAAGCCACATGGATTACACTAGAGAAAAACTCGTGGAGGAAATGAATTGCAGAATGACTTGCTTCTATCTGCATTCAGACCCCTTCTGTTCCTTCTATGGTCTATGGTGATGGATAGATTTTTTTTTTCATTACTAGTCCTTCTAGGCTACTTTCAATTGTCTTCTTCCATTCAATAAGCATTTACTAATTCATTACCTCCAATGGGCCAGGCAGTCTGCACTAGAGGTATAAAGACAAAACTGAAACAGTTCCTGCCCTCAAGAAGCTTACGTTTTGCGGGATGAGAGGGAATGACACACATAGATAAATCTCTTGATGTATTTTTTGGTCCACACCTGATTTCAGAGAAAACACTGCTACCGGTCCTGATTGGCAACTATTCTGCAATTTATAGTCTTAGCGAGCTGCCTAAGGAACTGAGAAGTGGCATGTGCAGGGTCATACAATCAGTATAGATCAAAGGGAGGACTTGAACTCTTTCTGAGTGTGAGTTCAGCTAACTATTGTGTTGTGCTGCCATGCAAACACAAATTCTATGCAAAATAAATACAGATGAATTTTTCAGGGTAAGGAGAGTACCAATAACTGAAGGAATCAGGAAAGGCCTCTTGGAGGCAATAGAAATTAAAATGAACTGTAAATGGAGCTTAGGACTCTGGTGGGGGGGAGAGAGGGACAGTAGTAAGGACAGAAGTCCCTCTAGGGAGGGGGATGACAACCTGTGCTGACAGCACAAAATCCCACTATGCTGGGGAATAGAAAAGAGGTAAGTTTGGCTACCATGAAGGATGTGTAAGAGGCATCATATATAACTGGTGCAGTCAGAGCCAAACGGAGGAATTTTTAGTTTTTTTCTGGTTGTATTCTTGCTCATTCCTGTTTTGGATCAAACTATAATGGTAATTTTTGCAAAGTTGAGAGAGGTAGAAAAAAAACCAGGGAAAGACAAAGTAATATTCTGAAGTGGCTTTGAGAGAGCTGCTGCTCCTGTCTCATGTAGTCATTCATTCAACAAATATTTCCTGAATGGCAACTCTGTGCCAGGCACTGTGCCAGCACTGCAGGGGAAGAAGCACGCTTGTCCTAGTCATGCCCACCTCTTCTGGCTTGCCCCTCTCTGCCCAGGCTGGAGCCCAAGGTCAGCCATGGCAATGATGCTGTGATTCACAGCCTAGAATCTCTCCTCACCTTGGCCTTTCCCAGCCCCACTATAACCTCTACTATCTATTTTCTCTATTCCTGCTGCCCAGTGGCCTGGCTGGGTTAGGAAAACTCAGTGAACTGTGTTAATTAGGTCTACCACAAATTCATGACATCCACCAACAGCTGGGGTCAGCTGGTCCCTCCCAGGCTGCTCAGCAATTCTGTTATTCGTAGCTTGTTCACTCCCTATCATATTTCCCACAGCAGCTGTTCCAAACCTTTTTCGTTCTTCTCAGGCCCTAACTGGGGCCCCCTCTCCTCTTTCCCTCCCTTCCCCCTTTCCAGAAGATGATCTCATCTCCTACTATTAAGAAAATCCAGGTCAGGCTCAACCTTCCTCTTCTCTACCTTCAAATTTTTCTCTATCTTCACCTATCCTTTCCCCTGTTCTTCATTCATTCAACATGCAGTTAATAAATGCCTACCACTGGCCTTAGTTTCCTTATCTGCAAAATTAAAGGGCTGAACAAGATAGGTCTGAGATCCTTTCTAGATCATCCCTTTGGTGATTTCTATGTACTAGGCACTGTGGACACAAGACAAAAACAAGAGTTTCTGCCTGTAAGCACTGACATTCTATTTGGGAGGAACCACAAGCACATAGATAAGTAAATACAAAATATGGGCAAAATATTCTATGAGGATTACTACCTGTGTGATCTTGGATAAATCATTTAACTTCCCTGGGCTTTTATTTCCTCATCTATGAAACAAGGGGGCTAAAGCAGATAATCTCTGAGGTCCTGTCTGTCTCTAAATCTATGATCATATCCCCAAAAGCCTATCATCTAAAATGAAGGACATAATATTTTAAAAATAAAATGAAGGACATAAATGAGAATTAAAGTTAAATAAGCTAAAATCATAAAACAAATGTTTCCCATGGTTCTAGCCTCAGCCTTCTTTTTTTCCTTTTTCTAAATTCTCTCTTTCCTTGGTAATCTAATCAACTCAAATAACTTCAGTTATCAATTGTTCTAGGTGGACAACTCTAAAATCTACATCTCTGTGCTGGACCTTCCTCCTCAGTAATGGTTTAACAACTGCAATTTGATGCTCCTCTATCTCTCCCTGGGTGTTTTGCTACTATCTCAAACTCAACATGTCCAAAATCAAACTAATAATTTCCCCCACACACCTCTCCTAAGAGTTCTTCTACCTGACTTCCATATTTCTCTTAAGTCATCAAGATGGAAATCTCAGCATTATCTTTCATTCCTCCTTCTTCCCTTCCCTAAAGGTAGGCTGAGGGAATAGTTTGAGAGATCAAGGAGGGTTTAAAACACAGGAAGTCCCAACTACAATGAAGGGTGGCTTCCAGAGGCAGTGATGGGGTGAGAGAAGTAGCAGGTCTTCTTCTGATCAGGGAATAGACTTTCAGGGTTTGAGATATTGGAGGGGGCCTAGTCTCAGGTAATAGTAAGGTCTGAAGTTTGCCCATATAGGTGAGGGATTGAGGTGGGTTAGAGACAGAGGTAGTTTGACAAAGAAATTGAGTCCTAGAAAATCTAGTCAGTCAAGAAGCTTTATTTACCATCTATTATGTAAAAAGACATAGTATTGGGCACTGGAAATACAAAGAAAAAATAAAAAATAGTCCCCGCCCAAAAGGAAGTCAGATTCTACTCAGAGGGCCCCATATCTAAAGAGAAAATAATTTAAGGAAAATGGATCTTCAAGCACTAACAATTAAGAGGATAAGGCAAAGCTTCCAGTATATGAGACAAACTGAGCCTTGAAGGAAATGAGGGAATCTAAGTGATGCTGGTGCAGCTAGATGGCAAAGTGGATAGAATGCTAGGCCTGGAATAAGGAAGACCTGAGTTCAAATATAACCTCAGATACTTTCTAGGTGTGAGACCCTGGGCAAGTCACAACCCAGTCTGCTTCAGTTTCCTCATCTACAAAATGATCTGGAGCAGGAAATGGTAATCTACTCTGGTATCCTTGTCAAGAAAACCCCAAATGATGTCATGAAGGGTTGGACACAATTAAAAACTACTGAATAAGGAGAGGAAGGAATACACATTTGGTCCAGGGTCCTGCCAATCCAAAAACTGGGAGATGGGGGGAAAAACATTGAATTTTAGGAATAACAAATAGCAGTTTGGAGGGAAAATATAGTGTGTTGTGGGGAATAAAATAAGTCTGAAACACAGAGCCAGATTGTGATTGGATTTAAAGAAACAAAGCTGGAGAGTTTCTATTTTATCCTAGAGGAAACTGGGAACAATTAAAGTTTCTAGAGCAAGAGAATGACATAATCATATTTGTGCTTGAGGAAGAATACTTTGAGACCTGCTTGAATAACTGATTTGAAAGAGGAGGGACTGAAAATTGGGAGTCCAATTTGGAGACTATGGCACTAGTCCAGGGGAGATGTAATAAGGGCCTTAACTAAGGTTATGGCTCCACTAGAGTGGAGATAAGTAGGTGAATTCAAGAGATGTGGAGGTGGTGGAGTTAGCAAGATATGGCAATTGACTATGAGGGAGAGAGAAAGAAGAGGGAGGCATAACCGAGGTGAAAAAACTAGTTGGCCAGAAAGATGATGGTGCCCACAGCATAAATAGGGGCATTTGGAGAAAAATTTGATTCAGAGGTTCCCCTTGGTTTTTTCCCTCAGATTTTTTTTTTATTTAAACACTAAATAAAACAAGTATTTCCATATAGAACAATACAACAAAAAATGAGATTTATAAATGAACCACAAACCTGTATTACATAAAAATTGCTTTTTCTTCTAAGCATATAATAAATTTGACATGACACTTTCAAAGCTCTCCTGCTCATCTCTTTCTTTTTGGATTACTTGTTTGCTTTTGTTCATTTTAAATAATATTTCAATGATTTTTTTCTTTCTTTTCTTTTACTCCAAGTGAAAAAAAAAAGGAAACAAAAACTCTTTTAAAACAATGTTTTGTGCAAAATAAACATATGTAGTCAAGTAAAATAAATCCACAAATCGGCCACCTCTGAATATGGCTTCATTTGCATGTTAAGACAATCACCCCTCTGTCAGAAGGTGATTGTATGTTTCACTGTTTGTCTTCTATAATCAAAAGATCAGATTTAGTCCTGGAAGGGACAGACCTCAGATGCCATCTATTGCATATGAGGAAACTGAGGCCCTAAGAAGTTAAGGGATTTATCTACATGTACCAGATAGTAAATGGAAGAGCCAAGACTTCAATCAAGGTCCTCTGGCTCCAAATCCAGAGTTCTTTCTGCAGCCCCATGTTCTCTCCAGGTGTTCAGAGAGCAATATTATAAAAGTCAAAACATCAAAAACAAGCCAGACTTCCCAAATTGATGAATAGTTAAGCAAACTCTTGTTAATGAGATGGAATACTCTATAGTAATTAAAATTGACCCACATGAGACCCAGAGATTCCTCTGCTTAGGAATATATGCAAAGAAGACATTAATAAAGAGAAAAGTCTCATATAAACCAAAATATAGATGGCAGCATTTTTAGGGTAGCAATAAACTGGAAACAGTGTTGATGCCCATCAACTGGGAAATGGCTAAAAAAAAATTATGATTTATGAATATAATGGACAGGGACAGTTAAGTGGCTCAGTGGATTGAGAGCCAGACCTAGAGAGAGGAAGTCCTGGATTCATATTTGACCTCAGACACTTCCCAGTTGTGTGACCCTGAGCAAGTCATTTAACTCCCATTGCCTAGAAGAAAGGTGTTTTTTTCAATACAATAGAATATTACTGTGCTATAAAAACAACATATATGATATATGAAGAGAAGCACATAAAGACTTAAATGAACTGATGCAAAGTGAAGTAAGTGGGGCCAAAGAAACAATATATAAAATGACTATGTAGTAGAGACTGGTGCATTCACAGAGGACATCAGCATGCTCTATTAATACAAATTCCCTATATGGGAGAGGCTGAGGACCTGCTTCCAGGAGGTGTGATGTCCTGTTATGGAAGTACTTTGGAGAAATTTGAGCATACACAGCTATAAGTGCTTCTAGTCTGCTACCCAAGCGGTTATGAATAGCCTGCAGAACTGACTGTGTGGCCAAAGTGGGAGTGCTCACAAAACCTTCAACCATTCATTCTGTTTAATTGTTCAATTTCTGGGGGTCACTTCAATTCCTTTGCTCATGGTATCTGGTGAGAAATAAAGGCTAATAGTTCTTTTTTATTCTGGGTGAAGGAACTGGAGACTCAGCATACATTGATGCTCCAAGGAGTAAGGATAATACTCAGGAATAACCTCTGGAACCTAGATAATTGTTTTCTAAGACAAGGATTCATCCAAAAGGATGCTTAATCTGGATTTGAGCTCGATGGGATTGATGTTACTTAAAACAACAATAGCATCTATTTTTAATGACATTTTTTTAAAAATCACATTTCCCCCCAATATAGCGATACCCCAATTCTTGTCCATTTAGACACTGTTTGGAATAAAGATTTTTTTTCTTTTTTAATTTTTTATTGTTGTGCAAGGGACTGATTTTATATAGAAACTTAGCTAAGTGTTTTGAGCCTTTTCCCTTGAGAAACTGAGGAAGGAGAAAATATGGAGAAAATATGCTCCAATGTGTTAAGGGAAATATTTGTTTTTGTTGTGTCTTTGAAGTAAATATTTCTTTGTAAAAACTAATTGATGATAAATGGTATTAGTCACTGATTCCTAACAGTGTAGGGAACACAGCTGATGGCATTATAGAAGAGATACCAAAATCTCTAAAAGATCCCTGAGGGATAGATGTAACTAACCTCGTTCTGGAAAAGAGGGCCAGAAAAGAGGGCACTATAGCAATGTAAATGCAAAGAAAAACAATCAAAAAAGAATGTTGCAAAATTATAAAGAACAAGCATGGTCTCTCAAAGAAGAAAAAAAACAACCTCCCCTACTCCTTTGCTGAAATAAGGGTCTATTTGTAGGAAACATTTCCTATGTGCCAGATTTTTTTTTTAACTTTTAAGGTTCCTTCCAACTTTATTTTTTTAATTGAGTGTATTAATTTTGTTAATTAATTTAGGATATTTTTCCATGATTACATGATTCATATTCTTTTCCTCCCTTCTTCCCACCCACCTCTGGTAGCCAATGAGCAATTCCACTAGGTTTTACATGTGTCATTGATCAAGACCTATTTCCATATTATTAATATTTGCATTAGGATGATCACTTAGAGCCTACATCCCCAATCATATCCCCATCAACCCATGTGATCAAGCTGTTGTTTTTCTTCTGTGTTTCTACTCCCACAGTTCTTTCTCTAGATGTGGAGTGTGTTCTTTCTCATAAGTCCCCTAGAATTGTCCTGGGTCATTGAATTGCTGCTAGTAGAGAAGTCCATTACATTCGATTGTGCCACAGTATATCAGTCTCTGTGTACAATGTTCTCCTGGTTCTGCTCTTTTCACTCTGCATCAATTCCTGGAGGTTTTCCATCACCAACATATACCACAATTTCTTCAGCCATTCCCCAACTGAAAGGCATCCCCTCATTTTCCAATTTTTTGCCACCACAGTGTGTGTGTGCTGGATTTTTTTGATGCACATATAGATTAGTTTTACAGATTTTTTTTCCTTTTCCTTCTTCCTTAAAAACAAAACAAAACAAAACAGGGGGCACCTAGGTGACTCAGTAGATTGAGAACCAAGCCTAGAGATGGGAGGTCCTAGGTTCAAATATGGCCTCAGACACTTCCCATCTGTGTGACCCTGGGCAAGTCACTTGACCCCCATTGCCTAGCCCTTACCAGTCTTCTGCCTTGGAGCCAATACATAGTATTGATTCCAAGATGGAAGGTAAGGGTTTTTTTTAAAAATGAATAAATAAAACAAAAATAAAAAACAAAAACAAACTTCTCCATTATATAGAATGACTTTCTGGAAGAAGAAAGACAAATCTAAGGGGAGAAATAGAGGCAATGTAAAAATAAAAGTTATCAATAAATTTATAAATAATCCATCATATAAATATATTTTAAAAGATACCGAGAAATTATATGTTAAATTTTTAAAAAGCAGAACACAAGTATAAAAACCAGTTCTGTGATGAGGATAGAAATATTACTGGCCTGTGAATCCATATATATTTCAAGAAAAAGAGGAAATCCTACCTCAATTTAGAACCTTCAAATCAAAGTCCAATAGCCACATTTCCTTCTTCTCCAAGTTTCCCTTTTAAGGAACAATAGAATTCTGAGAAGGCAGAAGTTAGAAAGGAGAAAAGCAAAGGGAAATAAATCTGACTTTGCAGATTCCATCACATCAGAACAAAAATCACTAAAAAAAAATGAGGGTCTTGCTCGGATTGCTTGAGATCTGTTCAGTATGTCTCAGGAAATCTAGAAATAATCATACCTTCCTAGGATCAGAGAGAGGATGAGGATTTTGCATGGGGCTCTCTGTGTCCAGCAGTCATAAGAAAACAGCATCTGAGTTGGAAGTTAGGACACATAGATAGATTGAATTCATAGCTCTGATTGATCCCAACATACTGCATTAAGAGGAACATGCAACTCAACCTTTCTAAGGTAATTCCTCTTTTGATGAGGAAACAGCCCCAGTCCTTTCACTGTCTCCAAAAAGACAATTCCTCATTCTTTTGAGAATATAGCTTCACATTTATCCCTTAAAGCCAGTTCAAGTTCCATCTTCTCCATGAAGCTTTCTATGAGAACAGTCCACATGGTACTTATCAACAGGACCACATATTTTAGAAATCTATAAATATTCCCAAACATCCAAATCCATCAAAGTATTGCCACACTGGGAGGGGAGATACTCTAAGTAGCATGTGTGACTAATGTATTTAAATCTTAAGGCACAAACTTGAAGTGTAATTTTTCTAATTTCTAAATAGGAGCCTGATTCAGTGCCTAATGGAGGTGTTAGTACTGAGCAAGGCTCCCAGACTCTTTAGTTTGATCCCTATCAGTGTGATAGGGCCTTTGTTCTTCCCTCTCTGATCCCATGTTTTGATGAGATTAGGAAACAGTACCAATATTATTTCTTCTCTACTATAGCTGATATAAAAGGCCTTGAAAATATTTCAGGAGGTGTTAGGTGGTTTGTGATAGGTAGGCAGTTCTTGGCTCCTATGTCAAATATCTGTTATACCAAACTAGAAACAAATTTGTATCCTTACTTTCTCTATGTCACTTGCTATGTGTCTCAATCTAATTTTCTCTCCTCTTGTGATCTCCTTTTTAAAATTTCCCCTTCAAGAAACCATTCTTGTCATTTTCCAGACAGTATCACATCTCCCCAAGGTGATCCCCATTTCCCCTTTTTCCAATCCTCTTTCCTCATTTCCATACCTTAATGATGTAGGGGTGGATAATCCATGCAAATAGAACTTATAAATGAGAAAAAAGATGCAGTGAATGCTTTTCTTTTTCTCTTCGCGGTACCCTCCCCCACAATAAATATCTATATCCCACATCAATTTTTCCCTTCCTCTTGGTGAACATTCCTGCCTGTCCCATCCTCTGGCAGGTCCTTCTCCTAGCTCTACTAATTAGTCAAGGGACCTTAGGAATCATAGGAGAGTTGGAGAAAACCTTAAAGGTCATCAAAGTCTAGACTCCTCACTTTACAGGTGAAGGAAACTCTAAGGGACTTAAGTGACTTGATAGAATTTTAACTCCAATCTTCTTCACACAAAATTTAGCATGCTATTCATAACACCAAATAAGCTTTTTCTCAGTTTCCCCATTTGAAAAATGAGATTATCTGCTCTACCTACTTTAAAGGGTTGTTATGAGGATTAAATGAAGTAAATATGTGAAAGCACTAAACAAATGTAACATATAAGTTATGTTCATTCCTATCCTTCTAGATTGTAGCTAAAACTAGATAGAAAAGGAAAACTAATTGCCTCAGTTCAAGAGTCTCTAATAAAAGAATTTTAAATCTTATTTGTGTCATTTAATGTGTTTGCAGTCAGATGAAGCCAATACTCTTTGTAAGATCGTTTTTAAAAGCATAGAATACAAAGAATCACAAAAGAAACACTTTTAAGTCCACCAACCCTAGGTTAAGAAACTCCACTATTAATATGAATCTCGTGTTGATTATTTTATTGACCAAATTTCTTGTCTTTTGAAGTTGCTTCTGTATTCTAGTTATGCTCACTTCACTCTTCGCCAAAATGCACAAATCTTCCTATAATTTATGGGTATACTATGGAAATGAGTTTAAGAGGATGAAGTGGGCATGTTGTTCAATAGAGAATAGGGTTCACAGATTCATAGAGTTAGCATTAAAATGGAACTTGAGGTCATCTAATCCAACTCCTCATTTTCCTGAAAGTAAACTGAAGTCCAGAGAGGAAAATGCCTGTTACAGTGTCATGGGGTAACAGGAAGTAGCTGGCATGTAAAAATTTAGTTCTAAGGCTCTAGATTCAGGGCTGCACTAAAGCTAAGTGGTACATTCAATAAGAGGGCAGAGGCTGGGAAGACTCAGTCCAAATGTGAATCGGAGGGATACAAGCTGTGAGACACTGTGACAAGTCCTTTAACCTGTTGGCCCATGTTTCTACCTCTGTAAAATGAAGATAATAATAGCACCTACTTCCCAAGGTTATTGTGAGGATAAATGAGATAATACATGTGTAAAATGCTTTGCAAACCTTACAGCACTATATAAACGCTAGCTAGCAAGATATGGGAATCATCTGCATGGAGATAACCGAATCCTTGGGAGTTGAGATCAGGAAAACCTTCCCACCACCCAAGCTGATCCTAAAATGAAGCTACAAAGTCAGAATGCACGAATTGGTTATGGATGAGATTTTTGGAACCCGAGGTCTTGGAGCTGAAAGGGGCCTATATATATATATATATATATATATGTGTGTGTGTGTGTATGTCTGGACAGTGACCTGCTCCATCTCACACAGCTAGCTGAGGAGCAAATGGGACTTCCGCCTCTAACTCCAGATTCTGAACACAATTCTCAACACCTGGCTGTCTGGGTGCCCCCCCAGGCAGGTGGCAGGAGCAACTCTCGAGGTGTCCTCTCGGGCGCATATGGTTCTTTGGTGGCTGCGGCCCAGCTCAGGCAAGGGCTGGAGTGGCGGCCCGCAGCGCTCCTGCACTACCCCGCCCTTCCGCCCCCTCCTCCCCGCTCCCTCGCCCCACACTGCAGTCCTCGCTTTTTTTTTTCCCTTGCTCTTGTCCTCAGCTGAACCCAAGGACCACCCTCCCCCTCCCAGCTCTGGATAGCGCGTCCTCGAGGAGTGACGTCACCCCGTGGCGTTAGATGGGCTCGACGTGGAGCGCGACAGGCTTCAGCGTTTCGCTGTCACGAAGGCGGTGGCGTGCATGCGTGGGCCAGTCTAAGTACGAGGAAGCCGAGAGGGGCGGGGTGGAGAGGAGGATAGACGGAAGGGAAACATCGGCTGCGCGCACGAGTGCGCGCTCCGATCCGTCCGCGCGCCGGAAACAGCCGCTCAGCTGCGGAAATCAGGGTGGGTTGGGGAGGGAGGAAAGATGGGGGGGGGCGGCGGCGGTTCGCGATGAAGAGCGGGAGCGCGTGAGCGAGCGGGGGAGGGGGGGTGGGAGGGAGGCTGGGGGGGGGGGGACCGGAGCGCGAGCCGCAGGGGCGGAGGGAGGGGGGCGCGAGCGAGCGCGGCGGGCGGCGGTGGCGGCGCGAGAGCAGTGGGGCCCGGCAGCGGCGGCGGCTGAGACGGCGGCGGCGGAGGGAGAGAAGATGGCGGATGGCGACAGCGGCAGCGAGCGAGGGGGCAGCGGGAGCGGCAGTGGCGGGGGCGGCGGGCCCGGCGGCGGCGGTGGTGGTGGCGGCGGCTTCCAGCCCCTATCCCGTGGGGGCGGCGAGCAGGAGACCCAGGAGCTGGCCTCGAAGCGGCTGGACATCCAGAACAAGCGCTTCTACTTGGACGTGAAGCAGAACGCCAAGGGCCGCTTCCTGAAGATTGCCGAGGTGGGAGCGGGCGGCTCCAAGAGTCGCCTCACGCTTTCTATGGCCGTGGCCGCCGAGTTTCGAGACTACCTGGGCGACTTCATCGAGCACTACGCACAGCTGGGGCCCAGCAGCCCTGAGCAGATCGCGGCGGCCGCAGCAGCAGCGGGCGCCGAGGACGGCGGCGGGCCCCGGCGGGCGCTTAAGAGCGAGTTCCTCGTGCGGGAGAACCGCAAGTACTACCTAGACCTCAAGGAGAACCAGCGCGGCCGCTTCCTGCGCATCCGCCAGACCATCAACCGCGGGCCCGGCGCGGGCGGCGGCTTCGGCGGTGGAGGCGGGCCAGGACCTGGGGGAGGAGGCCTGCCGAGCGGCCAGACCATCGCGCTGCCCGCGCAAGGCCTCATCGAGTTTCGAGACGCGCTCGCTAAGCTCATTGACGACTACGGCGGAGACGATGACGAGCTGGGCGGCGGGCCTGGCTATGGGGAACTGCCCGAAGGCACGTCCATCACGGTGGACTCCAAGCGCTTCTTCTTCGATGTGGGCTGCAACAAGTACGGCGTGTTTCTGCGGGTGAGCGAGGTGAAGCCATCGTACCGCAACGCCATCACTGTGCCCTTCAAGGCGTGGGGCAAGTTCGGAGGCGCCTTCTGCCGCTATGCCGACGAGATGAAGGAGATCCAAGAGAGGCAGCGCGACAAGCTGTACGAGCGCCGCGGTGGCGCCGGGGACGAGTCCGAGGGTGAGGATGTGGATGACGACTGAAGCTGGGGTAGCCTCCCCCAACCCCTACCCCCCTCCGAACAGCAACACCCACGCCCCCGCCCAGAAATCCCTACCCGCCAGAATGACCCCCTTCCCATTTACCCCGTATAGCTGGGGCCTAGGAAGGGAGCGAAGGGGAGGCCCCCAGAGAAACAAACCAACAATAACAAGCAATGCTAATTAAAGAAATAACCACCAGGAAACTTGCGGACAACTAGAAGAGAGCGGCAAGTTCAAAGGAGCTGACACCGACCTGAGAGGTGAGGAGAAATCGCTCCTTCTCACCTGAGAGAAATAGCCTCAACCCCGCCCCCCCTTTCACCCCCCTGAGCTATCGACCTCATCCAAGATTACATCCCCGCTGGCCTTTGACCTGGAGGTAGAAACATGTTTAAATTGCCCAGAGCACCCACCCAAGGATATTTGATTTTGAGTTGTGTTGTTCCTGGCCTGCTTAAATCGGTTTTATAATTCTTCGCGTTGGCCCCCCGATTCAGTGTGGAATCCCTTCACCTTCTTTGAAACCAGCATCTTGGTATCTAAATCTTTGCTTAAGTCCATGAAGATAAGGGAGAGAGGCAAGCTACCCATTTCCGAAGGTGCAGGTCCATAAAGGGAAATACAAATTTAAAGATACATAATCATGGACTTACTGGGCAGAAATAAATTCAAAAGCTCTTGGGGGGAAATATGGAAACCAATTTGGATTTTAAAATAAGGTTTTGGAGGGAACCTGGACCAATGTCTATTGTCTTTTTCTTTGCAGAATTTCCCCCCTCCCCCATGCAAACTGATGGAGATATCAGTGTTTGAACTGGAATCCATTACTAAAATAGTTTTGAAGTTGGCAAGGTTTCTGAAGATTTTAATGGACATTTTTATATTGGGGAGGGGGGGTTGCATAAGAAGAAATCAGGCATAAAGCACAAGGAAAACTGTTTGAGTGGATTGGTTGCTACTCACTAAAGTTCTTCCCCTTCTCTCCAAATATGGAGGTTATTATAAAGAAATGGCTTAGGTATGAAGAAATGAGAGCCAGCTTTCTTATGGCTCCAAAAGTGTAAGCCTGTGAATAGTAGATAAATTCAGCAATTCCATTCAATGGCTGACTGGATTTTAAACCATAACTTGCATGATATCAGCAAAAAGAAACATGTGGCTACAAGCCTGAGCTTTGAAAGAATGACTGACATCCATACAAAAGTTGGAAATGAACAAAACTGAAGCCTCCATTTACCTTCAGTTTAATCTATGGACTTGTTCAAATAACATCCTCAGGTCCAGAATTTCCAGCATCAGTTATTCTTTTACAAGAATTTTTAAAGGAGAACTTGATCCATTTTATCAGTACCTCACAATCAAAGTTGGCACATGATGGATGGATGATTCAGAGCAGCAGGCCTAATGGAAGCTGAAATCCATCACTAAAAGGAGCTGAAGTGAAAATGAATAAGCTGACTATACCATGGAAGCTTTTTTATACCATCTTGAAATTTCAACATAAACTGGCTTCTGCCAGTTCATCTTAGCTGTCTTTCAAGAATAAAAGTTGGGGTTTTCAAGGATCACCTCTTCTATATTTTAAATGGATTCTCTCTATAAATGGTTTTTAACTAATCACGTCAATCCTATCCCCTTCAAAAAAGGTATTTCTAGAAATGTTAATGTATCCTAGGTAACTTTGAACTGAATGGGATCTAAACTGTTCATTCCAAAGTTTTCAGGTATTACTTGTGCAAGACCTTCTCATACAGGAGGCAGGTAACCCCACCTCCACAATCTTCTTAGTATTTTTAAACTGCATGCCTGCCCTTTATTTGAGCTGCCTTTTTAATTTATTGCATACCCTTTTTATTACCTTATTTTGGTATTACTCAATCTATACTCTTTTGTTTTGTATTTATTGGAAAATTAGGAATATACAAAAGGTCATTCTTATGCATTTGTGGCTGAGAGGGAGGGAGAAGATATTTTGCATACAATTTTGGCTATTTTAAAAAATTGGATTATCCAGAATATTGATAATCACAAGTTAAAAGTACAAGAGCCACAAAAACGTGTACTTGAGCCCTTTTAAAACAAATTCTCTCTTCCCATCATCCACAACAGACTTTTTAAAAAGATTTTTTAAAAAAAGTTTTTGTTTAATTTTTCTCCGTTGCAAAGAATGTTTCCTAAATTGTATGGGAGCAATAGTATTTTTTGATGTTTTAATTACATCCGTATTCTTGTACTGTATTTTGTACACAAGGCAGCTGTTTTCAATAATGTCCTGCTGTATTTACCTTTGTATTTTGTTTGAGTGTGTTTAGTTCTTTGCTGCGGAGAACAAGTCCCAAAATAATGTTTGAATAGAACAGCTTTAGGGTTGCAGAAAACTGCTTTAAGTAATTTCCAACATTTGAGGCAGCAATGAAAATTAAGGTTGCAGCCATTAGTGTATATTGCTGTAACTTTTTCATTTTCAAACCATATACAATTCTTGTATAGACCAACTTGTTTTGTTGCTTCAGTGGTGATCGTGTTGCTCAGCTGCTGTGAGCCAATTCGATTTTGCAAAGGTGCAGTACTTCTCCTTTTCAAGGGGTTGTTTTTTTGTTTTTGTTTTTTGTTGGGGTTTTTTTTTTGGCTGAATTGCAGTAACTAGCCTTGCCTTTCTACTCTGTAGAACTGACAGGGTCTTCACAATCCTTTACCCGTAGCTATTAAGCTATTATTAGCTGCATAGGAAGTATGTGGAAGTGGACAGAGGCATATATAGAGTGTATGCCAAGAACACTACCATATACGGCATCAGCTTTGGTAACCAGAGAAATTTTCTCTTAGTCATTTGACCATATAACAGTGATGTGTCGTGCAAAAAATCTTTAGTAATCAATCTGAGAATCCTCCAAAAATAGGAGCAAAGAATGCATAAGCTATGTGTTGGAAGAAGTAATTTATATTAAAACTCTGGCCTGCCTGGATAAGACTAGTTAAATGTCACCATGGTGGGTTTTTAAGTCTTAACCAATCTTGAGGATTTGTTTTTCCCCACAGGGGGTGGTTCATGGCCTTTCTTCCTACTGCAGGAAGACTGGGATCCAGTCTAGCAACAGAAGGGTATGGGTTAATTGTTCACTGATCGTCATTCCTGTCCTTTGGGACTATAGAAATCTGCAGAATATAGGGACTACACTTTTGGAAATTTTTTGCTATTAGATATGGCTGTATTAACCAAGAAGATGCTTCTAAGGACCATTCATAAATATTTACTTTTGGAAGCCTATGGTCATTGTTAAATTTAGTTGGAGAGAGCAGCATTGTACTAACTACTGTGTGGGAAACAAACCTGGTTGTTTTGGTATTTTACCAGTGCTATAAGCACTTGTATTTTTTACTTCATTGAGCATCTCTGTATTCGCACACTCAGAATTACCACATGCTAAATCATCTTTTCAAATGATGAAAGGTTTGTTCCTCACACTACTGTTTTCTCAGCATGTTTCAGTGTGGAGTTAGTGCAGCTTATGCAAATTAGAAACAATATTAGCAACAAAAGCAAAAGAACAAAAATCTATAAATATGTCCTTATATTCTTGATTTCTATTGTCTATATTCATCATTCAGCCAATGGAATGACAATTCCAGTCTGCAAACATGTCAATGCATCTGCTGTACAAAAAGAAAGTCTGTATGGCACCAAAAAAACAAAAACAAAACAAAACAAAACCAAAAAACCAGACACCCTATGTAAATATTTGAGGCATGTAGGTGGCATAAGTGATTGTAGCTATAATGTATACATAGCTACTAGTCAACACAATTTTTATAATTAATACAGAATGATTCTGAGGGTCTGTGGATTCAGGCAGTCTTTAAAACCTCCTGCTTTGTTTGTTACCTATGGATCACTTTGCAGCAAATTACAGGTCTTTTAAGAGATTTGGGCTTCAGTTTCCTCCCAAAAAAACCAAACTACATTTATCCTGTTTTTTTATTTGAAAATGTGCAGGGTAATGGGCAAAAAAGGCTGGTTACAATAATGCCCTCATATTGAGTGGTCTGTTAATGACTGCACACTTCAGGCATTGTAATAGCTGAAGATGACTTGTTAAATGTGACCTTTCCCCAAAGTTACAAAGATGTAGAATGATCTACACAAGGTATTAAAAAGTGACTTCATTTCCATCTACCTTGCTCTTTAGAGAGTGGCAGTTAATGAATTTAGGGGGAAGCTTGAGTGTATAGCTCATGCACATAAGTATTCTTAACTGTACGTTTTGTTTTTATTTTTAACCAGATTATGGTACTTTATCAAATGCACAACTAATCTCTCAGTAGATATTCATTTGAAAATAGTGTGGCCTTGATCAGTGAGAAGGGGAAGAGACTTGTTTTTTGCCTATGTAAAAAAATGACTCATTTGCTGGGAGTCATAATTCTCTAATATTTTTGTGGTAGGTCTCCTTTTGATCAGGAAAAAATAAAATTTTTTTGTGTTCATTTAGGTATTAATTACATTCAATTGTCTGTTGTTTTTAGGGACTGTCAGAATTGTTCTGATGAATATCAAAGTGTGACTGCTTTGATGTCCAATCTCAGGTTTTAAAACATAGTGGTGTAAAACCCCACTGGTTACTGGCAAAACAATTTTATTTTAGAATACCTTAAAGCTCACATATATCTGGCCTGTTAGACAGCAGAGCCTCCATCTTGTTGCTCTTTTCCCACTTTCTACTGGAGTCTGATACTTCTATGGCTTGAAAGTATCAAAAAATTTTCACATTGTATATTTCCATTTTAACCCTTGTATATTTTCTCAAAGGCAAAGCACTTTTGGTCACGTTAATACATTGATTATTTGTGTTATGTGGACCGTGGCTTCTCAGGCTCCCCTAAATCTGCTTATTAAGATGATTGTTCTGACTGTGTCTTTTGGTAAAGTGGAAATCTTTGCTAATGTTCAGAAAGTTTGTATTGGTCCTGAAAGCATTTGCTAGCTTCCAGTGAATGCAGTAATAACCAATCCTGTGTTCACAACTTAATAAGTTACTTTCCCTTGAGCCTTAAGGTAACTCTTTTTTTGCTGTCAATAGCAGCATTAAAGTTGTTGCTCTGTAGAAAATGAGACTATCAGTTGTCAGGGTTGATTTTTAGAGTACTGTAAGTCGATTAGCTGTCTTCCTGATAAGTTAATTCTTCCATCAAGTAGTAGTGGAGTTGTTTGGTTTTTATTTTAAAGAAAGGGACAAAAAGCACACTTTGGACTACAGGTAGAGAGAAAATTATATCATATTTTGGATTTGTTTGGGTTTTTTTAGCCCCAAGCAAGAACTTTAAAATTCCTAATTATATATAACTGCTTTATATTTGAACAAAAGAAATAAAATCCTAGCACCCAAAAAAGTTAGACTCCTGAATGTTCTTGAAATCATCTAAAAACTTCTTGTGTTTTGGGGGTGTGGTGTTCTTTGCTAAATTATACTTAATTAACACCCACCTTCCTTAATCTTTGGCACCAGACTCAGTTTTATTACTTAAAGATTTAGATGACTCACCTTCCACAAAACAAGGTCTAATTCCTCACACTCAAAATTAAGGTTCCAACATGTAGAATTTTAACACAGTTCCCAAATACTGTCTGTGCCCCTTGTCTAAAGGCTTGTACTATTTTCCTGTATATTTCATGAAGAAATGGTAGGGAACAAAGGCAAGTCATTTTTTTTAACTTAATCTATGTAACTTCAAACCAAAAATAGCTTTTTTAGCCCTATATCTAAAATTGTTATTTATATTGCTCTTTAAAAAATTCCATCATTCAATCAACTCAAGTTATTCAGGGCCTGATTTTCCTGTTGGCAACCTGTGCCAGCCCTTTACTTCTCTCTTCCAGCCTTTTGGTTATTTGACTGCTTTATTAGTGCCTCCACTGGAGGGTGGATGGAGGAAGGAAAAGGAGAGGAAACTTTAAATCTCTTCATTTTATCCTATTAGTGATTCTAGTAAAAGGACTGGTGAAAGTATGGTGAAGCTTTTAGATAAAATAAGGTTTTTGCATAATTGGTTTTCTTTTTCCTATTAATGACATCTGTTGACATGGAGAGTTCATTATGCCTTTTAATTTAAGTGGAATCTCACTCAAATGTTAATTAACATTTAATAGTTTAAAGTGGAAGAAGTAGAAAGAGATGTTTAATGCAAAATTTAGTAGCCTTTAAAAAAAAGATTTCTAAACATTTTTCTCCTGGGCTCTGCCACATCCCTTTTGCTAAAGATAGGCTAATTCTTCAAAGCAAATTAAGTCCACTGTTTATTTCTCACAGCATTACCATAAGAATTTTTAAGACAGAAAAATGGGGAATAATGTATTTTTTCTTTATCTTTCATAAATACAACTTGGGCAGAACCTACTATCCTAAAAAGGAATTGGGGGGGGGGGGGAGGATTTACATAAACACATTTATATCATAGAACTTTGGGAGGGGGTTAATTTTTAACTTAAAGGTCATCAAGTACCCAGCTTTCTCATACTTATCACCCCTTTGTGATAAAAGTTCCCTTTGAAGTATTGAGAATATTGCTCCCTGAACTTAGAATCTGTTCCATTCTTGAAAAGCTAAATAGAATTCTTGAGTCAAAGCAGGGTATAAATCTTCTCAATTGCCCTGCTTGTTATGTTAGCAATACAATGTGAGTTATTTTGCAATGGAATAGCCAGCATAGATAGTTACCACTTAGTGGTGTGCTTCTTAGGGTGTTCTCTTACTGTCCTTTCTGGGCTATATGTAGAGATGACTCAAAGTCCATTTCTTTTCCTTCTAATTCCCAGGTAACTCACTTTCCCAATCAAGTAAAACTTCCAGCCGCATCTGCCAGCGGCTAATGTACTGCCTCCTCCTCTCTTGGAAGAGCTTCATAACTCCAGTCCTAGAGTTGTTGCTCTGCCAAAACAATCTGCAGAAATAATCTGAATGAGCTAAATCCAAATTTAAAGTTCTTTGGAGCAGGAGACAGCTTCTTGATCAGGATGTACTTGTGTGTTTAAATGGGCAGCAACTAAAAGGAATATAATTTTGAAATTTAAATGTCTTTGATCCATATGTAAATATCCACATGCTTGTGCATTGTAAACAGGTGTGTATTCATATGTATGAAATTACAGAACTGGTTTCTGCTTCATAAGAAACACAATACCTTTAATTTTATAAAATTTCTCCCACAACCTTATAAATGTATGTATATAGAACACTAAACTTGTAGTGATAGGATCAATTTGGGAATATCTGCTGAGAGACCAAAAAGTTCATTTTTTAAGTACCTTGGTTAAAGAATAAGATTATTCCTCTTGTTTATTTAAAAAAAAAAAAAGAAATGCACTTTAACAAGCAAACACAGCTGCATGACAATTCAAACAGATACATTAAGTGCAGCACCCATTCAAAATCTCCCTGAAAACAATTCTAAAGCAGAGTCGGAGCTGGCTGTTGGTCTTGCTGCCTAGAGAATGAAGCTCAGACTCTTATCCTTTGTGAGGCGAGCAGGGCTGCTTTTAAAGAGCAATGTGAATACAGCCAGAAGCTACAGACAGGTCTGTAAAAGGGCAGGTCCTGGATTTACCACTAGCTAACTAGCAAAATCAACCAGAAAAAGTTTAAAAATTCATGCTAGTGAGCACTCCTTACAATAGCAGATTTTTGCAAATGGAGTTTTACAAGTCTATATTTAAAAAATTGTATGTTTGTAACAAATAAAGTATGCGGAAAAGTGAACGACAATTTTGTGCTGATGTCTCTGTGATTTAAGGAAAGTACAATGGTATAGTTCAGGTACCTATTAAGGTACCTAAAAAACCATTATCTGACTTAATTTAGAAAGGGATTGTTGGAAGTGGGTGGGTATGGGACTTGATAAGATTTCATCTAAATTGAAAGCAATTGTCTGCCCACACTGGCCCTTTTGTTGTGGAGTTTTTTGTTTATTTGCTGTAAAACCCATGAAAGTCTAGGAAGCAGAGATGAAGCAAAAGGAAAAAGCAAATTCAAATTTAAGCTTACAGTCCAGTTATTCTGGAGTAGCAGGCCATTTAATGTCTCCCAAATTTTGGCCCTTACCAAGATTATCTCATCTTTTATTCTCTAAACTTATTTGGTTCCTAAATCCTGTCATTCGTTAAAAAAAAAATTGATGTCTTTGGTATTTTCATCACATTTCAGAATCTTCCCATTCCACTACCCTTTTGAGTTAAACCCTCATAGCAGATTTTTTTTTTTTTAAACCCTTACCTTCTGTCTTGGAATCAATACTGTATATTGGCTCCAAGGCAGAAGAATGGTAAGGGTTAGGCAATGGGGGTCAATTGACTTGCCCAGGGTCACACAGCTAGGAAGTGTCTGAGGCCAGATTTGAACCTAGGACCTCCTGTCTCTAGCAGATTTTTTTAAAAGGAAAGAAAAGTTTAGCAAAACCAGTTAACATGATGGTTTATACAATACTCCCCCCCCAAAGCCCCTCACTAATATAATTTAGTTTTCTGTTTTCATTGTGAATTTTTTTTCTGGTTCTACTTTACAATTCTTTTCTTTCTGTGTTTTTCTGTATTCATCTATTTTCAGTGGTCTCAGGAGACTAAACCAAAGTGTTTTTATAAACCCTTACGTTTATAGGCATTATGCTAGCTGCTAGTTATGGTTGCCTATACCAGGTTCCCTCAGTAAAAGTTTCCACTTTGGGAATAGGGACCACCCTTTGTCACACTTTTGATTCCTGTGCATATTAAGTCTACTTGAACACAAGACATAATAGGATATGGGCAAGAAGGGTGTTAACTTAGCTGGGATCATTTGACATATGGGTAAGCCCCTCCTCATGGGACACTCCCTCTTCCATCTCCATTCCCACCCCCCATGACTTCTGCATTGAGGACAACATTCTACATGTGACCAAGGTAAGACTGCAACTTTCCATATTAAGATGGAACAAAAGTCCATCCGGCAATCAAGTCAACAATCATTTAAATTAGTGTTGACAACGTGCTAGCTATTCCTTGTCCATTGCTGCCCCCCAAAATGTGACATTCTTGGACCTAAGTTCCCTTTCTGGCACAATCTCAGGATAAATTTTTTTATTTAAGTGAGCATTGAGATGAAGATGGGCAAATTTGGCCAATTGAAATCCATCCCATAAGTATCTATCAAGGACTTATGGACTAAATGTGAAAGTAGGCTTTAGAGTTTACATCCTGTTTTAGGATTGGGGCTTAAAGGATACATGTATATATTATATAAAATATTGGAAAGTGGGGAGGCACAACAACCTAAGGAATCAAAGAAAGATATACAGGAGTTGGCACGAGTCCTGATGGGAGCTGGGAATTCTAAGAGAGGATAGGACATTATAGGTATAGGCAACAGCATGGCATTGGGAGACAGAATATTGTTTTACAGAGAACAAAAAAGAGACCAATTTAGCTGGAACAGAGTGAAGAGGTTGAAATTGGTCCACAAAGAGAGGTTGGAACCAGATTATAAAAGCTTTAAATGCCATCTATGTTATCTTAGAAGTGATAAAGCCTCTGAAGCTTCTTGGGCAGAGGAGTGGCATGGTTAGGTGTCCTTCAGTAATAAGACCAAGGAAATTGGCCCTTACATAGGAGGTAGGGAAAAAGCTAGACATTAATCAGAATTATCTTCCCAGTATTGTCATAAAAGCCCAAAGCAAATTCATTTAGAGCATTTTAAAATGTCTACCAACATTCATCTTTGGCAACTGATAAATTGTTTTTGTTACGTGCAGCACCCTGTTGAATCTCAACCTGCTTCTGAGACCCCTTTTACTGTGGATAATAAAGTAGACTGTACCTGACTTCTTTTTTTTTTTTAAACCCCTTACCTTCCATCTTGGAATCAATACTGTATATTGGCTCCAAGGCAGAAGAGTGGTAAGGGCTAGGCAATGGGGTCAAGTGACTTGCCCAGGGTCACACAACTGGGAAGCGTCCAAGGCCAGATTTGAACCTAGGACCTCCCATCTCTAGGCCTGGCTCTCAATCCACTGAGCTATCCAGCTGCCCCCTTGCACTTGACTTCTGTAAGAAACTAATACAGCTAAGATACTGTCTGTAGAGCTAAATTTAGCCAATGGTCCTTGGGGCAGGAGCATCAGTTTATAAGTGGTCTTGGTGCTTTCTGTTTGCTTCAGGTTCTGTAAGAAAAGCTGCCTCCTGAATTAAAGTTTGAGGAAAGCAGTCAAGATCTAGGGAAACAAAAAAATATTGACTCCTTTTAAGGATAAGAACTTATCCAGCTAGGAGGGAATTACCAAGTTTTATAATGATCCCATGATCATTGATTAATTTTTAAGATGTGCATCCCAAGGGCCTACAATGTGATCTCTGTCTTATACAAAGTTATATTAATGTGATGGGAATAAAGAAAATCAGATGATACTTCTAGTGAAAGGATTCTTAACCTGGGATCCATGAACTTTAAAAAAATATTCTAACAACTTTCAACATAATTAGCTTCCTTTACAATCCTAATTACTTAAATGAAAATTTGGGGTTTGCAAAGCACTTTACAGATATTTTATCTTGATAATATTCCTGGGAGGTAAATTATATTATTATCTATGTTTTACAGAACATTATGTAACTTTTGTATTTAAAAACTGTGTTTAGGAGAGGTCTGTCCATAGGCTTCACCAGATTGCCAAAAGGATGACAGTTTTTTTTTTCTTCAAAAAATATGAAGACCTCTTGCTCTACAGTGTTTCAAGGATCTTTAGAGCATTCATTGAAGTACATTCATAAGAAACTAGATGAGAATATGGGAAAGAAGTATTCATTCAAATGAAATCACAGATAACATCAAAAGTTACTGAAATGTTGAATTTGCCTTTCTTAGGCCATCAAAGGGAATCTTGATAGTAACATTCATTCTCTGCTACTCAGTTGGCTAACACTATTAAATTGGTTTAGTGGAAAAAGTACTAGACTTAGAACCTGGAGAGATGGGTTCAAATCCCACTGTAAATACTTGATATTTGGGCAGATCAGTTAACCTATCTGAGCCTCAGCTTCTTCCTCTGTAAAATGGGGATAATAATAGTACTTCTGTCTCATAATGATATTTGGAAATCAAGTGATATATGCAAAATGCTTTAAACTGCCTAAGAAATGTTGACTGTTTTTAGGAAGATTGTTATAAATTAGATAATAATAGCTAATTTTAATAGCTAAAGCTTGCAAAGTACTTTACATATGTTATTTAATTCTTACAACCACCCTGGGAGGTAGGTATTATTATTACCATTTTACAAATAAAGAAATGAAGGCACAGAGATTTAGTAAGTAGAACTTGTCCAGAGTCACATAACTTGTCATTATAAGGATTCAAATTCAGCCCTTTTCAATTCCCCAAGGCTTGTATTCTATCTACCTAGTGGATAAGAAGCTACTAAAGGAACAGGGAAGTATAAATAAACATCAAATGTTTACATAACAAGAAGACCCTCCCAAAATAGCCTGTAAAAAGTGTGGTATAAATCACTAGACCTTGGGTTCTAGACCCAAATGTGCCACCAACTAGCTGTATGATCTTAGGAAAGTTATAACTCTTTTGACCATCAATTTCCTTATCAGGAAAAGGAGGCAATTGCTAAAGCTCTTTCTTGCTCCAATATTTTGTGGGAGGCCATCTTTTCCAATCCCTTCATTTTACAAATATGGAAAGAAGCTTAGAGCAACTAGGTGTCTCAATGGCTAGAGAGCCAGACCTAGAGACAGGAGGTCTTGGATCCAAATCTGGCCTCAGACACTTCCTATGTGACCCTGGGTATGTCCCTTAACCCTATTTGCCTAGCCCTCATATCTCTTCTGCCTTGCAACCAATAGTTAATATTAATTCTAAGACAGAAGGTAAGGGTTAAAAAAAAAAGAGAGACCATGAAAGGTTATTATTAGCCCAAGGTTACCCAGATATTTGGTGGTAGAACTGGGATTTGAACCAGGCCCTCAGCTGGTATGCTTTACATTTGGCCATATTGTTTCCATTGGGAGGCAAGTGGTCAGATCACAGTCACATCAATAACTGCTACTTACCATTCAATCCTCATACCAGCTATAAGGGCTCCTCAGATTTCTTCACGATGACCATAATCACAGCAAAGAAAGACTGCTATTTGTATTTTTCTATTCATGTAGCAAAACTATAAAATGATCATGGAACTAGGATCCTCCTCAAAGAACAGTAGAGTAAAATACTCAATATAATTCCTGTTTCTTGAAAAAATAAGGTTTTGATCTTTATGGCATCTTTTAAAGTTGAACATTTTTATGAGAGAGTTCTTCCTCAGCTAAATGTTAATATGTATATAAGTATATGGAAGAAGATACACTGATTAACCTAATGAGATTCTGAACTAAAACATTCATTGTTTCCTCGATATTCTTGCATTTTAATTTTCCCTAAATCCACAGTTCACACACTTGGACTCAGTTCACTCAGACTCATCCATTTGAGCCTTAGAGATTGTTGCTATCAGAATTGCATTCCTAGAGCTCCCTTGGCAGATCTCCATTGCCACTGCTCTCCAGTGCTGACATCCTATGATCCACAAAACAACTTTTATACAAACCATGGGCACACCTGACCTTAAAAACAAATGATAAAACCAGAAATATTGGCTAGAGTTGCATATGGACTATAACTACAGAACTCCTTTCCTCCCCAAATGTCAAAAAGATGACTTAGAACAGAAGAGGGGTCAGTGAATTACAATACCCACTATTAATCGTGACTAGAAGGTTGCCATCTAGTGGTCAACAGAAGAATCTCTCCTCTTTAGCTACCTTGACTGACAAGTGAGCAAATATTAAGGGCTACTATGTACCAGGCACGCCTTTGGCGATACAAAGAAAGGACAAAAAACATCCTTACTCCCCAAAAACTTACAGCATAATGGGGAAAAGAATATGTAAACAACCTGAGGAAAGTCAGTAAACTTTGGACAGGGTTTGGTGGAAGAAGCATATCTCTTCTGACTTTTTGGGATTACTAAATGGGTTCCAACATTTCTGCAGAATTTCCACATGGAGAGTAAAGAAAAAAGATCAAATGCAAAAAGCTAGGATCCATTCCTCTAAGGTTTTTAAGGGAAAAAAGGAGGAGGGAGAATGACAGAGTTAATAAATCTTGATTTTACCCCTATCAGGGATAGAGGAATAAAATGTTATATTCTTAGAGATTTGTTTTTTAGAAAACATTAAGAGATTTATTATTTATAAGTCAAGTCAGCCCTTTTTAGGGCTGTTCATTCCCCTGGTGATTTCATTTGACTCCCATATTTATGTCATCTGAAAATGTAATAAAGATGCCATCTATGCCTTTTGCAAATCAGTGATAAAATTAATGATACAAACCTAAGCACAGATCTCTGGGTCACTCAGCTACAGACTTTGGGCCAGACCATTTCACTAGTTCCAATCTTCCTAACCTACATTTCCTCAACTTGTCCACATGGAACTTTGAGAAACTTTGGTAAATGCTTTGCTAAAATATAGATAATTCATATCTGTAGCATTCCCCTGAACTACCAGTTTAGTAACTCTATGAAGAAAAAAAATGAGGTTAGTCTGACATGACCTCTTATTGACAAGGCCAAATTTTTTAAGGAATTTAAAGTCAAGTGAAGTCACCAGACTATAGTTTACAGTCTCTATTCTCTTCCCTACTTTGAAAATTGAGGTGCTTGCCCTTCTAGAATACTAATACTTTTTCTGTTCTTGTTCTTTCAAAAATTACTGACAGCAGCTTAGTAATGATAGCTACTAGTTTTTTTTAGCACCCTGGGGCATATTTTGCTTGGGTCTGGAAACCTGAACTCCTGCCATGGGCCTGAATCAAGTCAAATTATTGAGCAATTTTTAAGTTCCTACTGTGTTCTAGGCACTGTGCTAAGTACTGGAGAACCTCCCAAAAAGGCAAACAAAAACAAAGCCAGTCCTTATTCTCAAGGAACTCACAATTTAATGGAGGAGACATGTAAAAAACTATAAACAAACAAGATATTAATAGAACAAATTAGGGAAAACTTCAGAAAGAAGGTACTAAGATAAAGGGCAGGGAAACAGCTTTTTGCAGCAGAAGGTAAGGCTTTAGCTGAGACTTGAAGGAATCTAGGGAAGTCTGGAAGTGGAGATGAGAAGGGAGAGAGTTCCAGGTATGGAGGACAATGCCTAGAGATAGGAGTGTAATGGATAAGACACATTGAGTTATCTTAATTGGTGAGTGCAAACTCACCTAGACCATTATAGCTAGATAGCCCCAGACAGACTATCTTTCATATCCCTTCCAGATGTCCATCTACGCCATTGTTCTGACACCATATATTTTTTCCATCTCAAACTTTCTATCTTTTTCTCTGAGCACAGTAATCAAATCAAAACTATCATTGTTTCTGTAAAGAGCACATCAATCAACTGCTCTATAGATCTCTGACTCTCCACACCAAAACTTTCTTCCCTGGCTACTACTCTCCTATATGTGTTGTTTCCTCCCCTTATTAAAACATAAGTTCCTTGAGGACAGGAACTGTCTCCTTTTTGCATTAATATCTCTATATATATTGCATAGTGTATTCATTGAGAGCAGCAGTATGTTTACTTAATCTTTCTTCATCTTAGATTTAAATTCCTGTTAATCACTTTGTTCTTTCCTTCTCTTTGGCAAAGAAATACTTCAATAATTAAAGGGTGTGCCATTTTATCAGTGAATCTATTCTCTCCAATCATGCAAACTGAAGCCCTTCTAAAAACAGGGGATAGTTTTTAAGAATTGCTCTAGCCATAAAAATTATCTGGTGGCCAAATTAGTCAGGCTAGTCCTAGGACAACAGACAAACATTGTAACTTACCTATATATACAGCCTTTCCACTGTTGAAGGTGAACCTTGAATTCAGAGTCACTTCAATGCCAAGAGGAATCAGAAATACAGCTTTGGAAGAAAAAAAAAACATCAAAGAAGAGAGTAGTTCTGTCATTCCTTAGTTTCATCTAATACTCTTTGAGCAGAGATCATGCTTCTCATTCAATTAGCAAATACTAATTAAGATTATTCCTAGGCCAGCTAGGTGGCTCAGTTGAGAGAGCCAAGCCTGGATATGGGAGATTCTGAGTTCAAATCTAGCCCCAGACACTTCCTAGCTGTGTGACCCTAGGCAAATCATTTAACCCCAATTGGCTAGCCCTTAACATTCTTCTGCCTTGGAACTAAATGCCTAGTATTGATTCTAAGACAGAAGGTAAAGATTAAAGTTTAAAAGCATACTAAGTGTCAAGTGTTAGGTTTATAAATAGAATGAAACAATTCCTACCCTGAAGTTTATATTCTATCAGAGAAGATAACATGCACATATATAAAAATATACATGATAGAAAACAAATGTAGGATACTTGAATACAAAGTAATTAAGGAAGAAGGATACTAGCAGTTGTGGGAGGGGGTAGATTTGAAGGGATCAGGAAAGCTTTCACAAAGAAGTTTTTGCTTGAGCTGTGCCTTAAAGAAGAGGGATTCTATGAGGTTAGGGTGAAAAGAGAGTATATTCCAGACATGGGGGATGGCTACGACAAAGGTACCAAGAGAGAAATGGGAGTATCAGTCCATAAATCAATAAGCATTTATTAAGTACCTATTATGTGTCTGGCACAGTGCTAAGGGCTAGGGATACAAAGAAAAACAAGCCAGTCTCTGCCCTCAAGGAAGCACACAATCTAGTGGGGAAAATAATATAAGGTCAATCTGGCTGGACGAAAGAATGCAAGAAGTAATGAATGATAAACCTAGAAAGACAGATTAAAGTCAGATTTTGAAGGGATTTAAATTCCAGCCATATATTATATCCTAGAAATTGGGAGTTTCTTCTAAGTATCAGTTCCAAGAGAAGAATGGTAAAAGCCAGGCAATGGGGATTATAAATGACTTGACCAGGGTCACATACCTAGGAAGTGTCTGAGGACAGATTTGAACCCAGAATCTCCAATTTCTAGGCCTAGTTCTCTATCCACAGAGCCACTTAGCTGCCTCCATTAGAGCTTTTTGAGCAAAGAAGTATCATGTTCAGATCTGTACTTTAGGAGTAGACTATCACTTTAGAAGCTGTGTGTGATGGATTATAGAAAGGAAAAATTTGAGGCAGGGAGATTCATTAGGAATGTACTATAGTAGTCCTGGTGGGAAATAATGAGGGTCTATACTAGAGTAGTAGTAATATGATAAGAACTGAAAAGAGATAGAAAGTATTTGGCAGTGAATTAAATATGTAAAGTAAGGGAGTGAGAATTTGAGGATGATGGAGGTTTTAAGCCTAGTGAGAAAGAGAGGGGGAAGAGAAAGGGAAAGGGAGAGAGGGAAAGGAGGGAGAAAGATAGGGCTCGAGAGAGGGAGAGACAGACAGAGAGTGTGTGTATGTGTATGTACACAAAACTATATAATTTTGGCCAGTGTTGAGTTTGAGATGCCTATAGGATATCTATTTGGAAATATCCAATAGGCAGTTGGTGGTGATGTGCTGAAGCTCAGGAAGGAGAATAGGACTGGATACATGCTCTTCCTCTAGGACCTCTAAGATCCCTTCTTGCTCAATCTATAATATACATACAAGACTTCCAAAAAGGCTGTTATTAAAACCTAAAACTAAGACTTTTGGAATACCCTGTATAGATCAGGAATCTGCTTAGATATGATAAATGATCCTACTAGAGCTGAAAAGATTACTATGAAAGAATTGAAAAAGAAGAGTCCAAGACAAAGTCTTAGGGTATACCCACAGTTCAGGAGTATGACACTGGATTATGATTCAACAAAGGACACTGAGAAGTATAAGCAGAAAGAGAACTAAGAAATCTATGTAATGAAAACTTAAAGAGAGGGCAGAGGATTTCTTGGGGAGAAGATGGTTAACAATACTAAATGCTGCAAAAGTAAAAAATTGAAAGAATCAAGGCTATTGGATTTGGCTATTAAGAGGTCATTGATAACTTGGGCAAGAACAGTTTCAGCTAAGTGATGAGGCTCGAAGCCAGACTGCAGTATCTAGAGCACAAAGAACAGGCATGCGGAACAGCTAGATAGCCCAGAAGAAAGCTAGGCCTAGAAACAGGAGGTCCTAGATTCAAATCTGGCCTCATACACTTTCTAGCTAAGTAACCCTGGACAAGTCACTTCACTTCAATTGCCTATCCCTTATCACTCTTCTGTCTTAGAACTGATATTAAGAATGTAAGGACTAATCAAAACTATTAATAAGCACATGAAAAAGTGCTCTACATCTCTTATAATCAGAGAGATGCAAATCAAAACAACTCTGAGGTATCACCTCACACCTAGCAGACTGGCTAACATTACAGCAGGGGAAAGTAATGAATGCTGGAGGGGATGTGGCAAAGTGGGGACACTAATTCATTGCTGGTGGAGTTGTGAACTGATCCAGCCATTCTGGAGGGCAATTTGGAACTATGCCCAAAGGGTGATAAAAGACTGTCTGCCCTTTGATCCAGCCATAGCACTGCTGGGTTTGTACCCCAAAGAGATAATAAGGAAAAAGACATGTACAAGAATATTCATAGCTGCGCTCTTTGTGGTGGCAAAAAAATTGGAAAATGAGGGGATGCCCTTCAATTGGGGAATGGCTGAACAAATTGTGGTACATGTTGGTGATGGAATACTATTGTGCTAAAAGGAATAATAAAGTAGAAGAATTCCATGTGAACTGGAACAACCTCCAGGAAGTGATGCAGAGCGAAAGGAGCAGAACCAGGAGAACATTGTACACAGAGACTGATACACTGTGGTACAATCGAAGGTGATGGACTTCTCCATTAGTGTCAATTTAGTGTCCCTGAACAATCTGCAGGGATCTAAAAAATACTATCCACAAGCAGAGGATAAACTGTGGGAGTAAAAACACCGATGAAAAGCAACTGCTTGACTACAGGGGTAGAGGGTATATGACTGAGGAGAGACTCTAAATGAACACTCTAATGCAAATACCAACAACAGGGAAATGGGTTCGAGTCAAGAACACATGTGATAACCAGTGGAATCGTGCATCTGCTATGGGAGAGGGAAAGATGGGGGGGGGGGGGGCGGGAGGAAAAGAAAATGATCTTTGTTTCCAGTGAATAATGTTTGGAAATGACCAAATAAAATAATGTTTAAAAAAAAAAGAATGTAAGGGCTTAATAATAAATAAAAAACAACCTGTATGCTTTCATCAATAATTGGTCATAACAGATCAATCTCATTTCCTTCTTTAACTAAACTGGTAGATTCAGGGAATGCTGTAGAGATAGTGTTTACCTAGATTTTAACATAGCACCTGACTATTTCCCATGCTATTCTGATGGATAAGACAGATATTTGGGCTAGACAGCAGTATAATTATGTATATTTGGAATTGGTTGAACAGACATATCCAAAGAGGATCCAGCTTTGCCATTTTCTACCTCTTTCATCTTGGACAACTTATTTAAATCCTCTGGGCTTCATATTTCTCATTTATAAAATGAAGGAGTTGATAACAAGGACAGGTGGAGACAAAGTTAGATCTTCGGTCTCTGCTCTCAATCATTGATCTCAGTCATATACAGCTGATAGATCAGAAGAGCAACAGTTTATTGGCAGAAGATATCCTACTAATCCCCACCTCAAACCAAATCTATTTAATGGCATGGGCCCATAGATCCAGGCTCAAAGTCTGTAATCAGGCTGTGACTAAAAGACAATTTTAATTATTTTGTCCCTCTGCCCCCAAAATTAAAAAGTTGGATTACATAACTTCTGAGGATATTAAATCTAGAATACTATAGTTATTAATGGTTCAATATCAACATGAAAAACGGGCTCCAATAGAGTACCCTAGAAAATAAAGAATATGATAGTTGTCTTTAAATGTTTGAAGGATGATTATAGGGTTATATGATCTACTTTTCCCTAGGAAGAAAATTAGGAGAAATAAGTGCAAACCACAGTGAGGCAAAAAAAAAAAAGCTTGACATATGAATAACCTTCCTAACAATTAGAACTATCCAAAAATGGAATGGCTTCATTAGGAAGCAGTGGGTTCTTCTTATCACTAAGAGGTCTTCAACCAAGTGGATACCCACTGTCAAGTATATTTTAGAGGGAGGGGATTCTAGCTAGAGCTAGAAACTAGGATCCTAAAAACTAGGCTCAAGTATGAAAATCTGTAATTTAAAGGTACTGAGATATAGTGGTAAAGGAAACATTAAAGGTTAACAAGATGACTCACTGTGAGTGAGGAGAAATGGCAGTAGTAGCCTCCAATGGAAAGGGACGAGATAGATATGTTGTTCTCAATGTATAGCCAAGTTCCTGTCAAATCAAAAAAGCAGAAGTAATGTCAGCTGAAAAATTCAAGGATATATGGGTTTATTTTCAAAAATAGGGCTCTAAGGGACACAATGTGGTGGGCAAACTATGTTGTGGTAGTACTAGGGAAGAATTGGACTTGTCAGAAGTGCATTCAAAAGGAATAATTACTGTTTTATATCTAAGGAAACTGGGGTTTAGAGTTTAAGTGACTGATTTTTGTTCACAGTCACTAGTGTCAGAGGTGAGATTCAAGCCCACGCCCAAATCTCTGCTAGGCTTGCCTCTGCAGATGTTTCAGGTAAACTCAGACTGGATGATTTTCTCAGGAGGTCTCTACTCTCAACAACACTATACAAATGTACTCTGTACATCAGATCAACCAAAAGGGAAACATGAAGGCTATGATGGAGCAATTTTTGAAGTTTTAGTCTCAATGTTCCATCAGAACATGTAAGGAAAGAATCAAACATTTAAACTAAAACCATATAAAAATCATATACTTCAATCTCTGGTAGGTTCTTCATGAAAACCTTACATAACAATTGACCAATATTTTCAAACTCAGATGCCTGTTATGAAAACCCCACTAGACATCCCCCAGACACTAAGGCAAAACTTTTACTCTCCAAGAAAGACTCTACCAGAACCCATACAAGTTCTCTGGAGAGCACTTGTAGCACCTTGAAGCAACAATTTTCTCTATGCCAAAGATATTACACTCCCTTAATTTTGTCTTACTATTTATATCTAGTTTGTCATCTCTTAGCTTCTGACTGGTCACTCCAAAGGCATGGTCATTCATTTAGGGAAGTGTGACCTTCCCTCAGGCTCATATTGCTACCCTCAGGTAAAGGCTTAGGTTTTGTCTTCTCAAAATGTTTCCAAAGCTTAGAAAACTGACTTTTTTTTTTAACTTTTATTTTCTGTTTTAGTAAGAACTCCAAGACAAATGGGCAAAGACTAGGAAAATAAGGTTAAGTAACTTGCCAGGGTCATACCACTAGGAAGTATCTGAAGCCAGATTTGAACTTAGGGACTTAGAAACCTGACAAGCAGTTAGTTGCTAGCATGTCCTTGCTGGAATCATCTCCTCTGATATATATAGGCCCACCTGTGTGTCTAACTCTTTCAATAAATCCCAATACATTTCATTTCATCCAACAGTTCAAAGCACTTCATTCTTTTTGGCTCATCTGATCAACTAATTCATATCTAGAAATTGTTCATGCATCATTTATATGTTTGGTTGACTGATTCTCTAATTCAAAGAAGCTTCTGATCTGATCAATGTGTCAAGGGTTGGAGGTAGTGAAATAAATACCCCTCTTACTTAAAAATATGCAAAATAAGTATTTCTCCCAAGAAAGAAAGCATGACTTAGTGACAAAAGAGTCCAGAAGACTTAAGCTCAGGTACCACTTCTGACATGTTGGCTTTGTGATTCTCTGAAAGTCACTCAGTGTTTTAGGCAACTTTCTAAGATTAGGATCTGCAGAGAAGGTACCAACTTATATGTAGGGAATTCCCTACGCCAAAGAAATCATAGATCTAGTACCTAGTTTACTTCTAAAAAAAGCTGTCTAGAAAGGAAGTGATGCCATGAAAATAATTTCTATAGGTAGAAAAGGAGAATTTCTCTGAGACATGGAAAATAACAGTAGCAGGTAGCATTTATATAACACTGCAAAGTACTTTACAAATATCTTACTTAACTTCTACTACCTTGGGAGATAGGTACTATTATTACTGTCATATTATACAATAGAAAACTGAGGCAGAGAGTGGTGAAGTAACTTGTCCAACCAACTGACATAGCTATTGAGTTTCTGAGGGTCATCTTGACTCCAGATCCAGCATTTTATCCACAGTGCAAAAGGATGAACATGGTAAAAGGCAAGAGATAATGTAACCACTGGGAGATACACACTCTCTAAAGACCAATATTAAAATAAACTTGGAAGTGGAAACTGAGCCAGACTACATAAAGTGTTAAATGCCAAGCCAAGTTTATATTTTATCCTACAAATATTTTCAGCATGGGAGTGACGTGGTTAGATGTGTAAATTAAAAAGATGTAGCAACTGTGTAAAGGATAGAATGAGAATCGAGATATCGAAGGCAGGGAGACCAATTAGCAGGTTATGACTGTCCAGTCAAAATGTGTAGGAAAGAACATCTATAACAACTATGCACATTAAAATTTTAAATAACAGATAAAAACAATAGACAAACTTGGAATAGTCAATCATTATAGTAGTCTATAGGCAACAACCTTTATTTTATGTTGTCTCAGCTATTTTTCAGGATTATACTTTGTGTGATTTTTGGGAGGGAGGATGAGGATTATGAGTCAAAACAAAATTTATAGATATTTGTAAAAATAAAGAAGCAATTAAAGTGTCAACAAAAGTTGTGGAAATATCAGTGGAGATGCATGGATGGAAAGATGTGACTAATATTGTAGAATTTAAACCACTAGGACTTAGCTACTTATTGAATGGGTGAGGGAGAAAAAAAAAGTGAAAGATGACATTCAAAATATGAAAAAATGGTGGTACCATTACCAGAAATGGGGAAATTGGGAGGGCCCCAACTTAAGGGAAAGCTCTATATATATTGATGTGGAGATGCTAGTGATGCATGGTTAGAATAAGTCAGCAGCCAGCTAATTCTGTGGATACTAATGCTAAGCTGGAGGGACAATGTGGTATAATAAAATTTTATCTAAAATTATTCATTATCAGATTTCCAATTCTAGATCTTAGTAGCCTATGACCATGAGCTAATCACTTTGTTTTGCCATGTTAGTTTTCAAAACTGTAAAAAAGTTTAATATTTGCAGCAGTGCCTGGCACACAGTAAGCACTTAATAAATGCTTATTACCACCTTTACTTGACCTAACCTAGTGACACTGTAAAGAAAGTGCTTTGTCAAACATAAAAGTGCTAGAGAAATGAATTTATAGGATGTAGGAGTTACCTCAGGCTCCCTTAATTGGCGATGAAAAGCCTTCCCAATATAGTTCTAACCTACCTTTCCATTCTTTTGCATGCTGTATGATCCAAGCAAACTAAACTTCTTACCATTCCTCCCCCAGGGGACATTCTATGTCGTGTCCTTGGTACTTTTCCTGGAAAGTGAGTCTTCCTCACCGTAATTTGCTTCATAGCTCCTCTCAAACACCACCTCCTTCCTACATGAGGGTTTTTCAGATTCTCTCACTAGCCAGGACCTACTCCGCCTCCCAATTACACTTGTACAAGTACGTACAAGATAGATACACTTGCTACGGTCTCATTAGTTTGATCGGAAACTTCTTCGAGCCCCCTTCCCCAGTGCCTGGCACACTGTCGGCGCTAAATAAACGCTCCATGTGAGATCTGCAAAAGGTGAGTTTAGGTGGGGAAGGGTAGCAGCAGGAGGAAGCCTGGAGAAGCCCCGAGAACAAGACTGATAGGTCAGAGAAAGCCTGGCAGGAAGGAGACGGCGGGTGAGGTCTTGGCCTTGGCTCCTTAAGGGCTTCAGGCCCGGAAGTTTCGGGAGGGAAGGGGGAGCCGAAAGATTGTTTGAATAGTAAATTTATAAAACTCTTTGAACCCTTTCCGAGAGACTAAAGTTGGACGCTCTTCTTTCGAGGAGGAGCTAGGCCCGAACGTATATGTGATGATTCTAGGGGGTAATCTCTTGGGAAGACTGGAAGACCAAGGAGCGCGAGAGGCAGAAGGCACTAGTGAAGAGTAGGAGCTAGAGAGGATGAAGGAGCCTAGAAAGAGGAGCGAGAGAGGAGATTCTACGGGCCAGTTCCCGGATTTGCGTTGAAGCTCCTGGCAGCTGGGCTTCCCTAACAAGGTCTTGAGAGGATAAGAGTTAAGCCTAAATGAAAAGTGGAGCTGGACCGCCATTTCCCTCTCAAAAAAGTAAAAAAAAGACTCGCCCACCCCACGAGCGGGAAACCCACAACAGCCTCGATTAGCCCTAACCATTGGACGGAACCTCAGTCTATCTGAACAGTACGCCTCCTTGCTCGCGGGCGCTGTCCTCATTGGCGACCTTCTCACCAGCGCTAACTCCCATTGGTCTGTCCTCTTGTTTGTTCCGCTCTGGCGCGCAGAGGCAGGTGGAAAGTGGTGCCCATTCGCACCGCCCCCGGCCCGCGCACAAATCTGTTGGGTGTTGGGCCGGTAGGCCCCGCCTCCACGCGCCGTGTGCAAAAACAAACAGCCGTTAGCAAGGAGGCGAAGCGAGGCGGAGCCGTGTTAGAAGAAGACGCGCGATTGGGTGGCCGTAAGGGTTCAAACCAGCAAGGCGCGCAGGCATTGGCAGGGGTGAGCGCGCGGGGGGAGGCGGCTTATTGTCTGGGGCTCCGGTGGTGGCGGCGGTAGTTCCAGCGGCTGGAGCTAGGGATAGTGGCGACGGCGGCGGATCAATACTGCTGTTGGGGTCAGTGCGGGGACCTCGGGCTGGGGTGAAGCAGATCGGGCGCCGCGTCCTAGCGGAGGGAGCGACAACTACGCAACGTCGGGAGCAGCGCCGAGACCATGGTGAGGGCAGGTCTGGGCCGAGCCGGGCCGGAGGCGGGGAGCGGAGCCGAATGGGGCGGGGCGAGAGCGAGTTGGAGCTTCCCCTCCCCCGGCGGAGGGCTCGGACGCACTGGGATGCAGGTTGCCGGGATGGTTCTTGCGGGTTGCAAAGGGAGCCCCTAGAGGGCAGACGGGGCCAGCAAAGGGTCCGTCATCGGCGTTTGTCGCGCCCTGCGGCCAGGGGATGCGCGCATTACCTGTTGAGCCCGGAGTTTGCCGAGCGTCCTGTGTGCCTCTGGGGCTGCGCACTGAGCCCCAGCGTCCTTGCCCGGCTGAGCTCCCAACTTGGCCCAGGCCACGCCCCCCGGGGAGGGGGCTTTTAGAGCAGCCACTGGGCGGAACTGGAGTGCGAGAGGGATGTGACCCGGCTGTTAAATGAGTTGTTTTGAGTCAGCTCTAAGTGCTGGGGATGGATGCACTTTGTTTCCCTCGGTCCCAGAGGTCCCTTGCCAACCAAGCATTTGAACACACTCCCCTTGTAATTATCCGTACCTTGTCTATGATAAAACCTCACGTAAGCAACATGCAGGCTTCTTTCAACCAAACTGTTTACATCCGTGATCAAATAGTTGTGTTTTTTCATAAAAAGTGAAGAAAGGTAGGAAAACATGTCTATGATCATGATTTCAGGTGGTTGGTTTTTTTTTTTTTTTAAAGAAAATTTGGAGTTTGGACAGGGAAAGGACATAAATGTGCATTTCTATATTACTTGCCCGAAATATGAAGCCTTTGTTTTTGGGGTGGCCGACTCCTCTCCCGAAACGAATTAACCACATTTGATCTGTCTTCAGGAAGATGCTTGTATGTATATTGGCCCACAATGGTTTGAACTTATTCAGTGTTATCAGAAGATTTTTTTCTTGCCAAGGTGAAAAAAAAAGCTACTAAGGAGCTGCTGGAAGGACTTCTATGAAAATTATACATGTAGTTTTTAAGAAAGGCAGGAATTAACTTTGACTCCTCCAGAATGTATCTAAATTGTTTTTAAAGGATCGTCAAAATTAACAAAAGGCCACTGCTTCAGAAATGAAGTCTTTCACTCTTTGTATTTTGTTCATCTCATTTTTTCAAGAATCATTTATGAAAAAAGAGATAATTCTAAGACAAGAAGTCATGATTTTTTAAAAGCCAATTTGTTTTACTCCTAACTGTATACAAATTGCCCATCTCTTGGTAAGAAGAATATAGTTTTAATGTTGTTCTTTCAGCTATATTAAGAAGCTGGACAGAAAGATTTAAGAATAAAGTAGTTAAAGTAGACTATATATAGACTTTTTAGGGTTCTGTATTCATTTTTGTTACTTATGGCTATTTTAAAAACAACAACAAGCAGGGCACAGCCTGCCTTGAAATTGGAAATGCCTGGGTTCAGATTCCACTTCTGACACTTATGGCTGATAGACCCTGGGCAAGTCTCTACTTCTCAATTACAAGTTGCAGAAAATTGCTGATCTGCACTGGTAATGGAAATTCTTTAACAGAACTCTCAGTACTGATGAAATGATGAGTTTAGTATCCTCACTCCCAAATTGTAGCACTGTTTGTAGTCTTTGTATTTTAGAATTGAATAGCTGTCATTTTTTTTTCATTTTGATCCTTAGTTGGAAAAGGAACTTTAAATCAGAACTTAAGTATTAAGGGATCATTTATTTATTTATTTTTAGGATCATTCTTCATGATATTAGTTGACAATTATGAGTTTTGGAATATAATAAAGACAGTACTCGCCATATAGAATTGGACAAATATATAGGGAAATATTTAAAATAATAATAGAGTTTTACTTGCATAAAGAACCTTAGTCCAACTCCTCTCCTTAGATACTTATACTTTAATAAGTTGATATAGTACTTAGTTTTCAAATAATTTTCAGTGGTAGAAACCAAGACAATTTATATTTAATCAAATTTACTCAAACTAATAGTTTAGGAGATTACCTGGTAATTTCATAAGATCTTTTTAGCTAATCTCTAGTGATGCGTGTTGTATGGTAATACTTTATGAATATCAACTGTATTAGCATTACCAAATAATGAGGACTGTACTGAGTTGTCACTCTTGATTATAGCATTTTGTTCCAAACTGTGCCATTAGGGTCTGAAACTTAAGGAAAAGGAAAACTGATTTATATTGATATATCACTCATGTGTTCTTTGGGACAAATTAGAACATTTTGGTGTCCTGTTTTCATACTTTTGTAAAGTATCTACCTGTACCAGTTTAATGTCAGAATGGAAAGAAGAACCACAGTTGTAGAATCTACATTTCGAACTAATTGCTAAAGTCATAATTTTATATGAGTTTGATAGTAGCCTCTTCTGTCTCATTCAAGTTGGAATTAATATTTCCCTTGAGCCTAGTTTGTCTCAAAATTAGCACTTAAGTTAACAATGTACTTAGTACATTTCCCCCTTCAGATCAAGCTCAGATTGATCTTTTAATTCATCAGCTAAAATGTTCCCTATATTAGTTTTGCAGCCATAATAATCAACCTGTATAAAAACAAGTGAACAAAATGAGATTATACTGAGATGTTTTAGTTGTTTTGAAATGTTTACATATGATAGCGATTTTTAATATAATTTTTATATGCAACTTTTAACTTCAAAAAATTTGTGTGGTTTTTGTGGTAATGATAACCATTTTAAATAGAAACAGGGCAACAATAGGTACAAAGTCTCTGAAAATGCTAGTAAGTACATTTATCTAGGTACCCTTCTGTATAACTTAAATTTTATTTTATTAAAAGTGTACTTCATGGTACAAATTGAGAAGTTAGTGTTTGTTTATTTCATGACCTGTCTTGTATTCCTGTGCTTTGACAGTTTAAAGTTGTGTATAGTTTAAACTCATTTAGTTTGTGCCACCGCACCCAAATAATTTTATTGCCAAAATAATAGTATAAATCCTTTTGCTTAGAATAGTAAGATTATATTTGTCAAGAAAGATAAAATAAATTTTTTTAGCTTCAATAAAATAACAGATCATATAAGTAAGGGTATTACAGGTCTGTGAGTTAACCTGAGATATACAGGGTATTCAGAAGATTTAGTGAGCTTTTAAACTATTAAAGCATACAATTTCGCTTAGACTTTGAGGATTATTTATATATGTTTTGCAACATATGTTCCAAATTTATTTTCATATACATTATTTCATTTTTAACTGTGGGATTTCTCTGTGAGAGCACCCTAATTGAAATTTTAATTAAATGACTGCCCAGGATTTTATTAGTGGGAGGGCAGGAAAGGAACTTTAATGAAAGTTTAAATCTACCTGGAATCCAAACAAGATGATTCAATTTTGGAAGGAAAATAGAAAATAATTATTGAGTTTTTAATTGCATCTGATCACAACCTCAAACTTCAGCTCCCAAATGGATAATTATTTTGTTTACATTAAGACTGTAAACACTAATTTGTATTAATATAGGCAGAGTAAGCCCAGATAGTGTATTGACAAGTTTCCTTTAAAGTTTAATAGAGCTCTAAATGAACATCCTAATGCAAACACCAACAACATGGAAATAGGTTTTGATCTAAGACACATGTAATCCCCAGTAAAATTGTGCATCAGCTACAAAAGGGTGGGGGGAAAATAATATGATTCTTGTAACTAAGGAATAATACTCTAAATTGACTAAATAAACAAATTTTAAAAAAAGTTTAATAGAGATGTTAAGTAACTTTATGTGAAATTTAAGATTTGTATGGAAGTACAAAGAAAACAATAGGAGAAACATAGGGAAAAACTGCTAAGTTTTGTGTGTTGTATTTTATTTTCAGAAGTATAAAGAATTGTGATTATATTTAAGTTTATCATTTAAAACTTTTTACACAGTTGTTTTTTGAGTAAAGTATCATAAAGAGTTCTACATTTCCAGAGTTTATTAAGCTTTAAAATTCTTGAATATCAAATATAAATAGTTACTTTAATATATTTTATCTTTTCCCATTTTGATAATAGTTGTCTAAAGTAATATGTTTCATAATGCTTATTTTGGCTTTTGATTAGAAGGGGAGGCATCAGAAGAATATTCAAACAATTTCTCTAAGTAAATCCATAAGCCAAGTAGAAAAGGGAGAGAACAATATTTTGGGATAGTTTTAAGATTTAACTTTATTTTGTAAAATGCTAAATTTTATTTTATCACCTTCATTTCCAAATGTGCCCTCCCTACCCACTAAAATAATCCTTGTAACAGAATAAAAAGGAAGGGCAGCTCTAGGTAGCTTAGTGGATAGAGAACCAGGCCTGGAACCAGGAGGCCTTGTGTTCAAATGTGGTTGCAGATGCTTTCTAGCTGTAGGACCCTGGGCAAGTCACTGAAGCCTAAAAGTTTCACCAACGCTGACCTAGTCTTATAGCTCTTCTACCTTAGAACTTATACTTAGTATAGAATTCAAGAGCAGAAGGCAATGGCTTAAAAAAAATTATAAGAAAAGAAAGGGCAAGGGAATAGTTGGTCAGCAAAAGTAACATATCACTTTAGTGTCTCTTTGTTCCATCCCCACCACTGCAGAGAAGAGGTTTCATATTATCTAACATACAACTGGAAAGATTGAGAGGGAGGGTACACTATTTTTTTAGCAGTATACAATAAAACCATGTATATGAGTTCCCTGTTAAATATTCAGAAATAATTCTTTCTAAGTGACCATTACATTAAGTATTTTCATTTCTAGGCTGGAGGCAAAGCTGGAAAAGACAGTGGGAAGGCCAAGGCTAAGGCAGTGTCTCGCTCACAAAGAGCTGGACTACAGGTAATGTGTACAGAATTATATTTATTTTGAACCAATTCTTGAGTGGTATGTTATGAAACTTGATAAAGATGCATTTCTAATAAGTGTCCAGCAGACTTTTGGAAAGTCTGGGTTAGATATAATCTATTTAGGATATGGTGGCTAAGAGCATTGGACTTATTGACTTAGGAAGGCCTGGATTCTATTCCTATCTCAGTCACTAAGTAATATTGGGAAGTTACTGAATCATAGGTAGTACCTACCTTATAAGGTTGTTGTATGCATAACTATCAGCTAATATTACTACCATTGTGCATTTGGAGGTAATAGTTGAAGCCATGGGAAGAAGATGAGAGCATATATCTAGAACAGCAAGGACAGGAATGGTGCCTGGGGAAACTTTTTTAGGAGAAAGGAGAAAAAAAATCCAAGAAGAGTAGTAGGTCAGAAAGGAAAGGGAAGAACCAGAATAGTTCATGAAACCCAGGTAAGAGAACTTCTTAAAAAGGGGTGTGGTCAGTAGTGCCAAGTGCTGTTTGAAGCTCAAGATACAGAAGATATTGGAATCTTTTAAAGTATTGTTTCATCTGGGTGGTAGGAACAGAAGCCACAGTTAGACATTATAGGTCATAGGGAAATTATGCCCTTTTATTCAGAAAGTCTAACTCTAACTGAAAAGGAAGGAGGTAATACTAAAGCTAAAAGGATTAATATAATCAAGTTGAAGATTCCCTTTTCAGCTAAATTTAAGAGATATTTATATAAAGAACCCAATGGAGAGGAAGATTTGAAGATGCTAGAGAGAGGAGATACTCAATTTTTGATGTTTTGGGTCTTTTTTTTCTTTTTTCTTTTTAACTTAAAATGCACAAAATTCCTGAAGAGATTCCCTGTGAAACCATGAACCATCTCCATTTTATAACACTCTGGGTTTTTTTTTTTTAAGTCTATAATAAATTACTCACTTGTTTAAAAAACTGTCCTGCTTGTTTTTCTTCCTTCTGAATTTCTGTTCTCTTTACAATTTTAAAAATGTTTCAAGAGGACAACACTGGGGGAGGGTGGCAATTATTATTATTGCTAATATCTTCTTTCTCTTCCCCCATTAAACAACCAAGAGAAAGAAAAATAAATTAAAAACCTTGTAAGAAATAAACACAATCAAGCAAAACGAATCTACACCATGGCCATGTCCAAAAATGTATGTCTTTTTGAGCTTTGAGTCCTCCTGTATCAGGAGGTAGGTAGCATGTTTCACCATAGATCCTCTGGGGATATGGTTCCATTGCACAGATGGAGTTCTTAAACCTTTCAAAAAAATTTTTTAATGATATTATACTTATATAAAATGATGTTCTTCCATTCACTTTATTTATTTGTTTGTTTTTATTTTTTTTAAACCCTTATCTTCTGTCTTGGAGTCAATACTGTGTATTGGCTCCAAGGCAGAAGAGTGGTAAGGGCTAGGCAATGGGGGTCAAGTGACTTGCCCAGGGTCACACAACTGGGAAGTGTCTGAGGCCAGATTTGAACCTAGGACCTCCTGTCTCTAGGCCTGACTCAATCCACTGAGCTGCCCTCTCTTCCATTCACTTTATTCTCTTATTACCACCCAGGATTTTCTGCATTTAACTTTTTCATTATTTGACATGTCTTAGGATTCAATAATATTTCATTACATTCATATACTACAATTTGTTCAACCATTACTGCACACTCCCTTGTATTTTGTTTTTACTTTCCTCTTCCTTTTTTTATTCTAGAAGAGATGTTTGAACAATTCACATTTACATAGCATTTTGAATTTTACAGCATTTTTCCCCCCTAATAATAGCCTTATGTAGTAGGTAGTTACAAGTATTATTTACCCATTTTACAAATTGCTGAGGATTAGCTAGGTTAAGGGGCTAGCCTACTATTTATTCGGCTAGTAACAGAATCAGGACTCAAACCCAGGGTTGTTGTTTCTTTGTTTTTTTTTGTTTGTTTTTGTTTTTTTTTTTTACCCAAGTCTGGCACTCTTTCCACTACATCATACTGCCTTTCTTTCTTGAAATAAAAAAGAAATGATGAAATGGAACATTGGTAGAGAAATTAGCTTTGGGAATGGAGAAAGGACCCAATAAATAGTTACAAACAAGAATGGGAATTATTCAACCAGTGAATCTTGGACCGAGTACACTTCTTTTAGATGAGCTATCCCCCATCATTGGGTTAGTTCTTCATAAGTAGGGGACTATACTTTTTCTTGTATCTTCAATACTTAATATAGTTCCTGGCACATAATATGTGCTTTTAAAATGCTCGTTGACTTAATTAATAAAGAAAAGACCCAAGAAAGGAAAGGGAGTATCCTTTACTATACTTCTGATCCAGTATTCTGTCGCCAGCCCCTGCAAGGACTCTGCTTAAGCATCAATCCTCCCTTACCTTACTTCACAAACAGTGCTTTTTTTTTGTTTGTTTGGTATGTTTTGTTTTTCAGGAAAAACTATATTAGTGACTAAGGAAAGGAAGATTTAAAAAGAAATGGGACTAGTTGATAGATTGGAATAGATGAGTTATAAAGGATGGGAATCTTATTTTTAAAAATCTCTAAACTAGGAATGGTCTACATAACTTTATAGAGTCAACTACCTCATGTTTCTTTTTTTTTTTTAAACCCTTACCTTCAGTCTTAGAATCAATACTATGTATTGGTTCCAAGGTGGAAGAGTGATAAGGGATAGGCAGTGGGGGGTTAAGTGACTTGCCTAGAGTCACACAGCTAGGAAGTGTCTGAGGCCAGATTCAAACGTAGGACCTCCGATCTCTAGGCCTGGCTCTCAATCCACTGAGCCACCTAGCTGCCTCCCTATTTCTATTTAATTATCATCTAAACCTGACCTTGACCATGTGATCTAGTAGAGTTAAGAGTTTATTTGTTTTGTTTTTTACTTTCAGTTCCAAATCCACTCCCTCTTTAAGAAGGCAAGAATTATAATTCCCATCATACATATGAAATTTAATAAAATATTTCCACAGTAGCCATATTTGGGGAGGGAAAGGCAAGAAAAATAAAAGTGAAAAAAGTTGTTTCATTCTGTTTCATTGAATTATCAATGCTCTCTGAAAGCTGATGGCATTTTAATTATGAGTCCTTCAAAACTGTTATAGTTCAGAGTGTTGCTAAGTTTTCCATAGTTGATTCCACAGAACAATATTGTAATATTGCTATTACTATATACATAGTGTTCTTCTAGTTCTGATCATTTCACTTTGCATTGATTCATACAAGACTTCCCAGGTTCCTCTGAAACCATCCTGCTCATCATTTCTTATAGCTATTCTTATAGATATTCCATCACAATACCAAAACTTGTTCTGCCATTCCTCAAATGATGGGTGTCCCCTCAGTTTCCAATTCTTTGCCACCACAAAAAGGGTTGCTAAAAATATTTTTTAACATATAAGTCCTTTTCCTTTTTTCTCTGATCTCTTTGGATTATTGGGTTTGTTGGGACAGAGAGTATACAGTTTTATAGCTCTTTGGGCATAGTTCAAAATTTTCATCTAGAGTGGTTAGACCAGTTCACAACTCTACCAACATTGCATCAGTGTCTTAGTGTTTTTCCATGACCCTTCCAGCATTTGTTATTTTCCTTAATTGTTATGTTAGCCAATCTGATGGGTGTGAGTTGGTATACATTCTTCAGAGTGATTTGTAATATGCATTTAATTTTTTTTTTTAAACTCTTACCTTCCGTCTTGGAGTCAATACTGTATATTGGCTCCAAGGCAGAAGAGTGGTAAGGGCTAGGCAATGGGGGTCAAGTGACTTGCTCAGGGTCACACAGCTAGGAAGTGGCTGAGGTCAGATTTGAACCTAGGACCTCCCATCTCTAGACTTGGCTCTCAATCCACTGAGCTACCCAGCTGCTCCCTGCATTTAATTTTAAAATGACTATTAATAGCTTTTATATCTTCTAAAAACTGCCTTTTCATTTCCTTTTACCAAATATCAATTGGGGAATGGCTCCTGTTTTTTATAAATTTGACTCAGTTCGGAAATGATGTCTTTATCAAGGAAACTTACTATTAAAATTTTTTCCCAAGTTTCCTACTTCTACTTTTGACTGCATTGGTTTTGTTTATGCAACATTTTTCATGTAATCAATATTTATGCAGCCTTTTTTAGTTTTCATGTAATAAAAAAAAGAAACATTTATCTCCTGTGATAGTCTCTCTTTCTCTCTCTCGCTCTCTCTTCTCTCTCTCTCTCTCTCTCTCTCTCTCTCTCTCTCTCTCTCTCTCTCTCTCTCTCTCTCTCTCTCTCTCTCTCTCTCTCTCTCTCTCTCTCTCTCTCTGTCATGAACTCTTCCCTTATCCATAGATCTGACAGGATAAATTTTCCATGCTCCCTTAATTTGTTTATGCTATCATTTTTTTAAACTCTTATCTTCCATCTTAGAATTAATACTGTGTATTGGTTCCAAAGCAGAAGAGTGGTGAGAGCTGGGCTATAGGGGTTAAATGACTTGCCTAGGGTCATACAGCTAGGACATATCTGATATATCAAATCTGATAGATTTGAACCCAGGACCTCCCGTCTCAAGGCCTGAATCTCAATCTACTGAGCTACCTAGCTATTCCCTGCTATCACTCTTTATGTCTAAATTATGCGCCCATTTTGAACTTATGATATCCAATGTGGGATGCTGGTTTAGGCCTAGTTTCTGCCAGACTTGCTTTCCAGTTTTGGGGTTTTTTCTTTCTTTTTTTTTTTAAAGAGAAGAATCTTGTGGAACAGCTGGGTAGCACACTGGATAGAGCATCAGGCCTGGAGTCAGGAGGACCTGAGTTGAAATCTAGCCTCAGGCACTTACTGGCTGTATGACTGGGCAAGTCACTTAACCCTGATTGTCTAATCCTTGCTGTTCTTCTGTCTTAGGAGGGGGATAGCTGGGTAGCTCAGTGAATTGAGAGCCAGACCTGTTTGACTCTGGTCCTTACCACTCTTCTGCTTTGGAACCAATATACCGTATTGATTCCAAGATGGAAGGTAAGGGTTTAAAAAAAGAAGAAGAATTGATACTAAGACAGAAGGTATGGGTTAGAGGGAAAAAAGCCTTGAACAGGATTAAATTTGGTATATTGTCATGAGTTGCCTTCCCCTCCCTGCTTTTTATTTCTTGATAAACTTTATTCCTCTGAAGTAGGAGTAAAGACAGAATATATGAAAACAGTTGACTAAAAGGAGGGAAAATGAGAGACTTTATATCTCATGGCTCTGCTTCACAAATATAATGGGAAGTGCACTAGATTTGGAATTAGTACAATTGAATTTAAATCCAGGCTTTACCTCTTACTATGTGACCTTGTACAAGTCACTCAACTCCCCTGTGCCTTGGTTTCTATATCTGCAAAATTTAGGAGTTTGAACTAAATGGCCTCCAAAGGTCCCTTCCAGATTTAAGTTTGTTTCTATGGGATCTTCTAATACTAAATATGTGTTCTCAGCAAAATAGGCGGGAAATAGGATAAGGGAGGCTTGGAAATGGTGACTCTAGGGTATATGTTAGGGAATCAACAAAAGTTGATAAGATTATTGAGCAGTGTTGAATGTCCAATTGATCATGAATTTTTTCATGACTGTCAGACATGAAAAATCAGTCAGTAAATATTGAGCACATTCTGTTTGTCAAAACAGCAAAAACAGTCTCTGCCCTAAAATATTTAGTAAGATATATATAGAGTAAGTAGAAGGTAACCTTGAAGGCAAGACTTTGCCATTTAAAGGATTTGCAAAAGGTTCCTGCAGTAGGTGACATTTGCTCTGAGTCTTGAAGGAAGCTAAGGATTCTAAGAAGTGTCAACATGGAAATCTAGAAATCCCCAGTTTATTTAGTTTGAGGGTAGAAACCCCAGGTTTTGACCTTGTCCCAGGAGAGGTTTCCCCCTGAGGGAAGGTCCCTCTTCACCAGACAATAGACATCCACTTCAGCTTTGGCGCAATAGGTAGTGCGTCAGTCTCGCAAGCTGAAGGTCCCGAGTTCGATCTTCGGAAGGAGGGTGTGATATACTGGGAAAGGCTTTTGGAGACAAGAGCTACTTGACTTCAGATGGGGTTTACCTCCCCACCTGAAGTGGATGTCTAGTCTATTGTCTGGTGAAGTGGGACCTTCCCTCAGGGGGAAACCTCTCCTATGACAAGGTCAAAACCTGGGGTTTCTACCCTCAAACTAAATAAACTGGGGATTTCTAGATTTTCATGTTGACAGAAGCAAGAAATTTGGAGGGAGGAAGCATTATAAGAATGCATGGGGATGACTAAGTGGCAGAGAAAGAAAATTGAACTATCATGAGTGAGGAATAGCAGTTTTAGATGTCAAAAGATTTCATACATGATACTAAAGATAATGAGCTACTAGAATATATTGAGTAAGGGGGTGAATTAATGTGATCAGACTCATCGTATAGGGAATCACTTCTGGGGGCTAAGTGGGAGATGGATTGGAATAAGGACTTGAGACAAGAAGACACAATTAGAAGACATTGCAGTAAGAGAGAGAGAAGTGATAAGGACCTGAACTAGTGCAGTAGCTCTACAATAAGGGGACACATGACACATAAGATGTGTCATGGAGCCAGAAAGGACAGAATTTGGCAATGGAGTGTATGTCACAGTTAGGGGTAGAAGATATCACTAAGACTTTCAAACTGAGTAATTAGGAAGATAATGGTGCCCTGGACAGAAAGAGGGGAGGGTTTGGAACAAAAAACAATGAGTTCTGTTTTGGAGATGTTAAATCTGAGTACATCTAATTCAAGATATTCATTAGGCATGGTGATTTGGGACTAGAATTCAGGAGAGAGGTTAGAGCTGAATAATTCAACCTGGAAATAATCTACTTTGTACCTGTGGAAGCTGATGAGATTTTAATTCAATTTAACAAGCATTAAGCACAGATGCTTGATGTATAGGTGTTGAAGGAGCCAAAATTAAAATAGTCCCTGCCCTCATAGATCTTATAGCCTACCAGGGATCAATAGCATTGTTTTGGAGCACCTAGGTAACAGTGGATAAGAGAGTCAAAGCCTGGAGTTGGGAGGACGTTGCTTCAAAAGTGATCTTGGACACTTCCTACTTGTGTGACCCTGGGCAATACACTTAACTCCAATTATCCAGCCTTTACTGCTCTTCTGCCTTGGAATCTATACTTAGTAGGTATGGGGGTTTTTTGTGGTGTTTTTTTTTTGTGTTTTTTTTTGTTTTTTTAGAAAGAAAGTAAAAGAAAATAGTGTTTCAAAAATAAGTAAACACAAAATAATTTGGAGAGAAAGAAAGGGGAGCAACAATTAGATTGGTCAAGAAGGGTCTTATTTGAGAAGAGAGGGACTCTTCTGCTCAAGTAATACGCCATAGAGCTCTGACACACTTATTGGAGAAATGTAGTGCCCTCTGCTATATTGGACCTCTTTTTCTTTTCCATCATCCCATTTCTAAAGAAGAAGAAGATAAAACATCTTTTCTCCTTGCTAATTCAGTCTCTAGTCCTAACCTTCACAGTTAGGGCCCAGGAGCAATTAATTGCCAAAAGGATTAATCTGAAATACTTAACTTTTTAATAGCTGAACGGTTTTCTCTTTTTGTGTTTTATTCCAATTATTTTTCTAACATTTTATTCTAAAGAAATAAAATATGCAGTAACCTAACTTTTTTAAGTGCTTTATAATTGAGATTGTTTCTGTTTCAGTTCCCAGTGGGCCGTATCCATAGACACTTGAAGACTCGTACCACAAGCCATGGACGAGTGGGTGCTACTGCTGCAGTATACAGTGCTGCAATTCTGGAGTATCTTACTGCTGAGGTTTGTGAAGGTTTTCTTCAGTATTACTAGTCAATAAACATTTATTAAGCACATTGTACTATGTCTAATACATCTCTAGTCTCCAAATGTCATGAATTAGGTATTGGTAATGTAGAGCATGCCTGCCAAACTTGGCATATATACAAGCTGATTTTTTTTTAATCTATTTCCCAATTGGCAAAATGCTGCCCACTATCTCATTTCCCATATGTGCTCATATGCACACAAATCCCTGCTGCCCTACTAAGAAGACCCTCTACTCACAGGTTTTATTTAAACAATCATTTGTAATTCATTTGTTAGGACCTCAATTCATTTTATGCCACATAATCCCAGGTTACCCTACAAAAATAACTAATTGGTAATCACTAACTTTTATGTAGCACTTACCATGTGATAGGCACTGTGCTAAAATATCTATTTAGTCCACAATTTAATGGGGTGCTTACGTTTGTGATGGGGGGAAACAGTATCAAAATGGTTTTTAGATTAAACATAATGAGGAATTGTTTTATCTCGAGCTGGTGCTTGAAGAAAAGCAGATTTAATTATTCCACAGGTCAAACTCTGAACACCTTCAATTGGCTGAAACAAAGCTGTGCATACTGAAATGATCAAAGAAAAGGGGGTTCCTTCAGTTGCTGAAATAGCTTTAAAAAAAAAAATGAACCTGGACGTTTTTGTATTTCCTAATGTTTCCAAATCTGGTTTTAAGATTTTTGGTGATTGGGTTCTAGAAAAATGAGAGCTTATCTTGTAGCATTTGAGACAAATATATTTGTGTACACTTTTTCTTTTTTAAACCCTTACGTTCCATCTTGCAATCAATACTGTGTATTGGCTCCAAGGCAGAAGAGTGGTAAGGGCTAGGCAATGGGGGTCAAGTAACTTGCCCAGAGTCACACAGCTGGGAAGTGTCTGAGGTCAGATTTGAACCCAGGATCTCCCATCTCTAGGCCTGACTCTCAGTCCACTGAGCCATCCAGCTGCCCCCTATGTAAGCTTTTAAAGTTTCATAAAAAGGTCACAGCAAGCCATATTTTAAGAGTCCAAGATTCCTCCCTAGATTATTTTGAGATTAAAGATCACTGTAAATCAGCATAAGGATATATATGTATAATTTTTATTTGACTTGTTAACCCCTTTTAGCAACTTCTCTAAGTGTAGCCTTATTTGTTGAATAGTAAATATTTTTCCAAGTTCAGCTGTGGATGTTATCTTTAAAAGGTATTCATTACACTTTTTACTTAATGGAATCATTTTGATGAGCTTCTTTCTGCAAAAATATTTTTTAAACTGTATTAGAAAGCTAACCAAGGATAATTATTTTGAAAAGCACTTTAGCACAATGGTCAGGACTGCGCTTGGATCTAGGAAGAACTTGAATTCAGAGTTGTTCTCTAATGTTTGCTAGCTCCATAAGCATGAGTGAATGAGTCATTTAACCCTACTCATCCTTAGTTTCCTCATCTCTTAAAAAGAATCCACCTCAGTAGTATCCACCTCAGAAGACTGGGATTTAAATGAGATAAAGAGTTTATCAATCTCTTAAGTGCTGTATAAATGGCTGTTACTAATTACTGAAGCTTATTTAGGTAATGATGTGTATATGTACCTAGAAAAACCAAAAAGTCATCCCACTCTATTGAAATTCATTCAGTAAAAATTTATTAAGCACCACTGTGTCCAGCACTGTTCTAATAAAGCACATGATAAATGAATTTGGTAAATAATGTAAAACAAATCTATAAAAGTGCTAAAAGAAGAGGCTTTAGAAACAGCTGCCATTTATACAAATTATTTTTTAAATTAATTGAATGTTAATGTAAAGATAAATATATGATGCACAAAGAGAGCTATAAAACTTTAATGGCAGAAACAGATGAAGCTCTGAATAGGTAAAGAATGATTTCTTCTTTGGTTAAGAACTTTAAACATAGTAAAAATGACATTACTGCCTAAGTTAAAATGTAGGTTTATTGTAGTAGTAGTTAGAATAATAAAACTGTGGTACAGTATAGAACTATAACTCATGTTACTCTTAAAGCTACATAAAATTTGCCTTTGCTTTAAGCTTTTTTTTTTTTTAACCACTTCTATCTTAGGATCAATACCAAATATTAGTTGCAAGACAGAAGAGCAATAAGGGCTAGGCATTGGAGATTACGTGATTTAATTTAGGTTCACACAGCTAAGAAGTGTCTGATTTCAGATTTGAACCCACTCAATCCACTGAGCCACCTTGCTGCCTCCACTTTAAGCTTTTTATAGTTTAAAGCATTTCCTCACACTACCCTGGGAAGTCCAAATGTTACAAAGTATTGTAGCCATTTTACTGAAGAGAAAATGGCTCAAAGAGGTTAAGTGACTTGCCTGGGTTCACATAGACCCAACGTTGAATTCAAGTCTCTTGAAGGCTCAAGCTCATCATTCTTTACTATGTGCTAGGAATCAAAGGGATACCAGAAATAGATCCATATACATATAACATCTTAGTAACCTGATTAAAATAGGCAAATGAGTCATTTTAATTGGATTTTTGTGTTTTGCTTTTTGAAATTGCTTATACATTTTTCCAAATGGAAATGTGTCAGCTATAGGCCCCGTGGCAGCTCTAATGCTCAAAGTTAAGAAACAGTTTCCCCCTTCTCTCTGTACTCCATTAATCTCTGAGCATCCCAGATTTTCCCACAGGACCAGTGTGACAAGGAAAAGAAGAAAAACAGAAACACTAGCAGACAAGTAGAAGCATATTGCTGGAAAGGGCAAACATGAACCTTTTATGTTTGCCATAAGCATTAGGGGAGTGACTTAAAACCAGTAGTTCTTTCCTTGTCCATGTGAAGGTGGTGTTATTGGGTTGCTTGCCTCAAAAATTATTAATTACTGTAACAAATTATAAGTACAATTGTCCTAAGACTGTGCAGAGGAGATTTTTGATTATTGAAGCCCAGTAAAAAAAGTAAGGATAAGCTTTATTACATAGAAACTAAAACAAAAGTAATTGAATAATTAAAAGCAAAAATAATGTCTGCAAGCAAAATGGGGAAAAATATATATGAACTATTATAATATCCAGTCTAATGATCAAAAGCTGTGAACAGGCAGTTCATAAAAGCAAATAATAAGTAAAATTTTGAAAAATGTTCAGCCTTGCTATTAAGTGTAAAAATTAAAACACCTATGAGGTACCATGTCATATCCAATAAATTGTCCCCAAAAAAAGAATATGCAAATTTCTGAGAGTCATCTTTTAATGCTTAGAGTGCTAGTTAGGAAGACCTGAATTTAAGACCTTCCTCAAATACCATGCAACACTAGGAAAATGTCTTTACTTATTCATGCCCCTGGCAGCTCTCAAAGACTAGGTTGAAGAGCCCATCTTCCTTGGTAGAGGGAGCTTTAACTGCCTTGGTGCTCTTTACCAGTGAAATCACAAGTCCAGGTCTTTCTTCCCCGAAATGAAAACATGAAAGCTTGTGATTCATACAGCTGTGGAGAAAGAGGTACATTTATATTGTGGTGACAGTAAAAAAAATTAGTTGTCTTTCCAAAGAGCAATTTAATAATACAAAGGAAGATTGCAAAAACTATTGTACTCTTTGACCCAGTAGTCTCATTATTGGAAATATGGTCCAAGGGGAAAAGGCCTATTTGTACTGACATGTTTATAGTTACACTTAATAATCATCAAAAACTACAAACAGCCTGAAAGCTTGGGAATAGCAAAACTGGTGTGTCAACACTATGGAGTATATTCTGATGATAAAATATTTTAAAACTCTGGAATACAAAATAGAAAAATTAGATCCAGGAATATTTCATATACATTGAATTATAGCTTTTTTAAAAAAAGATTTAAGTTGTTTGTGTGTTTATATTTTTTAATTGGTTGTATAAAGTAATTTTTATTTTTAAAAAGAAATGTTTTTCAAATACAGATTATCAGTGCAAAGATTTGTTATTATATTGCTTTATACAACTAATCTTTACTTTTCTATTGCTATTTATTCATAGATTAGAAAAGAAATAGGAACTTTCTTGTCCTTTCAATTCCAAAATGACTTATTTTGGAATGGACCCATCTAAGGGGAAGGGGGGTGAATACATGTTAGAAGAAAGCTGATAAAAACTGGATTGTCTACTATAATAAATCCAGGTATTTGTGACTTTATTCAAACCCTTATTTGTGAGCACAATTGTTTTTTTTAAACAGTTCAGTCTAGTCCTGACATTTTATAGTTTGTTATCCTCACATTGTTTAGATACTCTTCAACTATTAAAGATTGACCATCCATATATTCAGAATATTGACAAGACGTGGTCAAATCCAGCCTCAGATACTTCCTAGCTGTATGACCCTGGCAAGTCACTTAACCTATTTGCCTTGGTTTCCTCATCTGTAACATGCACCAACTTCCCAGGGTTGTTGTGAGGATCAAATGAAACAATAATTATAAAGCACTTAGCCCAGTGCCTGGCACAGAATAAGCACTATATAAATATTAGCTGTTAACTTCATGCGTATAGTTATAGACCTTTTAGAAAAATCTTTTGTGTACTACATTCATTGCCTCAAATACCACATTAAGCTTCAAAGTATTTAGTTTCTCTGTGTTCTTAGCAATATTTTGTATCTTAGCATATATTGTATCATCTTTAGGAGTAAGTAAAAGAAATCTATGACACGATCTGATTCCTACTCTTAAGTAGCTTATAGTTCCTTGGGGCAGGGGAGACAAGTTCCTTTTGTTGTTGCTATATCAGACAGGAAAATTTAAAATAGTAGGAGTTTGGATTCCCTGCTAGAAGGGACCATCTAGTCCACCCCACCCTTGCGGTGGCAGTATCCCTTGTCCAAAGTCACCCCTATATGTACTAGGTGTCAGAGGTGACAAATGAGTTAAACTTGCCTGCAGATTCCATTGGGTCGTGGTCCTAAGATATAAATTTTAGCCAGTACTAGCAGACCTTAGATGATGGACTATAAATTAGGCCTCTTTGAAATACGAGTAGGGATTTGGCTAATTAAAGAAGGCATTTTAGGAGTTAGATGAGAATCCATAGGGCAGGCTGTACGTGTCTGAAATAAGTTCAGTGGGGGATAGACACTGGACCTGTGATTTCAATGCTATTGAGAACTTCTGGATGAGGAAACAACTACTAGCAAAAGGCAATACCTTCTCTGCAACTTACAGTGTTAAAAAGTTATCTAATACTGAAAGATTAAGTGACTTCCAGGGTCACCTAGGCAAGATGGATCAGAGCCAGGACTTGAAATTAGTTCTTCCTGGCTTTAAGGACAGCTCTCTGTTCACTTAACAGTAGTATCAGAGAGTACATATTGGGGGATAGTAGTGGAATGTTGGGTTGTGTGGGTATAATGGGGCCTTCCTTGAATGTTAGGATGAAATGATGCTTAGGCAGTGGAGGAACTTGTAAGAACTAATAGAGGACTATTGTGATAATCCATATGTGCAATGCCAGATTTAGATTATGGTTGTGGTAGCAATAAGAAATGAATAGGGCATCTAGGTGGCTCAGTGGATTGAGATAAGAGGTCTTGGGTTCAAATCTGGCCTAGACACATCTTGCCTATGTGACCTTAGATAGGTCACTTAACCCCCATTGCCTAGGCCTTACTGCTCTTCTGCCTTTGAACCAATATTTAGAATTGATTCTAAAACAGAAGGTAAGAGCTTTATAAAAAGAAGAAGAAATAAATAGAAAAAGGTAAATCCAAGAGATGTTTTAAGGGGAAAATCTGCTGGACTTTGCAAACAATTTGACATAGGCAGTGATGGGGAGGAACCAAAAATGATTTTAAAGGTTTCAAGCTGTCATCACTGAAGGAATTAAGGTATTAATAGAATTTGCCAAATTAAAAAAGGAATTTGTGGGACTATGGATTATATATGTACTTTCTGATTCAACACACCTTAAAATTACTTATGTAGTTTCTCTCACACTCAAATACATTTTTAAATATAGAATAATTGCACAGGAGCTGTGCTAATCTTCTCTGTTGTTCCAGTTATAGTATGTGTGCTGCCAAAGCAAGCACCAAAAATACATTTTTAACAAGAAAAAAATGTGTGTAATATTTTAAAAAATTAATTAATTTTTTTCTGTCCTGGTACTAAGTCACTCTGGAAGCTGCTATTAAGCTTCAAAGAGATGTTTTGTTCAATTCAGTGGATTTATGCTGACAGATGTAGTGCTTGTTTAATATTTTACAGATAAAGAATCAACCTTATTGTCTCCTTGCAAGTGCAAAGTAAGTCTCTTATCTCTAGAAATTCAGAGATTCAAATGAATAGAGGATTGTTTGGGATGGAGTAGATCTGGTCAAGTGGGGAGAGTGAGATAGGCTACTGCAAAAATTCCCTGTTTGGAAAGACAGAAACCATTCAGTGTTCAGGGAGCCAACCCAGCCTCTCAACCCAAGCAATATCTCTCATTCAGTTACTGAATTCTCTTAGTCCAAGGCCCCTTGCATAGGTGAGGGGTGGAGCTCTCCTTTCCTTTCTCTATTTCTTGTCCTGAAGGACAGCAAGGGGTTCCACCCACTTTTTTTTTCTTATGAAAAAGAAAAACATAATTAAACCCCCACCATAAAGGACTCTTCACTTGAATGTTATTTCTTTTGGCAAATCATACATTTATAACATTGCCTGTGCAACACACTGCTTCCAATAAAGTCCAGTTTTCTTAGAGATAGTTAATAATGTTAATCTGGGGTTGCTAAAGGGGCCACCAGGCAGCCTAGTAGATTGAGACTCAGGCCTGGAGGCCAGAGGCCCTGGGTTCAAATTTGGCCTCAGATACTTCCTGCTATGTGATCCTGGGCAAGTCATTAAACCCCATTTGCCTGGCCCTTGCCATTCTGCTTTGGAACCAGTAGTATAGATCCTAAGACAAGGTAAGGGTGTTTTTTTGTATGTTTGTTTTTAATAATTCTGATATGCTGGTATTAGGGATTTCAAAGGTCCACAGGAAGTTCCATATGAAGAGAAAAGACATTTGTTTAAAATGTAAAAAGGGGCTAGGAAAAAGTACACTATCCAGTTGTCAAATTGAAACACTGTTAGAATTTCATGTTCAAAACACATTCATTTAGCATTGAAATAAATGTTTAAGCAGATAGTTTTGGCCCTTGATAAATATAAAGACATCACTGATATTTAACTCAGAAGAACCTAATTAGGTGAACTAAAAACTATTATACCAACTGGAGAACTAACCAGAGACCTCTAATTAAAGGTGATTTTATCGAAGGAGTAATTATATCTGTTTTAATGCAAATTATCCATGTACCAAGAATCTTTGATTATAGGGAATTTCAGTCTCCAGACTTAGATAAGACAAGTCAATTACAACCTAGGGAATTGTCCTGAGGCACAGAAAGATTATGACTTGTCTGGGGTCACACAGCTGGGAGATAAATGGGAGGAGTAAGACTTGACCCCATATCTCTGATGGTCTGTGTTTTGTCCATTACTAATTGCCTAAAAGTAAACTGAATAAATAGGAGAGTGAATATAGACATTCATTTCAAAACTTTGACCTTTAAAGTTGTTTAGTGAAGGGGCACTAGGTATTATTATCTTACCAGTTATTTTCCTTGAACATGTACTTAATTAGTTTTGCTAGAGTTAATTATCTAAATAAACTTAGATTGTTTGGGGAGGTTTTTTGTTTTAAAGAACTAAGCATAATATAGTAGAAAAGGTAATGAATTTGGAGTCTTGAGGACCTGGGCTCAGATTCTGATTCTAATACTAAATACTTTGGTCACTTCTTTGGGTCTCAGTTTCTTCATCTCTAATCTAGGAGAATTGAACAAGCTGTCCTCTAAGGTCCCTTACAGCTCTAAATCTATTATCCTGTGGTTTTTGAAAGTATCAGATAAAATAATACATGGGAAAGTATAAAACCCTTTACAAACATAAAATAAAGCAGAATTTATTTCCTTAATTTATTTATGACTTTGTTGTATCCCCAAATTGTCATGATTTTTTAAAAAATCTTGATGTGAATTGGATTGTATGAATGATTGTAGCTTAGAATCATCTTCAATTTTCCTTAAATTATTTCATGAACAACTTTTATAGGTGCTGGAACTGGCAGGAAATGCTTCTAAGGATCTCAAAGTAAAGCGTATCACTCCACGTCACTTACAACTTGCAATCCGTGGTGATGAAGAGTTGGACTCCCTTATCAAGGCTACCATTGCTGGGGGTGGTATGTATTACCTTTTTAAAGGTAGAAGTTTGGGGTGTGTATACATATATTTATACGTATATATGACTGGCCATTAATCTGGTTGCATTTGAGTGACTGGTTTTATTGCTACTGTTGTTATTACTTCTAGATCTGTGATTTCACCTATGTGGGGAATTTCTAGAAATTCCCTCTACCAACTTATTTCAATCTTGTTCCTGAGGCATTTAAATATTAAGGCATTTGCTCATGCTCACATAACAGTTTGTCAAGAACAGGACTTAGTCTTGCTGACTAAGAAACCTGCCCTTTATCTACTATGCCATGTTGTTTCTCACAGCCTATTATCCAAGGCTAACTAGTCATTGTTAAGTAATTTTCCTTAAGTATATAGGTATGACCATGTGATTCCCTACTGTCAACTCCAATGGCTTTCCCTTTTCTATAGGATAAAATAAAACCCCTTCTGTTGAACTTCCTTTTTTTTTAATCATCTGTCTTACTAATAAGGGCAAAGGCTAGGTAAACAGGGCTTAAGTGATTTGTCCAGGGTCACACAACTAGGAAGTATCTGAGACTGGATTTGAATCCAGGTCCTCTTGACTCCAGGCCTGGTACCTAGCTGCCCCTGTTGAACTTTTAAAATCCTAGACAATCTGGCCCTAACCTCTCTTTCTAACCTCACACTGGCCATTGCTTGCCTCTCATTCTTCAGTCTGCTCAAATCAGCCTCTTCTCTGTTTCTCACACAAACTCCCTTCCCACCATTTTTTATATCTATGCCTTGGCTCTGACTGTGCCCCATTCCTGGAATGTACTTCTTTATTTCTACCTTAATAGTGTTCCTCTTTTCCTTCAAGACAATTCTTATGCACCTTATCCTGCATGAATCTGGTTTCTGATCCCTCCCAACTGTTAATGTGGTTCCCAAACTGCCTTTTATTTAACTACTTTATACATAATGGGATTTACTAACTTTATACTTAGACTGTATATGTTATGTATAACTATTAAAATGTAAGCTTGTGAGCAGGGATTATATCCTCTCTTCCTAGCACATATATACAGAGAGAGGGGGAGAGGGAGGATAGAGATTTAATAATAACTTTGAAACCAAACACACAGCTGAACCTCACCACTAGTAAACCACAGTGCCAACAAATAGTGAGTCAGCTATTTAGCACACTCACTGGAAAATGACTTCAGTTCCCTGTAGAGTATTTGTTATGGTAACTTGGGGTCTAAAAAGAGAAAGATTGAATTGTAACACTAGAGCGGTAATGCAGAATGCATGAATTATAAATGAACATGAGTTAGGACTTTTGCCACTCTCCAAATTCTCAGACTTTTCTTCTTCTTCTAGCAATTGATGGGCTCTTCTCTGTGTTGGTAGCGATTAAGATTCTATACAGTGGTAACACAAAATGGAAGCGAGGCACAAGGTACTCCCTGCAACACTCATGCCACATGACACATTGAATGCATCATTTGCAGAAATAGAACTTGTATCCATCTATAGAATTGTGCTCTTCTCTATGGATTAGTGGCAAGACCACTAATTCTCAAAATCAGACTCACCATCACCACCTGCGCAGACTATTTGAGACATTCTTGCTTTTAAGTCACTAGGAACTGATGTTTCAAGCCATACAGTTAGCCATATTTAATGCATAGGCTATATCCTGCCCAGCTTTGGGCAGAGCTGTTTGTTGTCATTTATACCATTTGAAAGTCCAGGCACAGAATTTATGGTCATTATCCAAATCATTGAATGAATAATTATAATAAGCTCCACCAAAGTTCCTAAGCACTAAGGAGTAACTTCTAGAATAATAAACTTAGTCCCTCATACAAAAGAGCAGAAGGGCACCAGCTCACTATTGTCAGCATAGAGAATTGTCCAGAGGTCATCAAGGTTCTCTTAACTGTGATTCTTTGGATTTGCACAATTTTTCATGAAAATGAACATCACTTCACTCCATAAGGAAACATTCCTCTTTAACTTTGCCTTGTGGCTATATGACTATTATCAGATTATCTCCATTATATAACATGAGGCAGTCTGACATGGTAGATATAGGATTAGCTTATGAGTCAGGAAGTCTTGGGTTAAAGGTCTTACCTTTGAAACACTACGTTCACTGCTTGACTCTGGGCATGATATAACTGCCTGTCTTTAATAATTTTTTATTGATGTCTTCTGTATATTGCCTGAATTTCTCCTATTTTTCCCCTCCCCTCGCCCAGAGAGCCAAGGAGTTTTGTAAGGGGTAAAAATTATGGTTGGATTGAATATTTGAGAGCTGGTCACCAGGGATTTAATTACTAAATCCCAATGAATTTCTCAAGTCAGAATGGCGTTTATGGTAGTTTATTTACAAATAGAGGGAAGAAATTAAGGAAATGAGAGAGAGAGAGAGAGAGAGAGAGAGAGAGAGAGAGAGAGAGAGAGAGAGAGAGAGAGAGAGAGAGAGAGAGAGAGAGAGAGAGAGAGAGAGAGAGAGAGAGAGAGAGAAACAGAGACAGATAGTCAGACAGAGAGAGAGACAGACAGAGAGACAGAGACAGACAGACAGACAGACAGACAGACAGACAGACTCCAACCTGGTCTGAACCAGGCAGGAATTCAGAGGCCCCAGCAAGGGGGGAGGACCAGAGGATTACATTTCACATGACTTCCAGCCATGAGGCCTCCTCCAAGATGATAGCCCTTTCCAGAGGCTCATGTCTCCAGAAAACCAAAGAAAAGGAGTCCCAAGATGATGGAACTCTCCAGAGGCTAGTGCCTCCAGAAAAAAAAGACAAGGAAAGGGACATGACAATCCAAAGGGAAGCAGTCTGAGATCTCAAGCCCAAGCTCCTCCATAGTCAAGTTCCAAGGTAAAAGACCTCCTCACAGAAAGTGACCGTGAAATTTAAAGACAGCTCTTTGTTTCACTTCCTGTGCCTTACATATACCAATGATGGCTCAAACTTGACTTTGGCCTGCCCATGAGGCAGTCAGTTGTTTCTGATTTGTTACTTGCCAGCACACGTGAGTAATAGACCTTCCTGCCCCACACTTCATCCTTAAGTGGGGGTGTATACATTCCTGGTGGCTAAAATTCTAAAGAATAAGTACGGTGGAGTTAATATCAATTTCACAATCCCCCTGATGACGATTGGGAAACTAGTCACCCCAATTGATCACTTAACATACTCATCTTGTACCTCTAAAATCTTCTAACTACAGTTGCATACAAAATTTCACCTTCTAAGAGGAAACTACAATAGTTAGAGATAGAAGGGAAATAGAAGAGAGAAAAAGCAAAAACAATGTTTTGCTAGGCACATTGACAAAAACCAATTAGGGAGCAGTCCCCTTTGGCATAAGAGTGTACATTCAAAATAAATGTTCAATCAACTTTCAGTTCAATCAGCCACACCCTAAAGTTCATTCTGGATCTTCTTGATGTAGTGTAAGTTTTGTAGACATCTTTCTGCAAATAGTTCATTCGCTGGATTTTAGGAGATAGCAAGCTTCTTTCCTTGAAGATTTTTTTTCTTGAACAAAATTTTAAATCTTGGTTTTTGTGAAAATACAATCCCCCTGAAGAGGATGTTGAGAAACACCCAGTTCAGCTCAGGATGCATGGTTGAGTTATAGAGTATATGAGTCAATTATCAAAAGAGAAAAAACCAAAAACGTAAAAGAAAAACAAATGGAAGAAAAGGTAAACTTTTGGGGAGAAAGAAAAAATTCAAAATCAGAATTTAAATATTAAAAAAATCTATGTACATGAAATTTTGAGTAAATTCATACTAGGCCATTGTATTTTGGGTTCAATTTAATAAATTTCTAACAGGCCCTTGTATTAGGGTCCAAATAAAGTAATTTCTATCCCACAAGTCTGTAGGATAAAATGCAGTAATATTTCACATACCCATTTGCAACCTAGACTACAGGAAGTTGCCATACTATAAGAGAAAAAAAAAAGGACTAGGCTTTTGTGTGATAGGGAAGTGTCATTCCCTGGTCTGATTTTTACCTTCACTCTCAAGGATAGGGGGAGGAGGCAGGATGATAGCCAAATTTCGATACTTGTCTGTGAATATTTCACAGAGTGTGGATACAAGGTGTCCTGCGTCTTAACATATGTCAAGTGCCACAACCTCCAGTCTCACACTAGGTACAAGTCCTTTCAGATTGCCTTAGAGTCCATCAATCCTACCTGGATTGGTTTTCTCCTTTTTGACCTTGTGCTCCTTGGCACTGTGCAGATTTTCATCAATCCCATTGGGATTTATTGGTCTCCTTGACCTTGTGCTTCTTGGCACTGTATAATGGCTCTTTTGTTCCCTTCTAGAATCACACACAATCATTAATCACAGTCCCATAACATTTATTAATAAATGGCAGGTTTTCATAGTCTAAAGCTTTTGAGTATGCATTAATATTACAGCAAATATATATTTTAACTTATATTACTATAGAATAAAAAAATTAATATTGATCATAAGTACTTTAAGTATAAAAAAATAAGAAAAGGGGAAAAATCAATTATTCTAATCAAAATAAAAGCAATAATAAAATAAAAATTCAGTAATTCAAAATGTTCCCCAAAACAGTATCCACTTATGGACTATTGTCTCCAATGCATGTGGCAGGATATAGTCAATCAGTTTCAATAGAAGATGCTCTCTTTACATATGAGCAATGAATCCAAGAGTCTTTCTCTCCAATTTTTGTAGATGTGGAGTGGTTAGCAATATTTAGAAAGGCCCTTCCCAGGAAGGCTGAGTTGCTCCAGTGCGCTAGAAGTTCTTTATATACACCTTGTCTCCTGGGTTCAGGTCATGAAGTGAAAAATCTAGTGGTCTTGCTTGTACTGCAGCTCCAGATTCATGGAGTTCAAAGTTTGTGCTCTAATTTCTGTATATAGGAAGCAATAGAAGTATCTCCCCCTAATAGTGATGTATATGCAGGAGAAAAAGGCTTAGCCTGTATAGGTGGATGTCCAAAAAGCATCTCAAACAGTGAAATGTGTAGATCTCCCTTGGACCTGCTTCTAAGATACAGTAGGGCCAGAGGGAGAATCTCAGGCCATTTAAAATGTGTCCCCCCAGTGCATAATTTGCCAATCATAGTTTTAAATTCTCTGTTCATTCTTTCAACTTGGCCTGTGCTCTGGGGATGATATGGTACATGGAATTTGGGAATTACCCGCAAACAAGAAAATATCTGAGAGGAGGGGGCATCTGGGTAGCTCAGTGGATTGAGAGCCAGACCCAGAGATGGGAGGTCCTGGGTTCAAATGTGGCCTCGGACGCTTCCCAGCCATGTGACCCTGGGCAAGTCACTTGACCCCCATTACCTAGCATTTACCACTCTTCTGCCTTGGAACCAATACACAGTATTGATTCCAAGATGGAAGGTAAGGGTTTAAAAAAAAAAGAATATATCTGAGATAAAACAAAATCAGTAAAATGACTTCCCCTGACTGAATCAATACGTGCTGTCAGGCCAAAGTGAGGAATAATCAGTCTCTTTTAAAAGCACCTTAGCAATAAAAGCTACTGTGGCTGGGGCAGTAGGAAATGCTTCCGGCCATCTGGTCAGTTGATCTACTATGACTAGACAAAATTTATATTGTCCAGCCTTTGGCATTGTTAAGAAGTCTATCTGCAGGTGCTCAAAAGATGTATAAGCCAGAGGACACCCACCAAAAGCCTTGCCATGAAAGGCATGTTGGTTATATGCTGGCAGGTAGAGCAGGCTGTACACACTTTAGAAGCTATAGAAGTTATACTGGGGGATATCCATACTCTTTTAACAGAGTCCACGATGCCCTGGGTACCAAAGTGACCATTTTTATGAATAGATTGGCAAATTTGGTGATAAAAACTTCTAGGGAGCAGGGGTTTTCCTTCATATGACACTCATACTCCATTAATCTGTTTTGCTTTAAATTTTTGCTTCCATTTTTCCATTTCCTTTTCATTATAGGAAAGTGATAAATTTAAGGCATCAGGGGTTGTTAATGTTAAAATTAATTCAGGCCTTCTATGGCCGCTAGCTTTACAGCGTTATCTGCCCAGTCATTTCCCCTGGAGAAAGGGTCAGTGCCATCTATATGGGCAGAGCAATGAACTTGCTGGTGAGCAGAAAAGACTTCATTAATAATTTCTGCATTAGCTATAGATTTTCCAGCTGAGGTTAAAAATCCTCTCTGGAGCCATAGCATCCCAACTGAGTGACAAATGCCAAAAGCATATCTAGAATCTGTATAAATTGTTGCCTTTTTATCCTTGGCAATTATACAGGCATGTTTCAGGGCTATAAATTCTGCACCTTGAGCACTTATATTTGAGGGCAGTGAAGCTGACCACTCAGTAGCTAATTCTATGACTACAGCAGCTCCAGTGTAGCATATGCCATCCCTCATTTAAAAAAAGAACCATCAGTCAATAAGACTAAATCTGGGTTGTCTAAGGGAATGTCTTAAGATTATCTTGAGGCTTTTCAGCCATGAGCACTAGCGTTTCACAACTGTGTAACAGTTCTCTTGAAATTGATAAATCTGGAAGCAAGGTGACAGAGTTAAGAGTTGTATAGCGATTTAAAGTGATATTTTCATTGTTTAACAAGGTTATTTCATACCTTGTGATTTGCTAATCAGAAAATGCCTGTGTTCTATGCCTTAGCAACAATGCTTCTACTTTATGTGGACACATAATTGGTTTTTGTTTGTTTGTTTGTTTGTTTCCAACATAAATACTATTATTTCTTCTATTCCTAGCATGACTACATACTTTACAATAGTAGACTTGTGCTCAGCCTTCTTTTCTATACCTATACATGAGGATTCCAGGCATATCTTTGCTTTCACCTAGAAGGTCTCCCAGTGGACATGGGTTTGTTTGCCCCAGGAGTACCTGGAAAGCCCCAGACTTTTTTTGTTTGTTTGTTTTTTTTAACCCTTACCTTCCATCTTGGAGTCAATACCGTGTATTGGTTCCAAGGCAGAGGAGAGTGGTAAGGGCTAGGCAGTGCGGGGTTAAGTGTCTGAGGCCAAATTTGAACCTAGGATCTTCCATCTCTAGGCCTGACTCTCAATCCACTGAACTACCCAGCTGCTCCCCATAATTATTAATGGGCATCTCAATACTAGTTCAATAGTTCTTGTTACTATTAAAGCTGTGGCAGTTAGTCTTCTAAGGCATGGTGGTGCTCCGGGAGCTGAGAAGGTCCCAAAGTTTGAGTTAAAACACCTGATGCTACCCCTCTCCACTCATGTACATACAAAGTAAATGGCTTGTTGTAATCTGGGATGCAACTGTACTATCTCAAGAATGTTTGATGGACAGGCTACTCAGGAGGGGGAGGGGATAAAACTTCCTTGACACATGATCCTGGGCAAGTCACTTGATCCACATTGCCTAGCCCTTACCACACTTCTGCCTTGGAGCCAATACACAGTATTGACTCCAAGACAGAAGGCAAGGAGTTAAAAAAAAAACCAATCTGGGGCTTTCCAGGTACTCCTGGGGCAAATGAAACCCATGTCCATCCACTGGGAGCCCTTCCAGGTGAAAGCAAAGATATGCCTGGAATCCTCATGTATAGGTATAGAAAAGAAGGCTGAGCACAAGTCCACTATTGTAAAGTATGTAGCTGTGCTAGGAATAGAAGAAATAATAGTATTTATGTTGGAAACTACAGGGTGTCTCTTTATAATATATTGTTCACAGCTCTCAAATCTTATACAAATCTAATGAGATGCTTGCCATCAAGTCCCAATTTTATTTTTTTAACAGGGAGGATGGGCATATTGTAGTTAAATTTACAGGGAATTAAGATGCCCTGGTCAATTAATGAATTCATTACCGGAGTTATGCCATCAATTGCCTCCTTTGAGAGAGGGTGCTGAGGAATGGAAGGAGGTAGGCTAGATTTAGTTTTAATCTATACAGGAACATCCCTTTTATCCCCAAATTACTATAATTTAAAAGTTGATTATGTTAAATGATCAAATTGGGGAGATTAGCTCCCCAAATCCATCATGGGGGGGGATGTATAATTGAAAATCTGTTACCCTAAAAAAGAACTACATTTCCTGGGAGCCCACTGACTTCCTGTTGTTACTTCCGATAGACAGGATATTAGGTGGGAACATGGGGAGAGTCCTGCCCTCTTTGGCATGATGACAGCGAGCATGATGGTGGTAAAGATGGGCATTTGAAAATGGCTTTTCAGCCATGGGCACATGGTCTTTATTTTGTATCCCTTTTATTTCTTTATTTCTAATAATCATTAATAAATCTCCTTAAAAATATAACATTTTTATTGATGATTAATTTTAATTTTTACAGTTTAAGTGTGATTTCACTTGTATGAAGTATTTAAATGAGAAAGGTATAGAATTAACAGCTCCAGAATAGAAAAAGGACTTAAGTCACTAATTTAATAGTTTCTGTAAAATTATCATTGAATTATAGAATATAGATACTGGAGAAGTCTTACCCATTATCTTGTTTTTGTTTCAATTTAGGTGTGATTCCTCACATCCACAAGTCTCTGATTGGAAAGAAGGGACAACAGAAAACTGCATAGTGTTGTTTTAACCAACCCTCTTCCTCCCTGTCATTGTACTGTAACTGGGACAGAAGAAATAATGGGGATATGTGGAATTTTTTAAAATAGTTAAATGGAAAAGCATAGACAATTGACTGTAGACATGATAAAACATTTGTATGTTCTTTAGATTCCAAGTTTGACAAAGTATCTTGTCATGTGGCAGCAATTTGTGTGTTGATTGGCTAGGTTTCTCCCATGTGTTTTATACAAAAATGGACTGATAAAACCATTTTTTACAAAATTGTCTCAACTGTTCTATTCATACTATGTTGACTTGATCATTTCTTTGATTGGGAGCTTTTGTTTATTTTTAACAATCACAAATGGACTCTACGATTTAAGATAGAAATTATTTATCTTTTATGAACATCAGGGCAATGGATGTAGAAATACTTTATGGCTTAGATCACTCTGAAGCTTCAAATGCTCTTATTGCAACTTCACTGAGTTTTTTTTTTAAACCCTTACTTTCTGTCTTAGAATCAATATCAAATATTAGTTCCAAGGCAGAAGAATGGAAGAGCTAGGCAATGGGGATGAAGTGATTTGATTTGCTCAGGGTCACTCAGGTAGGAAATGTAGGAGACCAGATTTGGATCCAGGACTTCCCATCTCTAGATCTAGTTCAGTATCCACTGACCTACCTAGCTGTCCCATCTTGACTGAATTTTGAATAAAGATAAGGATTTAGATATACATTAGGCAGTATCAGTTATAAAACTTGAGAACTGAACGATTTAAAGAATAGCTGAGCCACTCCCCTCATTTCACAGTTGAAAACATATTGAAACTCTTTAAATTTAAAGACATTAAATGAGGTCAATTAGCTAGTCATGGCAGAACACAGACTAGATTTAAGCCTTGGCTTCTTGTTTCATTTCTTAAACTGAGCTAGGTTCAGTTCTCACCTCAAATGTGAACTGTAACACATCAACCTCTAAGCATTGATGTCAACTTGAAATGGTAATAATAATGAAGAGGATGGTGCCTAACTCCTGGGGCAGTTTTGAGGCTCAAAATAGATGTGAAATTCTCTGTAGGCCTATAGTAGTATTTTAAGTTTCAACTTATTTCATGCACAATCTTTCTGCCTTCATTTGCCACATCATTGTACCATATCTATTTCTTCAAATTCCATCAAATATTCCTAGAAGGGTTAGGGGGAGAGGAGGTGGGGGGAAGAGAGAGGTTGTGTGAGTGTATTATCCTGTTTTTATACAAGGGACTGGTAAATAAGAATTCTTTAACTGTTCTTACCTTTAAAACCTGCTTCTATTTCCTTTGATCTGCCTTTCAAGTCAGTTGCAGAACACATTACATGCCTTCTCTTGAGGCATTTGTCATACTACAGCATCTCTGTATCCCAAGTATCCCTTTTTCTTTCTTTCTTTTTTTAAACCCTTACCTTCCGTCTTGGAGTCAATACTGTGTATTGGCTCCAAGGCAGAAGAGTGGTAAGGGCTAGGCAATGGGGGTCAAGTGACTTGCCCAAGGTCACACAGCTAGGAAGTGGCTGAGGCCAGATTTGAACCTAGGACCTCCCATCTCTAGGCCTGGTTCTCAATCCACTGAGCTACCCAGCTCCCCCCCCCCCAAGTCCCTTTTTCTGAAGCCATTTACTCAGTATGTTATGAAATCATTGACATTTTTCTTTAGTCACTCTTAAGACTAGACAGTGTCTCAAGTGACATTTGAATTTTGTTAGTGTAATTATTGTCTAATAATTTGTAAAAGGGAATCTTTTTTTCTCTTTTCAATTATTTTAGTTCTTTGGCAACTTAAAATAGTTGTTAAACAGATAGTCCAAAGCAGCAAATATTTATTAATCACTTCCTTAGAAGTACTGAGCTGAGGTGGAAGGAGAAATAGAAATTAAAACAACTTAAGCTGTCAAGCTTTCATGTTGCTGAAAGTTGGGACATGTTCACAGATAAGTAAGCACTGGGTAATTTGAGAAATGTAAACCAACAACTAGAAGAAACCAAGAAACCTTCACAGATAAAATGATGACCTAAAAGTAACCTCGAAGGGAACTAGGGATTCAAAGCCAAGTGAGGAAAGGACCATGTTCCACAGAGAGACACCCAGCCTATACAAAGGGGAAAGATTGGAGAAAAGCATTAGTCTATAGAGGTCTGACCAGTGGCCTCTCTGAGGACTCAGGGTCTCTGTGTCCAGTTGTGATGTCATGATCAGAATAAGGAGGAGGTGAGACACTGTGCATTCAACTCATGTATGCAGGTATCACACGCAGTACTCTGCCATAGTATAGTGGTTCATTTATTGTGTAGGTTTTTTGGCGCATACAATTCTCTGTGACATTCTACAATTTGATTGGATATTATCAAATCACCTAAACAACACTCTTGTGATGTTACCACAACAAAGAATTGTGATAATTTACTAGGTTTCTACAACACGCTGTGATATGATTAATGTGAATAAAGCCATTTGTAGGTTAGTACCCCTTGACCTGCTGAGAGGATCATTGTGCTTTTGGTCAGCTTTCACTATCCATCATAATTACTTGAGCAATGAACAACAAAACATCGTCATATCTAGGTGTGAGGACTTAAAGCAGACCAGTTTGGGGATTTTCATCAATTTACAAGTTCTATTTTTCTTGTGTTACTTTGCAGTGCCTAGCAATGCTGCTTGGCTTCTGTTTCAACAAATTCATTGGAGTGTGGTAACTGTAGGAAAAGATTCGTTAGAGTACTCAAGCTTTTGGCCAGTGTTTATTGTAGGGCCTTGGATGTCTTGTGCTTGAGAAAGGAGGGGTCATGGGCAGTAATCTTTAGGCTTTAATTGTGTAATTGCAATCTTTTCGGGGTAATAACCTAGGGGGCTTAAAATAGGGTATATATTTATCCTTTAAGTATTTCCTCTCATGTTTCTCCATTAGTGGGGAAAATTTGGGGAGATTTTGGGGATCAGCAGGGGGCCCTCATTCTGGGGTGTGCTTTGCAGACCTCCCTTCCTTGGACCATAACCTTATCAATGGGTTGGAGTACAATGGCCTCCGGCAGTAGTCCAGTTTGACTGAACCTTTAGAAGTGGTAAAAGGGAGTGGTTGGAGCACCAGAAATGGAGTTGGGAGGATCTGGGTTCAAATTTGGACTCAATTCCTTCCTAGCTGTGTGTCCCTGGGACCAGAATACTGTAGTGATTCTAAGAGAGGAGGTAAGTGTATGGGTTCCAAGGAGGAATAGCAAGGGCTTAGATAATGGAGGCTAGGGGCATATGACGTATACATAATGACACAAATATGAGGCAGTGTCTGAGGCCAGACCTGAACCCAGGTCCTCCCAACTGTGGGCCTCTTGCTCTATCAACTGTACTAGCTGCCTCTGCTCATCAATAATAGTCAAAAAGGAAAGAAAAAGTCACATTCCTGTCAAATTGTTCCATGATTTAAGACTGCTAACCACTGAATGAAGGACACATTGGATAGGGATTCAAATCTTGACCTGTTGCTCTTGTAACCTTGTGTGGGCCTCGATTTCCTCAAATAAAATGAAAAACTAGCAGAGCTCAAAGCACCATCTAGCCCTAAAGCTCTGACAGCCCCCAAGAAATTGGGCTCTCTCTTCCATTCCCTTTCTGCATTGATGTGGCATTTGGTTTCAGTCAGGATATGTGGATCAGATCAGTAACAGAATCGGGCTCACATCTTAGAGGTAAGCTTTATTGTGATTAATCTAAAGAAATGACTAGAAGACCAAGTTCCTCCGGCCTTCGAATACATGGAAATATCAGGCTTAAGACCAAACAAGGTGATGATGGTTTTTGTGTGTAAATTCCTTGGAGAAAGTCTGAAAAACATATACTTTTGGTTTCTAGTCATGGTGGAGGGATCAAATGTCCCTTGTGGTCACCCTGACAGAAGGACCCAGGTTCCTTTCAAGAGCTTGAATTTGGAAAGGAACTAATGCAAAGTACCTCATACCCAACCCAGAATCTCTACACTATGCTGGGCACCATGCTTAGCCTCTGCTTGGAGACTTCTAGGTGGGACAAAATTCCCTCATTAGTAGCAATATACAGTCTCTAGGTAAAGATGTCCTTTGTGTCCCCAGCATGCAGCACAGTGCTTGGCACCATGTAGGCATTTAATACTCTTGATTAGGAAGCTAAATGTTTCTGCCACTTCTCCGCAAAGGTGAATTTGACTCTTATTTTTTAAGAAGCAACTGCATATGTAATTCAATGAGCATTTATTAAGCACCCATGCACTATCAAGCGTTGAAACTGCTGACCACACATTTTGTTAGACAGTGGGGATACAATAACAAATTAAAACCATCTCCTCAGTGGATAAAGCACCAGCCTAGGATTGAGGACCTGGATTCAAATGTGATCTCAGATGTTTCCTAGCTGTGTGACCCTGGGCAAGTCACTTAATCCCATTTGCCTACCCCTTGCCCTTTAGAATTGTTGACACAGAAAGGAAAGGTTAAAAAATAATCTAACTTCAGTGAGCTTACTACTTAGGGTGGATGGGGGGGCATAATATAATGTATACAGATAAATGTAAAACATTTGCATGTTTTATACACAGTTAATGCAAACTTGGAGTCAGGAAGACTCCCTTCCCTGCATTCAAATCTGGCCTCAGACACTTAGCTGTGTGACCCTGAGCAAATCACTTCACCCTGTGTTGCCTCAGTTTCCTTATATATATAAAATGGGCTGGAGAAGGAAATGGCAAACCACTCGAGGATCTGTGTCAAGAAAACCCCAAATGGGCTCAGAGTCAGACATGACTGAAATGACTGAACAGCAAAAATTAGAAGAGAACGATGACTGCCAACTAACTTTCAGGGGCTTTCAACCTCCTGATTTCTGTTCAATGGGAGCATATAACATGAAACAATTTCCCCCCAGGGGAGGATACAACCAAAAAATGAGCATGTAGCCTCAGGCTGCATTGAGAACCACAGAAGACAGGAGGGAAGGGGGTGGTACTCGGACTCTATTCTGCTTTGGTCAGACCACATCTGGAGTGCTGGAGTCAGTCCTGGCTGCCATTTTCTGAGGGGTAATAATGGATGGCATCTTATGCAGAGGAGAGCATCCAGGAGAGCACAGGTCTTCAAGATCATGACCTAGGAAGACTGGATGAAGGAACAAGCAATGTTTAGCCTGGAGAAGAAAAGACACAGGGCTGTTAAGCAGAAAAGGCATAGATTTGATACAGAAGAAAAAACCCTGACTGAGACTAGGAGACCTGGGATCAGAGTACCAGCTTTATCAGTTACTGTGTGACCTTGGGCAAGTCACAAACTCTGGGTCTTAGTTTTGTCCACTGTAAAACAGGAGGGTTGGTCTAGCTGACCTCTGAGGCTGCTTTAAACTCTGGTTTTCATTCACTTAAGTGTAGGGTGATGAAATCCCTGTCTTTGAAGGATAGATATGCTTTTTTGGTCGATCAGTAGGTAATCGATAGGCTTTTGTTTAAAAAAAAACAAAAAACACTTTCCTCACATGACAAATAGAGGAAATTAGTGTCGTTATCCCTATTTTATAGAGAAGGAAATTAAGATCCAAAAGGTGAATTTTCTACCATCATTCAGTTAGAATTCTAAACCAGAATCTCCAGACTCCATCTAGTGTTCATTCTCCTTTATAACATATGCCTATATCTTTCTGCTCTAGCATAAAGGAGTAGCCAGTTGTGGGACTGGCAATGGCCCTGCCTCCTGCTCTCACAGCCCTCGAGGCTTGGCAAAATGCTTTTCCCATCACCTCTGAGGCAGCTGACACAAGTATCTCTGGGTTCATTTTACAAAAGAGGAAACAGACTCAAAAGAGTTAAAGCCAGGTTCCCAAAGTGTCTTTTAGAGCTGGGACCAAAGCCTGAAGCTTCCGCCCCCAACGCTGGTATTCTTTCTCCTTTTGACTGGTTAAGTCACTTTGATATCAACCCAGAGGATCCTTCCTTGGGCCACATTTTCCTCATCTGTAAAATGAAGAGATGAAGAACTGTAGAAAAAGCATTGACTTTGGCCTCAGAAAACCCATTTTTAAATCCTGCCTCCCCTTACCAGAGAGAGTTGAGGGAGAAAGTGCCCACTTCGGGTGGCTGGACAGATGGCTCACGGACAGCCTGATTTACTCTCTGGGCACTCAAACTACATCCCTTTTAAGGACACCTCAAGAATGAAGGGTGGACCCATTTCTGGAGAGTCCTCCCTGAGTAAGGACATTGCCAAGCTCAGCTCCTATCTTATTCTCTTCCTGGACAGCTCTAGGGGGTAGGACTGCAGCCAACATCAGGCTTGGACTTGGTACATTTCAGGAACAGCCACAGGGGTTGACCCTGGGAGGGTGGTGAGCCCAGGCACCCGAGCTAGGAGAGAAAACATGGGGCAGTGCAAGAACACAATTTATATGGTTTGGCCTCCTCTTCTTCCGAGCTGTGTGGCCTTAGAAATCCTTTGTCTAGGCTATGCCCCTTTCCCACTGGGAGGAAGAGGGAGACTCATGACCACACACACACACACATACACACACACACATACAGCCACCCACTTCCATTTCCTTTGACTCCTTTATTATTAGTATAGTATGGCTAGATTTAGTTCAGGATATATACCTGGCACTTTTACTTTCCTTACAACAACCCTGTGAGGCAGAAAATATAAATATCCCCATTTTATGGAGGGGAAACTGAGGCACAATTGAAATGATTTGCTTATGATCACACAGCTAATAAATGCATTACATCAGATTAATGGTCTGTTCTGAAAAATGGGTATACCAACCAACCTTAGTCATTCATTACAGCTGACATCTCAAAGGATGGCTATTTGGCAATAGCCTAGTTTGAAATGATAAGACTTAAAATTACACAGTAATGTTATGTTACCCTGAAAAAGAAGGAAGGAAGGAAGAGGGAGGGAGGGAGGAATTTGCATTGATTTTTTTTTGTCACCAAGTTTTTTTTTCAGTTGCTATTTTTATTTTTGCTGGAGTTTTTTTTTTAATTTGCATTCATCTTAACCTGAATGTGCTATCTTCCTAATTTCTTTTCTCATAGGATTTAGAGCTGGAAGAAACCCCAGTGGCCAGCTAGACTTAACCCCCTCATTTTTTTAGACGAGGAAACCAAGGCCTTCGTTAATAAAGTGACTTTTTCAAAGCAAGATCAGAGGCAAGATCTGACCTCTGACTCCAGAGCCAGGGTTCTTTTGTCACTTTCTTGAATCCCTGTATGATGGAACTTTGCAGTAATACTATTCCCAGGCTGTCTTTTTTTTTTTTACCTACCTTACTTTGACAAATGCATGTCACTCACTCAATGGTAGTACCCTAATGTTTTCTGAATAGCAGTAAAAATGATTAGAGCAAAGATTCTTAATCTAGAGCCCTAGATTTCAAGGGTCCATGAACTTCAGCACAGCATCTTTATTTCAACATAATTGGTTGTAATCTTACATATTTAATTTGTGCATTTCAACACATGATTCTTCACAGAGGGCTGTAGGCTTCACCAGACTGCCCAGGAGTCCATGGTATACAAAAACGGTGAAGAAGTCCTGGATTAGAGGAAACCAACACCCACTTTCTAGGTGCTCTCCCTCAACTTCCTCTATTCCAGCTGGTTGCTGTGCCCATTGAAATCGGACATTCTTAACTCTTTCTCTCTTATCCCTCATGACCAGCTCTGTTTTTATTTTGTAATTTTTTCCCCCAGTTAGCAGCATCGATTTCCTCTTTTCCCCACCTCTGTACCACTCCCCTTCTCCCCAGTGAGAATAGTAAACATGCCAGATATGAACAGTAATAGTCTTCCTCTGGGTCAGGAGTTCTTAATCTTTTCTGTGTCATGGATCCCATTGGGTAATATCAGAATAATTTTGTTTGTTTGTTTTTTCCTTTTTTTAAACTCGCAACTTCTGTCTTAGAATCAATACCATGTATTGGTCCAAGGCAGAAGAGTGGTAAGGGCTAGGCAATGGGAGTTAAGTGACTTGCCCAGGATCACACAGCTAGGAAGTGTTTGATTTGAACCCAGGACCTCCCGTCTCCAAGCCTGGCTCTCAATCCCCTGAGCCATTTCACTGCCCTTCACAATAATGTTTTTAATCTTTAAAGGATAGGCTAAATTTCAGTTTGATGTTAGTGAAAATAAAGATGGATTTTTTTTTTCCCAGCTAAGTTCATGGAGCTCCTGAAATCTATTCAAGTCCATAGATCCCAGGTTGAGGTTGAGAATCAGTGCCTGAGGTGGCTCAGTGAATTGAGAGCCACACCTTAATATGGGAGGTCCTGGGTTCAAATCTGACCTCAGACACCAGCTGTGTGACCCTGGGCAAGTCACTTAACCCCCATTGCCTAGCCCTTACTACTCTGCCTTGGAACAAATAACTTAGTATCCATTCTAAGACAGAAGTTAAGGGTTTAAAAAAAAAAAAAGGATCACTGCCTGACCAGATAAGTTGTGGTATATGATTGTGATGGAAATACTGTCATGCTCCAAATCATAAGCAAAATGGTTTTAAAAAAAACCTGAGAAGGTTTCTATGAACTGATGGAAATTGAAGTGAGAAGAGCCCGGGAAACACTGTATACAATAATAGAAATATTGGTCGGCTGTTAATAATTTAGCTCTTCTCAGCAATACCGTAATCCTAAGGATAGGGGAAGGGAGGAAGGGAAAGAATTTGGAACTCAAAAATGGTGTTTTTAAAATCAAACTATAAAATTGCTTCTACAGATAATTGAGAAAAAATTAAAGCTAAATGTAAAATATTCTTTTAAAAAAATCATTGCCCAAATTCTCTTTTCTCCAGGATAACCACCTACAATTCTAGAAAAACCTAAGGAAATGAAGTGAGCAGAACGAGGAGGAAATTTTTAGGATAATAGCAATATTGATCTGATCAACACAATGGCCAATCACAATTCCAAAGGACCCAAGATGAAACCCACTAGTTTTTTACCCATCTCCAGAGAGAGCCGATGGATCCAGAGTGCAGATTGAAGGACATTTTCTCCTGTCTTTCTTTTTTTTTTAGGCATAGCTTAAGTTAGTTCTAGGTCATACGACCAAGATGATGTAGGACTAGACCATTTCTCTGATCCCCAGGACCTCTCAGAACTCTCCAAAACCAGCATTATGTATCAAAGATAAAGCAATTTCAGGTATCTGACTTGGTCTAGAATACAGGGAATCTAACCTTAGGCTCTCCCCATTGTCCACCAGGCTCTCAGCAGAGGCTATACTAGCAGACCCAAGGACCCAACACATGAGCTTTCAACCAAATGGAACACCTGCCCCCAGCCCTCCCTCCCTCTTTCTGGTGCCAAGGAGATAGAGCTAGGCTGTGGAAGTTTTCTCAGTCAAGGACAGACAGTACCGGGGCAGCTCCAGGGACAGGAGCTTGCTGAAGCTGCAATGAGCAGCCAGTGCTGTAGTGGGGAGCATTCTTTACTAAAATATCTTTGCCAGGGAGTAAAGGAACTGAGGAAAGGGCCATTGTTCTGGCAGTGAAGCATGATGGGAAAAGGGTAAGACAGGCTCTAGACGGGAGCAGCAGAAACTGCCTAGAAAGGAAAGCCCAGAATGGATTCCTTGGGAGCTTTGATTGCATGAGGAATACAGACTAGATAATTAGAGGGGTCATGAGCCAGAAAATGAGAGTATAGGCAGAGAGGATGGATAATGAAGAGAGTGAGAGAAGACCTCTCTGGAAAGGGGCATCAAAAACTGAAATTTAAAGATTTCATGCCCTTTGATCCAGCTATACAACTACTAGGTTTGTACCCCAAAGAGAGAATAATGAAAAATGTTTGTACAAAATATTTATAGCTGCATTTTTTCTGTTGGCACAAAATTGGGAAATAAGGAGGTGTCCGTGGATTGGGGAATGACTGAACAATTTGTGGTGATGGAATACTATTGTGCTATAAGAAACAATGAACTGCTTGATTTTTATAAGAGCTGGAAAGACCTCCACGAACTGATGCAGAGTGAAATGAACAGAACCAGAAGAACACTATACCCAGAAACTGGAACATTGCAGATCGATCAAATGTAATAAACTCTGCTACTAATAGCAATGCAATGATCACATCTAAAGGGAAAAATTGTGGGAGTAGAAACACAGGGGAAAAAACATGATTTGTTACTTGGTTATACAAGTATATGATTTGGGGTTTTGGTTTTAAAAGATTATTTCAAAAATGAATAGTATGGAAATAGACTTTGAGTAATAAGACATGTATAACCCAGTGGAATTACTTGTCAGCTCCAGGAGAGGGAGAGGAAATAGGAGAGGGAGAGAACATGAATCATGTAACCATGGAAAAATATTCAGAAAAAATAACTAAAGAATGGGGGGAGAAAATTTTTAAAAATGATGAGGCCACTCAGTAGATAGAGAGACAGACTTACAGATGAGAAATCCTGGGTTCAAATATGGCCTCAAATACTTCCTAGCTGTGTGACCCTGGACAAGTCACTTCACCCTGGTTGCCTCACCCTGACTACTCTTCTGCCTTGGAACCAATAACTTAGTATTGATTCTAGGACAGAAGATAAAAGTTAAAAAACAACAATAACCAACAAACTAATGAATAAGCCTAGTTGAAGAGGGGGAAATCTACTTGAGTAAGAAGGAAAAAAAAGGAGGTGAGGGGAGAATTATATAGCCAGATTAAAACATGAAAGAAAGAATTAATACACAAAACTTTGGAGGAAAAGAGATGACAAGGGAGAGGGACAAATAGAGAGGAAGGGCTAGAGAACCAGTGGGAATAGGGCCATCCTTAAAAAGATTAAGCTGGGGCTTCTAGGTAGGGTTGAGAGCCAGGCTGGGAGGGAGGTGTAGGAGTGAGGTATGTAGGCATGTGTGGGGTGAGGAGGTGGGAGTGGGGTCCTGGGTTCAAATCTAGCCTCAGACACTTCCTAGCTGTGTGATCATTGGCAAGTCACTTAGCCCCCACTGCCTAGCCCTTACTGCTTTTCTGTCTTAGAACCAATACACAATATTAATTCTAATACAGAAGATAAGGGTTTAAAAAGAGAAAGAAGAAAAAATAAAAAGATTAAGCTAAAGTAATTGAAAGAATATAATTAATATTTTATTTTATGGCAGAAGACTTATATAGTGAATGTGTCAATGGTTCTCAAATGTAGCAAATCTCTCACTTGTGGGCAAGGCTATGGCCTCACCTGTAGTATAATATAATGAGTCAAAGGCAAAATAAATGCCTGAGGAAACAGAGGTTCAATCCTCTTAGCATACCAATTTATTAAGCAATACATGGCAATTGCCTAACAAATCGGGACCAGGCCCCTTCCTCAGCTTAGGGTTAGACCCCAAATACAAGAGGAAACAGACTTTTATATATTAAAAACACTTAATTTTTAAAAATCAGTTAATTAAAAGGAAATAATACATTACATAATCTGATTTCTAACTGGGTGAAAGGTCAGGAACTTTCCAGTTTGGGAAGGGGAGATCAAACAGCTACAATACCCCAAATTCAGAAAAGAAGTGTCCCATTCCCCCCAATATCTGTAAACAATCAAAGGAACATGGAAACAATAATCGATTGATTTGGTATGAGCTAATTTTCAGATAAGACATATGGGCTGCTTGAAATATACAATTATGAGAAAACTCCTTGCACCACTCTTAAAATCTGACTGTGTTTCTTGTCAACATCGCCTAGAATCTAGATTGTGGAGCCACAAACTTCTCACTGTCCCTCAGACCATTGGAGGGCTGAACTATAAAAAAAAACTGAACAGATCTGTATACCGATGTCTGGGATAGTGGAGGCTGCAGCGCTGGCCGTGATGGGCCTGTCACACCTTGCACAGGCCCAGCACTGCCACCACTATACCGGGCAGCAGTATACACAGTGCGGAATCCCCTCCCCCATCACTGCTCACCATGCTGACATCTTCCATTGTGCAGCTACATAATCCTTTGCACGGTGCCTCGTTCTCATTCAGTTACTCTCAGAACAAGGCACCACACAAAGGATTGTGTCACTGGAAGTAGTACTGAACAGCCACGAATTGTGGTGCTGCCACATAAAGAGGTGCCCCTTCTGGAAGTGCCGTGGGGGCCGGATACATGGCCTTGGGGAGCTGCATGTGGCCTGAGGGCCTTAGTTTGGGGACCCCTGGCCTAGATCCTTGGTTAAGGATCTTCAAACAGCTGATACAGATGGTCCAGTTTCCCAGCTACACAGGTATAAGTTGAAACAATGCAATAAGGCTTTCTTCCAATTCCTACAAAACGTTTTTCCCACAGCTCAGAAGCTGGACTGGACCCATAATTGAATAAAAACTAAGGGAATTCTAGAAATGGAGTGACAAGATGGGATTAATTAATGGGAATTCACTCAATTCTCTGGACCACTTGCTTTCTTAATCCCCTCAGTTTTCCTCAGTGAGGCTATCATGGGGGGGCTTGAAGTCAGAACAGACATCTCTTGTCTCTTCTCCCCTGACCCTTCTCCAAGGGAGACTTAACTCCTGCCAGGAGGAAGAACAGGAAGTTGAGGCCAGAAGTCACTCTCTTCAAAGAAGGGAAGCCAGGCTAGAATGATAACTATCTGCTCCCTTAAATGGTGTTAGTCTAAAGAATAGGAGAGAGTTCCACCTAACTTCTGATCGCTTTTTCATTCTGTGGGAGGGAGGGAAGACCCCAGGCTTTACATCCAAAGCCTGACTCTTTCCCCGTCAAAACAAAACAAAACAAAACCTAGTCCTACAATGAAGGCACATAATGAAATAAACAAATTTGTGATCCAAATGAGCAAAACAGAAATGAGAGAAAGTATACATGGGAGACCATGTACCAGACAAGGCAGCGTGAAGGAGCTTACACTGGGAGTAAAATGGCGCAGCTCACTGAGAGCGCTGGATCTCTCCCAGGAAGAAACTTCCCCAAATCTCTACTGTGACACGCTAGAGAGAGGAATAGGACGGAGACTTGCTGGCTCCTCACGTGTCTGCCCAGAGTCTTTTCCTTCAGCCACCTGCAGTGGAGATGGCTTCCTCCATCTTCCCTCTGGAAACTAGAAGCCGGAAGCACGGAAGCAAATTGAGGCATGAAAAATGGGAAAAGTGGAGCCTTTTGGCTCTCCACAGTCACCAGCTGTGCCCAACCCCTTGCCTTACCTCCTGCAGGGCAGGGCATTCATCTTGACCCACAAGGAAAGCCCTCTCCCAAGGAGCTTTGGGCCTGGGCATACAAATATAACAAGACGACAGCGCCCCAAAGCAGGCCACAAAGGCAGAAATAGGAGAGGACACAGATAGGCCACCCTTTTGTGGGGTAGGAGGTCTATGTGTTTTATACATTGTACATGGTTTCAGGATGTTTCAATGTAACCACTGGTCGGGCTGGAGTTTTGTCCTCTTTTATTTTTTATTTTATTTTATTTTTGAGCCCTTACCTTCCATCTTGGAATCAATACCAAGTATTGATTGTAAGGCAGAAGAGTGGTAAGGGCTAAGCAATGGGAGTTAAGTGACTTGCCCAAGGTCACACGGCTGGGAAGCATCCAAGGTCAAATTTGAACCCAGGACCTCCCATCTCTGGGCCTGGCTCTCAATCCACTGAGCTACCCAGCTGCCCCCTAAAATAAATTTTTTTTAGGAGATGAAAGCTGTCTTCTATCAACAGGCTTTGGGTTCTTCAGACAAGGGCATTAGGTGAGAACAAAGAACAAATGGCCAATAACATATTTTCAAAGGAAACAGCCCAGGGGGAATTGCTGATGATTTCAAAGCCACTGTTTCAAAGGCTCCAATGTGTGCCGAGCCGCAGAGAGCCCAGGCGAAGAGCTGCCAACAGGTCAAGTCAGGCCCTTGTAGAGGGAAGGACATCTCCCAGGCTACAGGGGTGGCGCAACGAAAGAAAACAGAGGAACTTGCCAAGTGGCCAGGCCAGGAGCCAATCAGGAAGGTGCAGGATAGTCCAAAAAATAACTAGAGAAACCCCTGACAGGAGGTTCCCAAGCAAGCTGCAGTCCGAATCCTACCCTTTTCCAGGCCGATGGCGTGGTGCTCCCACGGCCACACTCCGCGGTCCTCATCCCCTCCATCCCCTCTCCTTCCTCCCCTCTCTGACCTCGGTCCTCCTCCGTCTGCCTTTTAGAATCCCCAGCCCTGGCCCAGCCATCTGAGGGGCTCCTGCATTGCCTTCCATCCGACTATAGAGAGGGGCTCCACTTTTTTATTTTTATTTGTTTATATTTACTATATTTATTTTAAACCCTTCCCTTCCATCTTAGAATCAATACCTTGTATTGGCTCCAAGGCAGTAAGGGCTAGGCAATGGGGGTCAAGTGACTTGCCCAGGGTCACCCAGCTGGGAAGTGTCTGAGGCCACATTTGATCCTAGCAGCTCTCAGCCACCCAGCTGCCCCATTACCATCTTAATCATAGTAAAAGCAAAGTCTCTGAGGGGCCCAATAAGCATCTCCATTCCCTTTGGGCCTCCAAATGGTTGCAGTACCCGCGATGGCCACCAGAGGACAGGCTGCCTGCAGAGGTCTTTGAACATAGGGCTGGCTGGTTTTGAAATGTAAACTTAATGACAACTGGGAAATCAATGGCTCTGCCCCTACCCTCCCTCTAGAATTTCCTCTCTCCTCTGGAAACCAGAAGCCCTGCATACAAATTCTTTGGACAGAGGCACTAACCTGCTGCTCTCACATAATTTATCAAGCATAGCAAAAATAAAAGGAAAAAGGCAGCTGGGTAGCTAGTGGATGGAGAGTCAGGCCCAGAGGTCCTGAGTTAAAATCTGGTCTTAGGCACTTCCTAGCTGTGTGACCCTGGGCAAGTCACTTAACTCCCACTGCCTAGCTCTTCCTGCTCTTCTGCCTTGGAACCAATACACAGTATTGATTCTAAGATGGAAGGTAAGGGTTTAAAAAAATAAATAGAAGGGAAAATGGTGGCTCTTACATTGAATCCTCTGCCTCCAACCATCTCCTGAAAGTCCAGCTTCTTACCCTCCTTCATCTTTCGAGCTCCAATGGAGCTAAAACCACCGACTCCTGGAAAGGATTTAACAAAGAAGGGATGGTGTGTCTGGGACCTCTCTGGGGTCAAGGACTCTACCAAAGGAAGCCAAGGTAAGGGTGGTAAAAGAGGGGGCCACTGGGTGGCTCTGTGGATGGAGAGCCAGACTCAGAGAGGGGAGGTGCTGGGCTCAAATCCAGCCTAGACCCTTCCTAGCTGGGTGACCTTGGGCGAGTCACTTCACCCCCATTGCCTAGCCCTTCCTGCTTCTCTGAGGTCCTGGAACCAAAGCACATTATGGATTCTAAGTCAGAAGGTCAGGCTTGAAAAAAGGGGGGAAGGTGGTAGAAGAGAGCTGTCCTGTCCTCTGTTTCATTAGAGGAGACTTTCAGGAGGTGCCAGTCCCTACGAGCCCAGACTTGTCCTGGTTACGCTGGTCTCCATCTTCGGGGCATCAGGAAACTTGAATTGGTGAAGGCCTGACTAAAACTCCTCCTCTTCCTCCCCCTCCTCTTCCTCCTCCTCCTGTGGTCCTCGCCATGGGCAAAGAGAGCTTTGAGGTCCAGGAGTCCTACCCAGAACCTGCTGTGAGTGACTCAGGAGTTAGTCAGCCACCACAGCCACTGTGGCAGCCGTCCAGCTCCCTTCCTGGCAAGCAGAAAGTCCCCGATCTCAAGGGCTCAGCCCAATAGCCCGGACGGCCCATTCCTCAGGCTCGGAAGGGCAAGCCGGAAGTGGAGAGGCCCAGACTCCTCCAGACTTGTGTGCCTGCTCACAGCTCTACATACCTTCTTCTCCTTCCTTGGTTTGTTGAAAAAGAGTCAGGGGCAGCTAGGTGACTCAGTAGGCTAAGAACCAGGCTTAGCGGTGAGAGAGATCCTGGGTTCAAATGTGACCGCAGACACTTCCTAACTGTGTGACTCTGGGCAAGTCACTTAACCCCTTACTGTTCTTCCTTAGAATCAATATATGGCATTGATTCTAAGGAAGGTTAAGGGTTTAAAACAGAAAAAGAAAAGATTAACTCACTTAGCCCCATTGCCCTTCTGCCTTAGAGTTGTTACCAAGACAGAAAGTAAGGGTTTTGAAAAAGAAAAAAAGAAAGAAAGAATAAGAATCATGGCCATTTTTATTCCCAATTCTCATAATTCTGTGGTTAGGAGTGCTAGAGGTAGGCCTGAGTCCAAATCCTGCCTGTGACACTTATGAGCTGGACCCCCCAGGCAAGTCACTTAATCATTCTCCCCCTCAGTATAAAATAAAGATAAGGGCACCTACCATTCAGGGTGGCTGTGAGAATAAACAAGATCATATATGTAAATACTTTGCACCCCGTAAAGGGATACACAAATTATTATCATTATTATTTGCCCAATGGGAGCTTCCAGCTCTCCATAGAGATGGAAAGGGCCCTGCAGAAAAGGTCAATGCACTTTATTTTTAAACCCTTACCATAGGGATTCCAAGATAGAAGAGCAATAAGGGCCAGGCAATTGGGATCAAGTGACTTGCCCAAGGTCACGTGCCTGAGGCCACATTTGAACCCAAGTCCTCCAGTCTGGTGCTCTATCCATGATGCTACTTAACTGCCCCCAGTACACTTTTTTCTTTTTTTTTAACTCTCACCTTCCATCTTAGAATCAATAATTCCCATCTCTGGGCCTGTCTTTCAAACAACTGAGCCATCTAACTGTTTTTCCCCTACCCCCCACAATACACCTTCAATATACTCTATATTTATTTAATCAGTGTATCTTGAATGTTGGAACTTTCTGTCTTTTCTGTCTTTGTATTGCTCAGACCTGGCATGGTCCCTGGCACATAGTAGGCACTTAATAAAGAAGAGCTCTTTGTTTTTGTTACAAGCAGCTGGAGAATCAATAGAAACAATTGTGAAGACAAAAGTGTGTTGAGTCCAAGGGAAAAGAAACAGTAAAAAAAGAAAAGAATGACTTGTTTTCATCTTTACTAAGAAAGATGTTCGGGAGACACCGATTCTTTGGGGGAACAGACAGGGGCAACCTTGAGTTACGGCTCGGTTTTTCTGCATCTCGGTCCCTTTCTTCTGCAAAATGAGGAGCTTGGACTTAGTGGACCTTCTAAGGTCCCTTCTAGCTCTAAATCCATGTCCCCTCTGAAACAGTAACTAACAAACAATAAGATCTAGACAGTCTTTACAAACTGAATGTAGCTTAAATCACTGGGACCAGATGGCATCCACCAGAGAGTCCCAAAGGAACTCAAGAGTGAAATTGGGAAAGAGAGAGCCAAAACGTGTCATTCCAAAGAGCTTCTGTGCTAAAGGACAGGTGAGCTGTCCTTGTAGCTCTCATTCATATGGAAGATTTCAAATGATCCCTGGGAACTGGAGGCCAATGCGTTTCACTTTCATACTGTTGGAATTAAAAGAAGGCGGGACGCTTCAGTGTTAGGTAAGCAGGACCATGGTTCATTGAAGGAGAAAAAATGTGCCTGACAATAAGCTGGAAGGAATTCAGAAGAGGTTCGCCTGGCTGGTGGCGGACCTTGAGTCTGTGCCAGATGAGGATTGATTGAGGGACCGAAGATGTTTAGTCTAAAGAAGACTCAAGGAAGCTATGAATGGGTCAAAGAATGAATTTATGAATGGGAAAGTATTTATTAAACACTTCCTATATGCTAAGCACTGAGGATCAAAATTTTAGAAGACCATCCTTGCTTTTAAGGAGCTCCCATAATTCAGGGAGACAACATATACAGGGGGGGTTACTTTGGGGAAGATGCTAAGACCTTGGAGTTTTTAGGCGATGTCAAGGTATCTACTTCACAGGATAGGCTGGAGGGAACTGGCTCACCACTATGGGGAAGAAGGGAGTGAACCCTGGAATCAGAGGACAGCAGGGATTTGGAGTTTCCTTGGGAAGCGTGGGAATGGGAGTGTCATTGTTTGGCAAGTAGGGGAAAAGGGAAAGAAGATTATTGGCAAGGAGGATGGGGTGAAGTCTCAGTAGCCTACCATGGAAGAGGGCAGCCTGCTCTGTGAGAGCTCCAGCTTGGGCTGCCCAAGTGTCCCAATGGATTCTGGGTAGTCTAGGAAAAGAGAGCTCAAAGGCAGTCTTGATGAAAGCTGATTTTGTGCATTTGAAAGATTTGTTCTGTTTGATCCCTAAAGGGCAAAACCAAGAACAGTGGGTAGGGGTCACCAAAAAAAGCTCATTTGCAACCACCCCAAAAGGCTTTCTTGGGGAGGACAGGTTGTCCCTCATAGGATGTCTTGAGCTGGATGACCTCTTGTTGGAGAGATTCCTTTTCTGGCATGGGTTGCACCGGAGAGCAGCTAAAGTCCACTCCAGTTCTGAAATGTTGTTATTCTGGATTCAACTGACATTCGTTGACAAGGGGGAAAGGCAAAGCTAATAGGTGCCACGTTTGTTTTGTTTCCCTCCCTCCTCCCAGAGATGGCAGGCAATCTGATTTGGGCTCTACATTGTGGTTTCAACAGTTAGGTTGCTTTTGGTGATGAAGATTACCACCATCTCTGCAACTTACAATCTTAGACATTGGCTTGGAGTACCAAGAGGATAAGTGCCCACGGTCACTCAGCCTATGTGTTCCAGAGGTGGGACTCGAATCCAGATCTTCCTGCTTTCAGGAAAGCCGGTGATATATCCAGTATCCTCATGGTGCCTCATTTTATTTGGATTTTCAGAATCTTTTGGAAAGGTTCCATATTTTAAAAAACCCTTATTTTCTGTCTTAAAATCAATACTAAGTATCAATTCTAAGGCAAAGAGCAGGAAGAGTTAGGCAACTGGGGTTAAGTAACTTGCCCAGGGTCACACAGCTAGGAAGTGTCAGAGGCCAGATTTGAACCCAGGTCCTCCCGACTCCAGGCCTGATATTCTATCCACTGTATTACCTAGCTGCCCCTTCCATATAGTTTTATGACCAACCTGGAAAGGAGAACATCTAGGGAGGGCACCATAGGTGCAAGTAACCATTAAGCTCTCCCAGAGGTAACTATTAAGAAGTGGGTAGAGGGGGCAGGTGGGTAGCTCAGTGGATAGAATATCAGGCCTGGAGTCAGGAGGACCTGGGTCCAAATCTGGCCTCAGACACTTCCCAGCTGTGTGACCCTGGGCAAGTCACTTGACCCTCATTGCCTAGCCCTTACTGCTCTTCTACCTTGGAGCCAACACACAGTATTGATTCCAAGATGGAAGGTAAAGGTTTAAAAAAAAAAGAAGTGGGTAGACTCCAGGGCTTTTTCTTAATCATAAAATGAATGGGAGAATGAGAATTAGTCCATCCTCTTTTCTCATTTTACACAGTTCTTTCTCTCAATGTGGATAGCTTCTTTCTCATACGTCTCTCAGAATTGTCCTGGATGATTGCATTGCTATTAGTAGCAAAGTTGATTACATTTGATCGTCCCACAATGCTTCAGTAAACGTGTATATTGAATGTTGGGTCTGGAGGCAGGAAGCCCTAATATGACCGTAGGCAAGCAATGTAACTGGTCTACTTCAGTTGCCTTATCTATAAAATGGGAATATTAGCTAAAATGAGATATTTGTAGAACTCCTTGCAAACTTTGGAGCACCATAAAAATACTAGCTATTATTGTTAAAGGCAGCTGAGGTGGCACATTTGATAGAATGCCAGGCCTGGAGGTAGGAAGACCTAAATTCAAATTTGACTTCAGATGCTAATTAGCTATGTGATCCTAGGCGAGTCACTTAACCCTGTTTGCCTCAGTTTTCTCATTTGTAAAATGAGATGGACAAGGAGACAACACACCATTACAGTATCTTTGCCAAGAAAACTCCAGAGGAAATGATCAACTGTGATAGACTTAGACACTCTTAGCAATCAATACACTGATTCAGGACAATTTTGAAGGACTAATGACAAAGAATGCTGTCTGCCTCCAGAGAAAGAACTCTTAGATTCAGATACAAATCAAAGCATACTCCTTTTCATTTTAGTTTATTTGAATTTTTGGTTTTATGTGATTATATGCTTTAAAAAATTAATTAGATAATTTAGAATATTTTCCCATGGTTACAAGATTCATGTTCTTTACCTCCCTTTCCCCTAACCCCCTCCTGTAGCCGGCACACAATTCCACTGGGTTTTACATGTATCATTGGTCAAGACCTATTTCCATATTATTGATATTTGCACTGGGGTGATCATTTAGAGTCTATATCCCCAATCATATCCCCATTGACTCATGTGATCAAGCAGTTGGTTTTCTTCTGTGTTTCTGCTCCCACAGTTTTTCCTCTGAATGTGGATAGTGTTCTTTCTCATAGATCCCTCTGGGTTGTTCAGGATCACTGCACTGACACTAATGGAGAAGTCCATTACGTTCGATTATACCACAGTGTATCAGTCTCTGTGTACAATGTTCTGGTTCTGCTCCTCTCGCTCTGCATCACTTCCTGGAGGTTGTTCCAGTTCACATGGAATTCCTCCAGTTCATTATTCCTTTGAGCACAATAGTATTCCATCACCATCAGATACCACAAGTTGTTCAGCCATTCCCCAATTGAAGGGCATCCCCTCATTTTCCAATTTTTGGCCACCACAAAGAACGCAGCTATGAATATTCTTGTACAAGTCTTTTTCCTTATAATCTCTTTGGGGTACAAACCCAACAGTGCTATGGCTGGATCAAAGGGCAGACAGTCTTTTAGTGCCATTTGGGCATAGTTTATATGATTATACTCTTACAAAAATAAACAATATGAAAATATGTTTTGCATGATGGGATAGGTATAGCCCAGATCAGATTGCTTGCCATCTGTGGGAGGAGGGAGGAGAAGGCAGGAAAGAGACAATCTGGACCATAAAACTTCATAAAACTTATGTGGAAAATTATTATATATAATTGGTAAGATAAAATATTTTTATTTAAAAAGGAAAGTCCAAAATACCCATGAAGAATTAGACATGACTGAACAACAAGCAAATTATTATTGTTATTATTATTATATGGTTGATTGTATATGTGTGTGGGGAGAACTACTTAAACATGATCATAAACTGGGAGTCAAGAAATCTGAGTTCAGGAGAACAATATACACAATTACCGAAACATTGTGGGACGATCAAATGTAATGGACTTTACTACTAATAGCAATGCAATGATCCAGGACAATTCTGAGAGACTTGTGAGAAAGAAGCTGTCCACATCCAGAGAAAGAACTGTGGGAGTGGAAACACAGGGAAAAAATACGATTTATCACTTGTTTATATGGATGTATGATTTGGGGTTTTGGTTTTGAAAGATTACTCTATTACAAAAATGAATAAGATGGGAATAGATATCAAGGGATAACACATGTATAACCCAGTGGAATTGTTTATCAACTCCAAGAGGGAGGAGGGAAGAGAAGAGGAGAGAGAGACAACAAGAATCATATATTATTCTTATGTATATACCACTTATATATAGATTTGTTACTGGAATAAAATAAAGAAAATTAAAAAAAAAAAGACATCTGGGTTCCAGTACCAGCCTTTCCATTTGCTCCCATTTTGAACTACTATCCAGGGGTCTTTCCACAACTTATCAGATGCAACAGTAGCGCCATTTAACAATAGATAGGCAGCAGTGTTCCTGCTTTTCTTGGATAATAGAGTAGGACAATATGTCATAAATATCTTAGTCTTTTTCCCCCGGAAATTTAGACTAGGTAGATATCCTTTGTTTTGGGGATGGCATATGGTCCCCTTGTATCTCTGCCTTCACACCAAGCTCAATAACTTCCTTTTCCCACTTCCTCAACCCAAACAACCACTTGCCCCAGATCTCTACTCAATGGTCTCTGCAATGATCTGAGAACAGGGACCTCCCTCTGACAGCTCCTGTCCTCTGGTCCCCCCAGATCATTCAGGTAGAACTCTCTCTTCCACCTGGCTTGGGCAAGGCAGAAAAGCGAGAGGAATCCTCCCCAAAGTCGTCTTGAATTTCTTGTCGCCTCCCTTTAGTTCTTGCTGGGCAGCCTGGCTCAATAACATCCTATAAACTGGTTCATGAGAAATTGTTGATGGCGGAAACCTTGAAAAGCCTCCCTGTGTGTGTTCCAATATAGAGATCCAGCTTTTAAGATTTTCATAGTCGTCGAATATCTGAATGGGAAATGAAGAGTACCCAACCACCAAGTGGCAGTAGATGCCTTGCTTGCACCGTCTGAATGGAAAGACTTAAACTATAAATCCGGATTACTTGAGTGAGATAAACATGCTTTCTCATTTATCCTTTTAGATTAAAAAAAAAATTAGATCAGAGCTATGATTTCACTGGTATAAGGAATTGTGGGTGAGGCATGCAGATTGGCTACTCTGAGGTTTGAGGTCCTCACTGCCACGGAGATCCATCTCAGAGGCACTGAAGGATAAAACTGTCCAGGGCTCGTGGCCAGTGTAATAGGTGGCATTTCTGTAGCACCTACTATGCACTCGGCGCTGGACTAAGTGCTTTAGAAGTTAGGTCTCATTTGAGCTTCAAAACGATCCTGAGAAGTAAATGCTATTGTTATCCTCATTTTACAGATGAGAAAAGTAAGGCAAAGAGGGGATGTGACCTTTACAGGGACACATTGACAGTATGTTTCAGAGGTACAATGGAAACTCAGATCTTCTGAAGTCTGAGACACTCTGTCCACTCTTTGAGGTTTCTTCTTAAAATTAAAAGAAAACAACCCAGTGGAATCATGCGTTGGCTATGGGGGAGAGGGGGAGAAAAAGAAAATGATCTTTGTCTCTAATGAATAATGCTTGGAAATGATCAAATAAAATATTATTTTTAAAAAATTAAAAGAAAACAGCCCCCCAAAAAAACTATTTAATGCCAAAAAAATTCCACAACTGCCCATAGCCTTGACAAAAACGCCATCCCTTTTTAATTTTGCTCTGAATCTTATACTCAGATCCCTCATGACTGAAACTTCAGGTCCCTTGGCTGTCAAAAGCCTTTGGTTTCCTAGCTGTGTCACCCTAGGAAAGTCACTTACCCCCACCGCCCAGCCCCTACCACTTTTCTGTCTTAGAAGCAGTGGTTCCAAGACAAAAGGTAAGGGTTTTAAAAAAAGCCTTCAAACTTTTTACAACAGTTGGTTGGAAGTTCCCTGTGGTAAAACCTCTAATCGTGTAGGGGAGAGATTTTTCAGGCAAGAGGCCTTTCCTAGCACCCTTTAAACCTTACTACTTCCCCACCTGGCTCGCATAGAAAGCCTGATTTCGCAGGCTATCGTCTGGAAGAGTGGTGAGCCGCCTTTCTCCAAACTTTTTTTTAGAATGATGTGCAGATGATAATGTTACATGAGCAATTATGAATACAGAGCGTACATAAACAGAGTTAAATCTTGTCACCAAATAAAGCATATATAAGTTAATCGGATCCTTTTGATGAGATGCATGAGTATGCACTTGCCACATGGTAATTAGGTATAAATGGAAGGCAGCTGACAAAAATGACTGTAATTAGTATGACTTTCATACAACCAAACTGAATTTCAAGTTTCCCTCCCCCTTCTGTCAATTATCCAATGGTAGTGGGTTTTCCTTCAGTTTAAGCATCATACAAAAAAAAAAAAGCATCATCACATATTCACATATACATAAAAAGTTGACATACAGGGAGAAGTAGGTTCCAGGAAAATGGATATTCCCAACCTGGAAGGAAACCTCTGTACCGAGTTACACATCCAACTATAAGTCAGTAAGAGGGAGAAGCCTTTCCTTCAAATGACACATGTTGGAGGAGATAACAATCTCTAGGATGGTCTTATAGCTACAGGCTCAAAGAAAGGCATGGACTGGATCCTTGGGCTCTCTGGCCGAGGTACAAGCATGAAGTGAATTCAGAATATCTGTTCAGCAGTCACCTAATGTTTCCTTTATTTTCCCAGAAGAATACAATGAGTATTCTAATGAACTATATGAGATGTTTTAGTTTTCATGATCTCTTCGTGTATCTTTTTTTGTTGTTGTTGTTAACTCTTACCCTCCATCTTGGAATCAATATTAAGTATTGGTTCCAAGGCAGAAAAGTGACAAGGACTAGGAAGCTAAGAAATGTCTGAGGCCAGATTTGAACCCAGGAACTTCCCATCTCTGGACCTGGCTCTCTAACCACTGATCCACCTGGCTGCCCCTGTGTTTAGTTTTTAAAGCTCTTTATGACCCTTTGCAACATTATTATATATTGTTTCCCTCCTACACTCGGTGATCCAGCCAGATTGGTTTCTGATCCTCATGACTGACTCCTCATCTCTTGTGTCCACTCCCTTGGCCATGTTAGTCCTCCATACCTCAACTTCACTGCAGCCTGACCTCTGTCTCATAAAATTCTGATCTTCCTTAAATACATACCTCAAGAATCACCTTATTCAGTAAGTCTTTCTTGAGCCTCCAAACAACTCATGCCTTCCCTCCCAAACTCCTCACATTTGGCTACTTCATATTTATTCTCTTTATTTTTATTCCTTACATACTTATATAAACAGATAGCTAGGTGATAGAACACTGGAGTTGGAGTCAGGAAGAACTAAGTTCAGATCTGGCCCTAGATATTTTGGGGTTTAGTTTTGTGATCCTTGGCAAGTCATTCACCTTCTGTCTGACTCAGTGTCCTCATCTGTAAATGAAAATAAGACAAATAAGATAGATAGGTAGGAGAGCTAGTTTAGATAAACAAGATTGAGAGAGGGGGTGAGAGAGAGGGGGGAAGAGAGAGGAGAGAGAGAGAGAAAGAGAGAGAGAGAGAGAGAGAGAGAGAGAGAGAGAGAGAGAGAGAGAGAGAGAGAGAGAGAGAGAGAGAGAGAGAGAGAGTGCATGAGGCTATATAGCATGATTGGGTCTGTGTGGCATGGATAGAAATCTCTGGAATCTTGACTACCCAGGAGACTGATTTCAACCTTGAAGGGATCAGGAAAAGGCCTGCAATTGGACCCTTATTCCTTTCCTCACCTATCTCCATGAGGGATATTGGGCTAGAATTAGGTCTATGCACTAGACCTCATCTGTCTAGTCTAGGGGTGTGAAGGACGGGAAGAGAGGCATTTATCCCTGCTCTCTCTTAATGGGGAGGGTAGCCTTTGGCTTTTGTACGCTCCAGCTCAGCCTCTTCAACCAAATGCTGGTTACACAAACACCATCACAAATAAAATAGAGAGTAAACCCATTTATCCAAACAAAATACCAAACAGAAACTGGAGAAGGTGTAGAGATTAGAACATACTAAAGAATACATGAGAGTGAATGAACTCTTCAACTAAGTGTAAGATAACATCTCAGCTCAATCAAGAAAAAAAGGGAACAATCTCACATAGAGGAGATCCATTCTTGGCACGCTCTGGAATATCAAACAACTACAAGGAAATGATGAACCTGGCTTCCCATGTATATTCACCATTCCAGAGTCTTTCTCTATTGACTCCCTGGAGCTCTCAAAAAGCCTGTCCAGCAGTTCCAAATGTTATCCTCCTCCAGATGAACTGATGGACTCTGAATCCGAACGTATACCTTTTTTAAAACTCTTTTATTGTTTTTTCTTGTTTATGTTTTCTTTTGCAACATAGCCAATATGGAAATATGTTTTGCATGACCTCACATGCATAATTTAAATCAAATTGCTTGCTTTCTCAAAGAGTGGGGAGAGATGGGAAGGAGGAAGAGAATTTAGAACTAAAAAAAAGTTCTTTTTAAACTTCTACCTTTTGTCTTAGAATCAAAACTAAGTATTGATTCCAAGGCAGAAGGGTGATAAAGGCTAGGCATTTGGGGTTAAGTTTTTTGGCTCAGGGTCACACAGCTAGGAAGGGTTCAAATCTTAGGTCTGAATCATCTAACTGCTCCTGGAACAAAAAAAAAATAATTAAAATAATTTATTTCCAGATATCCCAGCCCTTCCCTCCCCTCCTTATTCCATAGAAAGCATCATAAGGCAATAGATCATATCATATTTTTTTTTCCATTTTTCAGTTCATTCTCTGGAGACAAACATTCATGTTATTCTTCCAGTACTAAATCTGTAGCTGTATAGAAGGTTCTCTTGCTTCTACTCATTTCACTCTTCATTATCTCATGAAACTCTTTCCAAGTTTTTATAAAATGAATGTGCTCATCATTTCTTATGGAGCAGTAGTATTACATCACAATCAAAACTATAATTTATTTAGCCATTCTCCAATTGATGGATATCCCTTTAAATTTACTGTTCTGTGCTACCACAAAGAGAGACACTATAAATATTTTGGAACACGTGGGTTCTTTTCCCTTTTCCCTGATCTCCTTAGGAAATAGACCTAGCAATAATGGAATAGGATAGGATAGGATAGGATAGGATAGGATAGGATAGGATAGGATAGGATAGGATAGGATAGGATGTGATATACAGTAATATAATAATATTGTTGAGTCTAAGGGTTTATATAGTTTTATAGCTCTCTGGGTATAGTTCCAAATTGGTTAGATCAATTCACAGTTCCACCAACAGTGTATTAGTGTCACCACTTTTCCATATCCCTTCCAATATTTGTCATTTTGCCCTGTTGTCATTTTAGCCAATCTGATGGATGTGAGGTAATACTTCAGAATTGTTTTGGTTTGCATTTCCCCAATCAGTAGCCATTTAGAGCATTTTCTCATATACCTATATAAAGATTGGGGCTCATATTCCCATAAATTTGATAAAGTACTGTGTATATTTTAGATATGAAACCTCTTTCTGAAACACTATGAAATTTTCCCCTTAATTTTCTGCTTTCCTTCTAATCTTGGCAACATTTGCTTTATTTATACAAAATCTTCTCATTTTAATGTACTAAAAATTATCCCTTTTATACTTCACAATGTTCTCCACATCTTGTTTACTCATAAATTCCTTTCCTATCCATAAATCTGATAGGTAATATGTTCCCTGTTCCAATTTGTTTGTGATGTCTCCTTTTATGTATCCATTTTGGAACTCAATTTTTTAAAAAACGATTGTTTAAAAATTTCTTTACATGTAATTGGGAAATATTTAATGAAATAAATAAAAAGAATTTTTTAAAAAGTATGTCTGGAACCTACTCACAAAGTCCCTCATGTAGGTATGCAGCATCAAGCCCATTCTCTCTAGCAGTTAGGGGTCAGATCTCCCTTCCCATATTCAAGATGGTTCACAAGACTTTGGGGGGCACTGCCCAAAAGTCTTCCCCCTTAGAAGGTAAGGTCCTAGAGAGCAAGTCATTGTTTAATTCTTTGTATCTGTAATCTGAACATAGTGCCTGAATCATAGAGCTGCTTAATAAATATTTACTGATTGGCCAGTCAATGCCATGACCACTGCCAAGTTCAGGGTCATGAAAGCCCAGAGAGGAGAAATTACTCAGGAGGAGATTTTGCTAGTTGTAGTAGGGAGGGTCAGAAGGATGAAGGATGAAGACTGAGAGCAGCTGCTGGATTTGGTCATCACAGATCATCGATAACTTGGGAGACGGGGGCTTCAGCTGGTTGATGAGATCAGAAGTCATATTGCAAAGGGCTAAACTGTGAATGTGAAAAGAGGAAGTGGAGATCATAAGAACTAACCACCTTTCCTATGAGCTTGACTGTGAAAGGGAGGAGAGACAGAGAAGGATAGTTTGAGGGGATGGTGGAGTCAAGTGCAAAGCTTTTATTTTTTAAGGTAGGGAAGAAATCATAACATAGGGGTTATAAACCTGTGTGGTAGAGGTGCTTCCTTACCCTTCTATCCATGAAAAAAATAGACTCCTTTTTCCTTAAAAAGCAATGGATAAGGAGCCAGGTCTGGAAATGGGAGGTCCTGGGTTCAAATTTGATCTCAGACACCTTCTAGCTATGTGCACCTAACCACTGCTGCCTAGCCCTTACCCCTCTTCTGCTTTAGAATTGGTACTAAGAGAGCAGGTATGAATTATTTTTAATGAGAAATGGTCTCTAAGGTGCCTTCTAGCTCTGTATCTATTTTCTAATCATCAATAAAATAGGTATAAAACTTGTGCTCTTTTGCATAGAGTTGTTGGAGGGAAATTGCTTTGTAAACTTTTGTGTGTTATTTTATTTTATTTTTTTTAAATATTTTGTTTTCCCAATTACATGTAATACCAACTTTCAACATGTGTTTTCTGAACCTGTAAGATTCAAAATGTCTTCTTCCCTCCCTTCTCTCCCTGATCCCAGATATGGTAAGCAATTTGATTTGAGGATCATACATGCATTATCATTTTTTAAAAAAACCCTTGCCTTAAGTCTTAGAATCAATATCGTGTATTGGTTTCAAGGCAGAAGAGCATTAAGGGCTAGGCAATGGGGGTTAAGTGACTTGTCCAGGGTCACCCATCTAGGAAGTGTCTGAGGTCAGATTTGAATTCAGGTCCTCTTGACTCCATTCCTGGAGTTCTATCCACTGTGCTACCTTGATGCCCCCTTTGTAAACTTTAAGCCTCTATTGTAATGCAAGTTATACACATATTATGTTGATGACATTGCAGGAAAATCATGCCTTAGATCTGACAATCAGAAGATCATCATTCTAGTATCAATCCAACTGCTCACTAGCTATGAGGGGTTCTCCAGCAAGAGATACTTGGATAAATCTCTTTCTGTCTCTGGGCTTCAGTTTCCTCATTTGTAAAATAAGCACAGAGCTTGGCACACAGTAAAACTCTTAGGAATTCCACACAATGACCAACCTCAATTCCGAAGGACCCAGGAAACACACTGCTCACCCCCAGACAGAGAATTGATCAATCCATGTAGAGAGCACAGTGAAACACCTTCTCTTCTTTCTTTGGACATGACCCACATGAAGATTTGTTTTCTATGACTATACTTATTTGTAATGAATTTTTTCCTTTCTTCAAAGTGAGTTGGGGAAAGGGGAATAGGACTGGAGAGAATTCAGAACTGAAAATAAAATAAAACTCAATCATGAAAAGACCAAAAAAAAGTAATTTTGCATTTATTCAAGGGCTTCGAGCTATTTGTACATACAAAGTCACCAAAGGAAAAAAGGAAGTCATTCATTTATTCTACCATCCATGAAAGAGTTGTACTTGATCAGGGTTCTCAAACTCCCTGATGTGAACTTTAAAACTATTCCACCATACTCAGACCGTACTTTAGAAGATTTGATTTAGCTATTTCCTGATTGTAATTATGGAGATACTTGGTCTAACAGAATCAGGAATGTCTTGGGAAGTCTACATTGCTCCACCCTACTTAGTCTAACAAGGTCAGGAATGTCTGCACCCATACTTAAGGATTAAGTATCTAGGAGGATGGCATTTGATAGACATGTACAGAAACAGCTAACAGATCCTTGGGCTGTCCTAAGTCAAGCTAAGCTACTATTGGTACAGATAAGAAGCAGGAAAGTGATGTAAAACCGTCTATATAGGGTGCATCACTTCCTCTTGTCACTTTCTTTCCCTAGAGAGGTGGATCTGGCTGATCACTTCCTGTGAGCAGCCTGGGCGCCAGTTCGATCCTGAAACTCGAGCCTGGCTCTCAGACAGCTTCCTTGAGACAGTCTCGTGGTGAGTGATAAGACTGACTTCCTTTTCCCTTGGGCTCAGGGGAGGTCCCTTTGGCCAAGGCCTTTAACTCCTGCCTGGCTCAGCTGGAGCCAGAGCAGTTTAAATTAACTCTTTCCTCTCTCTCTCTTCTCCTTAATTCCTTCTCTCTATATTAATAAAAATCACCATAATTTCCAGCTGACTTGGGTATTTTATTATTTGGGATATCCCATGGTGACCAATAATTAACTTAGACATTAAGTCACAACTATAAAATTATCCTTTACACTGATATGCTGAATAACTACCCCTCTCTCCAAATCCTATAATGCAACCTTTATTCAGAGCACTATGGAACTAGATAACCTTGTACTGAAAAACCAAGACTGAGCTGGTAACTATCAAAAATAGATTTAAATGGGGGACAGCTGGGTGACTCAGTGGATAGAGAGCCAGGCCTAAAGACAAGAGATCCTGGGTTCAAAGCTGACCTCAGATACCTCCTAGCTGTGTGACCCTGGGAAAGTCACTTAACCCCCATTGCCTAGCCTACTGCTGTTCTGCCTTGGAACCAATAAACAGTCTTAATTCTAAATTCTAAAACATAAGATAATGGATTTTTAAAAAAAGGATTTAAATGATAGAAACTTAAATGTTCTATCCTAGTGCAAACAACAACATGGAAATAGGTTCTGATGAAGGACACAAGTAATACCCAATGAAATTGCGCATAGGCTGCAGGAAGGGTGGGTAGAGGGGAGGGAGGGAAATAAAGTGAGTATTATAACCAAAAAAAAAATTAAAACAACAAAAAAAGAAAGTTAAATGAGTTTGAGGCCACTGGGGATCCTTTCTAGGTCTCCTCAGACTCTAACAATCTAGGACTCTCTATTATAATACAAAAGATTTTCTTGGCCTCTACATTCATTCTTTTTTATATCATTGCCCAGAGTAAAAGTGCCAGCATCCCTTCTACAGCTTCCCCAGATAAGAGGGTTTTTTAAAGCCCTTATCTTCTCCCTTAGAAACTTATACTAAGCATGACTTCCACAGCAGAAGAGCAGCAAGAGCTAGGCAGCTGGGGTTAAGTGATTTACCCAGAGTGCACACACAGCACAGGACCTTCCATCTCTCTCCTTGAACCTGCCAGTTGCTCCTAAGAGGTTCTACGAAAGCAATTTCAGGAGTATCCTGCAAGCCTCCCCCTGATGCTCCCAAGTCTTTGGTCCTGAAGGCAGCAGGATCCCTGGGCCCTAAGACTCCAGACCATTTACCTGGAAGTAGCAAGCAGCCCTGTCACACTGCTGAGGGAGAAATTAGGATTCTAGAGGAGGAGAAATAGTTTGAACTTCTTTTCATGCTGAAAAGAGTTGAAGTGAGGGGACAAGAAAGCCTGGAAGTACCGGAAATAGGCAAGGTAGGCCCTTCTCAGGATTGTTCATTGATAGCAGCCACAACATTATCCATGTCTGTACTTGAAAACGTGATTCCAGGAGCCCTAGTTTTTAAGGGCACAAGATGGTGGAGGTTATGCATGGATTAGAACTAATTCACACTGATGATTCATCGGTGAATCTATGATCAAGTGATCAAAATTCTCTTTCTATTTTGGGAGGCTCCGCACCCTGAGAGCCTGCAGGAGCTGGAGGGAAGGGCATAGGAAGGAGGCTGGGAACATTAGCTTCCTGGACCTTCCTCATTTCAGCCCTATTTTCCCCCAACTATCATCTGCAGGCTATTAAATGGGAAGGTTTATGACTGGAGCAAAGGCTGGGGGAGGCAGGAAGAGTTTCCCTTGAAGAGAAGGAAACATGCTCCAGCACACTCTGAGCTCTCTCTGTTGCTGGGCTAGGAGGAAATGGGGCTGGGTGCCCAAGATGCTCCAGAGGAAGAATGGGATGGGATTCAGCCACCCAAGGTTAGGACCCATAAGGAGGCACTTGTCCTGGGTGTGTCTGGGAGGTGGAGGAAGAATGTCTCAGGGTGGTTAGAGAATGCTTCCACCCTAGTATTGGTCACCTCATCCTGGGTATAAATGAGGATCTCTCCTTCTGAGCCCTCAGAGAACATCTTCCATTTAAATACCAAGTGTTCAGCTGTCCAGTGATGTCCAAACAATGCCCGGATGAGGATGAACTCATTGTTCTTGAGAGCATATATTTGAAGTTAAAATGTGAACCAAGTGGTACTTTAAGCATCATTTATGTAGCAGAGAGAATTTCTATTTCCAGAGATTGAAGAAAAAATGGCTAGTGGAGAAATCAGGCCCGATTCAATTTAATTGAACAAAGGTATATTAGGCATCTACTATGTGTAGAGCACTGTTCTGGGCAAAGGAGAAGATATAAAGTTTCAATAAATTCAAATGGAGCTAACATTCTAGTATTATGTGCATCAATCACAACATATAGGCACAAGGGAGAAGCAAACCAAGTAGTATAAAATACATACGGTGCAAAGGGAGAAAGATCCTAAATGGACCCCGGTGGGCAAGGGATGAGGCTTCTAGATGCTGCACTTCGGCAGGTTTTAAAGAAGAGATGAGGGGCAGTGAGATGGCCCAGTGGATAGAGAGCCAGGCCCAGAGCCAGGTGGTCCTAGGTTCAAAACCAACCTCAGAGACTTCCCAACTCTGTGACCCTCATTTAACTCCAGTTGTCTACCCAGACCACTCCTCTGCTTTAGAATCGAGTATTGATTCTAAGGCAGAAGGTAAGAGTTTAAAAAAAAATGTTCTTTCCAAGTATGAGCAAGGGTATGTTGCTGGGAAATCTCAGTGTATATGCACAGAGTAGTTCAGTGCTCTTAGAGTAAAGTATATGTAAAAGCATAATTAGGGATGTTTGGAAAGATTCAAATAGTGGCAAAATTGAGTGGGCTTTGAATGCCAGGCAAAGGAGTTTGTTGACTAGATGAATGACTGGACTGGACCAATTGGACTGTTTATACTGTAATAGGAAACTATTGGAGGTTTTCGAACAGCACAGCATGACTAGATTTGTGTGTAATGATGTTCAATCGGATTCGAAGGATGGGTGGCGGGCTGTAAGGAAGGCAGCTATTGGGCAGCCAGCTATTCGTAAGGATAATAAGGGTTTGAATTGGAGTGAATTGAATTGAATTGAATTGAATTAGAAGAAGAAACACAATGCAGAGGTAAATCTGATTTGGAAATGGGTAAGACAAAAAGAGTTGGAAGAGGAAGATTTTTCTTTTTTAACCCTACATTTCAGTCTTAGAATCAATACTGAATATGATGAGTAGTAAGGGTTAGTCATACTCTCCCAGGGTCATACAGCTAGGAAGTACCTGTGGCGATTTTTGAACCCAGGACCTCCCATCTCTAGATCTGACTCTCAATCCATTAGCTGCCTCTCAGGGGGAAGAATTTTAAAGAAAATGTCCAAACTTCAAACATGGGAGACTGTGTGAATAGCAATGCCACTGATAAAGGGTCAGGTCAGAGGAATTAAATTTTAGAAAAGATAAAAATTTTGGTTTTAATATGCTGAGTTTGAAGATAATGGGAAGCTCCAGCTATATGGCTGACAGCAACTTGGGGTAAGCAGCTGGAGTTTGGCCTGGAGAGAGTTTTGAGAGAGGAGAAAGAGCCTGAAGGATTGAAACCTAGATCTTCAGGGTCCTCCTTCAGGGAAATGGAAAATGAAGAACCAGTGCTTAGGAAGGTGGGATTAGGAGTGGTGTCTTTCAAGCCAAGGGAAGACAGTAATTAGGAGGTGGTGGTCAGCAGCATCAAGTGCTTCAGAGAACTGAGAAAAGGCAGATGGGAGGCTGGGAGGGAACCTAGAGGGGATATAATGGAAGGGAGGTTCTGAGTGCCACAGTGAGCCAATACTCATAAACATTGCCTGGTTTTCCGGGGCAATTCATGAAGTTTGGGGGTGCAGTTACTTCCCCAAAAGCCTTCATCCTTTCTCTAAGGGGTAAGGATTTTACCCTTCCCTAGTTTCTGTGATGCATACATTAGAGAAACATGCTTGTATTATTAGCAAAGGATCCTTTAAAGAGATGGATTAAAGGAGATACTGTTGTTCTCTGAATTTCCTGCTCATAGCCTGAGGTAGTTGTAAACTCAATATAGGTCAGGTATTCTGCCTTGCTCAAATTTCTGCCACATTGCTGGGCAGAGGTCCTGAACAGATCCAAAGTTTAGGCTCTATTTAACATGCTAGCAATGAATCCTGGGAACCTTGACACAAGGTCTTTGCTGAAGAAGTTTGCTTATTCTTAAAATAACATTCTATTAAGTGTTGAGTTATGGAACACTACAATCACTGAAGAATGAAGGATAAGACAATAATGTGTGATAGATCGACCCTGGCCTCAGTCAAGACCCGAGTTCAAATGTCACCTCTGATGAATTCTGATTGTGTAATTCTGCACAAGTTGCCTAACTTCTCAGTGCTCCAAATCTCTTTAGGATTAACTGCTCATTGCAAAGATACATTACTGAAGGAAGTTCCTCATGGGCTGCTCTTGCCAGTGATAAAAACCATATCTAGCACCCCCCCCCCCAATGAAATATCAGACAGCAATAAAATGGATGCCTGGTGGTTAGCCAATTGAATAGGCCAGGCATGGGAGTCAGGGTTCAAATCTAACCTGTCACTTTCTAGTTCTGTGACCATGGGCAAGTCACTTACCTCCCCAATTGCCTAGTCCTTACTGCTCTTTGGCCTTAAAATCACTAGTTAGGATTGATTCTAAGAGTATCAATTCTAAGGCAGAAGGTAAGGGTTGTTGTTTTTAAGGGGCAACCTATAGATATAAGCAAGCTGCATTATGAGATAATATATAACAAAGAACCAAGTAAAAATATCTAACATTTCCATAGCAACTTAGTATTTGGAAAGCATTTTGTTCGATCCTCTTAATCTGAAAGCAGGGACTATTATCCCCATTTTGCACATGAGGAAACTGAAGCTCAGGTTAAATGACTTAACCAGGATACCAAGCTACCAAGTGCTTAGGAACAGAATTCAAATCCAATCCTCCAGTCCAGTACTCTGCTATATATAATACATTGTCTCTTATCAAATGTTATCATTTCTGGGATCCTTGTCCCTTCCAATCCCAGAGCTTTGCTATGAAAAGGCAGATGAAGCTTTTGAGTTAAACCCTAAGGTAATCTAGAAGGAAAACAGAGAAGGGCCAATTCCTACCTGCACCTTACAACAGGATAAGGTAGTTCTAGTTAACCATGGTGTCCTTGTAGCAGAAGCCATAGCGGCAGGACTGGTGCTTCAAGTGAAGTGTAATCATGGTTGTTTGGACAAGAACAGAAATGTGATGCACGTCCAAGTGCTCTAGTCTCAAAGCCACTGAGATAATCACTAGCCTCTAAAGTAATATAGCAATAAGCTCTACTCCTGATCTTGGCAATGAAAGTAACCCCAAAACCGATGTCAGGTCAGTCAGTTGTCATGCTCTTCACTATTAAGCCAACAAACCCTCTCCATTGGACTACCAGTTGTGTTTTTCAGAGGCAGGGCACAGTACAGGTGTTAAGTACTGCCAACACCATTCTTACATGTATTGGCAAGACTTCCTGGAAGAATGTTTCCTAGTCCAAAAGTTCATTTTAATGGCAAAGAAAGCCTGAAGTACTTACAACCATTATGCATCTTTTAAAGATGCTCAGAGGTTGACTTGCTAGTGAGACAGTATTAAATCCAGCAAGTTAGTCCATTGATGCTTTGAATGTTGCTCTGTATCTGGGATAGTTCTAAACCCAGTCTCTTCATAAAGGATTGTAGTTCCCAACCATACCAACTCCCTAGGTGTTACTAAGTCAATGCCTTTACAGTCAAACTAACCAACTTTCATGTTGGTTAAAATTTTAGTAAAAAATAGTCACTAAGCACAAGTATGCAAAGAAGCCTTGATAAAAGCCCTATTCCCTATTGAGAGCCAGGCCTAGAGATGGGAGGTCCTGGGTTCAAATCAGACCCTTCCCAGCTGGGTGACCCTGGGCAAGTCACTTAACACCCCATTGTCTGTCTAGCCCATACCACTCTTCTGCCTTGAAATCAATATAGTATTGATTCTAAGACAGAAGGGTAAAAAAAAAAAACAAAAAAAAGAATCCTGTTAAAACACTTGCAAATTGAATTCACCTTCAATAACTAATTTAACAAGCCGGTAAAAACTGTTGCCCATCTAACACATATTCCCCTCCCCACACAATTTAGTAAAAGGAGACTCCAGGTGTAGTTTAGTTTTTATTTCATAATCATAAACTTAACTCTGTTGTCTAGCCAGACTTGTGGAAGGAAAAGGGAAATGAAATCCAAAGAGAATTGCAGCAAGTGAGAGCACAAGGATTACAGGGTTTAAGAGCAGGTGGAATTCAAGGGTGCTCTCTCCAGCTACAGAGGAATGGTTTGGTGGTTAAGACAAAAAACAAAACAAAAAAACTTATTAGATTTGTCCACAGTCAGCAATGGTGATCTTCTTGCTGGTCTTGCCATCCCGAGAACCAAAACGCTCCATAGCTTCCACAATGTTCATGCCTTCTTTCACTTGGCCAAAGACCACATGCTTGCCATCCAACCTAGGGAAATAAATAAGAATCATCATGAAATGGGATGACTGGTTTGCTTTGTTGCCCAGGAAATCAGAACAGCTGTGCCACCATAAGCCAGCCCATGGGTGGCTGAACAGGACTTAACAGCTGAGTACTGTAGAGAAGCCACAAACTTAATCGATGCTAGTTAACCAACTGACTACTGGTAAACACTGAATGACATACCTTCTATCTAAAAGCAATGGAAACACCATTAAGTTTACTATGAGCCAGTCAAAAGGTTGTATACTGCAATTGTAAAGATTCTCCAACTGCTGTTATTTTCAGGAGTCTTAAAGTTTAAAATGGAAACCTAAAAGGGACCAACAAATCAAATGCCAATTAGATCAGAAAGGTCACTCCAGTTTGGAACCAAGTATTAAGATATCTTGGGCCTAAAACTTACCAGGCTGGTGGGCTAACAGAATTTTACAATGTTAGAGCTGGAAGGGACCCAAGAAATGATCTAAATGTAGATGGGGGAAAGCTAAGGGCCTATAAGGAAACTGCCCCAAAAGTCAGAGTTTCCAGAGTAAAGATTAGACCCTAGGTTCTCCTGACACAAAACCAGTGTTCTTTTCATTTAAACCAAAATGACCCCTAATAGCTGGCATAATATAAAATACCATTATCTTATTATGCCTTCAACTGCTAATGCTATCTTTTCTACTTCCTATATTGAATTTTAATTTGTTCAGTACTTACCAATCAGTCTTAGCAGTACAGATGAAAAACTGGGAGCCATTTGTGTTGGGTCCAGCATTTGCCATGGACAAGATGCCAGGGCCAGTATGCTTCAGGATGAAGTTCTCATCAGCAAATTTCTCCCCATAGATGGACTTGCCACCAGTGCCATTATGGCGAGTGAAGTCACCACCCTGGGTAAAAGAATCCCATCAAATATAGCATGAGACCAGAGTATTTATTGGCAACCTAGACAGCAGAGGTTCATTCATTGGACACTGACATTCTGGCTGAGTCCTTCCCTAAGTGTGGGCACAAGGTTGAAGGATATATCCTGGTAGAAATCAGTATGCTCCATACCTGGCACATAAACCCAGGAATGATTCTGTGAAAGCAGGATCCCTTGTAACCAAATCCCTTCTCTCCAGTGCTCAGAGCCCGGAAGTTTTCTATAAAGGAAAAAAAAATGGAGAAAATTTAATATTAAAAACAAAACTAAAGAGTAGAATTAGGTTGAACTATAACATCAATAACCACCACTAACCTGCTGTCTTTGGAACTTTGTCTGCAAAGAGCTACAAGGGAAAAATGACAATTTGTTAGTTGTATCAACTTAAGACATTAGGTTGCTTCAAAACATACCCCAAAATCCCCAAGCTCAAATCCCCCAATGATAAAATCATGAATTCATTCTCAGTTATTCATATGCTAACAATTTTTATTGCCAAATCCGAACAGGATCCCAAAACAGGTTGTTCCATATTTAAAAGAACTTTAAGAGTCTTCTGGTGTTAGGTTTAAGTAACACAAGATTGAGATACATTCCAAGAATCCAGAACCAATGACATCTGAAATAACAGAGGGTTCTTTCTGGAAAGTGCTTTTAAAGTTAGATTTTTTTAAAAAAGAAGCCCTATACTCACAATACACTTTCAGATAGAACTTCATATTATACTAATCTTTTCCAACTTCAGGCCAAATACCAGAAGGCTAGCTAATCCTGGAGATTGACATGTACAGTGGGTGAATGCCTTGAGTTGCACCAAGGACATGGCTCTCATTCACTGGTAATGAAATTGCTACTATGTCAGTTGTCTGTTAAAAGATCTTCTTTCATGGTTTAGGTGAGATCACTAAACCCCAAGTAATCTAGGATTATATAGTGTCAGCTCCTACCTAGTGATGTGCTAAGTGTCTGCATAAAACAAAGTCCCAGAGACTAAAGATCACATACAATAAAATTTTATTTCCAAATGTAGGCTTATTTTTTTTAAAGCTAAGGAGTTTACCATGACAACTCATATAAATACAATCCTATCAAAGATATTTAGTCAGTATCTGAAGGTTGATGATCAATAATCAAATTGTCAAGCTCCATTTTGCCCTTATAAGCCAGGTCAAGTCCTGCTTCTTACAGTGCTATTTGCAATAAAGGACTTTGGTCCCCCAATTTTTCTTTTGAATTTGTTTTTCAAAACAAATTCTGTATTTTTAAGTCCCTATAAAGTTTCAACAGGCAATGTTATTTCCCTAAACATTTGGATAATACTTTAACTGCACATTCCTTTTACCAAATGTCCCGTATCACGAACTGAATCTGTTTCATAAGGAACCTAACACGTGTCCTGGATTGTGATTGTTTAATCCAAGTTTTAACTATAGCCTCAATTTTCAACTTTAAATAATCCAATTGATATGTAGAATGAACTGGTTAGAATTCTTACCAGTAATTCTTTGTAAATACCTAAAAACAGCAGTTTTACAAAAATTACCCCAAACTGAAAATTAGAACTTTATTATGGAATTAAAAATCAAAGACCGAAAAAGTTCTAATTTGCTCACGTTACTAAATTAAAAATGTAAAGGTCTCCAAAATTCACTGAAACAAAACCTTTTTGCTTCCTGAAATGGCCGATTCTCAAAAGCTGCATTCAACCAACCACGCTTCACTTTCATTGGTAACCTCGGGTTAAACTTGCCTAACCCACTGCGGGAAGGCAGTCCTTGGAAAAAGAGCTCCTCCCACAATTAGCAGTCACCACTGCTTATTTTACTGCAGAGGAAAAGCACTAGGTGTGAATAAGCAGAAAATTTGCTTGAACAAGGTTTTCTGTTCCTTTCTAGGAAGATTGTTTCTAAATGAATTCTACTTTAGCAGTAGCCTGGACTACCGGGGCTGCAACAGTGATCAAAGGAGGGGACTAGTAGTTAATGCAAATCCAGAGAAAAAACCCTTCCGTTTTAGTAATGGTCCGCCATGATAACCATTCCTGAGGTAAGCTACCCAGTTTTTCGCCATTGCCTCCATCCATCAAGTCTTCAGGAGCAATTTTAACATTATCTCTCCCAAACGAAAGTCTTTTTCTCCACCCTTTTGAGGCGCCCTGGTAGGGCGTTTCCCTGCATGTGATTTAGAAATCAATTATGTGAACTGATTATTAGAGCAAGCCTCCTTTTCCACCGAGGCATGCCTGGGAGTCGCCGCCACCACTGGTCTCTTAAGCCCAAGCATTCATTAAAAATGCCTCCAAGGGGCCAAGAATTTCAGCCCCGGCTCTGGGCGTGAAGAGGCTGCCGGGCACCACGCCGGCCCAGGGGCTTCCCCGGAGCACGTGCGCGGAGAGCCGAGGCCCGAGGGAGCTGCTGCCCGCACGCCACGTGGAGGGGGGGCAAAGAGGCCGAGCAGCGGCAGGTGGGCACCCTGGAGGGCTGGAGGGCGCGCGAACTTAGGCCTCTTTCCTTCCTCCCTCCGCCGCACCCCTCCCCCGCTACCCCGTTAGGCTGCGCCACGTGCGGGAGGGGGGTTGGGGTGGTGGCGCGCGGACTGCGGCTGCCTCGCGCTCGCGCCCCCTCCCCCCCAGCACGCGCCCCGCCTCCACTCTCCACCTTCCCAACCCCCACCCAGCCCCAGCCCGGCCACCCGCCCGCCTTTGTCTGCCCCGCCGCCCCCGGCCTCCCCCTTCTCTCCCTCGCTGCCCGCCCGCCTTCCAAAATGGCCCCTCCGCAGGGTGCAAAGGAAATGGCGCCGCTGCGGCCGCTACCACCCCCTCCCGTCCTTTGCCCCGGGGCGGCCCCACTTCCCCGCTCCAGATCCGGGATCCCTGAGGGTCCAGTAACAAGACCTGGCCTGGCCCGGGGTACCAGGGCGGCCTCCAGGATCTTCCTCGGTCAGTCAGCCAGAGAAACAAGGCGGCGGCTCCGCCGTCCCCAGCTTCAGCCCATTCCGCCCATACACCCATCTATCATCACCGCCCCCAGCCTTTCACCTCGAAAGTAACCCGGCCTAGGGGCTCGTTTTCGACGCAGATGTCGAAGTACACGTTCGGGTTGGCCATGGCCACAGATGGCTGGGATGGGCGCGACGACGGAGGCAGAGGCGGTGGGGCTCAGTGTCCGGCGGACCGAACGAAGACGAGAACTCTCGGTGGCGGCGTCTGCAAAGCGGCGCGAGCGTGGCCACCCCGCCCTTTTTATAGGGCGTCCCAGCCCCGCCTACCCGCCTGACGCGCCACAGTCGTGTCCACCAATAAAGACCGCTGTCCAACTTGAGCGATGGCAACATAGGCCAATAGATGGGAAGCGGAGGGAGGAAGGGAGAAGGAAGGCGGCTACAAAGGGGCGGGGCGGATGGTCTCTGATGGACGGAAAGAATGTTCCCGCCCGCGGGCCCTCGCGCTGCGCTGCAGCGGCTGCTGCTGCTGCACTGGGTGGGTCGGGAGCTGAGGAGATGGAGAATGGATGGCAATGGGGGAAAAGGAGGAAGGACGAAGAGAAAAAGAAGAGGCGCAGAGACTTGAGGACAGAGGAATAGGGTTGCGTTTAGCTAAAAGTCCAGGGCGACTTGTCTCCCCATTTTGCAGAGGGGGCAACTGAGGCGACAGGCCCAAGGTCAGTTTGTCAAGGTCGAAGCAGACTAGCTGGGAAGAATAACCCCGCCAAGAACAGCCTGTCCATCTAGCCTACGCCTGAGGGAGTGGGTTCCAGGGTTATCCTGTATAAAAAGGAACTGAATTTAAAGCGATGGTTATGCAAATACAAATTACCACTAATAAGAGGCATGTTGGAGAGACTTTTTTTTTTTAGGACCCCTGGTTGCTTGTCTCTTCACTTTTTCTCAAGTGCATCAGATATTTTGAAAGGGATAAGAAGAAGCCAAACTTGGGTGGAAAATGAACTAGCAGTTTTGGCTCCAAGTTAAAAAAAAGAAATCCCCTCTTAAAAATCTCTTTCTGGGCAAGTGTGATGGACCTTGTGGAAAGAGAACGGCAATGGAGAGAAATCTAGAGTTCAAATACTGCTGCTATTTTATGGGCTCCTTCCTCTCTCCAGGCCTCATCTGCAAAACAAAGGGCTTGGACTAGATGCTGTCTAAGATCCCTTCCAGTTCTATAAAGTACTTTTAAGTTAAGGGTGAGAAGGTGGAGAGCTGTAGGTATATTTTTTTATGGGGTAGATGGGATTTGCAATAAAAGGTTACTCACAGGAAATTAGTTTGGGATAGAAGTATGACTCTTTTAGGAAGGAGGAGACTAGAACTTTCATTATTACAATCATATTTGGAGAATAGGAAATTAAGGAATTCCTCATCAACTTGGCTAAGAATTCAGTGAAATTCCACGAAACAAAATAATCCTGTTTTCGAAACTTTACTAATTAATCTCAACCAAGACTTTTTTTTCACAGTAAGGATCTCTCAGCAATACAACTTTCTGAAATTTGGAAATCTTCCACAAGCAGTCCTGGTCTATGAAATGACAGAATCCTTGCTCAATGACCCATTTTCTGAAAATATCCTATTTGCACAGTTTGCAATTTTTCACTATGAAGTATGACAACAAAACTTCTGGATCAGACCTGTAAGGACACATTATACTTGTTATTAGTCTTTCCTTAGCTCAGCTTATTCTTCTGCAGAGGAACAAATTTTCTTTGAGGTTCTGGGTAAAAGCACCATGAACAGCAGATGGACTAATAATACTTTAAACTTTTTAAAATTACTTTTTACTATTTACATGTAATAACAAATTTCCACAAGTTTACCTAATTTATATGATCAAACTTATCTCCTTTTCTTCCCCACTCTGGATGCTGGCAGGTGATTTGTACTAATAGTTATAAGGCTGCAACTAATACTGTTATATTTTTAGAATAGTAACTGTATTTATCTACCCTGTAGATAGTTCAGAAATACTTGGGTCAAGCCTGGGTCTAGTCAGAATGGGTTTTTAATATTGGTTCTTTATGACCTTGAGAAAGTTGCTTGACTTCTCTGGGCCTAACATTTCCCACTTGAGGATAGAACCAACCACCTGCCCCTTACTGGTCTCTTAGGGACTAAATGACAATGAAAGGAGTTAAAGCAAGCTCATTAACTTGATCTTCATATTCTACAGAGACTATGTGCATTTAGCAATCATTTAAGTGCCTACTGCATACAAAGTGTTTAGCTAAACAAACCCTTCTTTTAAAAATTAGAACAAATGAAGATCTTAAGTCTGTAGAAAAAATGTTCAAAGTACTTGAAAAACTGCCCTGGAATAATATATTTCAAGTGACCTGAAAGGAAGGGGAAAAAAAAGAATCATCTATTACCACCTATTGTGTGGCAGGCTCTGTGCTAAGTTCTTTACAAATATTATCTTCTATATTCCTCACAACAACCCCAAATTATAGGTGCTATTATTATTTCCATTTCGAAGGAAATTCTCAGTTAAGGAAGCTGAGGCAGACAGAAGTTAACTCACTTTCCCAGGGTCACATCACTAGTAAGTGTATGAGGCTGGATTTGAACTCTGGCCCAAAGGGACAGACACACACACACACACACACACACACACACACACACGTTGAATCAATACTGTGTATTGGTTCCAAGGTAAAAGAGCAGTAAGGGCTAGGCATTGGGGGTTAAGTGACTTGCCCAGGGTCACACAGCTAGGAAATGTCTGAGACTAGATCACACACAAGTATTAAATAGTTGATAATAAACTAGAGGAGCCTGGCTTAGTGGACAGAGAGCTGGCATCAGAGTTTGGAAGACTTGGGCTCATGTCCTGCCCCTGGCACATACTAGCTGTGAGATCCTGCCCAGTAATCTCTTAGTGCCCCAGGGAACTCTCTAAGACTATAAATTGCAGAACTCGCTAATCTGCATTGGTCAACTAGAGTTTCCTCACCTGGTTCCCTATATCAAAGAAATTACAAGTCTGGGTTATTTGATGTTTTGGGTTTTGTTGTTGATGACCTCTAACATCCTTTTCAGTGCTATGTATCCATGATCCTATGGCTATGGTTCGCTGTAGGAATGGGGCACTTCAATTTTACGGACATTTGCTGGAAGTCTCATTACACTGATAAATTCATGACTTGCTGGCAATTTCATCTTTCAAAAGTCAGAGGAAACAAAAGGGAAAAGTTACTGTGAACTTAATTTTGACCATCAGGAAAAAGCTGATTGATGAAGCGAGACTGACAGGAACCTTGAGAAAACTGACTTGGTAATTACTAAGAAAAATAAGTCCTGGGAATAGTCATCCATGTACTTTCTGCTAGATCCAGACTCTCCATGGAATGGGTGGCCAATCATGTCAGTGCTTTACTTAGGGCTAATTAGCAGAGTTTAAGGGAAAGAGTGTGTGACGCCAGAGCCAATGTTACATAGTGGAAAGTGTATGGGAATCAGCAGAGATGTAGGTTCAGGAAACAGCAAGGTGGCAAAATGGGTTAGAGCCTGGTCTGGTCCAGGAGTCAATAAAGCCCAAGTTCAAATCTGACCTTATATACTTATTAACTATGTTACTCTGAGCAAATCACTTAGCTTCTGCCTCAGTTTCCTCAATTTGCTACTTTCTAGCCTTTTGATCCTGGACAAATCATGTAATCCCCATTGTCTGTCCCTTACCCTTCTTCTCCCTTAGAAATGATACTTAGCATCAATTCTAAGACAGAAGGCAAAGTTTGCTTTTTTTGATCAAATGAGATAATATTAGTAAAATACCTGGCATAGAGTAAATGCTTGTTAGTAGCCATGTGAACTCACATAAGCAAGTAGCTTAGTCTCTGTTTCCTCTTCCTCATCTGTAAAATGAGAATAATGCCTGTAGTCCTAGTCTCATAGAGCGAGCTGTTGTGAAGATCAAATGAAATGTCCATTAAGTGTTTTATAAACTTTGAAGTGCTATTTACATGCCAACTATTATTATCTGAGAGAATAAACAGGATGTAGGGTTGAGCCAGAGTTCATGGGGTAACCATATTCAAGTAGGGAAAGAAGTTTATAATAGGCCAAAGTAGAGAAAATCGGCATGGAATGAGGCAGGGAGAACACACTATGAAGGTAATCAGTAGTTTGGGTCTTATAGAAACAACATCCTTTCTCCTGCATGGTACAGTGAAAACCTTTGGAGTCAAGAAACTTGGGTTCAAATCCTAGTTCTACTAAATATGTGACCCTGGCAAATCACTTAAATCCTTTCCTCCATAGTTGAATGCACTGTACAATTAGGGGGTTGGTCTTTTTGTTTTAGTTGTGTCCGATTCCCTCTGACCCTTTTTAGGGTTTTCTTGACAAAGAAACTGGAATGGTTTGCTATTTTCTTCTTCAACTAATTAAATAAATGAGGAAACTAAGGCAAACAATTAAGTGACTTGTCCAGGGTCACACATCTAGTAAGTATCTGAGGTTGCATTTGAACTCAAGTCTTTCTGATTCCAGGCTCAGAACTCTATAGATGACCTTTAAAGTCCCTTCAGCTCTCCCATGATCCTATGATTCTTTGCTATAGTGCTTAGACATTGGACTTTTGTAAAACAAAGTTCACAAAGTTCAGATTAAAAGAGGAGGTTTGGTCCCATAGTCAAAAACTCTAAAAGGGAAGAGACAAAAGAGAAATGAGAGGAACTCAAAAGCAAATTTTTCATAATAGAATTCATTCAGACAATATTACTTATATTAATAAAGAAGACAAGAAACTATGTCTAAAGAAAACAAAATGGATACACAGTACATTCTCCACTAACCACATATTTTTTGATTTTCAACCCCTTACCTTCTGCCTTAGAATCAATAATAAGTATTGGTTCCAAGACAGAAGAGTGGAAAAGACTAGGCAATTGGGGTTAAATGACTTGCCCAGGGTCACATTGCTAGGAGGTGTCAGATCATATTTGAACCCAGGACCTCCTGACTCCAGGACTGGTGCTCTCTATCCACTGAGCTTCCTAGCTGCCCTAAACTGAAATTTTAAAGGTACATATATAAGATGGAAGGAATGATATACAACTGCAGATGGATACAAAATAACTGTGCTGTAAAGATAGTCTCAGTACAGAGTAAATTGAGGCTTATGTGCAAAAGAGTCAAGGACAATAAAAGAGGACTTTCATTTAGATACTTAAGAGCAGGAAGAACTCTGCCTAAGGAAGATGTTACTTTTGAGCTTACCTCAGAGTTGGGAAAGCCCTGGGTTCTAGTTCTATTTCTAATACATACTAGTTGTGTGATGCTGGGCATATTTCATCTCTTTTCTTTCTAGGAAACTTTCTAAGACTATAAGCTACAGAATAGGTTCCTATCTACATTAATAAAAGGAGTTTCCTTTTCAGAGTCTCTATACCAGTGAAATCATAAGGTTCATAAGTCCAAAAGTCCAGGCCAAAAAATTACAAAGGAATAATGAGTAAGGATGAAAAAGATTCCAACTAGGGAGGCTAGGAAAGGCCTAATCTAGAAGGCAACCCTTGAATGGAGTCTTTTTTTCCTTAAATAAACCCTTACCTTCTGTTTTACAATCAATATTAAATATTGTATTGATTCCAAAACAGAAGATCAGTAAGTGCTAGGCAATTAGGATTAAGTGACTTGCCCAGAGTCATATAGCTAAGAAGTATCTGAGGCCAGAGTTGAATCTAGATTCTACTAACTCCAGGCCTGGTACTCTATCCATTGTATTACCCAGTTACCCTCCTGGGAGTGAGTCTTCCTCCCCCCCCCCCAACAATATTTTATTTATTTATATAAAAATATTTTTCCATGGTTATATGATTCATGTTGTCTCCCTCTCATCTTCCCTATCCCCCTCCCGTAGTTGACAAGCAATTTCACTGTTTTATACATACGCAAAACCTATTTCCATATTTTTCATATTTGTAATCGAGTAATCTTTTAAAAAACCACAATCCCAAATCCTCTACCCATGTAATCAAGTGATAAAACATGTGTTTTTCTTCTGTTTCTACTCCCATAGTTCTTTCTCTAGAAAGAAATGTGGATAGCATTCTTTTTCATAAATTCCATGAGATTGTTCTTGATCATTGCATTGCTATTAGTAGCAGAGTCTATTACATTTGATCATTCCACAATGTTTCAGTTACTGTATATAATATTCTTCTGGTTCTACTTATTGCACTCCATATCAGTTCATAGAAGTCTTTCCAGTTCTTATAGAAATCTATCGATTCATCATTCCTTATAACACAGGAGTATTCCATCACCATCATATACCACAATGTATTTAGCCATTCCCCAATTGAGGGACACCCCCTCATTTTCTAATTTTTTTTTGACAACACAAAAAGTGCAACTATAAATATTTTTGTACAAACATTTGTTTTTATCTCTTTGGGGTACAAATCCAATAGTGGTATAGCTGGATCAAAGGACATGCAATCTTTTAAAGCCCTTTGGGCATAATCTTGGAGTGAGTCTTAAAGGAAAAATAGTCTGAGAGAGAGTTCATTCCAGGCTTGAACAAGAGAAATCCAGAGCTAGATGTTTGTATACAGCCCAGTTTGGCTAAATGGGGGGGCAGTGAGAGGACCAACAAGAAGGCTAGTGTGGTAATATTATAAAGGGGAAGGATGAGGAGTGATATAAAATAAAGCTGGACAGGAAGATTGAAACCAGTTCTTCAGTGGCTTTGAAAGCTATCTAGATGAGTTTATTATTATTTTTTTTAATCCCAAACACAATAGGGAGCCATTGGAGTCTAATGAGTAGGGAAGTAATATTGTCTTATTTACACCTATAGAAAATCACTTAGACATCTAACTGAAGGATGGATTGGAGAGTAGAAAGATAAGGCAAAGTGATCAATTGTTATATTCCAGGTAAGACATCACAGGGGCTTGATGAGAATTGTGGGGAAAAAATACTTTATTACACTGTCCAAGAAACTTATTAATTATTATTAATTAATAATTAATAATTATTTAATTTTATCTAATTAGAGCTTGTTTGCACCCAGAATATTCTCTGACTTCAGTAACTACAGGATTCCAGAAATAGCTGCAAAGAATTTTGGGTTCTCCTAGGTCCTGAATCCACCTAAAACATTTTTATTTGGGGTTACCTCCCCCAGGATTTATTTTGGGTCCAGTCAAACTTGTGTTTTGGGTTCCCTTTGTGTTTTGGCTTTGCCCAATTTTTATTTTTACATTTACTCAAATCCATTTCTATTTACCTTGCTTTCAAGTTGTTCTCTCAGCAAAATTGCTTAACTGAAGTACATGTGATCTGTACAGCATTCATTTGTAGATAGATACCTTCATCAAATAATATATGACTCACGATGTGTTGATGCCTTTGTCAAAATCCTATATAATGTAAACCTTCCAGAACCTGGGGAAAGAGAGCTATAACTCCTTTCTAGCTTGCTTTCCTCTACTAAATGAAACTTACTACTACTAATTTCAGACTTTGGGGTTTGTTCTCTTGATCATGGAAGTGATAAGAGTGAGAATGGTCATAGAAGTAGAAAGAACAAGATTAGATGGGTAGGGATAGACACTATTAAGATTGTGACCTGAATTTGGGTGATGACTATGTCAGCTTCTGTCTTCACTAAAAAGGATAGTTTTCAAATTAGGAAAGGCAGAACCCACATGATATTAAGAAGGGACAGTAGGTAAAGAAAGGAGAAGAAATAGAAGAATACATCTCACTGAAATCTGCATAATTTCAAGTCTCCAACCCCAAATGAATTATATCATGGAGCACAAAAAGAACTTGGAGAAATGATCAAGAATCTTTGACAATTTCACAACAGGAGGGATACCAGAACCCTAGAAACAAAAAGACATCTGAATTTTCAAAGAGAGTCGAAATCTAGGTCCCATAAACCATAAAATGGCAAGATTGTCATGTGAGCACTTAGGAAAGGGATATCATTATGTTTAGGGTCCATCTGAGTTCACTAAGAATAAGGCATGCCAAACTAACCTCATTTCCTTTTGTAATAAAGTTACTAGAGTGGCAGGTCAGGGAAATGTTATTGATACTATGTATTATTAAACAGATGCAGAAAAGAAAGTCTAACTACATCTGAATTACTGAAGAAACTAGAATGTTAATTGGACTCATAGCTGATTGAATGATCTTGCCCCAAATGGTCTGTCTTTTACCATATCTTGTATAGCATTTTTTAAAAATTACTTGGAGGAAGATGCAGATGTTTATCAATTTTACAGATGGCACTAAGTAGGAAGGGATAGTTAATATATTGGATGACCAAATTGAGTTCAGGCCATTATTACCTCTCACTTAGATGATTGCAATATCCTTTAAAAAAAAACAAAACACCTTACCTTCATTCAATAAATTCCAGGACCCAGTACTAGTAGACCTATAGCCCAAAGAGACTGAAGAAAGAAGAAAAGGATCCATATGTACAAAACTACTTACAGTTGCTCTTTCAGTTGCATAAAGGAATTATACACAAAGGAGGTGTTCAACTATTAGGAGATGGTTGAACAAATTATGGTATATCATGTAAGTCACTATTATTGGATCACAAGAATTGATTAAATGGATTGTTTCAGAGAAAACTGGGAAGACCTGTATGAACTGATGCAGAACGAAGTAAACAGAACTAGGAGAAAAAATTCTATGATAACAAATACATTATAAAGAAAAAATTTTTGAAAGACTTGAGAACTCTGATCGATGCAGTAACCAACTATGATGATAGAGAATTAAAGATAGAACATGCTACCTACATCTTTTGTTTTTTAAACCCTTACCTTCTGCCTTAGAATCAATACTGTGTATTGGTTCCAAGGCAGAAAAGCAGCCACCTACTTCTTGACAATAACAAAAAACAGATGCACTCAAGATGCAGAATAGCACATACATTTTTGGACAGCCAACTAGGTAGCATAGAGTCAGGAGGACTTGGGTTCAAATTTGACCTCACATACTTCCTAGATGTGAGACCCTGGACATTTACCCCCCAATAGCCTAGTTCTTACCACTGTTCTATCTTAGAATCAATACAAAGACAGAAGATAAGAGTTTTAAAAAAACAAAAACATGTGATATTCCAATTCCAACCTCTTTACCTGGGAACGTGTTTTCCTCTGTGTCTGAAATGTATATACTCCTCACCTCTGTCTCTTAGAACCTCTAATTTTGGGGGCAGCTGGGTAGCTCAGTGGATTGAGAGCCAGGCTTATAAACAGGAGTCCTAGGTTCAAATCTGGCCTCAGATACTTCCCAGATGTGTGACCCTGGGCAAGTCACTTGACCCCCATTGCCTTGCCCTTACCACTCTTCTGCCTTGGAGCCAATACATAGTATTGACTCTAAGACAGAAGGTAAGGGTTTAAAATTTTTTTTTCTAGTTTTCTTAAAAAGCTTAGGTCAAAGAAAAGATCCAGTTCCATTACCATTCCCCCATTGCCCAAGTGCTAGCACTTTTTGCCTGAAAAAAGTTATCTTGTATCAATTTTGTATTTTCAAAATATACTTATGTGTTTATGAGTTATCTCCCGGTTAGAATAAAAATTCCTCCAGGGAAATTGCCACTTAATTTCTAGTTTTGTATCTTTTGTCTAGCAGAATGCCTGGCACACAGATAACACTTAATATATGCTTATTAATTATTTGATTTTTGTAGGCTCAAAAGGTTAGCTGAAACTAAGCAGATGGCATTGGATTAGAATAAGTGTAAATTGCATCTTTTAAATAATTCTTGTTCACTTGCTTCTGACTCTTTGTAACCCTATTTGGGGCTTTCCTGGCAAAGATACTGAGTTGTTTTCCATTTCCCTCTCCAGTTGATTTTTACTGATGAGCAAACTGAGGCAAGCAGGATTAAGTAACTTATTTAGGGTCCCACAACTGGTGTCTGAGATCAGATTTGAACTCAGAATTTTACTAGCTCCAGATCCAGCCCTCTAATCCTCTGTGCTACCCAGCTGCCCCTAAACAATTCTTAGGGAAACTTAAGAACTTATTCATGTTGGGGAAAAAGGGGAAACAACTGTTTTCATTGACCAAAAAGTCTATACGAGTCAGCAGTAGGAGTTGATTAAGAAGAAGAGCACTGGACCTAGAACCAGGACCTGTGAATCATGGCTCAGACATTCACTAGGTCTAAGAGAAGAAGGCAAACAGCTTCAGTTTCCTCATCTGTAAAATAGAGGTAGTGGTATCTGTACTATTAGTTACATAGGACTGTTAAGAAGAAAGTCTTTTTGTAGATTGTAAACAAAGTGCTTAAAATGTGGGATTATTATTATTCTTTAAACCCTAACCTTCTGTCATAGAATCAATACTCAGTATTGATTCCAAGGTAGAAATGTGACAAAGGCTAGGCAATTGGGATTAAATAACTTGCTCAAGGTCACATAGCTAGGAAGTATCTGAGGTTAGATTTGAACCCAGGTCCTCCTGACTCCAAGCCTGGCACTCTATTCATTGAGTGACCTAGATTCTGCTGCTTTTGTTTTAAAAATCAATTTGGGGGTAGCTAGTTGGATCTTCACCCATTTGAAGGAGTATAATGTAAATACAGGATTAAATTTATTACATGCTAACTTCAGGAAATAGAACTAAAACAAATAGAGAAAGTCATTCAAGAGTACCAGAGGGGCAGCTAGGAGGCTCAGTAGATAGAGCACCAGGCCTAGAGACAGGAAATCCCTGGGTTCAAATATGCCTTTAGACACTTCCAACCTGTGTGACCCTGGGCAAGTCAAGTGATCTCCACTGCCTAGCCCTTTTCTCTCTTCTGCCCTGTAACTGATACTATTTATTGATTCTAAGACAGAAGGTAAGGGTTAAAAAAAAAAGTATAACAGACACCCAAAGCAGCTTTGCTCCATCAATTAAAAAAAAAGTCTCATTATCTTTCCCTCTTTCCAAAGCAATCTATACAGAGACAGAAAACAGTTGCACTCTGGGTCTCCCTATAAATACCAGCCCTGGAGGTCTGCATGATTCCTGCTTTTATCTAATGCCTTCAGCAGCCTTAGCGGGGTATTTTGGTGGCCAGTTAATAATTATTGCTCAGCTACCCTGGCTTACTTTGTCAGATCTAAAATTCTCTGTTTGCCATGTAATGCTCTTTACAACCTGTCTCCTTCCTACTTTTCCAGGCTTCTTGCACCTTACTGCCACCTACACAAGCCTACTTTTAGGTCCTTGACTAACATACTCCATTTCTCTTTTTCACTGTCTGACTTTCTCCCATCCTTAGAATGCTCTGCCCCCTCACTTCCACCTCTTAGTTTCCTGAACATCTTTCAAGACTGTTCAAATCCCATCTTCTGCTGGAGACCTTTCTGGATCCCTTCCTATGACCTTTTAGATTACCTTTACCAACTCTATATGTACCTAGTTATTCATATGTGATCTCTCCCATTAAAATGTACATGCCTTGGGTCAGGGACTGGGTTTAGTTTTGTTCATTTGTTTGTTTTTGGTTTTTGCCTCCCTATATCTCCAATATTAAACACAGTTCCTGATACATAGTAAGGACTTCATAAATGTTTATTGACTCTTTTTTTTTTCTGTAGTGAACTTAATCAACAAACATATTTCAAGATACAAAGAATAAAGAGTAGGATTACATAAGAAATTGATTTTCTGTTACTATATACAGTGGTTTTTAAATATATATATACATATATATGCATTTTTAACAAAGTAGTAACAAAATTGCTCTATTTGTGACTTCCTCTGGTACTGTTTTTTTTCTGTGTATTTATTTTTATTTTTTTAACTAAAAAAACCCATAAAACAAAAAACAAAACCTTACTTCCTGACTTAGAATCAATACTGTGTATTGGTTCCAAGGTAGAAGAGCAGCAAGGGCTAGACAATGGGAGTTAAGTGACTTGCCCAGGGTCACAGAGTTAGGAAATATTTAAGGTCAAATTTGAACCCAGGACCATCCATCTCTACACCTGGTTCTCAGTCCACTGAGCCAGCAGCTGTCCCATTTCCTCTGTTTAAAAATAAAATTATTGTTGCTTATTTTTTTTACTTCTATCATTACCCACTAACCTACCTCTCCTCCATCCCATGTTCCCCACTTTAGGCATATCCTTCCTCCTCTTCTATTTCTCTTTCTAGTACATAACCCTAGGTCTCCCTGAGCACCCCTGGGAAAGCTGGATAGCAAGGTATAAAGGGATGACTATCCTCCATCAGTTCCCAGGAACCCAGAACTGTAGGGCTCCTGCTCAAGTTGTAGTCTTCAGCTATGCTCTGGAGAGGCCAGAAGAGAGGCTGGTCTATGCTCCTCCTGTCCTTTAACTCAGAGTTCAAGGCTTCTTTTCTTTAGATTGTCTCTTCATCACAAGTACACAATAAATTGGCCTAATGCAATTGGTCAGTCCACTTGCCACGTCCTGGTTCCTGACTTGCTTTCTTTCTTTATTCACATTTATCTAGGAGCTCAAGTTCTTGGACTTGTAACTGCAATAAACAGGTAAAAGAACTGTGGCTCCTGTGTAGGTAAGATAAGTTTTTTTAGGACCTTAGAGCTTAACCCCAGGTCTGCTAACTGATTATTAGCACAAAGAGGGACTTTGGGATGGCCCAGGGAGCTAGAGAGCTACTGTCTTGGGCCTGTGGTCAGGAGTAGAACTTCCTTCCTGGGCCATAGCTGCCCATTCCCCTCCCTACCATCCATAGGGCAGGAGGTATCCAAATTGGGGAACCTTGGAGACAGGTATCCTAGGCTTGAGGTCAAGGATTAAACTACCCTCAGCTAGGCCCTGGCTCTCACCTACTAACAAGGGTATGCATTTAGCAGCAGAAACACTTACCAACACTTTAACTCTAGTATAGTCACTTAGCCTCTGACCCACAGTTCTCTCATCTCTCTAGAGGAGTTGTAGCTTTTTTACCTATACACAGAAGCCACAGTTCTCTAGAGAAATTACCGTTTTCTTACCTGTATAGGATAATAATAGTACCTACTTTACAGGGTGTTGCAAGGCCCTAATGAAGTCATGTATATAAAATCCTTTGCAAACTGGAGAGTGCTATTCAAATGCCTGTTATTACTATTATCTTAGTCTCCAGGTTATAAACCAGTTACCAACTATTTAGGGGTTCTCTGCATTAATTCATTTGAATCTCACAAGATAGGTACCACAAATAGAACTATTCCCAATTTAGAGATGAGGAAACAAACTCAGAGAGGCTAATCTACTTGTTCATAGTCACATAGCTAATAGGTATCTGAGGCAGGAGTCAAATCCTTCCTGACTTGAAATACAAAATTGCAGACACTGTGCTGTATCATCGCCTTTTTAACTTTCTAGTTGATTATTTTACCAATCTGACCTCAGTTTCCTTATTTGGAAAATGCAAATTTTGGATTTGATGCCTTCTAAGGTCCTTTCTACTTTTAACAGTCTATGATTCTATGGTATATTGGAAATATATGGAACTTATTGTAATAGCTCTTTGAGGGTTACATGTTATCAAGTGAGGAATCTGATTCTCCTGAAACCCACTACAGGTCATCACTGGACAATTCTGCAGATGACTCTTGGTAAAGGCCATACAGTTGATTCTTCATGCTTCTGCATCCTCAACAACAGCTCACAACTTCACGCCTTGCATAGTGATTCTAACCTAGTCACACAAACGGAATTTCCTGTCTCCAAAGTCAGGATATTCTCTCCTTTACAAAATCCAGTGGTCATTTCCTAGTCCTTATTCTCTGTGATCTTGGCCTGCTTGAAGGGAGAGAGAGCTTCTAGGAATAAGGAGTAGATTGTCCCTTTGCTCTCTGCCCTAATCAGTCTTTATCTGGAGTATTGTGTTCTGTTCTGGGCACCAGGATTTAAGAATGTTGATAAGCTGGAGACAGTCCAGGGCAGGGCAAGTAGGAATTCTCAGATCCAGTGACACAGGCCTTCTTGATGTTCCTCCCACATGACACTCCATCTCCTGACTTCATAACTTTTCAGTAGCTGTTTTCCATGCAGGGACTGATTTCCCTCCTCACTTATGCCTCTTGGTTTGCCTGGCTTCCTTCCAGACTCATTTCAAATATAGCTTTCTGTAAGAGGCTCTTCTTAGTCCTCCCTTCTCTCTTTCTACTCCACCCCCCAATACTTCCCCCTTGAAATTACTTTTATATATCTCATATGTAGACATAGTTATTTCCAGGTTGTTGCCTCCATTGGAATGTGAGCTTCTCCAGGTCAGAATTCTTTTTTTTCTTCTTTATTAGATGTATGAGGAAAAGGATGAAAGGAGGGATAGAGGGAGAAATGCAAGTGATCCAAAAACAAACTGTGGCAATAAAAGTCATTTTTATAAGAACAGGTATTGGCATGAGCATTGCAACCCCAGAAACTCGGGCAAACTATTGTCAGGGAAATTCCTTTGCTCCCTTTTGCCCAAAATCAGACTCCTAACCCAAAATCAGACTAGAGGATTACCCTCCTTTGATTGCCCCATTGATTAGAGGACAAAGAGACTCCTCTCATCCATGTGTCCTCCAAATCACGAGGTCTGCCCCACCCCCATGCCTTCGGGCAAACCTCCTCCCCCCAACCCCTTACTTGGGGAGGAGTCACGTCCTCCTGGTGGTAAAGAGTATAAAATCCCCAGAATTGATGTCTTGGTGGGGGGCAGCTTTTCCATCCCTGCTGTTCCCCCTAGGAGGCAGGCTTCCACCTCCTGGCCTGATTCAGCATTATTTTCCAAATTCATACCTTTCTCTTTTTACTTTTAAGCTAAGTTTCAATCTTGCATTCTTGCAAAAGGTACCCTTCCCGAACCCAGGAGTTCACCTCTGCACCTCAAAACTGTATGAGTGCTGTGGACCAAGAAAGGGGAGATGAATTAAGAAAAGTCCGAGAGGCTTAGCTTTACCCAAAGTCCAGATCAGATCATTTTATAACCTGTATCTACAGTTGCATTTCTTGGGTTCAGATAGAGAGGAGGGGGCCTGATACCTCATTAGTGGTATAGAACAAGAGGGAATAAACTTGAATTGTCTGTAAAGTCTAGTTACCTGGCTTAGACACTTAGAATGTGATAAAGAAACTTCCTGCTGTGTATCTTAAAAAATCACAAGGAAGAATCCAGAATGAAATGGTCTAGTTTCCCACTTGCTTATTTAGGTTTCTGATAATGAAAATACAATCTCCATTCACTGCCTCCACTGCCTTACCACCCACTCACTTTCTATTCTCTTATAATCTTGCTTCTGACCTCCCCACTCTGCTGAAACTGCTCTCTCCAAAATTGCCAGCGATTTCTTAGTCGTTAAATCTCATAGGCATCTCTTAATCCTTACCTCCCTTCACCTCACTACAGTTTTGACCAACACTTTAACTTTTTAATATAGACCATCATCTCCCATTAAAGGCTCTCTCCTCCCTTAGCTTCTCTGTGACATTGTATTCTCTGGGTTCTCCCACTTGTTCGACTAATTGCTTTTTCTTTCTCCTGTGCTGGATTATCATGAATTTCCTATGCCTCTAGATGGGTGTTCTCCTAGGTACCTTCTTGGTCTCTCTTTCTCTTCTCTGACTAACCTCTCCCTTGAGAATTGACCCCTCTTGGGTTCAAGTATCACTCCTATGCAGATGACACCCAAATATCCCCACTTGGCCCAAATCTTTTTCCTGAATGTTTGTCACCCATTATTGATTCATTTGGAAAGCCCTCTGTCAATATGGAATCTAGAAGCGCCCAAACTTGTAGCCTAGGAAGATTATATGAACCCCAGTTTATTTGGCTTAAGGGTGAAGGCTCCTGGTTTGACCTTGTCACCTGAGAGTTCCTCCCTGAGGGAAAGTCCAAGATGGATCCTTGGAAGGAGGGTGTGATATACCGAGAGAGGCTTCTGGAGACCAGGAGAGTCATTTGACATCTTAAAGTCCTCCAGACAATTGCCAAGTCCTCTGGATTCTACCTCCAAGTCACCTCTCACTTCTGTCCCCATCTTTCCTCTTGCATGGCCACCAGCCTAATTCTAGCTTTCATCATATATTCCCTGGACTCTACTGTAATAACTAGTCTCCCAACTAGTCTCCCTATTTCCTGTCTTTCCTCTCTCCAAACCATTCTCCACAAAGCTACCAAAATAATCTTCCTTAAAGCCAACTCATTCTTTTACACAGATGTCCTCAGTGATTTCCCATTGTGCCACTTTCTATAGGAAGCCTTTTAAGATCCCTCTTAAATCTAGTGCTTTCCTTTGACTGATTATCTCCAATTTACTCTCTCTATATCTATATCTATATATACAGGCATATTGTGGGAGACATTATGAATTTGGTTCCAGACTACTACAATAAAGTGAATATTGCCATAAATAAAGTGAGTTACATGAAGTTTTTGTTTCCCAGTGCATATCAACGTTGTGTTTATATAGTACTGTAGTCTGATAAGCCTGCAGTGATAGTATGTCTAAAAAGGCAACATATGTACTTTAATTTAAAAATACTTTATCACTAAAAAAAATGCTAACCATCACCTGAGCCTCCAAAGAATTATAATCTTTTGCTGGTGAAGGTCTTGCCTCCATGTTGGTGGCTGCTGACTGATCATGGTGGTGGTTACTAAAGTTGGGTTGCCTATGGCAATTTCTTTAAGTAAGACAGCAATGAAGTTTGCTACATTGACTGCCTCCTCCTTTCACTTGAACAATTAGAGATCATTATAGGGTTATTAATCAGACTGATTTCGCCAGGTTTCCCAGGGAATAGGGATGCAAGAGGAGAATGCGTATGGAATGGCTAGTGGGCAAAGCAGCCAGATTGTGAACAACATTTATCAATTAAGTTTGCTATCTTACATGGCATTGTTAGTGGTACCCCAAAACAATTACAACATTATTGTCAAAGATCATGATCACAGAACATCACAACAGATACAATAATAATGAAACAGACCTGCTCAACACAGGGTTACACGCACCTTTAATTTGTAAAAAATGCTCTCTGGGAAACTCAATAATATGAGCTATGCCTATATAGCTTGTTTGTACATAGTTTAAATTCCAGTTTTCATCCATAAAATACTTCAAGTCCCTTGGATCTATGAACCCACATCACCCATGTTAGAGGAGTTCCATATGTGTAGAGTAAATGTATCATATCTGAGTTAATGGCCTCTCTCAGACTTTTTGATACTTCCCCCCACCCACAATTCCATTTATTAAACTCGGAGACAAAAATAAAACAGCTCCTGCCCTAAAGGAGCTTATAATCTACTGTGGGAAAACAACATTAACACAGATCAGTAAATATAACCAACTTGTGGAAGGAAGAGGGAATGGGTCAAGATGTCCTGCATCAACAATTGCCATCCCTGCCCCAGATAGTTGATGAAATTGAGGAAGATTATTGGAAATGCAGATAATGTGGACAATGAAGGGTTAATGTAGTAAACAAGAAAAAAGATACATCTGCACCATGGTGTTTTTGTTTGTTTTGTTTTTTTTAGAACCCTTACCTTCTTAGTATCATTTCTAAGGCAGAAGAATGGTAAGGTCTAGGCAGTGGGTTAATTGACTTGCTCTGAGTTACACAGCTAGGCAGCGTCTGAGGCCACATTTGAACACAGTTCCTCCTGACTCCAGGCCTGGCATACATCCACGTCCACTGTGTTACCTAGCTGCCCTTTACGTCCTGTTATTCCTTTACCATGTGTGAAAAAGTTCTCTTTGATAGAACTAGAGAATCCAAGAGTTAGATAGATGGCCAAGGATTGGTTTCATGGTAGGGCAGAATTTTTAAAGCTAGCTTCTATTTGGCAAGATATTAAATCCAGATAGCTTTGTGGAATATGACCCCTGGCCACAAAAGAGCCATCTATACAGGCAGGGACCAGCTAGATGACACAGATAGAACATGGGTTTGGAATCAGGAAGATTCATCTTCATGAGTTCAAATCTAGTCTCAGACACTTAGTACCCTGGGCAAGCCACTTAACCCTTTAGCCTCAATCCCTCTTCTGTAAAATGAGCTGAAGAAGAAACTGGCAAACCTTTCTGTGCCAAGAGAACCCCACAATGGACAAAGACTGAAATGAAGGAAATGGCTCAACAACAACAAAATGGAGGCAAAACCCAGGTCTTGAGAAAGGACTGCTTTTCATCTTTCCTTGATACTTCTGCCAGATGGCAGGGGGGGGGGGGTCCTTCCCTACTGAGTCATAGATCATTTTACTCTACAGTGAAGTCACTTACTTAATAGGAGACACTGCATCCAATAGAAAGCAGCCCACCCACCCCCAAATCTGAGGTGGCATCTTTAAAGATAGTGACCTCTGGAAGCAGTAAAAAGAGTAGCTGGAGAAAGAAGAGGAGAGGGAGGGATGGAGGGAGAGAGCAGGGGAGGGAGGAAGAGAGGAGGGAGGGAGAGAGGGAAAGAAGGGGAAAGAGAAAGAGGGAGAGGGAGAGGGAGAGGGAGGGAGGGAGAGAGGGGGGAAAGAGAGAGAAAGAGGGAGAGGGAGGGAGATAGAGGGAGGGAGGGAGAGAGAGAGGGAAGGAAGGAGAAGAGAGAGAGGGAAGGAAGAAGAGGGAGAGGGACATGAGAGGGAGGGAGAGGGAAAGGGAAAGAGAAGGAGGGAGGGAGAGAGCAAGAGAGAGGGGAAGAGAGAGAGGGAGAGGGGGGAGGGAGAGAGAGGGAGGGAAGGAGAAAGAGGGAGAGGAACATGAAAGGGAGAGAGGGAAAGGGAGAGGGAGAGGGAGAGGGAGGGAATAAGGAGAAAGAGGGAGGGAAGGAGAAGAGAGGGAGGGAAGGAGGAAGAGGGAAAGGGACATGAAAGAGAAAGAGGAAGGGAGGAAAGAGAGAGAAAGAGGGAGAGGGAGGGAGTCAGAGGGAGGGAGGGAGAGAAGGAGGAGGGAGAGAGAGGGAGAGAGAGAGAGAGAGAGAGGAAGAGAGAGGAAGAGAGAGAGAGGGAGAGGGGGAGAGAGAGAGAGGGAGGAAAGGAGAAAGAGGGAGAGGGACATGAAAGAGAGGAAGGGAGGGAAGGAGAGGGAAAGGGAGAAGGAGGGAGAGAGAGGGAGAGAAGAAGGAGAAAGAGGGAGGGAAGGAGGAAGAGGGAGAGAGGGGAGAGGGAGAGAGGGGGAGAGGGAGAGCCAGAGAGCCCTGGCAATCAGGAGTAGAGCTGCAAAGAGAAACAGGTCAAGGAAGTCTAAGCAAATTTTCCGGCATAGATACTGCACTTGGGAGTAAACAGCACCAGGACAATACAAGAAAAACCAAACCAAACCAAACCAGGCAGTCCTCTATTACTGGGGACATGAGTTATTTTATTCCTATATATGCCTTATATTTGTTCCACTCTACTGATGCTCTCTGTTCATGTGCTCACTGTTTCTAGTGCTTGCTATCTCCAGTGCCTGTCACGTAAAGGACCCTTTATAATGCTTTTGGAATGGATGAATCTCAGTTATAGAATGAGATAAGCACTGAATAGATTTCATATCCATAGTTTATCTCACCCTCCTCAATATATCTTATCGATGTACAACTCTTTCAGTTAATTGTGTGGCTTTCTATTTAGGCAATCAAAAGCCCATACTGCTACTAATGATAGCATACATTTATAGGGTGCTTTAAAATTCGCCTCCCACTTTCTGAAGGTAATACCTGCTGGCCAGATTTGTATTTTTCTTAATATCCCCACATATTTCCTCCACCTAGAATGTGTCAAATGGGGAAAGTAACAGTGACTTATTTGAACAGCCTCAAGGGATTAAGCAAAGGGGAGTTGCATAAGGGCTTTGATGGACTTTTCAATTCAATTGCCTGGACTACTTTATGGCACTTCACTAGAGAGGCATGTCTGGGCACTCTGCCAGGCAGACCAGGGCAGAGACAGACTCCATGGCAGTGAGCTGGCAGACTGCATTTAAGATTTGGGGTGGAGGTCGCTCTGTTTGTGACATATGGGTAGGAGATACCCCAGCCCCATTTCTCTTGGACATCTGGAGGGAGAGGCCACGAATATGAAAATATGAGGAAAATGTTGCTAGAGAAAGAGTTTGGACAATGAGCTTCCAGCATGAATTAGTGAGACCCTGGCTAGGTGATAGCATCAGATAATGTCAGAGATCTTTGCTAGAACTTTGATCAGCTCCACAATTTTTCTGGTGATCAGCCAGGGGGAGACCCAGATATCTCTAAATTGGTCAGAGAGGGACCTTCCCTCAGATATGGTGAAACTATCCATTTCATTTACTTTATAATTATGATATTGGGGGATAGCAACAGCTGTCCTTCGCCAGTGACTCATTCCCTTGTCTCAAAAAACAACTTCCTGGGAATTCTTTTGCAGTTTCTTCAGTTCTGTTTGATGCTTATTGTCTTTGGTTCTCTTTATTGCTGTCTCCTTATCTTCTCTTCAGAGGCTCATAGGTTTAGACAAGAAGTTCAGAAATCATTTAATTCAACAACCTGATCTTACACATAAGGAAATTGAGGCCAGAAACAGTAAGTGCTTTGCTCAAGGTTACACAAGTAGTAGGTGTCAGAGGCAGGATTTGAACAAAAGTCCTCCTTAATTCCAAACCCAGTCCTCTACTGTGAGACAAAATTTTCATTAAAATAGATAGCATTTTTTGTTTTTCTTCTTTTAGATTTAAAATGTTTTCAGTCAAATGTAAAAAGAATTTTAAACAATTGTTTCCAGACATTTTGTGATCCAAAATTCTGTTCCTCCCTCCTCAGACAGTAAATAATCTGACAAAGGTTATATTAGTGCTGTTATGAAATATAAATGTCCACATTCCTCATGTCAAGAAGGAAGACTCATATCATATGTATAAGAAAAAAATCATGGAGAAAACAAAGTGGAAAAATGGCAATACTTCAATGTGCATTATTCCAATAGTTCCTTCTCTGGCTATGGATAGCATTTTTCATCATGAGTCCTTTGGGGTTGTCTTGGGTCCTTGCTTTGGTGATGGCAGTTTAGTCTTTCACAGTTGAACATTGTACAAGATTTCTGTTTCTGTGTACATTATTCTCCTGGTTCTGCTGACTTCACTTTGCATTGGCTTATATGTCTTTCCAGGAATTTTCTGAACTCATTTTGTTCATCATTACTTATTGTATAATAGTATTCCATTGCAACTATGTACCACAACTTCAGCCATTTCCCAATCAATGGATATCCCATCAGTTTCCAATTCTTTGCCACCACAAAAAGAGCTGCTATAAATACGTTTTTATGTATACATCCTATAAAAATGCTATAAGTATGTTTTTAAATCCTTTCCCTTTGTATGCAAATTTTTAAAAAGATCTTTAAAATACAGACCTAGTGTCGGTTATTGCTGAGTCAAAGGGTATGTATAGTTCTATAGCCCTTTGGGCATAGTTCAGGGTTGCTCAAATAATTCACAAGTACTTTTGGAGCAATACTTTTTTGTTATTAAATTGAGCACCTAAGGAGCGCTGTGGACAATACACAATAAGTATAAAATTATTGATGCCTTCAAGATTACTATCTAGTGGAAGCGACAAGACTTATGAAATTAATAAAGAATGATACTCTGGGACAACTAAGTGGTTTAGTGGCTAGAGAACCAGGCCTAAAGATAGAAAGTCCTGGGTTTAAATCTGACCTCAGACACTTCCTAGTTGTGTAACCCTGGGCAAGTCATTTGACCCCAGTTACCTAGTTCTTACCACTTTTCCATCTTAGAACTAATACTTATTATCAATTCTAAGATAGAAGGTAAAGGTTTAAAAAATAAAAAAGAATGATACTCAGTACTAAAATGAGTCTGTGATATCATCCATTTGGCAGTTCCTGTGTCTGTTCATGCTGTGCAAATTTTGTACATATCCTTCCAATAACCTTACTGAATGGGAGCCTTCTGTAATTTCTCTTGACATCACAGGAAAACCAATAATGAAAAGAGTTAAACTACATGGTGCAATATCTTGGTAATCTAGAAAGTGAAAGAAAGGAAGATATCAATTTTAGTTAGAATCATTAAGGAAGATTTTTATGGAGAGTCCTGAAACTTGGTCCAGGATTTGGACAAGTAGAAAGGAAGTCAGTTTCATGATGAGAAACAGTATGAGTAAAGGCAAGAGTGAAATTTGGAAATTGTTCCTTCTTGAATCATAGCAATAATAGTATTTAAAGCTAGAGAGAGAAGTTGGTCCAACCTCTCCAAATTTGTAGATAAGAAAATTAAAGCCCATAGAGGGAATTTATTTCCTTAACATCACCCAGCTAGGAAAACCAAGGTTTGAACTCAGTTTCTCTGGTCTCAAATTCAGTGCTTTTTCCACTTTACTAATCTAAAATCTTTATTTTGCAATGCAAAAAAAAAAAAAGCATTCTTGATGTCTAATAAAGGCCTCAAACCTTCTGATTGAAAAATTAAGTCAAACACTACAGCCTTGATTATAGGAAGTATAGATTTTAACTGAATGTTTAAAAATAGAATTCTAAATGGTCCAGAAGAGGACCCAAAATTTTCTAATGGACAATATCACCCAAACAATCTTAGAGAAATCATGGACAAGCTCTCTCAGGTTGACTCCAAAATGTTATATTATGGTACCCATAATGACCTGGGCAGATAGGGAATTCCTACCAAAACTAACAAATGTATGTCCTAAGGGGCTGAGAAACAGAGAGATTAAGTGACTTGCCCATGGACACACAACTAAGAAGTCTTAGAGGCAAGATTTGAAAATGGGATTTTCTGAATCTTAAGTTACTTGTATTTTATCCATGATGCCCCCATTCTAAAAACTGGGAGTGAAAAAAAAATTATACTCTCCAGACTACCCAAAGGAGATACAATGAAACTTTAACAAAAGAGGACTTGGGATCTAAGGATGGATCTAAATGGACCTCAGTTTCTCCAAAGCCCTCTTCCTGCCTCTTCCTTTGCCTTTTCTATATTTGTTGATGGCACCACCATCTCTCCAATTACCTAGACTCAGAAACCATATTCATCTTTTACTCGTCCTTTTTTCTCGTCCTTCTCCCTCAACATCCAGTCAATTCTCAAGTCCTATTGTTTCTGTTTCCCTAATATACCTAGCATCTATATCTTCTCCTTTCTATTCCCACCACAACTACTCCAGCCTAGGGTCTCATCATTATGGCTTTTTTCTAGTTTCATATTTCACAATCCTCCACCCAGTGTGTCCCCCTGATTTGACTGATCCAGGGCTATTAGGTGGCACAGGGAGTCAGGAAGTCCTGGATCCAAATGTGGCCTCAGACACTTCCTAGCTGTGTGACTCTGGACAAGTCACTTACCCCAAATAGCCTAACCCTTGCTTCTGTCTTGGAATTGATACTAACATGGAAAGTAAGGGTTTAAAAAAAAAAGAATTAATGTCAAAGTTCTGTGAATTTTAGATTTACTCCACCCTGCTTAGTCTAACAAAACGGGAATGTCTACACCCATACTTAAGGATTAAGTGTTAAGAAGGAAGGTCTATGTCAGACCTGTGCTAGCAAATGACAAATCAGAAACAACTGACAGACCCCTGGGATGTCCTAAGTCAAGCTTAAGCTACCATTGGTATGTGTAAGACCCAGGAAAGTGATGTAAACTGGTCGATATATTTCGCGTCACTTCCTCTCTCCGGTGTCTTGGCATCTTGGCGTGGCTGCAGCTATTGTCTGGGTTTGGTGATAAGCATCCTAGATACAGTAACTGGGAGAAGCTTAATATCATAGGTCAGGTGAGGTGTCTTCTCTGAACTCTCTCGGAGTTTAGGCTGATTCCTTTTTCCTTTACCTTCCAAAACATTATCCTCTTAGGAAGCCCCTAATCTTCTGAGGAGGCCTCATGACAGAGGTATTTGAACTCCCCCTGGCACAGGCTAGGCCAGAGAAATCCTATATCCTTTTCCCTTTCTCTTCTGAATTCCTTCCCTCTGTATTAATTAAACCACCATAAAATTTCCAAACTGACTTGAGTATTTTATTTGGGATTTGAATTAATCCCTGGGGACCAAATAAATTTATATTCATATCAGTCTCAACCCCTAAAATTTACCCTTACAGTCCAACCAAAGAACAATGGAAAAGTGAATGGTCAGTGTGAGAAGAATACATTTACCAAAAAAAAAAAGAGTTTTAAAGGAAAAACGTCTTAAAGAATCTTATCAGAGAGATGTGTTTGTGGGGAAAATATGGACTCATTGAAGCAATAGAGAGAGAGAGAAAACCTTTGGAGAGCCACCATGCTTCATGGTTATCCAGGCAATTTTCAGGCAACCAGAGGTTCTTAACCTAAGGTTCACGGACCTTACTGCCTAGCTCTGTCTATCCCACTCTAATCAGATATACCTTTTAAGGTTCTATTGATTGTTTATATCACTGAGTGGTATTAGACTCCTCCTTGTTTCAGCTCTTTTTAAGTGAGATTATAAAGGATAATTATTTTAAGAGACAAATAAGATAGAATGTATACTGCTGGTCTTGGAGTGGGAAAGACCCAGGCTCAAATTCTGCCTCTTATTAAGAGGCATTTATTAGCTGTATGACCCTAAGCCAGTCACTTAACCTCTCTGAAACTCAGTTTTCTCAGCTGTAAAATGGAGATAGTAATAGCTTTACTACATTACATGCTCCATAGGATTGTTGTAAACCTTAAAGCCTAAATAAATGTGAGTTATTATTCCAGAACTATTAATCTTCTTGGAGAATAATGTCTTAGAGTCCAAGGTTTGTTTCTGTTTTCCCAGATCTCCCAGTGTGAGGTGGGTCTGATAGTGGTTAGGGAGTTCAGGAAAGGTCAGGCCTCACATGATGGATATCTGCTTCTAGGTCCTGAGGATTTTTGGTGACCCAGGCTCATCCAGTAATACCCTTACCTGCCATACCAGCTACTGACAATAGGGCATACTATCAGTCAGCCCTGAGAGCAGCTCAGAGTTCTAGAAGCTAGACCTGGGAAGATGCTTCAAGATCCAACACAAGGGGCAGCCAGGTGGCACAGTGGATTAAGAGCCAGGTCTAGAAATGGAAAGGTCCTGGGTTTGAATCTGGCCTCAGATACTTCCTAGTTGTGTGACCCTGGGCAAGTCATTTAACCCCCATTTCCTAGCCTTTGCAACCCTTCTCTCTCTCTCTCTCTCTCTCTCTCAAAACCCTTACCTTTAGAGTTTTAGAGTCAATACTGTGTATTGATTCCAAGGCAGAAAAGTGGTAAGGGCTAGGCAATGGGGGCTAAATGACTTGCCCAGGGTCATATAGCTAAGAAGTATCTAAGGGCAGATTTGAACCCAAGACCTCCCTTCTCTAGACCTGATTCTCAATCCACTGAGCCACCTAGTTGCCTGCCCTTCTGTTTTAGAGTTGTTACTAGGTCAGAAAATAGGGGATTAAAAAAAATAGACCCCACAGAAGCATCACTTTCTGTATGAAATCTTTCCTGATCTCCTCAACTACTAGTGCCCTCCTTCCCAAACTACCTTGTGTTTATCTACTTGGTATTTATTTGCATTTATTCCCTCTCTATTTATTTTCTCTATACATACTGGTCTTGTTAGAATATAAGTCTCAGCAACACCTGGCCTCTTGTTACTTCATGCATATAACATTCCGTGTCTTTTTATTGGCTGACTTCCATGCTTAGAACGCTTGCCCTCCTGATCTCCATCTCCTTCAAGACTGAGTTCAAACTCCATCTCCTACAGGAGACCTATTCCAGCCCCACCTTACCCCCTCCCCCCCAGCATCTCCCTTCCAAGATTACCCTCCATCTACTTGGCACACATCTACACATCTTCTCTGTACGGAGCTTTTTTGCACATTATTTCCCCACTAGAATGTAAGCTTCTTTTTTAAAATTCAAAGATGTTTTATTTTCCCAATTATACGTAATAATAATTTTCAACATATAGTTTCCAAAATTCTAAGATCCAAGTCGTCTTGTTCCTCCCTTCCCTCCCCCTTCTCAGAGCTGGTCAGCAATTTGATCTGAGCCATACATGGATTAGCATGCAAAACACCCTTCCAGATTGGTCATTGTTGGAAGAGCACTAGAATGGGAACTTCTTGAGGGCAGGCACTGTTGAGGCCTTTCTTGATATACTCAGTGCCTGGTAAGTGTAAGAACTTAATCAGCGTAGTTCCCTGATGACTGACTGGAGTAGGAATTGTTACTTTCCTTGTCTCTGTATCCCCAGCACCAAGGACAGTGCTTGGCACATAGTAGGCATTGAATACATGGCGCTGTCTGAATGGACCTGTTCCTTCCCATGGCCACCATTGCTAGAATGTTCTCCCCACCTTTACCTCCTGGAATTTCTCTCTTCTCTTCCTTCAAGGCTCACATCCTCCTCGAGGCCTTTCCTGAATCCCTCTAGTCCTGAGAGCCTTCTACCTTCTGAGGTTATGTTGTATTCTTTTCTTTACACTTCAGATTTGCTTATCAATCAATCAACAACTGTTTATTAGGGGCAGCTGGGTGGCTCAATTTAGTGAGAGCTGGGCCTGGAGATGGAGATGGGATGTCGGTCCAAATCTGGCCTCAAATGTTCTAGCTGGGTGACCCTAGGCAAGTCACTTAACCCCTTCTGCCTAGCCCTTACTATCTTTTTGTTTTAGAATTAATACTTAGTATTGATTCTAAAACAGATGGTAAGGGTTGTTTTTGTTTTCATCTTTATTAAGTACTTACTATATACCAGGTGCTGAGGATACAAAACAAGCCTCCCCCCCAAAAAAATTCTGACCCTGAAGAGTCGATATTCTAAAGAAGGAGACAACATATACACAAAAGAATATACAGAATATCGCTGAAAGAAGTCATTCGGGGTGGGGAAGAGGTTGTAGGGGGGCAGAGAGCCTCCAAAAGGCCTCATAGAGAGGGCAGAGCTTGAGCTAAGACTGAAGGAAGGGAAACCAGTGATTCACTGAGGCAGCGAGGAGGGAGAGTCAATGGTAAGGCACAGACTTCTCCCTGCCCAGTGGAGGGAGGGAAGGGCTTAATGATTGTTGAGTACTGGAAGAACTGAACTGATTGAGGAAAGGGAATTGGATAGGACACCAGTAAGAATAGCTCCCATTTGGAGGAGGAAGGGCAGGATTAAGGTTTAGGATGCAATATACTAACTAGAGGTAAATAATGTTGGCACTAATATCCCCATTTTACACTTTCCATCCCTGAATCTCTTCTTAAGCCCTAAAATCGGGCTTCCAAGCTATTGCAATTATTTTCTCCAATGTTACCAATGATCTTTAAAAAAAAAAAAGACTCTTCTGCCTTAGAATGAATCAATACTGTGTATCTATCCTAAGGTTTCTAAGGCAGAATAGGCAATGGGGGTTAAGTGACTTGCCCAGGGTTACACAGCTGGGAAGTGTCTGAAGCCAGATTTGAGCCCAGGACCTCCCATCTCTAGGCTTGACTCCCAATCCATGGAGCTACCCTACCTACACCACCCTTACCTCCCTGATACTCTCTTCTGCCTAGGTTTTCGGGATCTCATTCTCTCCTGATTTTCCTCCTCTCCTTCCCAATACATCCTCTCACCACTGGTGAGAATCCTCAAGGTTCTGTCCTAGGCCCTCTTCTCTTCTCCCTCTATACCACTTCCCTTGGTGAGCTCATAAACTCCCATGGATTTAATGGCCATGTCTACACTGATGATTCTCAGATCTATCTATTCTGCTGCATTATTGCTGACCTCCATTATTGAATCTCCAACAGCCTTTCAGACATTTTCTGTGTCTGATACCCAATAGACATCTTAAACTCAACATGTCCGTCCAGACCAGTACTCTTTATCTTTCCCCCACTCCTATAATCCCCCCTACCCTTCCACCTCCACCATGTTCCTTGCTACTGTACAGAACAATAACATCCCCCTAGTCCCTCTGTCTCATAAACTCGGAGTTAATCCTGACTCCTCATTCTTTCCTGCCCCCACATCCAAGACGTTGCCAAGAGCTGTTCATTTTTCCTTGGCAACATTTCTCTAGAATAAGGCCCCTTCTCTCCTCTGACCCTGCCACCACTCTACTATGAAATCTTACCTCACACCTGGATTACTGCAGTAGCCTCCTGGTGCCTGCCTGCCTTAAGCCTCTTCTCCACTCCAATCCATCCTCTATTCAACCATTAAAATGAATTTTTTTAACCTTTGTAATCTTTTTTTCAGGATTTGAACATTTTTATTTAATTAATTAATTTAGAATATTTTTCCTGTTCTTTCCCTCCCCTCTTCCTCCTCCCTCCTTCCCTCCTGCAGCCAATGAGCAACTCCACTGGGTTTTACATGTGTCATTTATCAAGACCCATTTCTATATTATTGATATTTGCACTAGGGTGATAGTTTTAGAGCCTACATTCCCAATCATATCCCCATCGACCCATGTGATCAAGCAGTTGTTTTTCTTCTGTTTCTGCTCCCACAGTTCTTCCTCTGAATGTTGCTAAGATTAAAATTTAGTTTCTCTGCTAAAAGTATTATATTTTTAGAGGTTTATTAAAGATTAAGAAATAAAGAAAATACAAAATAAGAAAGCACATTCAACCTACATTTTGCCGGCTAGGTAGAGAGCCGCCTGTCCTTAGAAGCGGAAGCTGAGAGACCGGAAGTAGGCGGAGAGTCAGCTTGAATACAATTTCTGTTCTCTGCCCAGGTGGGAATTCAGGTGGGATTCTGGGAACTGCCAAGGACTTCTGGGGATTGAAGTCTGGGGTTCAAATCTCCATTTTTACAATGTGGATAGCGTTCTTTCTCATAACATTGCTGCTAGTAGAGAAGTCCATTGCATTCAATTGTGCCACAATGTATCAGTCTCTGTGTACAATGTTCTTCTGGTTCTGCTCCTTTCATTCTGCATCAATTCTTTGAGGTCGTTCCAGTTCACATGGAATTCCTCCAGTTCATTATTCCTTTGAGCACAATATTATTCCATCACCAACATATACCACAATTTATTCAGTCATTCCCCAATTCAAGGGGATCCCCTTATAAAATGAATTTCTTAAAGCACCCTTGTTATAATGTCACCTCCACCTCTGTTGGCTCCCCAATGCCTCCAAGAGCCAATATGAAATGCTCTGTTGGGTATTCAAAGCCCTTCTCCTACCTTTCTGGTCTCCTTATACCTTACTCCCTGCATATACTCTTCCACCCAGGGACATTAGCCTTCTGGCTATTCTACAAACAAGACACTTCATCTTTCCACTCCTGGCATTTTCTCTGGCTATCCCCCAGGCCTGAATGCTCTCTCTACTCAACTCTTCTGCCTTCTGACTCCTGGCTTCCTTGAGGACAAACTGAAATTCTATCACTTACTGGAAGCCTTTTTTAACCCATCTTAATTCTAGTGTCTTCCGCCTATTGATTATTTCTTCCTCTTTTCCTGAACATAGCATGTGTACATGTTGTCTCCCCTATTAGATTATACATAAATTGAGGGCAAGGACAGGCTTTTTCTTTTTTGTTACTCCAGTGTCTGGCACCTAGTAGGCACTTTATAATGTTTATTCATATGAGAAAACTGAAGCTCAAAGAAGTTGCCACAATTCCATAGCTCCTCTGGGAAGGCAACATGGTGCGCTGCAATAAACACTATGTTTAGTCAGAAGAGTCAGCTTTGAAATATCTGTTATTTACTGCCTTTGTGACCATAGGCGAATAACTTTACCTCTGTAGGCCTTGGTAAGATGAAGGTATTAAACTAAATGTCCTCAGCAATCCCTTCTAGCTCTAAATTTTTCACCCTCAGGGAATTTGGGTCCCCAGACACCAAGTCCCATGCTCTTCCCACTTTTTCACTCTCCCAGAGGAACCACACTCCAGCTGAGAATAATAATTCAGCAGTCCCAGCAGCTCCAGCAGCCTCAGATGCAGCATCATGTAGATTAACTAGGTCATCTCTGCTGCTTTCAAGGTTGGAAGGAAGACAAAAGGCTTCTGAGAAGGCAGAGGTGCCTTCTGGGCTTTCTCCATTTTCCCTGGATTCTTTAGTTGGAAGGAAGACCAGGGAGAGGGCAGAAGGCACTTCCTTAAGGCTGCCTATGGGGTCTCTGCTGTTAGTCACTCAGTCACTGAAGATGCTCTCAAATACAGGGACTCAATTTTTTAAAAAATAAATTAAAAACCCCTATCTTTCGTTTTGACACCATCTACATTGCCTAATGAGCCCTTCCTCTTTCTTCATCCCAAAAAAAGGGAAAAAAAAAACCAAACCAGTTCTGCAAGACTAATCAACACTTAGGAAAAGTCTGACTTTGTAAAATGCAGTGTTCCATACCCATAATCCCCGGTCTCTTTGAAGATGGAGGGCAGGGATGACAGGGCACAATTTCAGATAGAGATGAAGAGGTTCAGCAAAAGCTAAAAGAATCAGGAAGAAACTAGAAATGTGTGATTCTAAATGTATATATGCATACAGATGTATATATGTGTGGCTGACATTTACATAGCACTTTAAGGTTTGCAAAGTGTTTTACACATTTCATCTGAGCCTCAACCACTGTGCAAAGGAGGAATGTCAAGTGTTGTCCTTATTTTACAAAAGAATAATTCCAATCAGAGCAATTGTGTCTTGCACATGTACTAGTTTCTACATTTTGAGAATTGGGAAAGATCTCAGTAGCCGTCTAGTTTAGTTCTGACTGAAACAATCCCCACTACAGTATTCCTGACAGGTGATCATCCAGTCTCTGCTTGCAGCCCACAACTGAGAAAGAAATTCTGCCTTCGAAGGCAGAGCCCATTCCACTTTTGGACAGCTCAGACTCTCAGGAAGTTTTTCCTTATATCTTGCCTCAGTGTGTCTCTTTGCACCTTTCACCTAGGCTGCCTAATTTTGTATTATAGAACTAACCAGATTAAATCTAACTCCTTTTCAACATGCCGGTCCTTCAAATACTTGAAGATAAGAGCCTTGTCATCTCTAAGTCTTCTGCTCTTCACGCTAAACTTTCCCAGTTCCCTCAACTGAGCTTCATATAGTATGGACCCAAAGTCCTTCACCTTCTTTGCTGTCCATCTTGGGATTCTTTCTAACTTCTCCATGTCTTTCTTATACTGGAATGCTGATGTGATTTGACCCACTGTTCAGGGAGGACTAGTAAGTCTTATGTGAGGGCTTGGCTAAGCCCTTTTCAGAGCTGCTTATTTACTTTTGGTACCTCGGCTCACCCAACCTGTGGCTCCAGGAGCACAGAGGCCACACCCTGATTGAACCATCTTGGCAAATGGACTAAATCAGGTCTCAGAAAAGTCTCAAAACAAGGACACTTGTAAAACCCAGTGGAATTGCTTGTTGGCTATGGGAGGAGGGGAGGGAAAGAACATGAATCAGGTAACCATGGGAAAATATTCTAAATTAATTACAAAAAAAGAAAGGTCTCAAACACCTTGATTAGTTAGGGGGACATCTATCTCAAGCATGTAAAGATTCTTCCTGTTGGAATGGTCCAGTGAGAACAATTTGTTATCCAATGGCCATGAAGATCATTGAAGTGGGCACTGTGGAGACTGAATGTGAAGATTCCAAGGTCACCCACTGCATCCCAGAGCCATCACCAGTGGTCTTGACTTTTGTCTTGCCACCAGACTTGGATGACTCTGGAAGAGAGAGTAAGGCTGATAACTTTGGGCAACTCTGCCTCACTTAACTCCAGTTTACATACAAGTTGAGCCATCATCCCCCTCCGCATATCATGATTCCTCTTGGAAAATGAATAATGAACAACAACAATATCACCTTAGTCTGCGAATCTAGGCCTCTATTAATGCAGTCCAAGAACACATTAGGTTTTGGGGGCTGCTCTCTTATTCGGCTAACCCCTCTAGAGCTTTCAGTGTCTTCTGTTTATCTAAGGAGGGATTTGAATCCAAATCGTTTTTTTTTTTAAACACTTACCTTCTCTTATAATCAACATTAAGTGTCAGTTTCAAGGCAGAAAAGCAGTAAGGACTAGGCAATTGGGGTTAAGTGACCTGCCCTGGGTCACACAGCCAAGCCAGAAAGTGTCTGAGGACAGATTTGAACTCCAGACCTTCCATATCCAGGCCGAGTGAGCCATCTAACTGCCCCAAATCCAGGTCTTCTTGAAGAGATCAGCACCCCATCCCTTTAATGAGGCTGCCTCTTCAATCTCTAAATTCTCTCACTGAATGGGAAAAAAGCACGGGGGCAGCAGGCTCTGCCCAGAAAAGGTCAGAGAAAGAAGAGAATGCCCAGGGAGGAAGAAGAAAGACTTTTCTACTCTTAAAAAAATAAGAATGAACATTTTAATTGTTATTAGCATTTTCTCATTGCAGTGACTAGCAGGGGGAGAGAAAAGGCATTTTTGCCTATTCTTAAAGATGCCTAGTTTAGATCTGGAAGGAAGAGAAAGATGGAATGACTTTTCCCTTTAAACCTAAGAGGTGGGAAGGAGAACCCACAGACTGCTTGAGTGTTTGCCTCTAGGGGGTGTGTGGGGAGAAGACTAGGCTTGTCTCTACCTAGTTTCTTTAGCAGGGTAAGCCAAGAAAAACAATCCCAGAGCCTGTGAGCCAGAGAGAATAGAGAAGATTAACAGGAGTCCTATCTCCTTCCTTCACCCAAAGCTAAGGTGTGCTTCTGTCTCCCTCCCTCCCTCTCTGTCCCTCTCCCCGCCCCCCCCCCCCAGCCCTATCCAGTGTTCTGGGGATAACGTAAACCTCTCCATCCTCACCAAAACCCTTTTTTATTTTGATTTATTTTGTTATGTTTTGCTTTTAGGAAAAAAATATCCTGCTTGTCTTCAACAGAAAGGGATTGAAGAGGTGGATGGCCATTAACTAGGATGCTCTTGAGTGCCAGTGTACTAGGATTGGGGATCCTCTGGGGCCCTTCTCTTGGGAAACATCACTAACACTTGGCCCCAGTCCTGAACGAAAAGTGCTGGAAGATTTGGGGGTAATCTTTTTAGGCTTGGTTTGGGGAGGGTTGAAGTAATAAGGGAAGGCTGATTCAATCCTTGACATTCCATCTATGACTAGGAAGCCAAAATCGATTGGCTGCTCCTTCCAGTGATGGTGACTGGTCCACCCATACCTCCTATGCTGCTGGACTCCTGTCCCACTGCTTCCCTCTGAGCCTTAATCTGGATCTTTTGTTTATGAATATTAATGGAGAAAGGGATCCACCTTTTTTAATCCCTCTCTCATGCTCTGTGATCAACCCAAAACTTTAAAAAAAGGTCATATTTGGTCAGGCATAGTAATAGAAGTCTCACTCACTACCTTCTTATTTATAGATTTTATTGGTTATATAGAGATTTAAATATTTTCTCTTCCTTGGAAACTAGGTTAAAGTTTGCTTTCTTCTGGCTCGTTTTGCCTTTCCTGTCTTCTGTGATTTTTGTTAAAATATTTTTGGATGCTGGAACAACCTCCAGGAAGTGATGCAGAGCGAGAGGAGCAGAACCAGGAGAACATTGTACACAGAGACTAATACACTGTGGTATAATCGAACGTAATGGACTTCTCCATTAGTGGCGGTGTAATGTCCCTGAACAATTTGCAGGGATCTAGGAGAAAAAACACTATTCATAAGCAAAGGATAAACTATGGGAGTGGAAACACTGAGGAAAAGCAACTGCCTGACTACAGAGGTTGAGGGGACATGACAGAGGAGAGACTCTAAACGAAACTCTAATGCAAATATTGACAACATGGAAATGGGTTCGAATCAAGAACACATGTGACACCCAGTGGAATCACGCGTCGGCTATGGGGGGTGGGGGGGAGGAAAAGAAAATGATCTTTGTCTTTAATAATGCTTGGAAATGATCAAATAAAATATATATATATATATATATATATATATATATATTTGGATGTTCTTCTCTTAAATCATTGTCACTTTCCAATGACTCCCTTCACACCCATAGAACTGTCTCCTGTAACAAGTAAGCAGAGTCAAGCAAATCGAAGAAAGACTTTGGCTAGATCTGAGAATAAAGGCCTTGTTATGCTTCAGGACTTTACCACCTCTCTGCTGAAGGGTATCTCCATGCTCACTCTATCTATCCATCTATCTATCCATCCAGGCTTACAGTTATGGGGAACTGGTTTCAAATCAGGCCTCAGATACTTCCTAGTTGTGTGACCCTGGGCAAGTCACTTAATTCCAGTTGCCTAGTCCTTGCCCTTCTTCTTTCTTAGAATTGATACTAAGACAGACGGGAAGGGTGAAAAAAACACACACAAGACAAAACAATATATACAACATTCTAAATCCATAGTTCCTATTAAGATGGAAAGTTAATTTCTTCTTGATTTCTAAAGGGGCATGGGGTAAAATGAATAATTTTGATTACATTAATTAAAAAGTTTTTCTACAAACAAAACCAATGCAATCAAAATTAGAAGGGAAGCAACAAATTGGGAAAAAATTTTTATAACAAAAACCTCTGACAAAGGTCTAGTTTCTCAAATACATAAGGAACTAAGTCAATTGTACAAAAAAATCAAGCCGGTACCCAACTGAAAAATGGACAAGGGACATGAATAGGCAGTTTTCAGATAAAGAAATCAAAATTATTAATAAGCACATAAAAAAGTGTTCTAAATCTCTTATAAACAGAGAGATGCAAATCAAAACAACTCTGAGGTATCACCTTACACCTAGCAGACTGGCTAATATGACAGCGAAGGAAAGTAATACATATTGGAGGGGATGTGGCAAAATTGGAACATAAATACATTGCTGGTAGAGTTGTGCATTGATCCAATCATTCTGGAGGGCAATTTGGAACTATGCCCAAAGGGAGATAAAAGACTGTCTGCCCTTTGATCCAGCCATAGTGCTGCTGGGTTTGTACCCCAAAGAGATAATAAGGAAAAATACATGTACAAAATATGTATAGCTGTGCTCTTTGTGGTGGCAAAAAATTGGAAAATGAGGGGATGCCTTTGATTGGGGAATGGCTGAACAAATTATGGTATCTGTTGGTGATGGAATACTATTGCGCTCAAAGGAATAATGAACTGGGGGAATTCCATGTGAACTGGAACAACCTCCAGGAAGTGCGAAAGGAGCAGAACCAGGAGAACAATGTACACAGAGACTGATACACTGTGGGACAACAGAATGCAATGGACTTCTCTACTAGCAGCAATGCAATGACCCAGGACAATCCAGAGGGACTTATGAGAAAGAACACTATCCACATCCAGAGGAAACACTGTGGGAGTAAAAACACCAAAGAAAAACAACTGCTTGAATACATGGGTTGAGGGGAAATGGCTGGGGATGTAGACTCTGAATGATCACCACAATGCAAATATCAATAATATGGAAATAGGTCTTGATCAATAACACATGTAAAACCCAGTGGAATTGGGAAAGAACATGAATCATGTAACCATGGAAAACGATTCTAAATTAAATAAATAAATAAATAAAAATAAAGGAGCACAGGGGCAACATTGGTCATTACTGTGACTGAGCTTTTGGCTTTGTTTATATAAAGATCTGCTCATTTGAACTCTGGCAAAGCTGAAAGTCAGAAAAAAACCAGAGACATCTAGATATAAAAGAGAAGCCCTTTCTCAGATGAAGGAAGCATTCCACATGTTAGGCCCAAGCTGGAGTAGCTCAATTGCATATAAAAAGGCCAGCAGTGATGTTAAATCTATAGAGCTTTGTCCCCTGACATTCCTCAGCCTAAGACCTCGAAAGGAATCTGGAAATTGTATCTAAGTGGCCGATCTTCATAGGGTTGGAATCTCTCACTGAAGGAGTCTTCTAGAACCCAAGAAGAACAGTAGAAATGGAGAGGCTGGAAGTTTCCCACCTCCTGCCTAGAGAGGACAAACCTCGGAGCTGACACTCTGGGGGAGTTGGAGGCTAAACTGTCATTGTCGTAGCTGAAAAAAGCTTTGTAGCCCCAAGCTGGGCTAGAGGCTGGATGTGGCAAAGACTGCCACTGCTCATAGACCTGTGGGCCTGGGCTCACTCTCCCTGCACAGGAGATGGGCCCTGGGGGAACAGAGGAGTCCAGCTCTCTCCAAGCTGAAACTCTTTAAAAGAATTTTTACCTTCCATCTTAGAATCAACACTATATGTTGGTTCTAAGACAGAAAAGTGGTGAGGGCTAGGCAAAGGAGGTTAAGTGACTTGCCCAGGGTCACACAGCTAGGCAGTATCTGAGGCCAGATTTGAACTGAGTACCTCATAGGTCTGGCTCTCTATATCCACTGAGCCACCTCGTTGCACCCTTCAAAAGCACTGATGAAGAAGTCAAAATTATATTTAGTAAGAAGACAGATTGGGTTATGTAGAATGCCCAGAATAAGGATGACAAGTCTCATCTAGCATCCACTTTTTATTTTAGGCATAAATCAGATTTCTCCCCCTGGAAAAAATACATCCACTTTTTAATAGGAGATAAATAAATAAAGTCAGCCTCAGGCAGAAAACTTCACTCCTAGAGACCAAAGCTGTTTGCCTTGGTCATAGGGCTACGTGTGTGGGTCCAGGATGATGATTTCAGGTATGACACTGATAGTTCTAGGACACAGCACACTGGGAAATCCTCTAAATTCCTTCTAGCACTGATGGGTTTGGGGATACGGGATTAAATTCCCCACTGCCAAGGTCTGCTGCTCCTTCTATGGAGACTGACCCATTCCTGAGGAGCCCAATGGTTGAGCAACTTATCTAACCTAGCCCAGCAGCCACATTGACTCACCGCCCATCACTGACACCTTGGCCCACATTGTACTTCAGGTGGACAGAAAGGATGGCTGAGTCTGGTAAGGGGTTAAAGAATGGGGTATATTCAGAAATGACTGTGAAGTAAAAGAAAACAATGACTTGCACAATAGTAGATTGAGCCACCCATCATTAAGGAAAGGAAATCTTTATTAAATGCCTACTATGTGTCAAGCTGTGAGCTAAATCCTTTACCAGTATAATCCCATTTGATCCTCACAACAAAGGGACTTGGTATTATCTTTATTTCACAGTTAAGGAAACTGAGGCAGCTTAAGTGACTTGCCTGAGGTCATATAACTAGTATTTATGGTACATTTGAACTCAGTTCTCCCTGACTCTAGAACCAGAACTCTCTACTGTGTCACTTCTCTGCTTTACCAAACTCCAAACCCATGAAGAACTTCATGTACATTTTAGAGAAAGAAAGGACCTTAAGACTCCATTACTTCAGAATTGTGAATTGCCTTGGTCAGGTGTGTTGCCTTCCAACTATTATACTTTAAATTGGTGCGTGAACCCCTGGATTCTTTGTGATTTGGGGGGATTCTACTCCAGATGTTAGGGGGAGGAGATTACAGTTCTTTTTTATGCCATCTGAGTAAATATATATATATATATATAATAATGCCAAAACATCTGAATATCCAGCATCTTTGCAGGCAACAGGTCATTTCCAGTAGAATTATCTAGAACTAGAGGAAAAAGGGGGAAAAAATCACTTTACATAATTCCTGAGAGGGAAGAGTTCATGACCATCACACGTGGGATGGAGAAAATGACAAAAGATAAAATGGTCAACTTTAATTACATAAAACTTAAAAATGAAATGGATTCATCTAAAATTTAAATCAGGGGATAATCTTTGGAACAAAGGTCTCGCTTCCAAGTTATAACTAACTAGCATTTATATAGCACATATATATATATGTGTGCCAGGCACTGTGCTGAGCGCTTTACAAATCTTATCTCATTTGAGTCTTAGAACAGCCATGGGAAGTAGGTGCTATCATTATCTCTTTTTTTATAGTTGAGGAAACTGAGGCAAATAGAGGTTAAGTGACTTACTCTGAGTTACATAACCAGGAAGTATCTGATATCATATTTGAACTCAGGTCTTCCTGATGCTAGCCCCAGGGCAAATTGATTCAAAAGTATAAGAATGAGTCTTTTACCAATTGATAAATATAAATGGTCAAAGGGTATGATTAGGCAATTTTCAAAGGAAGAAATCCAAGCAACAACAGTCCTATGACAAAGTGCTCCAAAACACCTTCCCTTTGATAATTATTACAGCTTTACAAGTATTTGTCTGTTGTCTCCTTCATTAGATTATAAACTCCTTGAGGGCAGGGTCTGTCTTTTGCTTCTTTTTGAATCCCCAGCATTTAGCACAGGGCCTGGAACATAGTAGGCACTTAAGAAATCCTGACTGACTGGTAGTTGAGAAATGCAAAATAAAGCCACTCTGAAATTTGATCTGATTGGCAAAGCTGCCAAGAGGGAAAATGAGCAATGTTGGAGAGACTGCAGGAAACATTAATGCACTGTTAGTGGAGTCTTGAATTGTTCTGGCCACTGTGGGAGGGTTCCTGGAGAAATACTGAGTGCTGATGGCCTTATTAAGGAAAATCAGTTGCAGAAATTGGTACTGTTAAGAAAACCGGGGGAGTTTGGGGTTGGGTCATGCCAGCTAGCTTCCAAAACGAGAAGAAATGGTTGATAGTTACAGACGCACATTTAGGCTTGATTTAAGTTACAAAAACTTCCTAATGATTAGAGCCAGAGAAAAGTGGACTGCTCTTAGGCGTCGTAGAAATTTCTTTCAATCTTATTTAGAAAAACTCAGGCAATAAAGAAACAGGGCCAGGAGTCGAACTCGAGTCTTTGGACTTGAGATCCAATGCCCTGCCCACATCATACTGTCTCCCACACGATGCTTTAAACTGTGGGAGTAGAAACACAGAAAGAAAACATATGGTTTATCACTTATTTATATGGGCATATGATGGGGGGGTTTGGTTTTAAAAGATTATTACAAAAATGAACACTATGGAAACAGGTTTTGAGTGATAATACATGTATAACCCAATGGAATTGCTTGTGAGCTCTGGGAGGGGGGAGGGAAGAGAAAACACGAATCATGTAACCATGGAAAAATATTTTAAAATAAAAATAAAATGATGCTTTAGATGTTGGAAATTTAGATATTAGATTAGATATTTAGATATGGTGACACAGTGGACAGAATGCTAGGCCTGGAGTCAGACGGACCTGGGTTCAAATCTATCCTCAGACACATTAGCTGTGTGAATATGGGCAGGTCACTTACCCTCCATCTGACTGTTTCTTCAACTGTAAAATGAAGGTAACAATCCCCAACTCACAGGGCTGGGAGGATCAACTTAGATATCTGTAAAGCCTGGCACAGAGCAGGGATTTCATGAATGCTTATTCCTTCCCCTTCCCACCTGAACAGATACAGCTATCAGCAGAGGACGTCACATCCGGGGTATCCATTTGGCATCTACACTTCAGATGTCATTCGCCTTCCCGGGAGCCACTTTCGGTCCATGAGGCCAGAGCCCGACACCCGAGGAGCTCTGCACACAGCTAGTGGCCGCAGATTTCTCTGCAGACAAATAAAGCTTTAATTCCGATGCTGGCTAGCCAGGCAGTTTGTTTGTCAGAGCCTTTGCTTCTCCCCACAGCTCTTAAACAGGAACCAAGATCCTGACCAGGGAGGTGAGAATGGTGGGAAGGAAATAGCTATTTTTAAGATGCCTTTCAGCTACAATAGAGGTGACTCATGGCTTATGTGGAGGTGGGGAGTAAATATTACTGCATTCACGAAGATGAGGAAAATGAGGGAGGGAATAGCAGGTAAATTCTAGCTAGACATTGCTTTCTCTTGTCTTAGTCACTCCATTCCCAGAGGTTCTGCCCACCCACACAGATGGAAGGGGAAAGACAAGACCAGAAGCCTTCATTAGAAAATCCAACAGACTCAGTTCCAGATTGAAACTTGCCACGGAGTGGGCTCCGTTTGTAATGGGTATGCTGAAGATATATCTAGTTTGGTCTAAGAAAATTCGAAAGGGGCTAACTGGGAAAGCCCACTATTTAGACATGACAGATTAGAAACTGACCCACCCACCACTGCCACTGCACGTAGGGCCTTTTTTTTTTTTAAACCCTTACCTTCCATCTTGGAATCAATACTATGTATTGGCTCCAAGGCAGAGGAGTGGTAAGGGCTAGGCAATGGAGGTCAAGTGACTTGCCCAGGGTCACACAGCTGGGAAGTGTCTGAGGCCAGATTGGAACCCAGGACCTCCCATCTCCAGGCCTGGCTCTCAATCCACTGAGCCACCAAGCTGCCCCCACATAAGTCTTATTAAATTACTGTGAGCTCCTTGGGATCCTCAGTGCTTCATATGTTGACTGACAAAGGGAGGATAATAGTAAGGTAGGGGACTTATTTGCTAGAATTAGAAACCACAGGCTGGAATTTTTAAGTGGGAATACATTTGGGATCTAGAAAAGCAAGCTTGGGGGTAGTTTGGTGGCTCAGTGGATTTGAGAGCTAGACAGGTGGTCCTGGAATCAAATTTGGACTCAGTGACCTTGTGTCACAATTCCCATTGCCTAGCCCTTACCATTCCTTTGCCTTGGAACCAATTTACAGTATTGATGCTAAGATGGAAGGTAAGGGTTTGGTGGGTTTTTAAAAAAGCAAGCTATACACAATAGTTTTATGTACAATCTCCCCTCTTCCCCCTCCTACCTATATGGAAATGCCCATTTTATTTGGTTTTCTCTCCCGTTTTTTGAGCTGGGGAGAAAAAGAATCACATTTGGAGTTTAAACTGAATACTTCAAGTCCTCTCCCAACAAGGGCATCCATGTTTGGCTAATAGTTTTTAACCAGGTGTACCTAAAGAGGCAGCACTCAATTATTTCAGGGAGGAAAAAGCTGATTACAAATCTCTTGGTTCCTTCAAGTCCTCACAAGTTCTTTGAAGAAAGATTTGTCCCAACCGTGATCCAGTATGCACAACACACCCTGTTCGTGTGGTGCCTCAGCTCTCCCCTTCTACTCCATTAGCAGCTTCCTTGTACACCCATTCTCCACAGCCCGATTTTTCCATTGTGATCCATGCCAAGGGAGTACAGATTTAAGAATCTGATTGAATGGGTTAACAGTTCCATCAAGAATGTCAGTCACTAAACTTTTGCATCAAACACCGGGTTCTTTGCCTCCCTTGTCTCTACGTTCCTCTGCAGTTGTGTTTCTTGAGAGCCTTATCCCTAGGGAAGGACGGGCTAAAGGTGGCAAATCTCCAGTGAGTTCCAATTTCCTTTTTGCCTTGGATATGGTTCATAGAATCACCCTCAGGTTGAAGCCAAACTTGGAAAATTCCAGGGGAAAAGGGAATTTTCCATGGGGGTTGGAATATCTGAACCTTGGCCAGGGTGGAGGCTGGAACAGTTCCCCTGCCAATGGAGTAGGAACAGACAGAATAGGAAGCGTGCTACTAACAGATGAAAATGAGAAAGCCCTTAGTCTCCTGAGGCCTAGCAGGACTGCAATCGTGGGATAGGCTCTAAGTGAACAGAAATCAGGATCTTCCCATTTGTATCCCAGGTGACCAACTGGAGCTTCCTATTTGTCATTCCCCAGAAGACTCAGCATCAAGAAGACCAGGCTGTTTTAAAGTTTTACCTACTGCTCCAGGGAAATCTAACACCAGGGGCAAAGACCTGTCCTCCTTGGTTTATAGCAGCCCATACCTCAGTAGCCAGTTGGGGTGTCTAAAAGCAGCAGTACAAAGGCATCTCTGTCCCCCTCTCCCCGCTTCAGAGCACAAAGGAGGTGAGTCAGCAAGGCCCACCAAAAGGGAATCCTTTAATATAGATACTGAAACAGGATACACAAAACGGCCCCCTGGGCAGTACTGCTCACACACATGGCTCTGGCCCCATAAGCCAGATGGATGCAATGGTTTTTCAAAAAGGGACAGTTTACCACTTGGATTCTCTCCCCAGGGATATAGGTAAAGGGAAGGTGGTTTCTTTAAAACATGGCTGTTACTTGTTTACTTTGCAGAATGGGTAATCTGGGGAGGGGGAGGGGGGTGAGGGGCACAGCCAAAGAATTTCTACATCCTGGTGAATAACAACTCCCCCCTCCCCCCAAGTATATCCCCTGCCAGGGCTGAAGCTTGGGACCCCTACTCCCCAATGGAATGGTCACTCATACAAAGTCAGGGAATATGCACATTTATGGGAACAGGGAAAAGAATAGGGAAAGGGGGGGACTGTACAACAGAGGGACTTGCTTTCCTTTAAATAGCTTTTTTTTTCTTTTTTTTCCCGCTTTTAGTGTTTCTACACTATGTACATTTTGTGCTTTGTAATTAATCACCTCCCTCCCCACCTCACCCCATACTACACAGCCTCTTGCACTTGGGCGTGGGGTGGGGAAGAGGGAACATGGGTGCCATAGATAGAAAGAGGCTGGTGGGGGAGAGATCCAGTCTACGCGACAGCTCCTCAGTTCCCAATTAAGGGTTGCATGGGCTTGCTGTAGCCTTGAAGTCCATGTACGTAATGACTACTAAAGATGAATTAATAGGGCTTCATCATCAAGCCAGGAAGAAAAAACCCAGGGCCCTTCCAGAGTCCACAGGCCCAGAACACCACAGACCACGCTCGGCTCCTCCACCAACTATGCCACATTCAGGAGGAAGATAAATCAGAAGGCTCACTCAAAGCCAGAGTCAGATGGAGGGCTGGTACCAGTCAGGGTAGGGATGGGAAGGCTCTTGATGGGGCATTGTGGATGGCCTGTGCAGTGGGAAGATGTACAGAATACATCAGGCCCAAGGAAGGGAAGCCTCAGTCCTGGTGCTGGCGGAGCTGAGGGAAGGGGGCCTCAACAGAAGTAACTGCTGTAACAGCTAGGAAGAAGGACGGACTGAAGTGGCCAGCCTCGCTTATGGCTACTAGGTCTGACCTACAACAGAAGTGGCTTTGGTTGGGTGAGCGTGATGTGTGGGCAGCTGAAACACCTTGTTTTCCCTGCCTCAGGATGAAGGAGAACAGTGGTGAATATTGTAAGGACTGAGGGTCTGTGACGATGGATGGTAGAAGTGGGCATGGCAGTTCTGAGACCAACGAGGAGATCCCAGCCTGGGCTGGGGTGGGGGGGGGGAGAAAAAGAAAATCAAGGGTCAGTTGTTCTCGAAGAGGGACAGCAGGTCATCATTACTGTTGGTGGGTAGGTCAGGTGGGCCCAGGTATGAGAGCAGCTCATCAGGATTGGTCAGTTCTGGGAGGAGCTAAACACAAAGGAAAACATCAGGAGCTAAGTTTCAGTCCTATATCTATGGCTGCAATCCAGCTAGCACACCACCCCCTTCCTCCATCTACTTCACAAAAATATTTATTTAGGATACAAATCCCTGTAATTTTAATTATAGGGCCAACTCTCCATATGCTGTCACTGTGATATTTTCATTATAAAATGTTAAAACTGTACACACACACACACCCATCCATCCTTAATCCGGCTATTTTATAAGTCAAAGATCTTAAGACTTAGACTTAGCTCAGCTCCCTGAGGGAACTTCTTCTGCTAACCAAGGTGGGATCTGAACTCGGGTCTTCCAAATGACCAAATCTAGCCATCCAGTGATTCTGTCACACTACACAACCTTTTTTCTTTCTTTCTTTTTTTTTGGGGGGGGGGGAGGGGGCATGTTTAGAGCTCTCTTTTCACTGAGCCTTGCAAATTCAGAAGGGCATCACTGAGCCTTGCAGATTCAGAAGGGCACCTCCTCCATGCTCCCCAATCTATACTCCTGGAGAGATAGATGTTTTGTAGGATTCTGAACTCGGGTCTTTTTGCCTTTGGAGATAGCTCTCTTATTGACTCTGCTATGTTGCCTTTACTAAATAAAATAAAGCTTTTCTTCAAATTCCCTCACCTCTCTGGATTTCCTTTTCCTCATCTATAAAATATGGGAACTGAATGAACTCAGAGGCTTCTCCCAGCCCTAAGTTCTTATGATCTTTTTTCCCCCTATCTATAGCTCTTTCCCCAAAATCTTTTGAGTCTCATGTTTCTCCTAGATACATGGTCAGGAGAGGTGGACTATACTCACATCCAGAGCTGGCTCTGGCCCATCTCCAGTTCCAGGCATCCCTGGTTGCCCCATTATGCCTGCAGCAGAATTAAAGGCCAACTCGCCACTAGGACCTGCCCCAGTTGATGGCCCCAGGGGCTGCCGAGCCTGGGGGGGTGGGTTCCGATGATGAAGTTGTGACCCTGGAGGGGCACCGAGATTGGGATTGTGCAGCCCCTGCTGCCCAGGATTGTGAGACGGGTCCATGTGACCTGATGGTGCCATCTGAAGGAGGAGGAAGTCACAATAGTGAAGTACTACAGAGGGACACATATTCATTTTTTCCTTCCTAATTTCCTTTGTAGGTTTAGAGACCAGGAATGATTTTTAACACTCTTATCTTTTGTCCTAATAACAACTCTAAGACAGAAGGGCAAGGGCTATACAAACAAGGTTAAGTGACTTGTTCCAAAGTAACAAAGCCAGGAAAGGTCAGAGGATATATCTGAAGCTCTATCTACTGTGCCACCTAGCTGCCACCCCAGGAATTATTATTAAGTCCCCACCCTCCTCAAAGAAATTGCACTGACCTGTCCAGGGATGGAAGGAGCTGGAGGCTTTTCTGGAGTCAGGAGGCTGCTAGGAATGTCTGACTGGTAGGAGATTGGTGGTGGCCCTGGGGCGAATTCAGTTAGGGTTGGGGTGCTGGGTGTGGTTTGGGGGAAAGAATCAGGGAAGTTTCCGGGGCCTGAAAAGTTAGAACCTGAAAAACAAAATTGCTATCAAATTCTTCAAAGTAACATTGCTTTATTATTGTGATAGCTTACACTTATTTTTTAAAAGCAATTAAATTTTAAAATGCAGTGAAGATGGAAGACTGATTAAAAAAAACAAAACATCTACATGGGCTGGAATTTTTTTTTTAAATGACAAAGCTGATTTATAGGTAACAGCAATTTCAAAAATTTACACTAGACATAAGTATTCAGACAGAGACAAGACATCCTTTACTGCTCCTGATAGCAATAGCTTTTCTAATTATCCTTGAGATTGGGAAGGGAATACATACAATAAGAAATTATGTATATTCTGTCCTCGAATTATTGAAATGTACCCCAAATATTGGCCAGGTTTGCAGGAGTGAGGAAAGGAGATGATTCCCTCATGAATAGTCCCTCTCTCATTCCAGCTTCCTGAGGATTCTGTGTATTCCAAACTATAAAAGAAACAATTAGGCTGGTACTCACTCTGAGTGGGATAATCACTGGGGGCAGGGGCTGAAGGAGGTTGCAGCGGGGCAAAAGGGGAAGATCCAGGGCCCAAAGCAGCAATCATCTCCATGACATTGGGCATCACCATGTGGGTAGGGCTCATGGTACGGCAGCGCTTCAGAACAGGCCCATCGGATTCTTCCTTAATGTGCAGGTCAGGCTTGATGGGCACTGGTTTCCAACTACAAGTGGGGTCAATGGTGATTTCCTCATAGTCTGAGCTAGGGAAGGGGACAGGAAACCCAGGAACAGATTTAGTCCAAGTATTTATCAACCTTTGATTATATGCTTTATCTTCATTGTTAATCTTAAGCATCCCATTTTTCAAGTGAGTTCCCTACCCTCATCCCTTTCTATCATTTTTCTGTCTCACTAAGCATCAGTTCTGAGTATCTCTTTGCCCAAATCAATTTAACAAACAATTACTGGGTACCTAATGTGTATAAGGCATTGCTATTGTCCCTTGAGTTTCAAGTGAGATCTTTCAACTCAAATCTTATTGATTTGAAATGAATTGTTGGTTATCTACTGTGTACTGTATACCCAGCATCATTAAGTTGGTAGGCTATATGATCCCTGGTCTGGCATTGGGCCCAATTCCTGGGAGGACTTCATGATCCAACTGTGAGGTGGGTGAAAAGATTTTGGGTAGATTTCAGGATTACATGTCTTGTATGGCTATGACTGCCCTCTGGTGGCCCCTTTAAAATCAGTTCAATCAGAATTACTTTTGGATGTAAATAAGGATCCCCAGCATATACTGATCCACTTCCAGGCCTTCCAGCAGCGCAGTCTTACTACAAAGAAACAGAGAATACATATCAGTGACTTAACAAGGCCTCTACCAGAGATCCTGTCCCTGGGCTCCCTATCTCCATGAAACCTTGGAGAAGTCACTTCATCCCTTTCAGCTTTAAGTATTTCACAAGGCTGTGATATAAGGATGTCAAAGCCCTCCCTGCAGATATGCCAATCCCCACTCCCTTGGTGACGGTGACTCCAGATGGCATACTCCCTGTACTCACTTGCAAACAGGACATCTCCAAGTTCCCCTCTCACAATTCAGCTGCAGGTAGGATTCTAGGTCAAAGCACTAAAATGATGATCAAAAAACAATCAATCAACAAGGTTTTATGAAGCACCTACTATTTGCCAATAGGTGCTGTGCTAGGTGCTAGGGATAAGTGTACAAAGAATGAAACAATCCCTCCTGGCAAAGAGCTTGGATTCTAATTTTTTTTTTTGGGGGGGGGTCCTGAAGGACAGACAAGAACATACAATAAGGCATAATGCTATGAGAAGAGCCCAAGTTGGGTGGGGGCAGGGTCTGTTCACTGCCCCCCCGGGTGAGCTAATGCCTATCTTTTCTGTTACCACTGGCTCCATCAAGCCCAGTTAGGGTTTTTTGGCAGGGGAAGAGCAACTGACATGAAGCAGTAGAAATTATAGAAAGAGGAAAAGAGGGAGAGGAAGAAAAAGATGAGGAGCCAGAATGAAGGCTAGGAAGACTGCTCTCACTGGTGGTCCAGAGCTTGAGTCATTTTATTAGGAAAAATCATTACCCTTTGAACGCCTGGTGGATGTCAATAGCAGAAAGGGGAAACAAAACAGCTAAGTCAATTCAAAGGAATAGTTTTTGAGATACTTAAGTCCAGACAAAACACAGAATTGCTAAATCCTCATTATGTGAGGTTCATACATTTATGGCAGGAAACAATGAGGATGGGGAGAGGGGCAGGGGGATAGGAATCTTTGTGCCTAGGCCAGATGTACTTTGTAAATGCTACATCCAAGGATGTCTGAGATGTTAAATAGGAATGCTAATGTGAACACCTGCAGACTAAGCCAATGTTTGTACATTTAGCCCTTTTTGCCAAAGATCAGATTTTTTTAAGAATTTGAAAATTATTCCCAAAATTAATTTAAGACAGCTAGGACTTGGTTAACTCATGAGGTTTCATGTTTTTACTGAATCTTTTGCCATTGCCTTGATTCTGTGTGACAACTTCATTTTCTTCATGGTACTTTGTTCCTAGCGGTTCCTACATTTTCCAATCTCCTGGCCCACCCCATCAGTTTTCTAGATCTTCAAACTAAGGCTCAAGGCACGACAGATAACCTAATGGTCTTAGTCCCCAATTCTCCCCAGGGGACAAAATGGAGGCAATGATCTAAAAGAATCAAAAAGGCCATGAAATGTAAAGCAGCAGTTGTATCACCACCAACTTACTTGTATGTGTCGGCAGTCATGTCCTCGGGCAGGGAGTTGGATCCTTCGGAAGGTGATGGGACACTTCAAGGACACTTTGATAGCGGTCTGCTCCACACCATCCTCTCCATTAGGCCCAGGGGTGCCTGGGATGGTGCCACTGCTAAAATTCCGCTTTACTGATCATTGGGAGGAAAACACAGACAAGATGCTCCTGAGCTTATGAGGAGCTGTGGACACTTCGAGGATATAAATGGGGAAAGGCTGTTGCTAATTAGGCACCCAAGTCAAATCTCAGTGGCACAAATATGAAATCAGTATTTGGCTCAGAGTTCATGGGTCAGGGCTTGGCAGGCGGGTGTCTGGTGCCACTCACTTTTGGTGACGCAGTGCTCTGCGGGGAGCAGGCGCTTCTTGATAAGGCCCTGCAGGACAGAGCGAACCGAGGGCCGATGCACCAGCTGCAGCACAAAGAGATGAGACTGCACGAGAAGAAGCCTTGGGTCAGGGAAGCAGAGACCAGCTGTAAGCGGGCACCCCGCTTACTGGGTCCCAGCCCCCGGGTCTAACTCCTATGATTTCAGGGCTGTTGTTGGGTAAAGGAGAAGGAAATAGAGGGAAGAAGCTAGGTACCTGTAGCGTCCCCCTCCCCTGTGAGTCTTTAGGTGTGGGATAAAAGTTCCTTTGGCCCCATTTGGAACACAGGCGGCTGCCTCTATTTGACACAGATCTCCTCACATTGGCCTTCATTTAGAAGCCTCAAGCACAGCTGCTGTTACCCAGGGTTTACTTGTAAAGAAAAAAAAGAGATACTGATCCCCCTTCCTCCTGAATTAATCAAAATGATTATTTCCTAGTCCCCATCTCTCCACCAAAAACAGGCCTGAGAGTCTGCTGAGGGATAGCCTTCTTCACAATATGAACTGTTGCCGCTCATTTTGGATCTGGGTTCAATTTGGCCTTTAAGGGCCCACTCTCCAGGCTTCCTTACAGCAGCAAAGATAAACTGGGGGAGAAGGGGGAAACTCCTACTTAGAGTGGTGAATATTGACTGCGGTGGGGTAATCTCCACTGGGGGAGGGGGAAAGTGAGGGCTCCCACTTCCTTCTTCTTAACTGGTCTAGAAATCTTATGAAGAGCAGCGATCCAATCTTGGCACATGGCCCGACACTTCTGCCATGAGGAGCCAGGGCGCCAGGAGTATAGTCCCCTACCCAGGAGCCCTTCTTAACCATTTATACAAATTAATGTCAACTCCAAATCTAATAAAAGAGTACAGCACTGGCTGAAGCACATGCAACTGCATCTGTCTTTTGGTGGACATAGAGAAGGGACGGGAAGGTAAACATGTGGCTTGCAAGGAAGGGAATCCAGTACCTTTTTCTTTAGCGTTAAAACCTCCAAGTCAGAATCTTCCCTGGCCTAGATGTTCTAGCCCGACCACCATCAGGCAGGGATACTTGTACACAGATAGACTCAGTGGGTGCGTTTAAGCTATACCCACATCTGGCAGGCACACTACCACTCCTCTGTGTTGCATGTTTGCCTGGCCTCTGCTGGGCTGCCCACTCCACCACTTCCTCACTCCCTTCTCCCATTTGCCGGATAACTCAAGAGTCACTTACACAGCAGCAGGCAGTGACAGTGATCTGGATGGTGTTCCTGCCAGGCTGGCACACGTGCTTCAGGTAGAGGGGTTTGTGGGACGTCTTGTTGTCTCCTCGCTCGATGGTCAGGGGCGTGGCATTGACGCTCACCTGCACCGACGCTGGCCAATTGGTATTCATCTGCCGGTCCTCATGATGATAGCATTTAAACTGTAGCTCTAGGTCAGGTCTGAACCAGGGAAGAGGAAATAAACAGCCCAGTGACCCAGAAAATATACCATGAAATATGGGAGTGAGAATAAGAACAGGTTGCTGCAGAGAAGGCAGTAGGAGATGAGGAAGGGTGAGGCTGCCAATGGCCAGCATAAGGCAATCCTGAGGGTCCATCTGTTGTGCCCCATTGCCTGGCTGGTGGCCCATGGGAGAGGGCAACCCCGAGCTCACCTCAACATCAGGGTTTTGTAGACTGAGTCCCGGAGCTGGAAGACATGGTTGCTGACTGCCAGGTTGTGCTGCAAACGGAAAGGCTCCAAAACCACCCCATCCCGGACCGGGAATGTCAGCCGCAGCTCATCACATGGGTTTCCTGAAAGGGGAGGGCAGGGGCTGGTGGCAGGCACGGGTGCCAGCGACACCCATCGCCAACGAACATGTAGCTTGAGCCGGTGCTGGGTGGAGGGAACAGTGGGAGAGCCCAGCCGGCACCCAACCAGCAACGTAGACTTGGGGCGGGCACCACCCTCTCTCCTGCTGGGCCGAGCACAAGGCTCAGCTTCCTCTTGGTTCTTAGGGTGACCTAGGACACATTCCCCTCTTCTCTCTTGCACTATGCTACCATGATGAGCCATGCTATGGGATGCGTTTGGGCATCACCCTGTTCTCAACTGTCACTTTCAACAGTTATGGAATGTTTGGAACCGAAGGTTCTATTGCCCCTTAAAGGGGGCTCCCCAGCTGGGATGCCCAGTAGAGCCTTGTTGTTCCTGCCAACCTCCCACAGGGGAGCCTACCTTGGATGCTATTGGGTAGGATGGGAGGCTAAATGAAAGGAAAAGCTCTCCCTGAGTTTTCCTAAGGACCCTCAAGTTCTAAGGGTATCCCCTTGCTTGTGGCTTGACTGAGGGTTTCAGGTTCCCAAATCCAATCTGCCATGGTTCTAAGAGAGTTAGGAGTACGATGTTTTATTTTTGTTTTTTAACTCCATCCACTTAAGCTTAATGATGTTTTAAATTCACATTTTGTTTTGATGCATTTACTTCCCAAAAAAAACACCACCTTATAATTCTTTGACATAAAAAAGTTAAGCAAAACCTCTAATCCTGTGATTGTGACTGACAACACATGTAACTTTCTGCTCTTCTAGTTTACCACTTCTTGACAGCTAGGAAGTATATTTTACCCTCAATCATCTGGAGCCAATATTGACCACTATACAACCTGAATTCTGTTGTCTTCATTTACATTAATGTAGTCATTGTGTATATTGTTCTTTTGGTTCTGCTCACTTCATTCTGCATCAGTTCATACAAGTCTTCCCATGTTTCTCTGAATTCTTCATAAGACTGTCTTAGCAACCTAGAGATTCCACTGCTAGGCAAAGACCCCAAAGGAGGTCAATAACAAAAAGAAAGGCCCCCACATATACCAACATATTTACAGTAACACTTGGTTGGAAGAGCAAAGAACTGGAAACAAAGTAGATGAATGAACATCACCTAGAGAGTGGTTAAACAAGTTGTGACCCATGAACATAATGGAATATTACTGTGCTACAAGACATGATGAATATAATGAATACACAGAAATATGGTTCCATTTTTATGAACTAATGAGAAGTAAGCAGAACCAGAAAAACAATACACACAATGACTAAGACAATGTAAATGGAAACAACAAAACAGTAATTGAATACTTAGAAATTATAATAACTGAGCTTGGCCTCAAAGGAGAGATAGAGGAAAAGATGATCCACTTTCCTTTTGCAGAAGTGGGGAAAGGGGGCCGCTATGGGTAGGGAATACTGCATAAACTTTCTTCAACATGTTGGCGAGTTTTGCTGAACTCTTTCTTTTCCTCCTTTGAGTCTATTATATATATATATATAGGGGATAGTTCTCAGGGAGGGGGAGCAATAAATATGTTGAGAAACATAGGTGACATAAGAGCAACAGATATCAATAAAAATGTATCTTAAAGAGATTATGATAGGAAAAAAAAAAGGGGTGGGGTACTTTTCTAGTAGAAACCCAGGGTATATTCTACACTCACTGAATGCTTTTTAGGGATTCCCATATGAAGTTGAAAAATGTCTTCAATTCCAACCTAGCCTCCAATGCTTGCTCTTCTCTTAGAAACCCTGAGAATGAGACTTACCAGAGGGAGAAGGGTGCAAGGAACTCATGTTAGGCTTAATGTCAGGCAGGAAGGGAGACTTGACTTCTTGACTAGGAGACATATAGGGTGGTATGCTGCTGCCAGGAGTCATTGGGGGAGTAGGATTCCCAGGCAGTGGGGAGCTGGGATAGCCAGGCATCGATCGGGTGGGCTGTAGGAAGAGAGATAAAAGTTGTTAGGGTAAATAATGGTTGGATAACTGGTCTGGAATAGAAGTATACATGTTTGTGAGCATATATATATATGTGGGATGGTGGTGTGGGAAAGGGGAAGGCAAAGAGAAGAAGTTGCTCTCAAAAGCTCCCCATTTTTGGCCCCTAGAGTCAAGAAAGCTTCATAAGGGCCCCATATTCTCATTTCCATCATACCCCATTTATGTTGGGCTGGCTGTAGCTGTTGAAGTTTCCTCCATTAAAATTGGTGTTCTGCCCATTGAACTGCTCTGTGGACTGCTGGGGATAAAAACAAAAAACAAAACAAACAAACAAAAAACGATGTCAGTGACCTAAATTCCCTGAAATATTGAAATACCCAGGGATGGCCAGAGCAGGTATGATGCTAGACCATAAAAAGATCCAAGATCCAGGGGCATTTGTGAGAAAAGAAAGGGATGAAAGGGGATAGAGGATACAGGACACCCAAGAACCTACCCTAATATACAGAAATCACCAACAAACATTTCAACAAAGAACATGGAAAAACTTGTTATAAGAAACTGTGAACTTTTGTATAGTTGGCTTGGTTGTAGGAACCTTTTTGCTAATTCTTAGGACTTCTAGAACTGGGGAAGTATAAGAAAGGGAGAAGACAGAGAACAGGTGGTGTATGGTAAGAACAAACTATGTAGCTTCCTCTTCTTCCACTCTCCCAACTCTAGAACTTAAGAATCGGCAAAAGGAACTAACAGCAGTGCAATGATCCAGAACAATTCTGAGGGACTTTTTTTTTTTTGATATGGTATCTCAATATACTTTATATAAACTTTTTTTTTAGTTTATTTATTTTAGAATATTTTTCCATGGTTACATGATTCATGTTCTTTCCCTCCCCTCCTCCCACCCCTCTTCCCGTAGCCAATGAGCAATTCCACTGGGTTTTCCATGTGTCATCAATCCAGACCTATTTCCATATTAATATTTGCATTAGGGTTAGAGTCTACATCCCCAGTCCTACCCCCATAGAACTATGTGATCAAATAAATATTTTTCTTCTGTGTTTCTACTCCCATAGTTTTTTCTTTGGATGTGAACAACTTCTTTCTGGATTGAGTTCCTCTGGATTGTCCTGGGTCATTGCATTGCTGCTAGTAGAGAAGTCCATTACATTCAATTGTATCACAGTGTATCCATCTCTGTGTATAACATTCTCCTGGTTCTACCCCTTTTTGCTTTGCATCAGTTCCAAGAGGTTGTTCCAGTTCACATGGAATTCCTCTGAGGGATTTTTTGACAAAGAATGCTATCCACAGCTAGAAAAAGAACTGTTGAAGTAGGGATGCAGATGGAAATGTGATTTATCACTTTTTTATTTGGGTATGTAATTTGGGGTTTTGGTTTTATAAGATTATTTTCTTACAAAAATGAATAATATGGAAATAGGTTGATAGTGATAATCCATGCATAACCCAGATTGAATAACTTGTCAACTCAAGGAGGGGACAGGGGGTGGGGGAAGAAGGCAACAAGAATCATATAATTTTTGGAAATCTTATGTGTAAATTTGTTATTGGAATAAAATAAAAATTAAATTAAAAGAATCAGCAAAAGGCTCCTCTTGATGCCACATTCAACCATGGCAGAAGCAATCCTCCAAACTTCCACTCCCAAGTCCATAAAAGCTCAAGTTACAGTAGTCTTCCTGAGCACTGTCATTATTCCAGAGGCCTAGAAGGAACACTTCCCCTTGGACAATACTTTAGTTTTTCTACACTAAAATGAAGAGAATTCAGTGCTTTTGCTAGGGAGTATTTAGTTGGCTTGGACACCTGTAAATTTATCTTTAACCAGTTACTCTCTAGATTGAATTTCCAATCTACAATCCTAAGCGCCAAGCTGACAGTTGCTTTGTACCTTAAAATAGGGTCCAGCTGAGCTAGAGGTGGACAGGTATTGGCCCATTGCTTGTTGGATAGGCATCCTCTGGCCAGGGTACGAGGGGGAGGGTGCTGATGGCTGTGCAGTATTTGGTGCATATTGGGCAGCGCTGGGAGCATACTGGCCACCTTGCATATACTGCTGTGCTGGATAACCCTGGAAAAGAAGACAGATATCCTAAGAGTTAGAAGGCATCTGGAAGGGAAAAAGATTGCCTGAAAAAGAGTACCATTCTCTTGCATCAGGGCCACGGAATATAGAACTCTAAGCCCTGAAAGAATCCAAGTGTAGGATAGGTGAGGAGTGAGGCAGAGGGTAGAATTCCTAGGTTCATTTTGGGGTCTGCTATAACTGCCCTATGGGATAGTGGACAGCTCATCCCAATCTAGTATCAGTTCATACTCCTTTTAGGCTTGCTACTAGCCTAAACCAGCTGAGAATATATACACCAGTAACTGAGGTTTTCCAGGGGAAAGCCCTCAGATCTTTCAATCCCTTTCCCTTCATACTCACCTCACTGGAGTAGGCTCTCTTGACTCCTTGTCGGGGCATCTGCTGTGTTTGGGGAGCCCCTGGGTACCCATGTTGGGGCAGTCGCTGCCCTCCATACAAGGGAGTCATTCCAGGTGCCCGGGTTGGGTTCATACCCATGGGAGAGATACCAGAGGGGCCCATCACCCCTCCTATACTGGCAGGGTTCATGCCAGCTGGGACACTGGGCCCCCTTGGACCCCCATGCTGTAGAAACTGGCTGTTAAAGGGCTGTCCTGCCCCCATCTGGGGAGAGAGAAAAAGGAATCATCCAAGGCCTTACCCATGAAAAACAACCCAGGGGAGAAAGAATAACTCCACATCATCCTTGCTCACCCCTTGGCCCAGCACAACACTGTTTCCATTCAGTCTGACCTCTATCCTATTGCAGTGTCTTTCCTGCTTTTTATGCTCTATCTCTTGACTGTCTTTGACACAGCATGACCCTTCACCTGATGCCCCTCCCACCCTCTCCAATAGACTCCCCAAGGTACCCACAAGTGTCAAGGGGAGGGTGCAGGGGAAACCATATAGCCCTTAGCCCCACCCCAATTTATTCATGCATATTCATCTTAGAGCAAAAAGCCCTCTTCTTGTGCAGTGCTGAGGACCTAGACTAAGTGTTTTATCAGTGACCTCACAGAACTGTTCATTTTCAGAGCTAGAAGGGCCTTTAGAAACACCTATCCAACTAATTTTAACAGATAAGAAAATTGAGGCTTAGATGTGATATGACTTGCCCAAGGTCATACAGCTGGTTCCTGACAGAGCTAGGATTAGAACCCAGGCTCTGGACTGTCAGTCCAGTGCTCCCTCCACTACACCATGCTGCCTCAATCTGGGCACACAGGGGCAAGGTGAGTAGTCAGGGAGGCACCTTACCGCTCCATACTGGCTCAGCTCCTGACTCTGCTTCTCCTGGAGAGCGGCCACAGTGGCAGTAGCAGTAGCAGTGGCAGTAGCTGCAGCAGCAGCCACAGCAGCAGCAGCAGCTGCCTGAGTGAAGTCAGTGGAGGGTCGGGTGGCATGTGAGGGGAGACCTAGGCCCCCAGGGCCACTTGGGCTGCCTGTGTAGCTGCAGGAGACACAAGATTATACCTCCATTCTGCCCTCGCTCAGAAGCAGCCTCCTATTAACCACATAAGGCTAAGATTTGTGTTTTTTCAGAAGAAGAGACTTGCCTACCTAACTTCTTAGGCAGAACGGACTCTCATTCATTCTTTTTCAAATGTTTTGGGTTATAGCTGAAGTCAGAGGAGCAGCACAGTTAGTCTGTGCACATACAATTAACCAACAAATATCGATTGACTCCCTAGTATGTACAAGAGCATTGTGCTAGATGTTGTGAACTAGAGACTCAAATTCTACAGGGGGAAAATTCAAGAGGTGGACAGGAACCCCTTTTACAAAAGGGTGCTTACCTGGTAGGGAAGCCAGGCCCTCCAGGGTAGCTGCCACGACCATACATTCCTTGCTGCATATAACTCTTGTTTGCACCACCTTCTGGAAAAGCCTGCTGCCCCAAGAACTGAGGAGAGTTCATAGCAGGGCTGCCACCTGCCATGCCAGGCATCATGGGACTACCAGAGGGGTTCCCCCCAGGGCCCATGGGGCTTCCTAAAACCTACAAAAAGCAACAACACTCACATTGCCAAGAACCTCTAAAGAAGGGGTAGGTGTGGGTGTGGGTGTGTGTGTCTTGGACCCCTTCTCAGAATAATGTTTTTAGACACATAAATAAATGGTTAAATATTGATGTAATTCCCCCCCCCCCCCAATCCAAGTTTATAAAACCCTTGCGGATCCACAGACCCCAAGTTAATAACTCCTTTTCTAAAAGGAAATAATAGACTTGTCTGCTCCAACAACTCTGTTTCTTTCTACTACTAGTAAAACAGAGGGGCTTGGATGTCACATGAAGGGAGGGAAAGGAATGTAGGGGTGGAGATTTACTGAGGCAAGTCGAGAAACTAAGAGAAAGACATCAGAGAACAATGTGCTGAGTGGGGATAAAGGGAATAATATGCTAGTGGCTGGGGGAGGAGGGATGGACTGAGACCTGGATATTTGGGTGGGAAGCTTTTACCTGACTCTGGGATGTATTGCTGACTCCCCACACGGTGGTTACCACAGAGAGTGATCCTGTTGGCTGATTGGTGCTCTGTTGCCAAGGAACAGACTCATACGCAAATGAACCATCACTGTGGAGAAAAGAGGCTAGTTAGGAACATATTTCAAGTTCCCGACAGTGAACTGGCACAATCCTAAGGTTAGGTGGCATAGGTGGCTTGATAGTGCAGGGATTCACTGTCCTGAGAGCAACTGAGGGCTGAATACAGGGACAGGTCATCTCAGGGAAGAGAGACCATACTCATGACTCAGACAGACTAACCACACAGGTCTTGGCCTTAGACAAGGCTCAACACAGGAATGGGAGTTTCTTCTACTCACCCGTGTGGCGTGGGGGGGAGGGCAGGTTTCATTGGGTTCATGGAGTTCATTGGCTGTGAAGTATTGTGAGGGACAGGGGGGTCTGGGACTTGAATATAGTGGACCTCGGTGGAGTATATCTGGGACTCAGCCCCTCCAAGCTGCTGTGACAGAAAGAGAAGAACTGTCATCTCAGAGGGAAATTCAACAGAAGACGCTATCGAGACTTATATAGGAATCTAAAATCACTGAATTACTCCCTCCTCATAAACAATGAACAGAGAAAAGCAGAATGGAGAATTCACAGGTATCCTCTTTTGGGGGCTCAGGAACTAGTAAGTAGAGTCCCTAGAACTTCTTTTATGAGCAGAGCATACTAGGTAAGAGGGACATAGAGGGCACCCCAGGCAGGGCAGGGTTAAGCTTAGGGACCCAGGGGGCCATACTCAGGGTGTCTCGGCCAGCTAGAGGAACTTGGCGTCCTGCCCATGTCTGGCAAACCTCTGCTCCTGGCAAGCTCAGCTAAGAAGAGTACATTAACCCCATGTGGCCCAGCTACTACCACATATGCATCCAGAGTGTACCATTTCAAATGACCCATGAAGTTACATTTCCGAATCCAAAAGTTTTCATCACCCTCCCTTTTACAAAGCTTTCCCCCTCTGTCCTTCAGTATCCCTGTAAAACAAGGCAAAATCTTTAGCTTCTCTCAGCAGAAATTGTGGGGGGCTGGGAGGGAGATGACAGAAGAAATGGTTATAGAAGACCCCCACCAAGCACTTCTTGGAAAAATGGAGGAGAGGGTAGGTAGAGAAGGGAAAGGTACATTTTGGGTGTGGAGAGCTGGTGGCTCTAGTTTACCATTATTTGCTAGGAGAATTGAGGTGAAAGGCTGATTCTATAATGTTTTCCTACAGAAAGGGATTTCTTTCAAATGGAGAAATTAAACTTGGAAGAAATAAAAAGATAAGAGCCTTAGGGACTTTGGGGCAGTTTGAGAACTTTATGTCTAATGTGAACAAAGGTCCTCAGGGTTCAGCTTACTGAGGGTGGAAAAAGGGCAACAGCTCAGCTCCTAGAAAAATCCGAAGGGGGCTTGAAAAACAAGGCTAGAGCAGCTTGAGAATTCTTTTCTGGGAAAGGTGCTGAATAGAACCTTACCCAAGGTCAAGAAGGTCAGAGAGGATTAGCAGGGAAGGGCAGAGTCCAGGAAATTACAATGTGGTTTAACTACCACAATCAGCAGATACCACCATTACTCCCCCTCACACACATACCCCTTTATCAGGAGTTGATGCCTTGGAAAAAAGGGGGACATATAGCAAATGAAGCCAGAAAAAGGCAAGAGGGAAAAAGCAAAAACAAAACCTTTCTTCAAATGAGGCACAGATTTTTAGCTGTAGAGCAGAGACACGCAGTCTTTCCGCCTCCTGTAATCTCTTCCCCAATCCCCTAGAAACAAGGGACATTTTACCTAACAGAATTCTTTCTCTGCATTTGAAGGATCATATATGCCAGCTGCCTTTCCTTCTCCTAAGGCCAAGCAGCCGTCACCTCAGAAGGCAGCAGGAACTGCTCTCTAGCACTCAGAACATTAGACTGGGAATCCAGTGTGAGCCCTTTAACACAGTCTCTCCCCTCCTCCCAGAATAGGGGAGGGGGGCATTAGTTCTGTTCTCATTCCTGAGCCAGCTGTGCTCTGTGTTAGACAGGCAGCAGCCATCCCACTTAGGGCTTCTGTGCAGTCTGCCAGCCTCCTAGGCAGAGAGTGAGCATTACTTGCTGGCTAGAGTAAGTCATTTCAGAGGGAAAAAGGCCACTGACACTGGAAGCACAGCCAGAGGGGGAACATAAGGTAGAGCAGAGTACGATGAAAATAAAATGGGCATAGAGGTAGACCTTTACAGAGATAAACATGAGGGTAGATGTTTACAGATACATACTCAAGACATGCATATGGGGGAAAAAAAAGACAAGCACAGACACACTTTGAACATGTGTGTCCGTCTGAGGAATTGTGTATATCCATCTGTCAGAGGGTATGTGTTTGCTCCCATCTGTTTCTCTCTCTCTCTCTCTCTCTCTCTCTCTCTCTCTCTCTCTCTCTCTCTCTCTCTCTCTCTCTCTCACACACACACACACACACACACACACACACAGATCCATGAGTAATTGTCAGTAACGGCACATGGCATAAGCACACATGGGATATGACTTGCATAAGAGATGTTGCAAACAAGAGACACGATATACCTAAGACATAAAGTATATAAAAGAATATCAGTGTTCCAAAGAGCAAGCAAGCCTGCCCAAAACATGCAGAAACATCCATGAGCCAAGGAATTAACAAAAGGGACAATGTGGAAAATGCCAATTCTGAAAAAATATTAAAGAATTCACGGGAGACAACATGTATCAAGAGAGACACTGTAGAATAGTATAAGCAAAATACAGTGGGTATAAGATTATGGCAAGACATAGGGAAAAAGAAGAGAAATGATGAGATGGGTATACACAGAGAATAGCAGAATAGCAAATAAAGACAAGTCTCTTAAGGATAATTGGTATAAATAAATATGCATATGTGAGCAGCTAGGTCTCAAAGTGGAGAAGTGGATAGAGCGCCAGGCCTGGAGTCAGGAAGATTTGATTTCAAATCTGGTTTCAGACACTTTCTGGCTTTGTGACCCAGAGCAAGTCACTTAACTCTGCCTCATTTCCTTCAAGCTGGAGAAGCACTTCAGAGTCTTTACCAAGAAAACCCCAAACAGAGCCATGAAGTTGAACACAACTGAACAACAAAAACATACACAAACAAGATACATATAAAAATTCTAGCCTAGAATTATAGAACCCTTTAGATGCTGAAATCATGTAACTCCCCCTAAGAGTAAGCTGAGGATTAAAGAGGAAAAGTGGCACATATTAAGGCCACTAGAACCCAGATATCCTGATCCAAAGTCCAATGTTCCTTACATAACACCATTCTTACATGTCTATGTTTTCTAATTTGAAATGGTAAAACCTTAGTCCTTTCTAGTCCAGATATTCTTTCATGGGGTTGGGAGGAAGGGAAGGGTCAGGATGCCTCTTTACTGACCTCTTCCTATTTCAGTTCTTTGGAACCAAGGACCTAATTTCACCAGTGAAACAATCGCCTTCTCCATACCTGGAAGTTACTAGGCTATTTCAACTGGTCCTTTCTGAATTTCCATGGAAAGCAGCAGATTTCGTTTGGTTTAGTGCCCTTCATGTGTTAAGGGGCAGAGAGGTGTCACAGTGCCAGGCCTAAAGTCAGGAGAATCCCACTTGCCTGATCCTTGCCCTTCTGTCTTAAGAGAAGTTACTGATAGAAAGTAAGGCTTAAAAAAAAGGGAGCCCACCTGGAGGACTGGCCTTTTAGGTCTCATATTAGGGTACAAAGGAAACTCTGGCCTAGAGACTATCCCAGAATTCTTAGTAATGATATGATAGTTGTCTTTTGTGGGGGTGGATAACTGCATAAGTCATCACAACCATCCAAATCCCAAGAACTCAAGGGTAGTTGAGTCAGATATCTCAGCTAAAGCCAAACCTGGACTAGAACCCACCCCCCACTAGAAATTCAAAGTACTTTATGCATAACTTCCAGCTTGGGGGATGGGAAAAATTAATCTTTTTCTTCTAAATACCTTCCAACTTTTAATTGTAGAGATTAAGAAACTGAGGTAGAAAGAAAGGAAGGCGAGAGCCAGGTTCAGAACTAAGTTGCAAGATGTGAGTTGTGTGAGGGTTCTGACTAATGAGCTGGTGTGTAATAGGGGTAGAGAACCAGAATCAGACAAGAAAGTCATGGGGAAAGGGGAAGCTTATTTCTAGCTCAGAGAATGCAAGTCAATTTCCTAGAGAACTATGGAGTTACTTGGTTAGGGAAGGAATGTAGAGAAAGGAGAAGAAAGACTGTCTCATATATAGAGTACCCAGAAATGGGGTTCTTTGTCAAAGGCAAAAACGGTCCCCCAAACCACCAAGGAGTTAGGAGGCTCAGGCATTCTTTGGAAGACCCAGCTATTCTCTCCTCAGAAAACATGGGGTTTCCCAGGGCAAATAAGGAGTCTTTAAGAGTAACCCAGCTCACAAGGGTCTTTCAGAAGCATGTTTCTAGCCAGGGACAGCTGCAAGGCAGTCACAGGGAGGGGCCCAGAGGGAAGTAAGTGCATGCAGTTTAATTGAAAGAGCAGTAGGGGGAGGGGAGGACTGGGCTGCAGAGCTAACACCAGTTAAGATTTAGGAAATTCTAGGCAGCATGCATAGGGCCAAGCCCACCTACCCCCCCCCCCCCCCCCTTCCCGTTCCTTCTATGCACAGGTAATCCCAGTTCTCTCCACCAGTAAGTGATCCCACCTAGGAGGGCTCAGGTCTATCAACTTCAGTGGTTCTCTAGGTTTACCACCACCACCCCCAGCCCCCAAGGCTAAAGACTGGAATCTACAAGCTTTAGTTGGAAAAGCAGGGGTCCAATCACTTTCTATCTCCAGGGCCTAAATTCAATTCAACAAGAATTTCATTGAGTTTCTATCAAGTGAAGGCACAGTGCTAAGGTGATGGAGGTACACAAAGACAAAATCTGAAATTGGTCAGGGCCCTCAAGGAACTAGCATTCTATGGAGGCCTCTGAACACAGGGCTCACTCACCTCAAGTTGAAGCAAAACAGATTCAGTTGGTCCAGTTACTGGAATGTCCCAGCAATGGCCAGATAAAACTGAGGCTTTCCCCGAATCCTTGAAGCAGGGATGACACACAGGAAAGGGGGTGGGGGGATTCTCAAACAACTAGAGTCAGAGCTTAACCCACAAGCTTCCTTCTTTGAAGGTAGCTACAAAGAAGGCACAATTTTGCTAACTCTAATACCAGATCCAGCCTTCTCTCTCAGGAATAAACAGAAATACTACAACCATGGGCAGTTAGGTGCCTCAGTAGTCAGGTCTGGACATGGAAAGTTCTGTGTTCAAATCTGAACTTAGAGATTTCCTGTATAACCCTGGGGAAATCACTTAACCCAATTACCTAGCTCTGTCTTGGAACCTATACTTAGTATCGATTCTAAGGGTTTTTTTTTTTTTTGGTTAAAGAAATTCTACAACCCCATCTTCTACCGTAAAGATTCCTATACTGGCCCACTCTGCTGTCCCAGAATGCAACCTGAAAGACTTATCAAAGAAATCTTCTCAGGGTAAAGGTTTATTCTGTGGTATATTTGATCATTTCAGCTTATCTAGAAAACTGTATAGGACTCTGCTTAGGTTATCGTTAGAACTGTGTCCTTTGGTGAGACTATCCAGGCTGGAGCTCAAGAGAAGATGGGGCCCTTTTTTATCACACAGGTTTGGGGAATTCCAAATCAGCTAAGATCTTGCCATGAACAGGAGACCACAGACACTTTCAGTTCCCCCCCCCCCCACCTAATTCTTACAAAGGACAAGGTGATTTTCTACCATATTTTTTATTGTGAATTTCTGTATTCCCATTTTAAGTGGACAGCTCCCTCCAGATCTCTTGGGTTCAGTTTTTTAGGGTGAAAAAAAAATCCCCACTCTCTAATGTTATTATACTCAGTAGAGGCTGACCAGAATCCTGATAAAGAAATGCAGATTGTTATGGCTGGAAGGGATTGTGGAAATCATCCAATCCAAACCCCTCATTTTACAGATGAGGAATTGAGATCTGGAGAGGTTAAATGATTTGCCCATTGTCACACAAGTTGATGGTATAGCCATGGCTAAAATACAGGTCTCCAGAGTCTTAATATAGTTTTCCTTTTTACTATACCAGGCTGTCTGTTACTCACAAAAGGGAAAGGCCTGGGGGATCATCATCTTAATCCTTTTGAGATGGAGGCAGACTTCATTAGCTATCCTTCTGGGCCCAGGAACAGAGCTAGGAACAACAGAACCCAGGAATCTCAGTTTTTTTTACCCCCTATAGAAAAACACATAAGTAACAATCTCTCTTAGCTTCCTTCCCCTTTGCTTTACTAGCACCATATACAAGTCCTTTCTCTTTAATAAGCTGCATTTCAACCTACTTTCACCAATATCAGGGGACAGACTGACACCCCCAAATGCTGTTACCTTAGGGCATAGAGTCAATCTGTGTAGTCAAATAACATGAAAAATTCAGACCATCCTGAAACAGGAGAACACGGAAAACAAAGTTCTAGCCTTCTCTCTCACCATGGACAATTTGAGCTTAAAAAACACTTGGCTAACTAACTGATGAAGTGATCCATCTAAATCTCCAAAGTGACTGGAAGAGAACAAACCAGTTTTAACTTACTAACTAGCAAAGGCATGCCAAACTGAGTGTCTTGTCTTGGTGGCTGACCACATGGGTCCTAACTTTGTATAAGGCTCCAAGGGAGCTGTTTAAGTCTATCTCCATATACTTTAGCTTCTCTTCAGGCTCTACTCTAGCCAGGGCTTCCAACTGGAAACAGGAGTAACACTTCACTCCTCTTTGAAGCTGAGCAACAGGACCAATTCCCTCTTGCTTTCCCAACTAATCAATCAGACTCCCAAGAGGATGGCCCTGTAGCAACTCATTCTCCAGAGGTTGCAAAAAGCTGCTAATAGGACTTTTTCAGCTACAGACTTCTAACTTATAGCTCTTAGGAGGCAATGGTAACTGTAAAGGGGACAAAGAAGATGAGATGAGTTTAAAGACTACAGATAGGATGGTGAGGATGGGATAGAAGAAGGGCAGGGAACAGAAAAAGTAACATTCCTTTGATTCAGTCCTAAGTAATATAGGAGGAAGGAGGATTAATTTGTACTACTAGAAAGGGCCATAGCCTTGTGTGACTGGACTGGCTGTGTTCTATTTCTGGGAGGCAGCATAAGCTACTAGAATAAGCATCAAGCAGGAGCCTGGATACTTGGGTTCTGATGCTGGTTCAGTCAGTGACTTTAGCCAGATTATTTAATCACTTCAAACCTCAACTCTCCAATAAGCAAAATGAGGGGAGGAGGGAGAACAGTTCCTGTTCCTATCTATTTCATAGGACTATCATGTGAATAAGAACAAAAGAATTGCTACCTTGGGTCTTCTAGAAACATGCCTGTCCAGTCCATGACTATAGATCTAACAGTGATGGGGGAGGGTGGTCTTTTATGCAATAGCATTAATTGTTCTTTTAGATATAATTTTAAAATATCAGTGATGCACTCCCTCCCAAAAGCCCCCAACATTCTAGTTTCTCTTAGCAAGTCATAATAGAGCTATCATTTGTGAATTTAGTTAATTTCAAAAACATTCATAATTTTAGTCTGTACCTCCTGGAATAATTAGTTCTTTAAAGTTTACTATGGAAAAATAAGAATTCTTTTTATTTATCCTAAATTTACCTTTTTCAAGCTTCATTGGGTGCCCCCTAGTTCTAGTATTCCAGGATTTGGTGATTAAGTCCAGGTTCACCCTATCTGTACCCTTCATGATTTATGACATTCTGTAGATGTCCCTGTGAAATCTTCTCTAAGTAAAAATCTGTGAGAATAAATAATACAAATGAAGTACTTTGAGTCAAAGACATTATTACTGACATTATTATTAGTACTGCTATTTTATGCTCCACCCCTGAGTGTCCTAATTCTAGCCTCTCCAGGCTTCAGTTTCCCCATTCTGGAATGGGGTGTGCTCTTGAAGAGGCCATGGCAGGGGACTGGAAAGGTAAACAGTCTACCTTGGACCCAGGAGAATTGTGTAGTACCTTTTGGGATGGGCCTAGGTAGGGTCACCAGCTAAACTTGTAGACACATCTTAGGGGTTTGAAGGGAAGCCTTTAAGAAGATGGGATAGAAAAACCAAAGTGGGCCTGGTAAGACCAACTAAAGTAGGCCTGGCAGTGCCTATCTGTGAAGGGAAAAGCTATCCAGAAAGGCCCACACTCCACGTCCTCTCACCACACACAGGTAAGGAAGGTAGGGAATGATGAGTAAATCTGTTTCCTGAGGGGACCCCCCCCCACCTCCTAGGTTTCTCAAACAGCTGGGCTTCCCCTGAATCAAACCCCAAACAATGGTTCAAATTGGGTGAAAGAGAAAACCTCGGGAGACAAAAGGGTCATTTCTGCCTAACAATAGGGTCATTTCTCCTTAGGACCATCCCAAGGAAAGGAATCAGTCAAGGTACGTCCCAACCCAGAGGTGGCCGGCGGGAGGCTAGAGGAGAACAGAAGGGGGGTGGGGTGGTCTTGCTCATCACCCATGCCAACCCCCCCTTCTCCCATGCAGAGGAAGCAGCAGCCGCTTGGTGGAGGGGGGCCCTCGGGAGTGCCCCAACACCAGCGTGGGTTCCACTGGGCAGTCATAGCCCTCTGGGGCCTGTCTAGTTCATTAGGAAGGGCGGCTTAGGCCCCCGGGAAAGGGGGCGCTGCGAGGAAGCTAGAGGCTGGAGGGCGGGCAGGCTCCGGACACCCACACTGTACCGCCGCCGGCGTGGGAAGGGGGCCCTCCGGGCGCGCGGCCGCGGCTCCCCACGGGGACCCCCTCTTCCTGGCCTGGACGCGCGCCCCGGGTACAAGCACGGGGACCTCTCACTCGGGCCAGCCCCGCGCCCCCGTGTCCCCGTGCCCCCGCGGCGGCCGCGTTGCCATGGTGACCCCGGCCTCCCCAGCGAGGGTGGCAGCTCCGCTCCGCGGCGGGAGGGGATCGGGGAACCCGTCCCCGGGCGGGGGCGGGAGGAAGCAGTGTTCTGGGGCCCCAAGACATCCCCGGCGCTGGGCCCCGTGCCTGCCCCTCCGGCGCGGCCATCTCACCCACCCGCCCCGCAGCCCCGGCCCCGGCTCCGCTCACCTCCCGGCTGGGCTCACGGAATGGCTGAGGGGGCCCCAGAACACGGCTGCGGCTCCGGGCCCAGCTCAGCGCCTCGCCGGCTGCCTGCCGTTACCACTGCCGCCGCCTCCGCGGCCCAACTGCTCCATGCCGCCTCGCGGCCGCCGCGCCGGCCGGGGGGCTCAGCTCAAGCGCCCTGCTCCAGGGGCTGCTGCCGCCGCCACCGCCACCGCCGCCTCCCGGCTCCGATTGCACAATGGAGCGGCCGCTGCCGCCGCATCATCCATATGCATGAGCTCGGGCGGCTGGCCCCGCCCCTAACCCCACCTCAGGCGAGAGCAACACATCCTCGAATGATCGATAGGTCGGGGAGGAGAGGGCCGGGAGTTTGGGGGATGGGGAAAGCTGCTCTGCTCCCCGAAGGAAAGGGAAGGGCTGGGGGAACGGGGAAGAGATTCTCATCCCCGGACACTTCCCACTCCTTGTCCTCCTGGACTCCCAACCCGCTCACCACATACACATACCCACACATTCACTACGCCACACACACATACCCACACCACACACACAGAAATACCCCAAGGACACACACACATACTCTACTATGATTCTCATCACCTCCCCACCCCCTCTTCCAGGCAATTGTTTTTGCATTTGAGAGCTGTAGTAATGAACTGTCCCCCCACCCTGGACCAAGGGTGTGGAAAACGAGGTGGTTCTGGATAACGGGGCCACGCTATCCTGGTAGCCAGACTGGGAACGACATATGGAAGAGCCAGGCGTGCCCTCCAATTGTATTGTGCATTCCACAACTCTCATCCCAGAAACCTGGCAGGAAACCGAAGGGGGTGGGGATCGGTGGGAATTCGGGAGCAAGTCAGAGATGAACTCTTCAGTTCCAGACACTTCGTTTTGATTGGAATGATGGACAACCACTAGTCAGTCAACGAGTTTTTACTGGGCAGACTAGGTGCTGGGGGAGCGGCGGAGGGCAGAAAAATTATGCTTCTGATCACATAGTTGGAGAAAAAAAAACAACACAGAAAGCAACAGTTAAGTGCTAAAGTTATTGGTACTGACCATTCATCTTAGGTCTTAAAGCAGCTTACAGTATGCAGGCCAATGTCTTCGCCTTGGAGAGGGGGAGATAGGGAGTTGGAAGATGGTGGCAGGTGGAGGTTCATGGCCTCATGGGGTCTTACTATCTAGTAAAATTCTTTGCTTCAGCTATTTCCTATACCTGGAATGCTCTCCCCGACTTGGCTTATTGAATTCCTTTCCATCCTTTAAAGCCCAACTCAAAAACTGCCTACAGATTTCCTGGATTCCCCCAGGGCAGAAAGCACCAGCTTTTCTTGCACCCCTCAGCATAGAACAGAACCTGGGTTTTGTTTTTTTTCATCTCCTTGACATATTGTTACTTTGTATTAAAATAATCTGTATATATCTATTTAAACTTCATGAAGATAGACAGTAGCTTATCTAAACTGTATCTTCCCAGAGCCAGCCTATATTTTGTAAAGATTTACACATGTAGATCTTGTCTCCCCAGGCCAAATTTTAAATTCAGGAGCAAGGACTGTTACTTTTTCATCTTTGTATTTTCCAGAGACTATATAGTGCCTGCCATAGGGCAAGAGCTAGAGACCAGTCCTGTGATTTTTTATTTTACTTTTTTTGCTACAGGCAACTCCTGAGTGAAGAAACTCCATCAATGCAATGGCTCAGAAACTTGTGCTTGTTCAGTCACTGAACACTGGAAAGATAGGGGGTGATTTGTCTAGGTTCACACAGACCAGAGCTAGTTTGTCAGAGACTAGACTTGAATTCAAATCTACTTGGTTTCCAAACCAGCTCACTACTATTTCATGCTGCCTCATGACATACAGTTGGTGTTTAATAAATGCTTATTGATTAATTGATTGCACATAGTAAATCTATAAGTGTTTGCTGAATAAATAGAAGGCATAAAGCACAGTAAGATAGGTGTCACAATGGATAGATAGATCATGGGGCCCAGACTCATAAAAACCTGAATTTAAATATAGGCTCAGTCAACTTTGAAAAACACAGAACCACTAAAGTAGTCAGAAAGAATAAGTCTTTAATCAGAACAAGAGACAGTGCTCAACATTTGGTTGCCACAAAAGAGTCAAGTGCTTAATACCACACAGAGCCAATGCTCAGGGACTCTAAGAACAGTGTCTCTGGGAAAACAGGCCCAAAATGATTTTCCAGGGTGTAAAAGGGAATTCTTTGTTCTCTTTGAGTTTATACTTGTGAAAGGGAATCCTTTATTCCCTTCCTCTATTTTGAGTTAACACTTTGGATGACAATAACTTAAGTACACCCTACTTAGTACTAGGTGAGATTTAGAAAATTCACACCCTTAGCTGTGAATCCTTTTGATGAGAACTTAACCTTCAGAAGATGAGAAGTCTCTCCCATAGACACTGCCCCCTGGGCAGTGCTAAACTATATGGAAATTGTGATTGGCCCCTGTGAAGAGGGGAAGGGGCAAGAAGTCACCATCAAAAGCAAGCCCTGAACTCCCTCAAAAGCAGATTGTATTTGAGAAGATAGTCTGAGGAGATTGTCTTCTGGAGGTAGTTGGAGATAGTCTTCAAGGGAGCTTCACTGGAGTCTGTGGTTTGTATCTTGGGCTTGGAGCTAGGCTTCAACTTGGACTCTGACTCCTGGACTGCTTTGTTGGGTGAGTGAAAGGCAGACTCCTTTCCTAGTTTCTGAAGAGACTAGCTTCCATTTTAGAGGAGGCTGTGTGGTTACTCACTACCAGGCTTCCTTATTGAGAGTTAATTAATCTCTGCTTGGATTAAGCAGATCCAGAGTAAACATTTAGGCTGTTAGGAAAGATAACCTCTCTAACCTCTTCACATTTCTATATTTATTGTTTCCTCTCCATTTTGTAAATATTTGTAAATAAATATCTGATGAGATATAATAAATATTGGTGACCACACAATTTCTTAAAATTATTGCCCAACCATTAAATTTAACCTTTACAAGGGAGCAATAGAACTTAGGGTATTCTATACTTTCTATATCTATACCTTCTGTACCTATACCCTTTTAGGGGCCTAAAGGACAGAAAAGTATGATTGATTAGCTTTACAATGACCACAAGGAAATAAGGAGGCTAGGGCTGGATTATCAGGGAGAGGCAGAGGCTTTACAATGGATAGAAAAGGATGATTCCAGCCAGGGCCTGGGAAGAGGTCTCTGATACATAGGGAGAAACTTCTTCTTTTTATTTATTTTTAAATTTAATTAATTTAGAATATTTTTCCATGGTTACATGATTCATGTTCTTTCTCTCCCCTCCTATCCCCCTTTGGGAGAAACTTTTAAGACAAAAAGGGTATTTAAGATTTGATTACATAATAATCTTACCTAAACTGGGATCATTAAGGTTTACTGTTCAGTCAGAGGCAAGTTCAGTGTGGGACTTCCATTAAGGCAAGTACCCAAGGGATAGGGGCAAATTTGGGAGTTCCAAAAACACAGTTGACAGCTCAGACACTAGCTATGTGACCCTGGGCCCTGTTTGCCTCAGTTTCTTCACCTGTGAAATGAATTGGAGAAGGAAATGGCAAATCACTCCAGTATCTTTACCAAGCAACCCCCAAATGGGGTCATGAAGAGTTGGACATGCCTGAACAATAACTATTAAAAAAATTTTTTTTTAAGTTCATGGACTCCAGTTTAAGAAACCCTGCATAGGGGAATAGAAATCTTCACTACAAAGCCATAGCTGATTTACAAGACTTCTGATTTACCTTTGTGTGTGAGCAGCTAGACCAGACCAGAAGTGAAATCTCTGAGCAGTCTTTAAGTAAATAAGCCTTAGAGTTGCCTAGGGCTCAGAGAAGTGGTTTCTTGCCCTTGGTCACTCTACTAGTAAACTCACCCAAGTTAACTAGATTCCAAGTTCAGCACTCTATCCATTGTATTTAACTGCCTCTGTAAGTACATGGTTATGTTTATAGAATTTGAAGCTTTAAGGAATCTTTGCTTCTCTGAAACCTGCCAGCCCAGAAAAAGAGTTTTGTAGGCTCCCTGAGCAGCCATTCCATGGAGCTCTAGGCATCTTTTTTGTCTTCCTACAGTTCCAAAGCAATTTGCCTCCCCTCTAGCTATACATAGCTATTAGATATACCTAGGGACAACTCCACTCCTGAGGCCAAATTCCTAAGAACAACAATCTACCTGCTTCCCTCAATGATTAATGTAATCCACTTTATAGCTAGGTTTAGTAGGCTGGAGCCCTGGGCTTGGAATCTAGAAGATTCATCTTCATGACTTCAAATCTGTCCTTAGACACCAGCTGGGTGACCCTGGGCAAGACACTTAACCCTGTTTGCCTTGGTTCCTCATCTGTAAAATGACCTGGAGAAGGAAGTGACAAATCACTTCAGCATCTCTGCTAAGAAAACCCCCAAATAGACTGCCATATCTGAAACTCATACTAAACAATATTATATCATACCCTACCCATCCGAGAGATTCTGAACCTCTGGCTACTCTCTTATTCCCTTATCCCCCTCAGTCCAATCCCCCCTCACCACCCTACCCCAACCACTCCTTCTACTGTATTCTCTGGACTGCTTGTTTCATAGGCAACAAACTAGCTTTCATCTCAAATCTTTTTCTTTCTCCATCACTTCATCTTGCATTCACTGAGACCTGACTCCATCTAGATGAGACAACTGTTTATTTGTTCCAGCATTTGGTTGTACATTCAATCATACCTCCAACTTCCTAAGTGTTGTAGGAGGAATTGAAATGCTCCTGTCTCTCTAGTGTCACTTCCAGGCTCTCTTTGGACCACCATCTTTCAATAACCACTTTTCCTTTCAGGTTCCTTATATTTATAACTCAATCAGGATTCTGGTGGCCAATGTCTATGCACCTCTAGGATACTCTTTGACTTTAATGAGTTCAGTTCCTGGCTCACAGTCTTTCTGTTCTACCTAACTCCTGCCCTCACATTACAAGGATTCAGTATGCATGTTGATGACTTTCTGAAACATCCTAATCTCCTGATTTCTCAACTTGCTTGTTTCCCATGACCTACTCTTCCTTTACTTTATCTCCTTCTGTCCTGCAACTTCAGACCCTAGATTCTTCATTCTCACTGCAGCTTCCCTTCCCTATTTTGACCCCTTGGTGAAAATGAGTTTAACTCCACACTCTCCTAATAAGTCCTTTGCTCTCTACCTATCAAAAATCTTGCCCAACTAGACCTTAGCCTTGGATTGCTCTGACTGCACACTCCTTTTCTCCTATTCATGTGCTGCTGAATGAAGCTAAGAAAACCACAGAAGCTGACTAGCTGACTAGGACCACTACAAATTATTGCTCTATAGCCTCAGCTCTGACCCAATCCATGTGCCTATGAATTAGATGTTTCATCTAAGAGCCTTTGTGTGGGTAATGATGGTTGTATTATCTACCTCACCAGATTATTGTAAAAAAAAAGTGCTTTATAAATCTTAAAAGGCTATAAAAATGAGGTAATATATTTTATTTATCTAAACTCTTACCTTCTGTCTAAAAATTGATATTAAGTATCAGTGAGGCAATAGGGGTTAAGTGACTTGCCCAGGGTCACACAGCTAGGAAGTGTCTGAGGTCCAATTTCAACCCAGGACCCCCCCATCTCCAGGCTCAACTCTCTGTTTGTCCCTGAGGTAATATATTTTATTTTATTTTTTTATTTTAAAGTTTTATTTATTTACCAATTACATGTAATAAATTGCTACATAAATATTCCAAAGTTATATGATCCAAGTTGTCTCCCTCCTTTCTTCCCTTTCCTGTCCCAGAGTCGACAAGAAATTCAATCTGAGTTATACATGTATTATCATACAAAACCTATTTTCATATTGTTCATTTTTGTAAGTGAATAATCTTATAAAACTAAAACCCCAAACAAACCCACATAAACAAGTGAAAAACCGTTTGTTTTCATCTGCATTCCTGAGCTAATATATTTTAAAACATTAATTAAAGCTATGTATAAGTAAGAAAAAAAAAGATGAGTCTTCTTGATTCCAAGTCCCTTACTTTAGCAAAGCAATACTTTTATACTTCCTTAATCAATTCACTATTCTATTTGCCACAGTGGCTTTTCTAAATCTTTTATCATTCTTTAAATCTTCCAGAGCTCTCTCCACCCCCCCTCTTCTGTCTGCTAAGAACTTTGATTCATATTTTACAAAAAAAAAAAATTGGGCCCATGCTCTGAGTCCCCTCATCTCCTCTTCATCCCACACCATAGGGAAGTTTATCTGCTCCTTTATCTGCTTCACCCTTGACTCACATAAAGGAGTGGCCCTTCTTGCCAAGGCAAACACCTCAACATGCCCAAGTGAGCTCACCCCATCTTATATCATCTTCACTCACTTACCTTTGGTCTTATCTACTGGTTGCCAACGTACTAACATGCCCATGTTTCTCCTATCCTGCTAGCTATCATCCTATATTTCTTCTCTTTCCTTTCAAAACTTAGAGATAATGGAATACAACTCTCTTACTTTGCAGATGAAGAAGTTGAGTCAGAAGGAGAGGACATAACTTGGCCAATGTGAAGATTATACAGGTGGCCTGTGGAGATCTAAAAGTTGGTCCTCAGACTCTACAAATCCAGTGATCTTCCCTCTATACCACATTGCTTTTAGCAAGGTACAAATAAATAGCTGTATGAGTTCAGAGGGTATAAAGGTTACCAAAAGCTGAGGACAACTGAAGTTATTGCCAAGTCCTTTCCAAAAAGCTCATAGTGCAATAGGAGTTGAAATAGATTGAATAAGAAGCTTGGGAAAGGGACAGATGACTTGTCTACTGAGGAACAAGGCTTCATGGGAGGGATAATACTTGAGCAAGGCCTGGAAGAGTTGTATGAAGAGTCTAGTCCTGGGCCTCATATCAGGGATCTTAACCTGGGAACCATAGACTGGTCTATGGATAGATTTCAGGGAGTCCATGAACTTCTGTGGTAAAAACTGAATCTTTGTTTCATAATAAAATTGATTTCCTTCTGAATATTGGGTATTTTAGACACTGAAAACATCATTCTGAGAAAGAATCCATAGGCTTTGCCAGATTGTCAGAGGGATCCATGATACAAAAAAAGGTTAAGAATACCTATATTTGAGTCAATGAGAAACTTTTTGATGTGATCAAACTAAAAGATCAGCTTACAGAAAAACTTGCAAAGGATTGTCCTAACACTCCCCATTTCATTTCTACTTCTGTGTGTCCTTAGTTCCCAGATCATCTGTCACAAAGGTTAAGTACCCTTGCCTTAGGCAAACTAAGCAGAGCCTTTCAACCCAAGAGGCGACAGAAGCCTGAGGAATGGTGAACAAGCTGACGTCCTAGGTCCAGGCTGGGAGAAATAATAGCAGAGGCAAATTGCAGCTGTACATTTTCTCAAGCCCTGAGAGAAGGGAGTTGCATGAGTGGCTCCTAAGCCCCAGACTTCTAGAAATAGAATGGTTCCTGAGTAGCACCAGCCTCAGTGTTGCCCTCTTAAGGAACTTCAAGTTAGAGTTCTTAGACCTCGTCTAGAGAGAGAAGGGCAATTCCCCTGGACTACACCAGCCTCTCTGGAGGAAGAAAATTAAATATGTAGGCTGGAAGCTAGAGGATCTCTAAGGGATTGAAGAGCCACAAGATGGGGCAACGGTACACCAAGAGTTTTTCCTCTACTATTACTACTATGAATGACAATGTAAATCTGAAGGTACCTCACTTTCCTTTCTTTCTTTTCAAAAAACTCTTACCTTCTATGTATACCAATACTATGTTTTGGTTCCAAGGCAGAAGAGCAGTAAGGGCTAGGCAATGGGGGTTAAGTGACTTGCCCAAGGTCACCCAACTAGGAAGTATCTGAGTCCATATTTGAACCCAGGACCTCCCATCTCTAGGCCTGGCTCTCAATCCACTGAGTTATCCAGCTGCCCACCTTACATTCCTTTCTCTTCTGAGGGATGTCAGAACCACAAAGTAGCACTATGAGTCTGATGGACTCTGGAAGGTCCTGAAATATCAGAGAACTCTTATCAGTTCTTTATAGGTATGACAGCTAGGTAGCACAGTAGATAAAGTTCTATGCTTAGAATCCTGATGACCTGGTTTCAAGCCTGGCCTCTGTCTTAGAATGGATGCTAACAGGTTTGGGGCTTTTATTTGCTCATTAAACTGTGTTTATTTTTATATTTTTTATCTTAATTTTTTTTTATGGCTCAGTCATCAAGAACTTTATTTGGATTTTTTTATTTTAATGACAAATTTCCACACAAGTTTTCCAAAGTTATATGACCCATATTGTCTCCCTCCCCTCTCCCAGAGGGAGGTAATTCAATTAATAATATTTATTATTATATAATATTATGCATAATATTATATAATAATAATAATAACAATTCAAATAAAAATCAAGACAAGTAATTCAATATGGACTATACATGTAGTATTACGATGCTAAGAGTTTTGAAAAATTATTTACAGGTTGCTATGAATAACTTTCATATGTTGCTAGGGTTTTATTTCTTAGTTTTCTGCTGTATCATTGCTACCTGGTACATTTGCTTGCATAAGATCTCAGGACCCTTTAACCCACATCTATAGAGATTTATATACAAAGCTATATTTGAGGTTTCCAGAAGGAACTCTGGGTTGAGCAAAATGAACCCAAAGGTGTGATTCTGGTGGGCTTTCTTCAGTTCTCCCCTCTTACTCTCCACTGAAGCCAGTTTATATAAGCTCTGAGTTTTAGGTGCTGAGACTGGTTGTTCTTATTTGTTTATCTGTAATGGAATATTGATCTCTGCCAATAAGGAAAGAGTCCTGCACCAGTTGACTTTGGGACTCTGATTACATTTACATGTTGTGTCATCTCTCTCCTTCCACACATCTAGTAGAATGGAAGATCCTTAAGGCCAAAAGACTTCATTTTTATCATTGTATACCAAGTGGCTTGAATATACTGTGTTTAAGAAATTATTAATACAGCTGGCAAGATGTTAAATATATTGGAGATATATTGAGCCTCAACTCAGTTTTGTTGTTGACTAAACAGGTCAAGGTTCCAAGGGTCAGGGGGAGGGTGAATTGACAGCTCAGGGTTCAAGCCCTAAGGATAATGGGGCATCTTGGTGACTCAGCTGGCTTTCTTCCTTTAACCTCCTTACCCTAATTCTTTGTCATCTAGACTCTGCATGAAGGATCTAGTGATGGGAAGCTCACTACATTCTGAAGTAGCTCATTCTAATTTTGGATAATCCTTATCTCCCCTGTGCTGTAGATAATGCTTGTTGGAGTCTGTAAGTTTCTTTGGAGTTATGAAAATCTTTTTTAATTAGGATTATTAGGATTTTTTCTTAGATGAAGCTAAAATCTGGATGCCTGAAATTTCTACCCATTGCTCCTAGTTCTCTTCTCTGGGTTCAAGTAAAACAAAATTTAATCCTTCTACATGACAACTTTTCGAATATTTAAAGACAGTTATCTTCTCTAGCTCTGCTTTCCTATCTTTTCATTTTCCCTCTCCCCACATCTTTCCTCCAGCCTAACACCCCCAGTTCTTCCAACTGGTCTTGAATGGCATTGCCTCAAGTTTCTTCACCATCCTAGTCCCTCTCTTTTAAAAATGCTTCAGTTTGTCAATTTCCTCCAAAAAATCTGGCGTACAGAATTGAATATAACACTCCAGTCTGACCAAACCAAAGGGTAGTAGAACTATTACTTCCTCACTCTGGACACTATGCCCTTAATACTTGCTATGACCATATTAGCTTAACTAAATTTCCCAAGACCAAGAATAAATGAGGTGATTTTCCTTAGGCCAGAGTAACTAGTCTCTTTTTTGGCTTTTAGAAGAAAACATCATCTTTGCTTCTAGAATACCTCCAAGTCAAATTGGGTATTCTGTGTACTAAAACAAATCCACCTTCCATTCTACAATTCCAGGTTCAACTTTCTGTTGGCTTGGTAGGTTTAGAGTTATTCTAGGTAACATTACTTGATAATCACTTAGCTTAATTGCTTTTATCTCCATCCCTTCCTGCTTTTCTCCTCTTCCTAAAAAATGAGGAAATATGTAAATAGAATGGTGTTTCTGCCACCTCAAAAAATAAACCTTAATACATCATATAAATCACCCCCAAATCTCACAAAAGATTTAGATGTGAATAGGACTTGAAGTCAAAGGAGGAGAGAGAAGGCATTCTAGGTAGTGAGAATAGCAAGTAGAAGTGCACTCTGGTAAATCCAGCTTATCAGGCGGACTAAACCAGATTGAGGGTAAACTATAGGTCTCAAACTCATCAAATATGCCAAGGTCATCCACTGCATCTTGGGCAACTCTGCCTCACTTAAATCTAACTCACTCAAAAATCAAGACACCACTCTCATGATGCCATTGATCCTCTTGGAAAATAAAGGATAAGCATCAGGAAGAAAGGAAGAAATGAAGGTAGTATGTGTGTATGGAGGGGAGATAGACAACCAGTAGGTTCATTTGGCCAGTATGGAGGGGACATATCATGCAATAGTACCAAGTTCTTGTTGCTTATTGTTGGGACCATGTCTCGACTTATGAATGAATTGGATTTAAGTGAGGCAAAGTTGGACAAAGTCATCAGCTTCACCGCTCTCTCTTCCAGAGTCATCCAAGTCTAATGGCAAGACAAATGCCAGAATGATTGGAGATAGTTCAGTATGCAGTGGATGACTTTGGCATCTTCAATGTCTGACCAAGCTCTAAGTACTCCATGGAGCCTGCTTCAAGCTGCTTTCATGGCCATTGGAACCTATTGTTCTTATCCACCCCATGGAGGGAAGTATTCACATGCTTAAGGTAGACATTCCTCTAACCCACGGACAGGTTTGAAGCCTATAAGTTCCCCTCAACCTGGTTTAGCCCATCTAATGAGATAGTTTTATTTGGGTGCAGCCAAGGTTCATGCTATAGCTTCTTAGAGCCACAGTTGAGAGAGATGGGTGAAAGACAGACATCAAAGGTAGATGAGCAGCCTTGAAAAGAGTTGACTTGATTTATAATAATTTAGAGAATGCCTTAATAAATCTCCTAAGAATATAACATTTTACCCTTCTTGGGGTAGAGTTCTCTGATATGGCTAAGATTAAGGTTTGTTTACTCCGTAATTTTTCTCCCTGTTTTTTTCTTTCCTAAAAAACCTTTGAGGAATGATCCTAGCTTTTTCCACTTGATTTCTTTTCTTTAATCTCCACGTGGAAACTCTTCAGAATTGCTGGAACCCATTTAATAATCTGAAGACTTTGCTTAAAGTCTTCTCAGAGTACATGTTCAGGGATTAAAAGAGTCATCAGAATAAATTGTTCTCATCTGCCCATTCTGGTGGGGGAAGGCCTCTTATGTTTGGAGGTAGTGGGTTACCTTTTGGTGGAGGTCTTAAATTAGGGACAACTAGGTGGCTCAGTAGATAGAGAGCCAGGCCTAGAAACAGGAGTTCAAATCAGACCTCAGATACTTCCTGGATGTGTGACCCTGGTCAAGTCACTTAACCCCAATTGCTTAGGCTTTACTGTTCTTCTGCCTTGAAAATGATACTTGTATTGATTCTAAGATAGAAGGTAAGAGTTATAAAAAGAAGAAGTGGATAAATGAACACTTATTGGGTATGCTGTAGAAGGAATTACTGTTGAGATAATAGATTTGATTAGAACAAGAGTTCTTAATCTTAATGGACCCCTTCTTAGAGCAATGAGTATAAAGGAATAAAAAAAATTCCTAGGATTACAAAGGAAATCAATTATACTGGTTTAGTTATCAAAATATTTTTTAAAATAAATTAACAGACCCCAGATTAAGTACCCTGACATTATATAATCTTTGCGGTCCATTCCAACTCAGATTCTGCATCTCATCATGCATTTGGAAGCTCAGTTAAACAGCAAGACAATGAGCAGTAGAAAATAAGAAGCCTCAGATCCTAGATTGATTTAATATATTTAAGAACATAAAATCTGGATTAGGAAAGGACCTTAAAGATAATTTGTATAGATAGATATCTAGGTTTCCCACTGGCCAAAATATAGCCCCAAATTAAAAGTTTTGCTTTTATTTTTTTTTTTAAACCCTTACCTTCCATCTTGGAATCAATACTGTATATTGGTTCTAAGGCAGAAGAGCAGTAAGAGCTAGGCAATGGGGGTTAAGTGACTTGCCCAGGGTCACAGAACTGGGAAGTGTCTGAGGCCAGATTTGAACCTAGGAGTCTCTGGGCCTGGTTCTCAATCCACTGAGCTACCCAGCTGCCCCCTAAGAATTTTGCTTTTAAATGATAAGCAAAATAAAGGCAGGGGTGTGAAGAACAAAGGAGGAAAAGAATAGTTTTTATATAGCTGGGAACTATGCTAAATGCATATATATATCTCATTTGATCATCACAAAAACCCAATGAGGTATATGTTGTTATGGTCCCTATTTTATAGTTTGAGGAAACTGAGGCAGAAAGCAGTTAAGTGATTTGCATGCCCACTCTATCCACTGCCTCAAAGACCAAAGTCTTTGCCTCCTTTTTCCCCCCCTCAAATGCATTTGTTATGGTAAAATAAATTGAATTTGGGGAATGTCTGACTCTAAATTAGGAGATGTCCATACTGGAGGACTTTGATCTACTGGTTGATTTAATCCTAACTGGAGAAATTGCCTAACAGGTGAGGGAAAAGAGTAAATACATTGGTGGGTGTTTGAAAAGTATGGTTCTGAGTGGATTAGGACCCATAGACTACACTGGGGTGGGGGGGAAGCTACTCTGGGGGCCTCATACATGGGATGGGAGACTCCAGGTCCTACAACTTGTTCAGCTTCCTCATTTTAATCATGAGGAAACTGGACCCCGAGAAGTGATCTGCCTAAGGCAATGGGAAAGGAGTAAAAGAGCTGGGATTTAACTCTGTCTTCTGACTTCAAATCCAGGGTTCTCCCCACTCTACTGTTTCTTTCCCCCTCAGCACACAAGTTGGTGCTTTCTAAAAAGCAGGAACTCAATACATTTTTTGTTGAGTGGTTCATGATACAATGCCCTACACCAAAGAAAGTGAATTTGTTATCTAGTGATTTCAAGGAATATCTCAACATTCTCAAACAGTAATTCATTATAGGCTAATAATATATATATATATATATATATATATATATATATATATATATATATATATATATATATATATATATAAACTACAAAATAAAAAAAGGCATTGGATCTGCATCTGCAACTTCTTTGGTATAGGGAAGCCCCAGGTGAAGAACTCCTTTTGCCAGCACAAGTCAGTACCTTCTCTGTAACTTGGAGTCTCAGAAAATTGCCCAGAGGGGCAGCTGGGTGGCTCGGTGGATTTCGAGCCAGGCCTAGAGACGGGACATTCTGGGTTTAAATTTGACCTCAGACACTTCCTAGCTGTGAGACCTTGGGCAAGTCACTTTACCCTTACTGCTATTTTGCCTCAGAACCAATACACAGCATTGATTCTAAGGTGGAAGGTAAGGGTTTAAAAAAAAAAAGTTGCCTAGAGCCACAGAGACAACTTATGCCAGAGGCAGGTCTGGAACCTAGGAACTGTTGTTTTTTGGGCCAGCTCTGTCTTGCCATGCTGCCTCTTTATAAACACACTTGTTTGAGAATAACTCTCCTCACTAGACAATGGTTTCTTTAAGTCTACTTTTTATCAGATTTGTGGCTTCATCCTACAGACAGGCCTCCTTTATCTCTAAGCCAAGGCCTATTCTAATCCTGTTTCTTTACACTATTCCCCCTTCTTAGAAATGGCCATTTTAACTCCAAACTAAACCCTAAATCAAAAGATTTATGTTTTAATTAAACCCAACTTTTAATCACTTAATCTTTTAAAATACATATTCATTCAAAATTAACTATTTAACACTCAACAGCAAGGCAGCTATGTGGCTCAGTGGACTGAGAATCAGGCCTTGAGATGGGAGGTCCTGAGTTAAAATGTGACCTCAGACACTTCCTAGCTGTGTGACCCTGGGCAAGTCACTTAATCCCCATTGCTTAGCTCATACCAGTCTTCTGCCGTGGCATAGTACTAATTCTAAGATGGAAGATGAGAGTTTTTAAAAAATTCAATAGACATTTATTAGGTAACTGTAAAATACCAAGAAGTTTTCGGCACTATAAAAGATACCAACATAAATAAGACAAGGTCCCTGTTCTTGAGGAACTATCATCCTAGTGAGATAAACATATATATATAAAGAATGATCCAATAAATAAAACTATGTAAACACATACAAGTACAATCAGAGTACAGGAGTTTCAAGGAAGATTTGTAGGACTTGATGCAAACAGAAGGAAGCAGAACCAGGAGAACCATCTAGTCAATGACCACAACAATGTGATGGTAAGACAGGGTTAGAATCACCTCCATCAAATAGGTCTTGACCAATGACACATGTATAACCCAGTGGAATTGCTCCTCGGCTACAGGATGGGGGGGTGGGTGAGGGGAGGAAAAGAACATGAACCATGTAACCATGGGAAAATATTCTAAATTAATAAACTTAATTTAAAAAAAAGAATCACCTCCATCCCATTTAGCCTCGATACATCTTTATGGAATGTGAACAAGGTCTCAAAGCCTTTCAACTAAGATATCTTAAGGAGATGTTGCCAGGAAAGCTGGGTTATTGACTGAGTACACTTGGTAGTGCCCCCCCCTCCCCCAGCACAGCTGGTATGAAAGGAGGGAGCTCATCAGAATTTAAGAGCAAGGGGACAGGAGAGAACATTCTAGCTAAATTCCTAAGAAGGAATTGATTGGGACTGGGGGTAGGTGAAAGGGGGTGAATAAAAGAAAGCTGAAGAATGAGGTCTATGTAGTCAGACATGAGAAATATGTAGGTTTGTTTTGCTTAGCTGTACTTTATGACAAGGGACAGGTTGTTTGAGGAGGGAGAGGTTGTCATTAGGAAAGATCTAAGAAAAGGAAAAAGCAACGTAGCTCGTTAATACCCTTATAACAATTATTACTTGAATACTAGCAAGACCAGCCAGAACCCAGAGCTCAGCTGCATGTCCCTCTTAGGGATCTAGGTTGGAGGGTCTTCTTAATTCTATAAGATCAGGCCCCTGTTCCCATGTGTTCCCCCCTTCAATATCAGTCTCTAGGGAGTAGTGCTCAAATACCATTGAACCAATTAATATCAATTAGCTTTCCCTCTCTCTCAAATATATATATATATATAATATATATATGATGCTTATAATACAATAGTATTTATTATTATAATACATACTAATTATTTTTATGTTTAGTTGTTTCCTATATGAATGTTTATTTATTTACTGAAAAAGATATAGCAAGAACGGAAGTATAAAACATTTCCCTGAACAGGGACACACTCACCTCTCTACTGTAGTTCCTAGAGAGAGAGTAAATTGCATCTTAAATGGTTACTTCAAGGCCTTTGCTTTGTTAAGTTTTCAAAATTCATTTCTGAACATTGCATAGCTGATGGAGGGAGTTCATTCAATGAATTAGTCAATAAACATTTACTAAGTGCCTACTGTGTGCCAGGTACTGTGCTAAGCACTGGGATATGAAAAGAGGCAAAAGACAGTTCTTGTCCTCAAGGAATTTCTCTCTTGCCTGTAGGACTGCCTGTAGGCAGTCTGGCTGCCATGTTGATCCACTGCTGTGCTGGAGCATGCAGGGCTACACTGGCACTTTACCTGGTTCAGCCGTGGTATCTATAAAAGTCTCTGCCATGCACTCCTGTCACTGGACTTCTGGTGACTCCTCTGACTTTTTAAAATCTCACCAAACTCTGTGCCAAAGGAAAGTAGATACAAATGGGAGGTGGTCCTGTCTTAGACATGTTTGCTTTTGCCTAAGAGGTCAGGAGTCCATGGGTCAGCTTAGTCATGGGGAAGACCAGGCCTCTAGAGCTCAGAGAGCCAACTTTATACCTCATGGTCCATAGGTAGGAAAAGAGTAAGGAAAGAGACATGAGTTTCTCACTGTTCATTTGGCTCTTCTTTACCATGTAGTAAGTGGAATGCAGCAGCTAGCTACGGAATATTTGGACATGCTCTGAAGCAGAGGGCAAGACCCTTCCAAGCCACATCAACAGGCATTTCCAGGAGCAAGTTTCCCAAGTATCCAAGCATATGGTACATGCTAAAGGACTAGACTCCTGTTGTCTAGTCCCCCATTATAGGAATAAAAAGCATTTGTTATTGTTGTTTTAGAGTTCCAAAGAGGGAAATAATGTTTCCAAATGGATTATGTGTGGAAGACTTTGTGAAAGAGGTATGTTCTTCTAGCTGGGTCATTGATCATGAGTATGATTTCAACAGAATGAGATGAAATAATAATTCCAGGAATTGGACAACAGAATGAGCAAAGACACATGGATGGAAAAGATTGGGATGTACTCACGGGATAGCAGATGGTCCCATTTGGCTGAAGTGTAAAAGTAATAGTAGTAGTTATTGCTATGCTAAAGATAGTAGTAGTAGTTCTTGTTATTGTAGTAAAGATGATAGTAGTAGTTCTTATTGTAGTAAAGATAGTAGTAGTTGTTTTAGTATAGATAATAGTAGTTGTTTTAGTATAGAGTACTACTAGTAGTTTTAGTATAGCTAGCTAGATAGTAGTAGTTCTTGTTATTGTAGTAAAGATAGTAGTAGTTGTTTTAGTATAGATAATAGTAGTTGTTTTAGTATAGATAGAGTACTACTAGTAGTTTTAGTATAGATAGCTAGATAATAGTAGTTCTTGTTATTGTGGTAAAGATAGTAGTAGTTGTTTTAGTATAGATAGTAGTACTAGTAGTAGTTTTAGTATACATAGCTAGATAGTAGTAGTTCTTGTTATTGTAGTAAAGATAGTAGTAGTTTTTGTTTTAGTATAGATAGTAGTACTAGTAGTAGTTTTAGTATACATAGCTAGATAGTAGTAGTTCTTGTTATTGTAGTAAAGATAGTAGTAGTTGTTGTTTTAGTATAGATAGTAGTACTAGTAGTAGTCTTAGTATACATAGCTAGATAGTAGTAGTTCTTGTTATTGTAGTAAAGATAGTAGTAGTTGTTGTTTTAGTATAGATAGTAGTAGTTCTTGTTATTGTAGTAAAGATGATAGCTCTTATTGTGGTAAAGATAGTAGTAGTTGTTGTTTTAGTATAGATAGTAGTACTTGTAGTAGTTTTGGTATAGAGAACTAGATAGTAGTAGTTCTTGTTATTGTAGTAAAGATGATAGTTCTTATTGTAGTATAGTAGTAGTTGTTTTAGTATAGATAGTAGTAGTTTTAGTATAGATAGTAGTATTAATAGTTGTTTTAGTATAGATAGATAGTAGTAGTAGTAGTTCTTGTTATTAAAGATAGTAGTAGTTGTTTTAGTATAGATGGTAGTAGTTCTTGTTATTGTAGTAAAGATAGTAGTACTAGTTAGTGTTGGGCTAACATTTGTATAATTCTGAGGTTCGACAAGCACTTTTCATACAGTAGTAGCTCATGTACTCCTCCCAACAGCCTTGTTTTAGGAAAGCGTTATGCTCATTGCAGAGACAGGGAAACTAAGGCTAAGCAAAGGTTGGCAGGGACAGCTAGCAAGTATCTAATTTGGTATCTGGATTTGGAATTTGGTCTTGCTGGTTCCAAGTCTAGTATTGTCCCCACTGTGAGTAAGAAAATGCTGCAAATGGAGGCTGGAACCAGATTTTGGTGGGTCTTAAATGTCAGGCTTTCCTAGGTCAGGACTGTGGAGACATTGAAGGTGTTTGAGCCCAACGACATGATCTATAGGAAGGTTAATTGATTTCAGTGCAAAGATTGAATTGGAGAGGTTAAAGGCTGGAGCCCGGAGGTTTTAGTGAGGACATTGAAAGAATTCAGACAGTAGGTAACGGGGCTTGGGCTAGGGTGGTGATAGTGGAAATGGAGGGGAGGGGACAGGACGGATGCAGGACGCATACAGGAAATACTGCAGAGGCAGAATCAACAGGCCTTGGCAGCTGATTGGATGTGGGGGGCAGGGGAGAAGGAGGAGTTGAAGATGACAGAGAGGTTTCCAGCCTGGGTGACTGGAAATAGTAATGCCATTAACTGAAATAAGGAAGTCAGGAGGAGGGCCAGATTTGGAAGGAAAGATAATGAACTTGGTTGTGAACATATTGAAGTTGAAATGCTCAAGCCTAATCCTAACACCACTCAGACTTGTAAATTGATACCCAAATTACCCACCTACATAATCACCTCTCAAATGGTAATGAAAATAAAATGATCAATTGTGAAATAAAGGGCTGAATAAAACAGTAATTTGACCAGAGTACTTATTCCAGTTATCATAGAAATATTTTTTAAAACTGAAAGAGATCTTAGAGATCATCCATTTCCCCCATTTCTGGCTAAACCTCTTCAGGAAGCATTTCAATTCATTAACTCTTATTTAGGTTCCTGATATCATAAAAAATGAGTGGGGGCAGCTAGGTGGCTTAGTGGATTGAGAATCAGGCCGAGAGATGGGAGGTCCTGGGTTCATATCTGACCTCAGATATTTCTTAGATGTGTGATCCTGCACAAGTCACTTAACCCCCATCATCTAGCCCTTTTTACCCCTCTTCTGCCTTATACATAGTATTGCTTCTAAGATGGAAGGTAAGAGTTTGTAAAAAAAAAAAAGTATTGAGTAGATCTACCTTTGAATCCTAAAAGCATTTATTATTCCTAAAAGCTTTACACACACACACACACACACATATATATATATATATATATATATATATATATATATATATATATATATATATATATATATATATATATATAGGGTGAACCCCCTGTGATTTGAACAAGTGTTACTCACGATAGATAGTCATGGATAAGGAGATCAGAGAGAGGGGAAGGGAAGGAGAGAAGGAGAAGAGAGGAAGAGAAGTTAATAGTAAAATAGTATGTATACCTACATCTTGGGGCAGCTAAATGACAAGGTGGATAGACTCCTGGGCTGGAGTCAAGAAGACTTATCTTCCTAAATTCCAATCTGGCTTCAGAAACTAGCTGTATAACCCTGGGCAAGTCACTTAACCCTGTTGGCCTCAGTTTCCTCATCTATAAAATGAGGTGGAGAAGGAAATGGCAAACCAGGCTAGTATCTTTCCCCAGAAAATTCCAAATTTGGTCATGAAGAATTGGAAAAAAATGAACAGCAATTCTTATATCTTATGTGGTCTTGAGAAGCTGTTAATATTTCAAAGATGGGTTACAATAAGATAACAAACATACAGTTCATGTAATGTTGAAAAATTACCATTCATTCCTTTTCCTTTTGGAAAGTCCTTGCTGGTCCCAGGCTCCAGTTTGGTACTCTGGAGATCCAGGCAATCTCAGATTGGTTATCACCGAAGGGAAGCCAGGCATCATATGAGATCAGTGATCAAATGACTCCCCTAGACTGTGCTTGAATCATTTCCCAAGTCAATAAGTCAATAAACTTTTAGGCCTGTTATGTGCCAGGCATTGTGCTAATGCTGGAGATAGAAACAAGAACTACAAAAAAATCTGTTCTGAAGGAGCTCATATTCTAATGGGGTGGGGAGTGGGGGAGGGAGTTTCTACAGGGCTGGGCAACTCCTCATTGGTTCTTTAAACATTGGAGTTTATCCACTGGTTGACATAGTTGACATATATGTATAAAATACCATTATTGATGTTAATTGGCTGTGTGAAATCCTGACCTATTAAGCACAGAGCACTTGGTGGGTGGTAGAGTGGTTGTGGTGGTGGTAGAATAAAATGTCTGGGTGGAATTTCCCCATGGGCCATGACTAGGAAAGTCCATTTTCAGGCACTCTGGTCTAGGATCTGTGCTCAGAAAAGGAAACGTGTTAAAAGGCAGCAAAAGGAAATCAGGGCCTAACTGGACCTCCAGGAACTTGTCTCTTAGGCACGGGTTTCTCTTACAAGTAACAATTTTTCCAAAACTGAGGAAGGAAGAAAAGGAGAGTTGCCTTTTTCATCTTGCTGCACATGTCTGAAAATTCAAGAGAGCAAAAATGAGGTCAAAGAGTCCAAGCTTCACCTTTATTTTATATGGGGGAAATTTTGGATAGGGACTAGATATACAATTTCAATGGAACTCCCCAATGAGGAAACTCCTTCTATTGATACATTCTGGCCCCTTCTCTATGACTTAGAGCAGTGATAGCAAACCTTTTAGAGACAGAGGGCCCCACTCCACCCCCCCCACTCCCAGACTGAGTGTTCTGCTGGCCCCCCTCCAGTAACTGGATGCTATGCTCCTCCCACCTACCAAATGCTAGGTGCACCCTGTCCCAACCTTACCCAACACAGGGGAGGAAGAAAGTGCTCCCATTGGGCTACTGGGCAGAGGGGTGGGTGAAGTGAGGAATGTCCTCAGCTAGTATAGAGAGGGTGAGGGGAATGGCCTTGAACACTCAGCTCCCCTTTAGCTCTGCCACCTGAGCACTCCCATTGGGCTGCTGGGCAGAGGGGCAGGGGATATGAAAGAATGTCATCAGGCATGGTGGAGAGGGGGAAGGGAGCAGCTCTGCCCAAGTCCCTCTGCCTTTCTAGTAACAAAATCTAGGGGTGGGGTGGGCAGGAGGGTAGCCCTGTGTCCACAGCAAATGCTCTGTGTGCCATATTTGGCACCTGTGCCATAGGTTCACCATAACTGAGCACCAAGTGGTTAAGTAATTTGCCTGTGGTCCCAGGGCCAGTATTTATAAGAGGTGAAACTCATTGAATCCAAGTCTTTCTGGCTTGAAGACTGGCTCTTTAGCCACCTGGTCATGCTGCTTTCTTGATCTGATATGCCATCATGGATGAAGGGCCACTCTTTTGACAAAAGTCTGTCCCCCCAGACTGACTCTCCATTGGCGAAGATCTTGGAGCTAGCCCCAGGCATCAGGAATCAATCAGAGAATATCCTTGGGTTCTCTCAGCAAGATGTGAGAGGGTCTATGTCTATAGGACATACTCTTTTTTATTTGTTTGTTTGTTTATTTATTTAATAATTTAGAATATTTTTCCATGGTTACATGACTCACATTCTTTCCTCCCTTCTTCCCAGCCCCCTCCCATAACCAATGAGCAATTCCACTGGGTTTTACTTGTGTCATTGATCAAGACCTATTTCCATATTATTGATAATAATTGCACTAGAGTGATCCTTTAGAGTCTATATCCCCAATTGTATCCCTATTGAACCATGTGATCGATCATATTTTTTGCTTCTGCGTTTCTAATCCCACAAAATTCTTTCTCTGGATGTGGATAGTGTTCTTTTTCATAAGTTCCCTCAGGATTGTCCTGGATCATTGCATTGCTGCTAGTAGAGAAAGGATATCCTCTTTAAATGAAGGTCTCTGTCCTCTATTTTTATGCACTTACCTAGAAGACTCATCAATTACTTTTACCTGCTTCCTCTCAAGTTTGCTTTAAAGTCTTTACATTCTGGTCTTTATCCTTATTATTCTTTACCTAAGCTTGCCACTGACTGATGGCCAAATCCAATGGCCTCTTTTCGATCATAATTTTGGTCTTTTTCATTGCTTTTGCCAAAGCTTATCACCTCTAAAAAAATATGACTAGTATTTTATGTTACTTTTAATTTTTAAAAACTTCAATAATATTTTATTTTCCCCTAATTGCATGAAAAAACAACATTCATTTTCTAACATTTTGAGTTCCAAATTCTCTTGCTGCCCTCCTCCTCCCTGAGATGGTAAGCAATTTGATACAGGTTATACATGTGCTATCATGCAAAACATATTTCTATATTTGTCATGTTGTGGAAGAAGAAGCATGTAAAGAGAAAAAATGAAGAAAATAAGGCGAAACATCACTTCAATCTGCATTCAGACTCCTTCAGTTCTTTCTTTGGAGGTGGATAGCATTAAAAAAACAAACTTTATCTTCTGTCTTTAGTATCAAATCTAAGACAGAAGAGCCTCAATGTCTAGTCAATTGGGGTTAAATTACTCGCCTAGGGTCACACAGCTACAAAGTATCTGAGGTCCTCCTGACTCCTGACTTGGAGCTCTATCTATTATGCTACCTTGCTGCCCTTGACATATTGATCCTTATTAAATGCTTAGTGAATGAGACAAGACACAATTCCTGCCTTCATTGAATTTGTAAGTCAGTAAATAAATCAATAAACATTTATTAAACGTTCGGTATGTGCCAGACACTGGTGAGGCTTTGGGGACACAAATACGGTGAATACACTAAATGTTCACAAGGAGCAATATCAGTCCAGCAAGAGGAATAGAAACAAACTCTGATAACTATAATGTACAATGTTACCCTTGGAGTATTAAAGAGTTACAAAACAAAGTGCTTTGGCAGGTCTGAGGAGGCAAGTTATCACTGACTTGGGAGATCTGGAAGGGCTTCACAGAGGAGGGGCCTTAGATTTGGTGGGAATGTAACAAATGAAGAAGAGGGAGGAAATCGATTGCAAACAAAAACTCTAAAACATGGCAACTCCAGCAATGCTAGATCCACTGGGGATTATTTTTCAGTAGGGTTAGCATCACTATGCCACCTCCATTTCTGGACAAGCTGTGGGTATATATATATTAGGCAGTATGAAACAGTAGAGAAGGAGATCTCTAGATTTCAGCGCAGAGGACTGAGGTTTGAATTCCTGCCCTCCTGAGCCTTTCATCCCAGGGACCTGTTTTTACCTTGGACTCACTACCTCTCCCAACTTCATTTATAAACTGAGGAGGTTGGCCTAGATGACCCCCGGGGTCCCTTTTAGCTCTAAGCTTGCTGACCTTTGATGATTTCAGTTTTGAATCTGTGAAGCTTGAAGTGGCAGTAGTATGTCCCTGTGGAAATGTCCGGTGGACAGAGAGAATATATAACCAGTTCACATGAGAGATGTAAGGATTGCAGATACCATTTGGGGAGTCATCTACTAGAGGCGATAAAAGTGGACAAAAAAGACAGTGAGCTTTCTAAAGGAGGCAGTTTAGAGAAGAAAGGAGGGTCAAGGACAGAGTCTTGAGGATACTCAGGTGTAAGTGTGAGGAAGAAGAGGAGTCAGTAAAAGAGATAAAGGAAGGGCCCACAATCACAGATTAGAGAGTTACAAAACAAAACAAAGTGCTTTGGACAATGTAATATCACAGAAGATAAGGTATGTTGGTTGGTTGGTTGTTGTCCTTCATTCTTGAAGAGGACCAAAATGACTTTACTATGTTAGGGTCAATGTACTGTGTGTCTAACTGTGGCTGATCAGATCAGCTCTGAAGGCTCTACCATAAGTCCCCAAAAAGAGCCTATATGAACATTTGAGATGGAGCTGTCTAAGTTTCTGAATCTCACATTTCTTTTGAGCTCCTGCTGTCTGCTGAAACTGTTTTCCTGGGGTGCAGTCCCAGTGCATTCTACAGTTTCTTGCGGCCACAGGTGAGAGTTCGATGGCAAGTGTTCACTAAAGGTAGAAAGCAATCCTGAAAAAAGGGCTTGGTACTGCTCACCCCAGAGATCTCAGTCTTCCCTAACTACCCCAAAGATAAGGTTTAAAGAGGACATAAAACTAAAGATCTGAAAGGAACATTAAGAGCTAATCTAGTTAAACTCTCAACTTATCAATGATGAATCTGAGGTCCTAAGAAATGTCTAATGAATGGCTACACATGAAATTAGTTCCAGAGCCAGGACTAGAACTCATATCTCCTGATTTGGGGGACTAGATCCTTTCTAATGCTGTGCAGAGGTACTATGGTATAATGTAATAATGGCAGGTTTTGGAGTCAGAGATTTCTATTACTTTATAAAAATAGCTAGGTGATTTTAGCTCTTCACATCAAAGCCCCCTTATCTATAAATGAGGGGTGGGGGTTGAGTTTGGATTAGATAATTTCTAAAGTCCTTTTCAACTCATTCTGTGGGGTCAAGGAGAATGAGGATGAGAAAAGCTATTGTAACACTTACATATACTTATCTACCTACCTGGGTAGTATATCACACAGCTCCATCTAGTTCTGATCTTGTATTCTTTTTCTAGTTCATTAAAAAAAACCCAAACAATCTCCCTTTGGCATGTAAAGATACTTCCAAGTTTTAACTTCTTTCCAGATTTCCCATCACTATCTGTCAACAGTACTTCTATCCTTCGGGGTCTCCAGGTTTCTGACCTTGGGGTTACCTTTTATTTCTTTTCAATTCACCTGGACTTCACGACTCCTAAGGCCCCTTCCAGTTCTAAATCGATGGTCCTTTTACTTCCTATTCCTAGGCCCTCTGCTGAAGATTTACTCTATTACTGGTTCTGTCCATTTATCTTTGATACTGTTTGTCATTTTTGTTCTTTCTGTATTCCCATTGCTTCAGCACTTTCAGTTGCTACCCGTAATAAATTCCAGCTTCTAACCATGTACTTTAAGACCTTTCTCATCATCTGAACCCTCTCCCTTATCTAATTGCCTTCATCTCCTGTTACATGCCAGTCTGTGCTCTCTAAGCCAGCCAAACAATCTGCTTATTGTTCATTGCACACAGCTCTGCCTCTGAACCATCATTAATGTTATTCCTCTTGCCTAGAATGCTTTTCCCAAACCACGTCCCTTGCCTCATTTAAAACTATATTAAACATTTACTTCTTCCATAAAGTCTCCTCTGGCCAACACTGCATTTTAGTCACTCTGATCTTTCCAGTAATGTCATAGGACTTGCACTTGTGTTTAATGCTCTCTTGATTTTTTTGCTTATGTTATGCACCTACTATATGTTTATCTATATTCCTGGCTCCTTAAAGGCAAGGACTGTGCACCCTCCATTTTATTTACCAACATTGTGGCGGGCACCCAAAAATATTAATGACAGAAGAATTCACTTTTGGTAAAGTGGTTTGGCAGCTAACACTTCTCAGTTACTAACATTTTACATTTAAATCAAAAGTCCTGATCATGACACATATAGGGGAGTCATAAATAAGTAATTAAGAAGAAATAGTTATCTATAAATATTTGGCAGTTATAGCTCAAGAAGCCATTGCTTTTAATCAAGTTAACTTAGCAAGAGCCAGAGAATCCATGTGAGTCAACAAAATCTAAAGTTAGGCAGAAAGCTTAATGAACCAAAATTTTGGCTTCTAAGTATTGATTGTTTTAGCCTACATAAGTCTGTGAAGTGATAGCTGTGGAGACGAAGTACTTGGAGAGAGGGAATTTAGGTAACTCCTGAAATGAGGTCACACATAATAGCTTCCTGGGTTAGGAAAAACAATGGGGAAAGAGAATGGAAATAGTAGGATACTTCCAAGATAGGCACAAGACTCTGTTGAGCATTTACTTTCTCTTTTGTAACCATTTCTAAAAATTTCCAGATCCAGAAGTTAAATATCAAGGATATGATACTAATTTCTGAGATGGATATTCCCAAATGTAACCCTATTGTGGGTTTAGAAATACCTATGCAAGGTCTTTCATTAGTCAGATCCATTTGAACTAGAAAAGAAGGTTTAAATAGTAATAGGCTGTTGCAGATTTCTCTAAATGGTTATGAAGATCCTTTTTTCTTCTCCCTTCTGTTGTCTCTTGGTCATTTTTCATTAATCATTAGCAATTTCACCAATCGGGGAAGTAAATGAAGATAGTTGAAAACAAACCAGTAACTTCTCCTTTTTGTTAGCTACTATAATAAAAATTTTGGTGGGAAAAGAAATGGAATCTATTGGCTAAAATTATGTTTGGCTGAATTTACCCATTTTAGTTACCCATGTTGCCTGCTCTCACAGGAAGTTGGCTGTATAATAACTGAGACTTTTGCCAATCCTAGGCACACCAGTCCACTTTTCATAAATCCTAATCCTGATCTTGCTGTGAAACAACACAATGGATAAAAACTATTCATTATATTTGATACTAAACTAAGGTAGGGGCTTAGAGGAATAAGACACACCTTGGAGCAGAGGATCAGAATTAAAAATGAATGGAGTACAATAGAACCAAGCGTCGGATAGCACTTTTGAGAAGGAAAAGAAAATTGTTCTTACTCCTAGCTATAGCCTGTACTTTGGTAATGATGAGACATTTAAGTCACTGTGACCCCTTAGCTTTATAACTTCTTCTGAGGCATGGAAGAAAATTATTTGATAGCCTTATAGTTACTAAAGGATAGATAACAAGGGACTCATAGTAGTATTATAAAGAATCAAAAGATTCTTTGGCTGAAGGTCCCACAGGAACCACTGACTATTAGAGACCATTCTGACCCTTCACCTGGGTGGAAATGAACTTCCCTTGGAATAACCACAATTATTTCTTAAGTATATATTAGTGATGGTCTATATGTCTATTTTTTGTGGAATAGTCACATTTGAAGAGGTCTTTCATCAAGTTAGCTAAAAGGTAAAGAATTTTCCATTCATAGAAACTAAGACCACTTCTTGAGTTGGAGATGGTTTAAATATTTCTTATGAACTCACTTGACCTGATAGATTGTGCTTTATAGTTAAAGTACATGGATTGCAGATTACAGGATCAAAATTTAGAGCTATAAGGGATCTTAGAAATCAACCTAATTCAGCATTCTCCTTTTCCTGATGAATTGAGCCAGAGAAGTGAAATGACTTGCCCAAATTGGGACACTAATGCTAGTGGAGTTGTGAATTCATCCAGCCATTCTGGAAGACAACTTGGAATTATTCCCAAAGAGCACTAAAAGACTGCCTGCCCTTTGATCCAGCCACAGCACAGCTGGGTTTGTACCCCAAAGAGATAATAAGGAAAAATGCTTGTACAAAAACATCCATAGCAGTGCTCTTTGTGGCGACAAAAAAATTGGAAAATGAGGAGGTGTCTGTCCCTCTATTGGGGAATGGCTGAAGAAACTGTGGTATCTGTTGGTGATGAAATACTATTGTGCTCAAAGGAATAATGAACTGGAGGAATTCCATGTGAACTGGAATGACCTCCAGGAATTGATGCAGAATGAAAGGAGCAGAACCAGGACAACATTGTACACAGAGACTGATACACTGTGGTACAATCGAATATAATGAATTTCTCTACTAGCAAAGCAAGACCCAGGACAATTCTGAGAGATTTATGAGAAAGAACACTATCCACACCCAGAAAAAAAAACAAAACTGTGGGAGTAGAAACACAGAAGAAAAATATTTGCTTGATCACATAGTTCAGTGGGGATATGATTGGGGATGTAGACTCTAACCCTAATGCAAATATTAATATGGAAATAGGTCTGGATCAATAGCACATGTAAAACCCAGAGGAATTGTGTGTTGGCTATATAGGAGGGGGATTGGGGAAGGGCAGGGAAAGAACATGAATCTTGTAACCATGGAAAAATATACTAAATTAATTAAATAATTTTTTTTTAAAAGAGAGAACATTGTACACAGAAAATGAGACATTGTGGAACTATCCAATGTAATGGACTTTACCACTAGTAGCAATACACTAATCCAGGACAATCCTGAGGGATTTATGAGAAAGAATACTATCTTCATCCAGAGAAAGAACTGTGGGAGTAGAAACACAGAAGAAAAACATATGATTTTTCACTTGTTTATATGGGTATATGATTTTGGGTTTTGGTTTTAAAAGATTGCAAAAATGAATAATTTGAAAATAGGCACCAAGTGATAACATTTGTATAACCCAGAAGAATTGCTTGTTGGTTCTGAAAGGGGGGAAAGGAAGAGGAGAGATAAAGAAAATGAATCATGTAAACATGGAAAAATATTTTTTAGAAAACAAAAAATTTAAAATGCAAAAAAAAAAAAGAAATTACTTGCCCATCATTACACAGCATTGAAGTTGGTGTGCTAGGATGTAGAAACAGATTATATAGAGTCGGGGTGAGAAGTAACCTCATTGGCCTAGTGTTAGGAGTTTAGGCCTTACCAGAAAGTAGCATCTAGTTCAAGGATTACCAAGTCAAAAGTTAGAGGGAGCAAATTTGGAGGAAAGCAAACTATAGCATTAAGATTGGAGATAACATTTCCATTATCCAATTCTCTGGAAAGTGCCTTGCTAAAGAATAGTGTCAATCAATCAACAAGCATTTATTAATTGACTTTTATGTGTCAGGTACTATAAGCAAAAATTAAGTAGTTTCTGCCCTCAAGGCACCAAATTTTTAGGTTTATAGTATTATTGTTGTGAAGAATTAAAAAAACCATTTAGTCCAATCCTCTCATTTTATATATAATGAAATTGAGACCCAAGGAGATTTAGTGACTTGTCCAAGGTCATATCAGTATCAGAGGCAGGATTGGAAACCAGCGTTTCTGATTCTAAAGCCAGTGCTCTTTCTACTGAGGAAATGATAAATAGACATTTTAAAATATTTTATTTTTAAACAATTTTAACTTTTTTTTAAAGTTTGAAGCAAATATTTCCCTCTCCTTTCCTCCCCCCTTCAAATAGCAAGCAATCTGATCTAGATTTTACATGTGAAATTGTGTAAAATATCTTTTCATATTAGTCATTTGGGGAAAGAGAACTTGATTAAACAAAACAAAAGTGAAGAAATTAAGTAAAATATAGTATGTCTCAGGCTGCATTCAGACCCCATCAGTTCTTTCTTTGGAGGTGGATGATGCTTTTCATCATGAGTCCTTGAGGATTTTCTTAAATCACTGCATTGCTAAGAAAATAGCTAAATGATTTATAAATGTTTATCATATAATATTGCTGTTGCTGTTTACAATGTTCTCCTGGTTCTGCTCACTCTACTTTGCATCAGTTCATATAGGTCTTTCCAGGTTTTCCTAAAATCATCCTGCTCATCATTTCTTACAGCACAATACTATCCCATCACCATCATGTACCACAATTTGTTCAGCCATTCCCCAGCTGATGGACATGCCCTCCATTTCCAGTTCTTTGTCACCACAAAAAGAGCAGCAATAAACATTTTGGAACAAATATGTCCTTTCCCCTTTTTAAAAATCTCTTGGGGATACAGACCTATTAACAGTATTGCTGGATTGAAGGGTATGCTGCATAGTTTTAAAGCCCTTTGAGCCTAGTTCCAAATCACTCCCCCAAATGGTTGAATTGATTCACAACTCCACCAGCAGTGCATTAGTTAATGTCCCAATTTTCTCACATCCCTTCCAACATTTATTCTTTTCCTTTACTGTCATATTGGCCAATCTGATAAATGTGAGGTGGTACCTTAGAGCTATTTTAATTTGTATTTCTCTAACCAAGAGCGATTTAGAACACTTTTCATGTGACTCTCTATAGCCTTGATTTCTTTATCTGAAATATATAGGTATTTATACATACATACATATGTACATACATATGTATATACACATACACATGGATAAAAACTAGATACAAAATAGATGCAAGGAGATTTTAGTAGGGAAGGTCCTGGCAACCTGGGAAATCAGGAAAGGCTTCTGTGATTAGTACTGCTCAGATTTGAAGGAAATTAGATTCTAAGATACTGGCTGTGTGACCTGGGACAAGTCACTTAACCTCTAATTGCCTCAGTTTCTTCATCTGTAAAATGGGGATAATAGCACCTACCTGTGAGAGATGTTGTGAAGATAAAATGAGGTAATAGTTGTAAAGTGCTTATCATATAGTAAATACTCTATAAATGTTAGCTAGCTGTTAAGAAAAGGTAGGGGGGCAGTTAGGTAGCTCAATGGCTAGAGAGCCAGACCTAAAGTTGGGAAGACCTGGGTTCAAATTGGGCCTCAAACATATCCTAGCTGTGGGACCATGGGCAATTCACTTAACTCCCAAAGTCTCACTCTTATTGTTCTTCTGCCTTGAAACCGATACTTAGTGTCTATTCTAAGACAGAAGATTAAGGTTTAAAAAATGAAGAAAAAAAGTAGGGATCAATGCTTTTCAGACATGGAAGACAGACAATGCTCAGAGAGTGGAAATGGAATACCCATGTATGAGCATGGTCAGTGCAACTGGAGTCCAAAGCCCATTAGACTCTTTCCTGTGCCTGAATGAGGGGTGGGGCAGAGTAGTTGAGAAAGTTCAGTCTTTGAACTCAAGTTTCTTTAGGTCTCTTCAGTATCTTTGGGCTCTGTAGCCATTCTGGGTGATTCTGGCTTCCAGTTTCAAGAGGAAAATGGAAGATGACAACTGCGTTTCAAGTGGATGAAGAAAAAGACTCTGGGAAGAAACCAACATGAGACGAAATGGAAGCCTTCATTATGTCCCTATCCCTAGCTCGCTATAGTGGAGTCTTCTAGGACTCTCTTGGTTGATCTGAGTTACCTTGTTCTCACTAGGAGAGCTCTTTCACTGATATATTGTCTGATATATTCTCCTAGGCACACTTTCTCTGATTTCTGTCTTATGGAGTTGGATAAATGGGTTTCTTTAGTACTTCCTATATAAGTTGATTGTGGAACTGATTTTGGTGGGGAAGGGGTTAAGCCCTGGATATGAAGCCTGAGGTTCTGCTTTCCCCATTAAAGAATCAGCACTCAGAAGTTATCTTAAACCTGAATAAACATCCCTTATTCTTAATAACATTTAAGAAAGAAGATACAATTCTAGCCCAATACCCCCTCTCTCTAAGGAGAGCAGACTGTCCAAACTTCTGGTCCCAACCTCCTGCTTCCCTATGACAGACAGGAAATAATCTCCTTTAGAGAAGCTTTGGGGGAGAAGAGACTAGAGATATCTATTCTGCCTTCCTTTGAGCCATGAAATGACACCCCCATATCCATGTGGGAGAAAGCACTTGTTAACATGAATAAGAAGTCCAGATTGCCTGGGACTGAAGGTGGGTGAAAGACGGTAATGTATAAAGTTGGAAAGGTGGGGTGGGACCAGGCTGTAAAGGAGTTTAAACCTCTAATGAATTAATATTTTACCCTATAAATAATAGGGAGTAACTGGAATTTATTGAGAAGAGCGGTGACATTGTCAGACCTGTGCGTTAGGAAAATCACTCTGGCAACTGTGAGGAGGATGGATGGAGTCATTGGAACAGTCCAAGCAAGAAAAGATAAGACCTCAGTCTAGGGTGATAGCTATGAGTAGAGAGATGGGTGAGAAGGCTACTAGGAAGAAGGGTTTACGATTTTGTAGCCTAGTTTGACTTCTCCAGCTCAAATCAGAGGAAATTTCAGAGAAATCATGTCATGGCTAATGAAGCTGGAAAATGAAGAGTCACTCAAGAAACATTTAAGCTCCTACTGTGTGCCAGGACTTGGGCTAAGCATTAAGGATATGAAAAAGGGAAAAAAAACTGTCTCTGCTCTCAAAGACTTCACTCTAATGGGAGAGACAACATGCAAACAACTATTTACAGATGAGATTACAGAAGATAAATCAGAGCTAGCATACAGAGGGAAGGCACTAGTGTTAAAGTGATTTGGAAAGACTTTTTTAGCTGGGACTTGAAAGAGGCCATGAGATGGAGAGGAAGAGGAGAAGAATTCAGGGTTTGAAGACAGCCAGGGTAAAAGTAGGGAGTGAGAAATGAAGTGCCTTGCTGTTGGTTCCAGGAAGAGCATTGATTCTCAGGGGGTGGGGCGGAAAGGACTAAGGTGTAAGACTAGAGGGTTGTAGGGGGCCCCTTGTGAAGGGCTTTGATCAATAAACAGAGAAGTGTTATGTTTGATTCTGGAAGTGATAGGGAACCCTTGGAGTTTTATTGAGTAAAGGAGCTACAAGGACTTGAGTAAGATCATTTTGACAGGAGGATGGATTGCAGCAGAGGGATGTGGGGCAGGCTCACCAATCAGCAGGTTATTGCAATAGCTTGGGGCTGAGGGCCAGCACCAGGAGGGCAAATAAAGGCCTATATAAAGGGATTGCTTTGTAGTATGAGGGCTGGGGGGGGGGGGCGGTGATTAACCCCCGGAAGACCTAGACGAGGGGAGTAGGCCACCCAGCAGTTTTCTCGGACTTCAGGCCTTCCCAAAGGGGAATGGATGGGGTCACCCCCGGGGCTTCCAGATCTAAGGGAGGCTGCTGGATGTATGGTTGGTCAGGAAGCAGGCAGGGCTGGGCCCCGGCCCATCCCCTTCCCTTTTCCCGGGTCGGGCCGAACCGGGTCGGGCAGTGCAGGCCTCGGGCCGCGCAAGAGAGCAGGCCCACGCCCGCAGGAAGCAGCCGCGACGACGGGAAACGGCCTCAGGGAGGGGTGAGGGCCGATGGGATGGGCGCGGCGGGGCTGAGGCGTAACCCGCTGGCAGACGCCGCCCCCCTACCCGGGTCCGGATCGGCCGACGGGCTAGCCAGAGAGCGCGTGGGAGCTGGGGGAGGGGCATCGGCTTGGGGACTGAGGCACCTGAAGGGAAGGAGGAAAGAACGCTTAGCTCATGGTCTCCCGAGTCCCCTTCACCAACTCTCAAGGCCCTCCCCTAGTCTGAGAATCCGGGGGAGGAGAGCGACAACAGGAAGGAAGGGGTTAACCTCAGGCAGGCATCCCACCTGCCCTCCCCCCGCTCCCGGGATCCGGGAGCGTGTTTCCATAGCAACCTCGCCAGGGTTGCACTCCCCGCCTCCTCCGGGCGGACGCGTGCAGCACGCAGCCGCAATCTAGCCCGCCTCCCCCACCCTCTCTGGGGAGCGCCACTCTTAACTCTTCGCTCGCCACATGGTAATTTCAGGGCTGGAAAGCGGCGTTCTAGCTAAAGGGGTCAGGTCACTCTTCGCAGGCCCTCGTTGACCTTGAGTTTAAATTCAGAGCGGGACCCCCCTCTTTTGGGGCCAGGACTCGGGGAACAAGGGGGACACCTGGTGGACCCGGTGGATAGCACAGTTCAGGCTCAGGCGCTCCCTAGGAAAAGGGGGAAGATGATGCCGCGGGAGATAACCCGCTCACTTCCCTCCCTGAACCTCCTGTCAGTGCTGTGGCCCCAGGGATCCGCCAGTCAGGACCTAGGGGCTAGGCTGAGATCTTCGAGCCGAGAAAAAGGTGGAGGGAGTCAGGCGGATAGATCTGGCTCTATCCATAGACTGCTCTTTTGTGTAGGGAACCTTTGGGAACTCTTGCCACGCCCCCCCCCCCCTTCGGCAGAATCACAGAAGGGGGCTTAGAGGTCACCCGCTGCAGAATTCTCTACAGCATCCCTGACAAGTAGTGCTTCCATTTAGCACGGAGAGATTCCTGGACTTCGAAGTCAAGGCCCTGCTTCTAGGCTTGCTGGACAGACTACTTATATACTCTGAACCTCCTTTTCTTACTCTGTAAAACTGGGATGATACATGCAGGTTATTCATGCATCACAGTGATGAGTTAATGCTTTGCAGACATCAGAGGGCTAAAGAGATTGCCTGAACGATTTCAGTGAAGGGGAGCTAACTGCTTTCCGTCTATGAGGCTGGACAGCTCTGGTTAGGTTCTTTCTCAAAGGGATCCTAAATCTGCTATCTGCCAACAGTGGCCTATTCTGACCTTAGTACAATATAGACTAAGTCTACTCCTTTCTCTACCTTAGAACCCTTAGAATACTGACTGTTCCACTCACTAATTTAGTACTTTGGGGTAAGTCACTTCACCTATTCTGGTTTTATTTTTTAAAACTGTTACCTTCCATCAACTCACAATTCTGGGTATCCAAGGCAGAATAGCTGCAAGGGCTAGGCAATGAGGGTTAAGTGACTTGCCCAAGGTAATCTAAGGCCATATTTGAACCAAGGGCCTTTTGTCTCTAAGCCTGGCTCTTAATCCACTGAGCCAACTAGCTACCCCCTTCACCTGTTCTTTAAGGGCTGGGAGTTAGATAGTCTTTCAGTGCTAAAATCCTTAGAGCCTCAAAACCTGGAAGACATGAATTCAAGTTCTATCTCTGACCTAAAAGCAAACTTTTAGGTCCCAGGACCCTTTAACACACTTTAAACCTCCAAAGAACTTTTTGTTTATGTAGGTTATATTTATTAATATTTACATTAGAAATGAAAACCTTAGCATTATTATAAAAATAGTTCCAGCCTTGTGAATCCTCTGAAAGGGTCTTGTTCCTGGACCACATTTTGAGAACTACAGCTCTAGGCAAATAAAATTATAGTTGTAGAGAAGGTGCTAACCTGCATCGGTAGGACAGAAAAGGTCCTATTTGGGAAAAAAAAAAAAACCAAAACATTTATGGCTGATCTTGTGGTGACAAAGAACTGGAAATTGAGAGGATGCCCATCAATTGGAAAAAGCTGAACCAGCTGTGATATATGGGTATAATGGAATCCTATTGTGCTATAAGAAATGATGAGCAAGATGATTTCAGAAAAAGGTAGGAAGACTTAAGTGAACTGATGGCAGGTGAAGGGAGCAGAACCAGGAAAACATTGTACACAGTAACATAACAGCAATATTGTACAATGATTGACTGTGAATGACTTGGCAATTCTCAGCAACACAATGATCCAAGACAATTTGGAAGGACGTTTGATTAAAAAATACTACCCACAAGAGAAAAGAACTGATGGAGACTGAATGCAGATCAAAGCATACTATTTTTCACTTTATTTGTGGGTATAAAAAAATATACGTATCTTTTTCCACATCGTGACCAATCTGGAAATATTTTGCATGGTATCACATATATAATCTATATCAATTTGCTTACCAGCCAGGGGGGAGGGGAGAGGAGAAAATTTGGAAAGTTCAAAATGTTAGAAAACTAATGTTAAAAATTGTGGAAAAATAAAATTGAAAGATTAAAAAAACCCTGAATTGGTAGAAATTTACTTATTAAGAAGTTCCCTATACCAATAAAATCACAGGCCAATCTCTATCCCTATTCCCTACTCAGTCAATAATTCATCCCTGGTTTGGTCAGATGATGATGATGATGACATTCTATAATCTGGACAGGCAGATCTACACATATGGCCTAGTACTGCATTAACTTTTTCACTGCCATATCAGGGTAGATATTTGAATCACAGACTTAGAAAAATCATTTCTTAGTGATTAGTATCCAAGGTCAAGGTATCTGGAGTCAGAAAGACACTGGTTCAAGTCTGAACTCAAGACGTTTATTAGCTATATGACCTGGAAAAATCACAACTTTACTAAGTCTAAGTTTCTTCAACTGGAAAATGATATATCTATATCTCATAGGCTTAGGAGGATCAGAATTTAATGTTTGCAAAGTAATTTGCAAATCTTAAAGTGCTGTATAAGTACCAGCTATTTTTCTTCTTAGTCCAATCTCATTTTATAGATGAGAAAAAAAAAGGTCTGAAGAGAAGTAGCTAGACAAAAGTCACATGGCAAGGTATCTGATTCCCAACCTAGTGGTCTTTTCATCTAATCTGCCAACCTAAACCACCCAAACAATTTAATGGGTTGACCACTACAAAAATCAGGGCTTTTCTATTCTTAATTTCCCCCTGCCAGTTTCAGCTAAGCATTTGTGACTATTGAGATAATTTTGAATCTCGATTCAGCTATCATGTTTTTTTTATCCCTCTTGGCTTTGTAACATCTGTAGTTCTGATAAGTATGCTTATGTCTTCATCCAAGTCACTGATAATATAACGGGACAGGCCTGACGACAGAGCTCTGGCCACTAGAGACTTCCCAAGCTGACAGACATTAATGAACACTCTTTGGTTATGGTGACTCAACCATTTTTAAATCCCCTTGACTGTACTATCATCCAAACGGGGTCTTACCACCTTATCCACAAGACTATCATATTACAGGAATTCATCTTAACATTCTCCTTTGATTTGGATCTGGGATCCACCCAGTAGTGAAACACACAGATCATTTCACTGACTTCTTTCATTGTCTAGGATTCAAGAAACTGAGGTTCTTGTCTCCACTCCAACAGTAAACTGGTGACAGTGACCTTGGTAACTCTTTTTGTCTTCTACCTCGGCCTGGATCAAACTAGCAAAGTCAACATTCAATGGCCCCTTCAATGGACAGAAAATCTGGGATGACTTTTCTCTCCCAAGGGTATTGGGAAGTTCTCAAAAACATAACAACAAACCTTCTAACATAAGTGTGAATGTTTAAACTCCTAAAAGGCTGGGCCTCTGCTGCATTTAGGTCTTGTTTTGCCTATGACTCATCCCATGACCTTTGGCAAGTTTCTTTGTTCCCTGAGAGGTCCTCCCCACCTTTTCTAAAATGACAAAAATGTTTGCTACTGCTGGAACAATAAGAAGCAACCAGAAGTCTTAGAGAACCCTGAAAATGAATGCTACACGAATACTAGGTTATTTGTTCCAGATACTTAGAACTAGGCACCTGGGATTAAGTGATTTGCTTAAGGCCACACAACTAGGAATGATATGAGTCCACATTTGAACCCAGATCCTCCTATTTCTAGTTCTGGCTCTCTATACACTGAACTACTTAGCTATCCCAAACAAATAATATTTTTCATTTTAAAGCATTCTAGAGCTTTAATTTTAGCTCCAAATCTCTCCGATTATGTCACTTCTTTGTGTAAGACTTTTCCAAGGCTTTGTTTCTCCAAGGCTTGATTTCTTTCTGTTTTCAATCATTTAGATATTGAGGATCTAGTATAACTTTTGTTCAGCTCCTAGACAGTTTCAGCTTTGTCTGAGGTCTAGAACACTTCCATTTGGGCCATTTCTAGAGTAGCTCAGGCAAAGCTCAGATAAGAGGTTGTTTTAGAGCCCTTTAGATGGGAAGACTGGAGTTCAAGTTCCAGGGAAGATGAACTAGATGATGGATCCTGGGAAAGCAAGTTTAACATCTCAGTGATGGTAAGTTGTCTATGGAGGAAAACCTGGATATTTACTATCCTGCACTCCTAGGGGGAAAAAAAAAGATGAAACTACCTGCTTCTAGTAATTGGTCTTCTTGTTAACAGGAAAGGAAGAATGGCAACTAGGTGACTCACTGGATAGAAAGGCAGGCCTAGAGATGAGAGGTCCTGGATTCAAATTTGACCTCAGATACTTTCTAGCTGTGTGACCCTGAGTAAGTCACTTAACCCCAATTGTCTACTCCTTACTGATCTTCTGCCTTGGAAATGATATTAAGTATCTATCCTAAGACAGAAAGTAAGAGTTTTAAAAAATAGGAACAGAGGAATTAAAAACTGAAAGTACAACACAAACCCTAAAAGCATAAGTGTTAGGGTCTGTCACATCTGTTGAGAACTTAAAAGTCCTAGGCCACACGTGTATCCTATAGAACACAGGGAAGCCAATATCATTCTTTGAAAATTATAGCATTTGAAGTCCTTCAAATGTTCTTAAGTCAACTAAATTACTAGCCACATCTCTACAGTTTGGGGACAATGATGGGTGAAACAATTTCTATAGCAAATTGGATCTTGATTCAAGAAAAAAATCATAGGCCTATTCCTTGATTCACAAGGCCAATCTGAAAATGGTGGACAGGAAAAGGAATGTTGAAACAATAGCCAGCAATGAAACAAGGTGGCTGTGGAAAAGAGAAAATAGTTATTGAAATCCTAATTTGAGCCTAGCCCCACCATCCAGTGAAATCAAATAAAAAAGTATTAAACAGGGGGGGCAGCTGGGTGGCTCAGCAGATAGAGAGCCAGGCCTATTGATGGGAAGGACCTGGGTTCAAATCTGGCCTCAGACACTTCCCAGCTGTGTGACTCTGGGCAAGTCACTTGACCCCCATTGCCTAGCCCTTACCACTCTTCTGCCTTGGAGCCAATACACAGTATTGATTCCAAGACAGAAGGTAAGGGTTAAAAAAAAGTATTAAGCAGATACTGTGGGCAGGGAGTTGGCTGGCACAGTTAGGGACTATTTCTCTACACTAAGCCTTCTTCCCTTTTGAAATTACTTTGTATGTATACAGATGTGTAGGTATTATTCTCTTAGCAGAATTTAACTCTTTGAGGAAGCTGCATAGTACCTTGTGTAGAGCAGATGCCAAGAGATATTTGTTGACTTGAGACATTGTGCCAGCTTGCTTAGGAAGAGCCAACCTTTTTTCCCCTTCAAGATTCAATGTATATCAACTTTGAAATTTTCTTCTTGTAATTATCTCCCATTTCTTGAAAAATCGTTATAAATTCCCTAAACAAGCAAGCAAAAGTAGGCTGGGGGTGGATAGCTGTCCACAGGCCAGGTAACAGAAAGAATGCTGAGTATTCCATAGCCAAGAGGCCCTGGGGCTCAACTTCAGCTGCCCCCAGGTTCCAGGCAAGCTCTTCTGGCTGTAAGCCTAAATGTGTTTGTTGCATTTAATGCTAGGACTGACACATAGCTTGTCTCAGGACTCCAATTAGAAGAGCAGCACCCCTAGCCATGACAACACAAGCAGTAGTTGACAATTACTTCCAACATACATTGTAGGTATGGCGTTTTATATTTACTTATCTATGTCTGATTCCTCTGAAGGACGTAAGTATGTAAGCTCTGTGAAGACCGAGGTCATGGTTTACATTCTGAAGGGGCAGCTGGGTGGCTCAATGGATAGAGCCAGGCCTAGAGATGGGAGGTCCTGGGTTCAAATATGGCCTCAGACAATTCCTAGCTGTGTGACTCTGGGCAAGTCCCTTAACCCCCAATGCCTAACCCATACCACTCTTCTGTCTTAGAATTGATCCTAAGACAGAAGGTAAGTGTTAAAAAAAAAGGGGGGTGGATTAGGAATATTGGCTAATGGGGAAAGAGTGAGAACATGTGGATGGAGAACTCATCCTCATATCAAACCAAAGGCAAACATCATCCCTGATACCCTTGCCCTTTTTTTCCATGCACATTTCAGATTCTTTCTTTTTAGAGTCTCTCCTCAGACATGTCCCCTTAACCCCTGTAGTCATGCAGTTGCTTTTCCTTGGTGTTTTTACTCCCACAGTTTGTCTTTCTTTTTAAACCTTTATTTTCTGTCTTAGAATCAATACTGGTCATTGGTTCTAAAGCAAAAAAAAAAGAAAAGAAAAAAGAAAAGAAATATTGAGGCAATGGGGGTTAAATGACTTGCCCAGGATTTCACAGCTAGTTAGTGCCTGGGATCACATTTGAACACAGAACCTCCAGTTCTAGATATGGCTCTCAATCCACTGAGTCACCCAGCTGCTCCAAGATACTACTCTCTGAGCTAACATGTAGGCTTTTAGGATTTATAACTATATTTATAACTAGCTGGTCCCATTAACATGATCATGACAGCTCTGTGGACGTTGAGTGCAGTCATAGTCTAGGCAAGGCAAATCATCTTACCTCAACCAGATCCAAACCTTGTAAGATGGTGTGTTGAATGCACCAGGATAAATGGAAGACACAAATAGCTATAATATACACACTGGGAGTCAGAGAGCCTAGGTTCGTGCCATCCTGGCCCTATCACTGAACTATTCTTGTGAACTGAGTAAGCCACTTCAGCTTTTTGTTTCTTTCTCTGTAAAATGAAACAAGGGAGTTGGACATTTACCTTTTGGATATCTATTCCAAGGTCCCTGCCAGCCCTAAATCTACGATTCTATGAAAAAGAGGCACCTGTCCCCCAGCATAACACAGGCAAAGCATCTTGTTCAGCTATCTCTTTAATGCCCAGGTTCTGCCTGCCCTAGTAGAAATGCTTAACCTAGAATCCACAGATGGAAGTTGATCATCTTGAACTTGGATGTGTAAAAAATTCTATCTTCATTTGCACTAACCTGGAACTGAAATGTAGCATTTCCTTTAATTATGATTTATAAAAGGAAAACATTATTCCATTATTCAGAGAGGGGGTCCACAGGCTTCAAAAGACTGCCAAAGGGGTCCATGATACAAACAAGGTAAGAATCCTATTTTAGTGACAATGTGCTCTGGTTACAAAGAATAAGAGTGATTAATAGTGAAGCCTGGTAGATGAAGACTGGGGGAAATAAAGGAAGAGCAAGATAAAAGGACCTTAGGAGATAATACATTGTTTCTTAGTGTATGGTTACATAAATAGTCATTTAAATGAGTACTGTACCATCTCTCAATTCTAATGAAGAGAACCATATTTATCTTACTGGCAAGCTATCTTCACAGTATGTGATACAGAAAGATCTGCAAGGATACCTTATTTTCTATTTTAAAATGCCAACAAGAAAGATTCTTAGAGTAAGACTTTCTCAGGGCTTCCAGTTACATCTTTCCATGATAAAAGGGAGTATATAGATTTATGTTAAATTACCAAATTTGAGAACAAGGCTTTTTCTTCCTTGGCATGAAAACTGGGGTATACCATACTGAAGGGAAATCTAGACAGGCCCAAGGATAACTTCTTATTTTATTGGTGAAGCCAAATACAATGAAAAGCTGTTTGTTTTTTAACCAAAATAAATAAATCATATCTGTCACTGTGAAGAATCAAAGTGATGATGAGGGGCAGTCACCAATTTCTGCCCCTGCCCCTCACCCCTCAGCTCCCACCTCCTGCCACCTTTTGCTTTGGCACAGGAAAGGATGAGTCAGAAAGTCTCTATCTCTCTTAAAAAAAAAAAAAGTCAAAGGAGAAAGACAGGGGGTGAGGGGTGGGGGGAGAAAAAAAAGATGCATTGGGAAGGAGAGGTGGTAAGAAAACAAGCAAAAAGGGCATGCCTAAGCTCATCAACCCCAATAAGGGCAGCACATATGCCATGGGCTGCTGGGACTAGAAGGAGAGACTTTCAGGCTTGGAAACCGAGGCCATCTCCAATAGAAAAGTCATTATTCACATGATGTACATAACCTGTGGCTCTGTGCTCCAGATTTCACCCTAAAGCTAAGCTGTACATATATGGGACAAAGGGCAGCAATATGAAGGGCTTGGGTGCCAGAAAGGGACACTTTTGCCAATTCCGTGATATGGAGAACAGTCCGTGCTGAAGGGCAGAAGCAATAGAGGCTGGAGCTGTCCCTGGCCTCTAAAGCGTAAGGGATTAGGGCATGCAGAACACATGCAGTAAGCCCAGGGGTGATCTCACACAGGAAAATAAAGACAGGACAGTGATATCAGAGGAAAGACACTGACAGGGCCACCTGCTTTGGATTCTGGGATTTAACCTCTCTTGAGCTTGACAAACACAGGAGTCCATCTCCCTGCTATGGCTGGGTACCATCTTACCACTCAGAGAATATGGCCAAATCCAACTCTTGGGAAAAGAAGGTTTTTTTCCTTTTGGATGACCATTCTAGGTTTAGCTCCAGAAAAAGCTAAGTGATCCTAATTCTAGTTCTGAAGTAAAAAGACCTCTTCTTTTGGTGGGTAGAATCTTCAGCACAGGGGGAACCCAGAGTTCCTCCTTTACATTGTGGGGGTGGAATTTTATCAGTTCAAGGGAGTGGGAAAATCTGACATCACTACAGAAGGCTTTTTTTTTTCCTGGGTATGGTTATGGACCAAAAATTGTCCTTAAAATTGTAAAGACAGCAGTACCCCTTTCTCTTTCTGTTATCCATTTCCCCTGCTGCCTCTGCAGAAGGTGATATTTCACACTGCTAGTCACCTTCACAGAAAGATGAGATAGCTATAAACTTGAGGATCATTGAACATTTGGAGGGGGTGAGTGAAGCAGATACTTGATAAAGAAATGATAACTTCAATTTCTAAGAGACCAGCTTGAGGGAGTGAAGGAAGGAGAGGAGGAGCATAGGAAAGGAATGAGCAGGACAATAAGGAACAAGCAGAGATTTGGGGGAGAAGCTGGGTGCCACGCTTTAGTTGATCAAGTCTGGAGTTAAGAGAAGAGGTGAGTGGCAGACATGGATATACAGACAGACAGAAGGTAGGGTCCAAGTAGCTATGGCCAGTGCTTAGGATAAACCCTTGAAAGCGTCCAGATCAAAAGCAGTATCCAGGAGACGTTGCAGCTCTGTCAGATGTGTCTTCTTGTTGCCTGTGGCTGGGGCAGCAGCAGGATCCCGCCCAGCATACCTGAGATGGAAACAAGAGTGAGGGCAGTGTATCCCATCTTGCTCCTTCAAAAAGAGCAGTGGGTTCATTTCTCTCCAGGATAACAATGATGATGATAGTTCACATGGGTCTAGATCTCGTAAGGCTTGGCAAAGCCCTTTATATACATTATCTCATTTGATCCTCCCAACAACCCTATGAGATAGGTGCTATCTCATGCATTTTATAGTTGCAGAATGAGGATGAGAGAGGTTATTTGAATTGTCCAGAATCACACAATTAATGAGCGTCTGAGGTAGAATTCAAATTCATATCTTCCTGACTCTTAAGACAGGCACTTCCCATTATATCACCTAACTCCCTCCTACCTAGGATTTTTTCTGATAGTCATCCATCAGCACTAAAAAGGGGATAGTCCCTTTTAGGATACCAAAGAATACTTTGGGTTGGAATGCCTTTTAGACCCAAGGCACCTGGAGGGCACTCCCAAAGGATGGAGGGTGGCCCAGGCAGGGCACTAGGAATACTTACCAGATAGGTTTGGCTCGGTCTATGGTTGTACGAAGTCTTGGCTTCACGTAGTCATAGTAACCCTGATTTTTATGCTCTTCCTGGCACCAGGCCAGCTCTGCATTAGGGTACTTCAGCACTTCCTTCTGCAGGAGGTCAAAGGGGAATGGGGAGAGCTGGGAAGGAAACAAGACCACAACTTCAGACACAGCACAAACTGAAGGAGACATAGATAACGCTACCAGCCCCTTTCCTTATTGCTTCTAAGATGAAGTCCTTATGATAAGTTAGTCTTATGACAGGGCATTCCTAGGCTTAAGAGGCAACTCTAATCTCACTTTGCCTGCTTTTGGAGGCCACAATTCAATTCAATTCAATGTAGATCTATTAAGTAGATACTACATGCACAGTACTCTTTGAGCCATTAGGAATATGAAGACAAAAATATGAGACTGCCCTTGAGGAGCTTAGAGTCTTTCAAGGTCAGAAAAAAAATATGCAGACAAAGAAATATAGGAAATGTACAGAGTTAATATAATTGTGTTTATGTGCTGGGATGGAGGGTGGGGAGAGACCCAGTAAGGGGAGCCTTTCTGGGTTGTAAATTGATTCAACAAACATTGATTAAGCACCTGCACTATGTGTGTATGTAAAGCCACTGTGCTAAGGGATGAAGATACAAAGATTTAAAAAAGTTTTTGACACATTCTACTGTGAAAAAAATATATACAAAGATGAGTTAAAGAGGAGAGAGCATTAACAACTGGAAGCGACAGAAAGGAGGGTGAAAACTAGGCAATTCAATTCACCAAGAATTTTTTTGAGTCTGCTGAGTCAAGCACTGGGCTAGCTGCCGGCCTCAGGGAGTTTACATTGTATTGGAGAGGTGGATGTGCAGGAGGGACCACTCCTTCCCAAGAGCAGACAGACATGAGGCCCAAGTTCATGTTACTAGAGTATATGCCAACATCTACAGGTAGTGGCTGGTCCCCTTTCTTCCTCTTACTTGCTCAATCCTGGTGATAGCCACATCTGCCTCCATGTTTCGGGCCTGTCGCTCTCGGGTAAGGTCATAGTACACCTTGCCAGTACAGAAGAGAAGTCTCTTGGTGTTTTCTGGGTTCTGGGATGCAGGGCCACTGTCTGGGATAATACGCAGGAAGTTGCTTCCTGAAACAGATCCCACATTGGACAAGTGTCATCTCTGGAAATTCAGAACATGCTTTCCTAATCATCACAAGAAGCACTGACACCCTATCCCAGTGACGTGAAACTCTTAAGAGGAATGGATGATGTCCTCAGGCATGTGTGCCTGTAGAGAGGGCTCTGAGTGCCCCCTCTGGCACCTGCCATAGGTTTGCCACCATGGCCCTATACCAAATCTCTTAATTACTAACAAAAAAATTCGCCTCGGAAATGCCAAACATGAATGAGGTCAGGCCCATAGTCCATCTGGCTTGGTATTCTGTCTCTGAGGAGGAGCAAGGGAAGCACTAAAGATGGGCATTTGTATATGTGAAACATCCTGATGATGACTCTTTCATTCATGATTGTTAGCTAAGCACTTTCCTTGAATGTTTATTTTCAGTCTTTCAGGGGAATGAATTATATAATAATAGTAATAAAACTCTTACCTTCTGTCTTGCTTTAAGTTCTAAGACAGAAGAGTAACAAAACTTAATCCCAGGAACCAAATCCAGGCCTAGAGTTCTCTCCATTATGTATCTATCTACCTACCTACCTACCTACCCCTGATATTAATACTGATTATATCAAGCAATGTTTCCTTTTATTTTTCTCAAAAAGTTACCCATTTTGAATTTAAAGAGCTGCTGCTGAATTTTAATATTCTGGGCATAGATGAACACAACTATATTGAGCATGGACTATGCCTGTTGTGACTTTCCACATACAATTTCTAGTACAAACAGAGTTAAAAACCAAGCTCTTGGGCCCAAGTTAATGTCTATCATCTCTGTATAAGGGATAAATCATCTAAGATAGGAGTGTTAAACTCAAATAGAAAAGAGGCCCACTAATCAATCTGCCCTGAGGGCCACATACTGGCATTTTAAATGTAATGCTATATATGTTTTTATGTATTTTTTATTTATTTTGTTAAATATTTCTCAATAACATTTTAATCTGGTGCAGGGCCACATTGGGGCCAGGGCCCAGACTGACAACACTGATTTAAGGAAAAAACCAGAAATAAGTCCAATTTGCATAGTGTTTGCATGATATGAAGAAAACTTAATGAAAGGGCATAGAGTTCTTACTGACATGGAGAAAAGCTTGAGGGAAATCCCTTGGTAGTGAGGCAGGCCCTCACAGGTGGCTATGTAACCATTAGCAAGGAAAAGTGGATGGAGAGTGGAAGAATGGGGATTCCTACCCACTTGCAAGTACAACCACTGCAGGTTCTTCATGTCAACACTCTAGCAAGAGAAAGGTTCTTCAGATCCTAATGTTAGTTCTTAGGACTGCGAATCCCTGTACTGGAGATGTGCCTGATGAATCATGTGCTCATGTCCTCACAACTAGGAATCTCCCCAACTCAAAGAGGCAACTGTCTACAGGTAAGGTGCCCTGGTCCAAAAGACCCACAATGCTAACAGCCCTTCAGACATGGGAGTTGTCTTTGTTCACTTCTATTCTGACAACTCAATTCCACATTTTCCATTCAAGAACAAGGGGGAAAGATGCCAATGACATTCACAAAACTGCTATTAAAACACAATGAAAATGTGATGCCCATGGCAAAACTGAGGTGGGGCCATCAGGAATCAAGATCCACAAGGAGCTTCAGGCCCTTACCAAATACCTGGATTTCTGGAATCCTTCAGAACTGAGGAACAAACAGGGCTATTACTGAGAGATATTTAAGACACTGGGACTAATTATGTCTGCCATAACATTGGTATTACTCTATTTCCTGAGGTTAACTATTCTTTCATTCTTAACCCAAATAATCATCTTCCTTATAGGCAGAAACATTTTTCCTCAATACTATATTTCCATGCTGGAAAGGTCCTTAGAGATCAGCTAGTCTTATCTCATTTTATAGATAAGGAAAATACTAAAGTCCAGAGAGTGTGCCTAAGGTCACACAATTAGCTGGTAGAAGATCCAGGCCTCCTGACCCACAGTCCACTGTCCTTGTTAATACAGCAAATCATCTTTGCCGGTGTCCACTTTTAAAGGATGGGCTGTAGACTGCCCAAACACCTGGGTCTTGTCATTGCTATAATCTAGAGCCAGAAAGGTCTCTGAGGGAATCAGAGAATCTCTGAACTGCATAGGAGTTCAGAGATGATCTAATCCAATCCATAAGTAAATACCACCCCCCCAACCCCCCAACAATATACCTCATGTGTGGTCATCCAGTCTTCCCTTGAAGACTTATAGAGAGGAGTGAAGATCTCTAGTGAGAAGAAACCCACTACTACCTCTCAAGGCAGCCCACTGCACTTCTGGACAGTTCTAGGATGTTTTCTTTATATCAAACGTAAGTCTGCCTTTTTGTACTCTCCATCCAGTGCTCCCAGTCCTGCCCTCTGGGACTAAGCAAGAGGACCAAAAGTCCTCTGGGATGGTTCTACATGATGGCCCTTCAAACACTACAAAGTAGTTATTATGTCCTCCTCTATGTTTTCTCCAAGCTCAAAACTCCCTATTCCTCTAGCATTTTGTGAGGAATTAAGTTAAACTCATTAGACTAGAGTTTACAGACTGCACTCTCTTTTGAAAACGAAATCTAAGGTCCTATGGAACATTTTCCATTCTTTCCATGATCTTTCAAAGATCCAGGACAGTGGCTTAGCAATCATATCATCTCATTTTTTAAGGACTCTGCTACATATTTCATCTGTGTCTGGTACTTTAAATTTATCAAAGGGCACTCATTTCTCTCTTGCCATCTCCTTACTTATTGTGGGAAATAACCCTCTAGCCTACAGAGAAGGAACAAGTCACCACACCCTGACCCTAGAAACTGAACAAACGACCACTTAACAAACAGGAAGCAAAGACAGGCGTTCTTCCCTGCTTTGCCACCACAGATGTACCTGGGCCCCCAGTGTCAGGTAACCTGCCTTGTGCCAAGAACCCTACAGTACAAGCTTACCCTGCCTGAGTCAGGAGAAAGAAAGAGTAATAAACCTTCCCAAAAGAATGCCCAGAAACCTCTTTCCCTAACTCTTACCTGGCAGCATGTCATCAAAGCTGGACCTGGCTTCAGGGTGACGCAGCAGTGACTTTGGAGTGAAGACGATCAACTGAAACACAGTGGGAAAAGACTCACGACAGCTGGATTCAGAGCGCTCCAGGAGGGAGGTCAGTGAGGTAACTGGGCTATTTTTCACTAATGGGAACCTGTATATTGCAAATCATCCCACCTCTTTGCAGTAGGTTCTCCATGGAGAAGGAGGAGGCCAAGAAAGAAGAAAGGAAAATGCAATTCTCCATCCCATTCTATCTCCCACCCTACAGAAGGTTTCTAGGTAGAGATTGAAGGAGAGGTAAATCCCAAGACAGGTAGAGCATACCACCTTTGATTCCCCTTAGCTGGCCTAGCAAATTGTTTCTGACTAGAGAACAACAAAGAGCTGCTTTTCCCACATCATAGTTAAAAGCAGTCGCTTCTGGCTCACCCTTCCAAATGTTAGTTTATTATTGATGCCGTTGAGTAGGACTTTCCTCAAATCAAGCCAGCAGCGACTTGGTTACTAGTACTCATGAGAAAGTGGCCCACTCAATAGCACCTCTGTTTATGAAGTTGGGAGAATAGAATTCCTTTGGATGATTCCTTGATCTTAATGGTGGGAAATCTGGCTGAAGAAAAGAGCTAGGTACAAACAAGCTATAGAGATTTATTCCTCATTCCCCGACAATTCATGAGGACAATTAGTACCCTCTGTATGTAGGAAGCTGAAACCCAGAATTGTAGTGAGAGCTGAGGCAGTCCTGGGTTCTTCTCCAAGGCTATGCCATTTTAGTGTGAGCTTTGGCAGGTCCTATCAAACTGGAAAGGCTTTGAGTATAGCCTACTGACAAATGGCATGCTTGTTCTGAGAGGACCATCCTAGCCAAATTTAGAGATACTTATCATCCTAAGTTGGTCACCAGGTGAGGTTTTTTTAGGACCAGGCAGGAAACTATTTACTAAGGCCTAGAAAGGTTTCATTACATATCCGTGGAAAGAATACTCACAGAAATGAAATCATAAAGATTGAAGCAGTAGTCATCGTGGGGTAGACTGTCTTGGAACCCAAGTATTTGTAGTATAGGTGGAAAAAAAAAACTGGGGGCTCAGACTCCACAAGCCCAATTTCCTCTTAGGGATGCTTTTACTCTTGGAAATTCCATGAAATCAGCACTACCCACCCAGAACTCTTTCTTTTGGGATATAATAGGTAATCAGTTTGGGTCTGGCCCTTGGTTCAGAGCCTTCTGGGCACAGTAGGCTCTGTAACTGACCGGCTTCCGGAAGGGCAGCAGGATCTGCCGTCTTAGGACATGGAAGAAGTTGGCAGGGGTGGAACAATTAACAACAATCCAGTTGCAGTCATAGAGTTGACGCACATCAAAGTCATCCAGTTTCTGTAGCAAAGAGAGCACAGTGAACCATCAGGGGCCAATGAGTAACAACACCACCTCTTTAGTAGACTTGCCATATTGGAGCAGTGGTCTAGGGCTTTGGGGTGGAAGTTTACAAAAGAGATGACAATCATGTTCTTGCTATTGAGCTGAAGTCTACCCAAGATGGAAGGTGTTTAAACACAGCTGGAAATAGAATCATGGGATGTTCAAGGACCTTCAGAGATGACAAAAAAGAAATTCTTCACCTTATGGTTAGAAGCAGCATCATGTCTGAGAGTCTTGAGTTAGCTATTCCAGATGCTGCTATAGACTCAAGTTCTAGGTCCTGTCATTGGATTACTGTGGGCCTCTAATTTTTGAGTTCCATTCTGGAATCCTGCTTTGAGCTCCAATAACTTTATCTCACTTCAGATGGAAAAAGATCACCACATGCCCTGACCCTATGCCACTTTTTAAAAGGGGCCATGATGGAGGCAGCTGGGTATCTCAGGGGAGTGAGAGCCAGGCCTAGAGATGGGAGGTTCTAGGTTCAAATTTGACCTCAGAACCTTTCTTAGCTGCGTGACCCTGGGCAAATCACTTAACCCCCATTGCCTAGCCCTTACCACTC